>NC_091059.1:58327740-58952740 GCF_000393655.2 Nicotiana sylvestris
ACTCGGCCATAATAGTCGAAGCTTGTTTAGCGTCTATGCACCTCAGCAATCCCAGATCTGGTGTTCTCATGTACAAGACTCCCTCGCTCAAGAAAAATCTACTAGTCAAACATCGAATTGTTCTCTTTTGATCACATGTGGCATGTACTGGATACACCCCCATCTTGATGTATTCCCGGATATCATGGAACCACGGTTCACCATGAAGTTCCTCCTCAACCACATTATATTAGGCATGCTGATCACGAACTTGAATATGCAAAGGGTCAACATAAGCCTTATCCAGATTGTGTAACATTGACACCAAGGTAGCCAAGGCATCAAGAACCTCATTATGGATCCTAGGAATATGCCTGAACTCTATTGATCTGAACCATTAAAAAAAATCATGCAAACATTGTCAATACGGTATGAGCTTTAAATCTTGAGTCTCCCATTCTCCCTGAATCTGGTGCACCAACAGATCCGAATCTCCCAAGACCAAGACTTCCTGGACTCCCATATCTACAACTAACCTCAAACCCAGAATGCATGCCTCATGCTCAGCCATGTTGTTGGTACAATAGAAATGCACTTGGGCTGTAACAGGGTAGTGGTGCCCTGTTTCAGAAATGAGCACATCCCTTATTCCGACACCTTTCATGTTAGCGGCTCCATCGAAGAAAATTTTCCAACCTGGCTTTTCATCCTACTCAAACTTGTCGATATGCATCACTTTTTCATCAGGAAAATAAGTTCTCAATGGCTCATACTCTTCATCCATCGGGTTCTCGGCCAAATGATCGGCCAATGCTTGGGTCTTCATCGCGGTTAGAGTCACATAGATGATGTCAAACTCTGTGAGCAAAATCTGTCACTTTGCAAGTCTTCCTGTGGGCATAGGCTTCTAAAAGATATACTTCAGAGGATCCGGGCAAGAGATAAGGTAAGTAGTGTATGACGACAGGTAATGCTTCAACTTTTGTGCCACCCAAGTCAAGGCGCAACATGTCCTTTCAAGGGGAGTATACTTAACCTCATAGGATGTAAACTTCTTGCTGAGATGATAGATGACTTGCTCCTTCTTGCCAGTGATGTCATGTTGACCCAACACACAACAGAATGAATTATCCAGGACTGTCAAATAGAGTATTAAAGGTCTACCAGGTTACGGCGGGACCAACACAGGTGGGTTTGACAGGTACCCCTTGATCTTATCAAATGACTCCTGGCACTCGACCACGACATCCTTTTTCAGCAACTTAAAGATGGGCTCACAAGTTGTGAGTTGAGCAATAAACCTGCTGATGTAGTTTAAATGCCTGAGTAAACTCATTACCTCAGTCTTATTCCTTAGCGGTGGCAGTTCTTGGATGGCTTTGATCTTTGACAGATCTAAATCAATGCCTCGCCGACTGACTATGAACCCCAACAGTTTCCCAGACGGAACACCAAATGCACATTTTGCAGGGTTGAGCTTAAGATTGTACCTGTGGAGCCTCTAGAAGAACTTTCTCAAGTCCCCGACATGGTCAGACTGTTGCTTTGTCTTTATGATCACATCATATACATAAACCTCAATCTTCTTGTGTATCATGTCATGAAATATGGTAGTCATTTCCCTCATGTAAGTTTCCCCAGCATTTTTCAAACCAAATGGCATTACCCGGTAGCAATATGTTCCCCATGGCGTGATAAACATTGTCTTTTCTGCATCTTCCTCATCCATCAAGATCGTGTGGTACCCCACATAGCAATCAACAAAAAACCCAATCTCATGCTTGGCACAGTTATCAATCAAAATGTGGATATTTGGCAATGAAAAAATATCCTTTGGACTTGCTTTGTTGAGATCGCGGTAATCAACGCACACCCTGGTCTTACCATCCTTCTTTTGTACTGGCACAATATTAGCTAACCAAGTGGTGTATCACGTGACTCGAATGACCTTTGCATCCAACTATTTTGTGATTTCTTTCTTGATCTTCACACTCATGTCAGTCTTGAACTTCCTTAACTTTTACTTGACGGGAGGGAATTCCGGATCAGTTGGCAATTTATGAACTACCAAGTCAGTACTCAAACATGGCATGTCGTCATATGACCCTGCAAAAATGTCTTTATATTCAAACAGTGCTTTGATTATCTCTTCCTTGATTTGTGGTTCCAAGTGTACACTTATCTTGGTTTTCCTGATATTATCTGGATCCATTAAATTGATTGCTTCAGTTTCATTCAAATTAGGCTTGGGTTTCTCTTCAAAATGATTTAGTTCTCTACTAATTTCCTCGAATGCCTCCTCTTCATCATATTCTGTTTCATCATCACACTCTATTTCTTGGATTATTATTTCAGAGTAAGATTAGCTTTTAAGACTTGGCCGAAGATTTCTCATGCAAGTCATGTCATTGAAACCAGCATAAAAAGAACTGTACAAAGAAAGACAAAAATGACACTATCAGGAGTAATGGAAAAGGGAAATTGCATTTCATTGAAAATAAAAGATAGAAGGGTTAGTACATCAAAACAAGCAAAAAATAAAAAATCTAGACTACAACCCAGGAATAATCCAGATAACAGAAAGGAAAACAAAGCAAACTACCAAAACTCCTTCCGAGTAGGGAGAGGAGTGGCATTCCAATTGTTAAGCTTCCCTTTTGGCCCAATAAACTGAACGTCTGCTTTGTTGGAACCTTCCCAAATTTCTACCATGTTCACCTCATCAAATAGACTCTGGAACCTTTCAATCAACTCTTCATCAAAGTCAACCACAGGCTTTGGAATTGCAGACACCAGACGCTTCACTACCCCTGACTTGAGGAAAGACCTGGAAAGGCATGGGATAGACTTAGGGAGCGACCATGCCTTCTTTTTCAACTTTTTAGACTTCTTCACATCATCCCTTGTGGGCTTGAACCCCAGGCCAAATTTACCCAAATTTTCACGTAGAGACACCGGCTGCACGATACCTTGCAAAGATGCGCCCAGACCCTTGCCCGACATAAAACAATTCTTTAACATTTAATTTTCTACCATGATGGTCGCATAAGCTAGTTTTGGACCTGGAATATATTCCCCTTCCTGAACCTTCTCAACTAACACTGTTTCAGAAACTTGGTAAACCCAAAGCCTTTTATCATCTTCAGCCTTAATAAATGGGATGGATATATCATTGTAAGCACATAAGTTCTCATCACCATGCACAACGATTTCTTATCTATCCCACTCGAACTTCACCATCTGGTGCAAATAACATGGGACTTTTTTGGCAACATGTATCCATGGCCTACCCAACAACAAATTGTAAGAGACAGCCACATCCAGCACCTGGAACTCCGTGGTAAATTCAACTGGTCCTATGGTTAGTTGGAGCACAATATCGCTAACAGAATCTTTTCCCCCTCCGTCAAAACCTCAGACACATATACTATTCTTGTGGATACTTTCAGTATCAATTTTCAACTTGTGGATAGCGGAGAGAGGGAAAATGTTCGCACTAGAACCATTGTAAACTAACACCCTTATGACCACAGAATCTTCGCACTTCACTGTGAGATAGAGAGCTCGATTGTGTTCCGTTCCCTCCAAGATCAACTCATCATCCGAGAAGGTGATCCTGTTCGCCTCGAATATCTTGTTAGCAATCTTCTCCAAATGGTTCACAGTGATTTCATCAGGGACATGAGCTTCATTCAGAATCTTCACGAGGGCCAGATAGTGCTCATCTGAATGTATCAACAATGATAGAAGAGAAATCTGAGCGGGTGTCTTCCTCAACTATTCCATGATGGAGTAATCCTGCAGCTTCATATTTCTCAAAAAATCTTCCGCCTCCTCTTCGGTGACTGGTTTCTTCACTAGAATTGGACTACCTTTGAGTGGATTAGCTTTCCTTAATTCCTCTAGGGCAAAACATCTCCCTGAACGAGTCAAACCCTGGGTTTCATTAACTTCCTCTTCCACCTCTTTCCCTTTATAAGTTACTATCACTCGCTAGTAATTCCATGGAACAGCCTTGGTATTATCTATCGGTAGCTGGGTCACAGGTTTAATAATAATAGGGGCAATGCGAGTCCCTTCCATGATAATGACAGGCTTACTTTCTACCCATGACACGACCACTTTCTGCTTTCCTTGATTTGTTTCAACATCATCTGAGGACCCCTTCGCGACTACCACGTACGGCTTATCATTGGGCGTTCTCATCCCTTCAGCTATCAAAGATGTTGGCTTTGTAACAATTGGAGTTTTGACTAGCTTACTTTCACTAGCACGGATTATCATAACAGACTTTGAAGGCTTCATGGGCTCCCCATACTTATGCACTATCTCAATCATGTGCATTTTGGCATGGGTTGGCAATGGATTTTGATTGATATCCAGTGCTTCCGAGCTCTGGACCACAATTTAGTTTGTATCAATAAGCTCCTGGATGGCGCTCTTCATATGCCAACACTTTTCTGTGTCGTGCCCCGAAGCATCAGAACAATATGCACATCCGAGGGAATAATCCAGGCTTTTCGGAGGGGGATTTGGCAATTTTGACTCAATCGGCCTTAGAACGTCTAATTGCCTCAACCTTTGGGGAATAGCCTAGCGTAAGACTCTCCAAGCAGGGTAAAAGTTTGTTTCCGCTGTTGTGTTTCCCTTTTGTACTCCGGCCTGGGTCGAAAGCTGGGACTAGTAGGGTTTCCGTATGTTTGTGAAGGTAGGTAAGGGTTTTGTGGAGCTGGTGCATGCCATTGCGGGTAAGGAAGGGGTTGAGCATATGACTGTGCATGATGGACATGGTATTAGGGTGGCCTGGCTGAATACTAATGTTCTGGTAGTGGGAAGTAGTGTTGGGGTGGATTATATGAGGTGTGGGTGTAGGTTTGAGGCTGGGTGTAATGGTGAGAGGAGCCCCTTGAACCATGCCACGATCCTGAGACGACCATAGCAACATCTTATTTCTTCTTTTTCCCTAACACGCCCCAGTGCCATTCTGGATCGCTTGTGTAGTTGCTTTGATGGCAGAGTAACTCATGATCTTGCTTGATTTGAGTCCATTCTCTACTATTCCTCCCATTTTTTCCACTTCATTGAAAGACTTACCTATGGCCGAGATCAAATGACCAAAGTAAGTAGGTTCCAAGGCCAGAAGAAAGTACTCTACCATTTCATCTTCCTCTACTGGAGGGTTGACTCGTGCCGCCTGTTCTTTCCATCAGAAACCATACTCCCTGAAACTCTCACTGGGCTTTTTCTCTATCTTAGTCAAAGACAGGCGATCTGGGACAATCTCTACATTGTACTGGAAATGCCAAGTGAAAGCCTGGGCTAAGTCATCCCAAGTGTACCACCTGCTCTTGTCCTGGCGGGTGTACCAGTCCAATGCTGCACCACTCAGACTTTGGCTAAAATATGCCATAAACAGTTCATCTTTCCTACCGGCTCCCCTCATTTTGCTACAAAATCCTCTTAAGTGGGCCACGGGGTTTTGTGTCCATCGTACAAGTCAAACTTGGGCATTTTGAATTCGATAGGTAGCTTACAGATCCTTATAAGCCACATTCACTTGGCCCCCTAACCCTTGCATATTTCTCAGCGACTGCTCCAAGCTTTTTACCTTCCTAAATATCTCCTCTTGCTCCGTGTTTTTGGGTGGCTTCTCAATTTCGACGGGAAGTTCAAAGTAGGGAGTGTAGGATTAGTGATCTGGGACTTTGAAGGTGGGATCTGTGGCATAGTACTGGTTATCTTGGGCTTGAAATACTGGCTCACTGGAAGATCGATGTAGTGTAGCCGGTGGAGGTGCTACGAAGGCAGAATAGCTGGCAGAGTGGGGTATGTGGCTGCTTTGGCTGGTAGAGCTTGGATGGTTTGGGAAGTGGTGCCATGATAGTGGTGGTAAGGGGTGAAGCTCGGTGCGTGTTGTGGGGATAGATTGACAATGAGAGGCTCTTGAGATTGAGCCAATGGTTGGACGAAAGCAGGGTTAGCGGCATATGATGGTGGAGGATGGCCTTTCATCCATGCCTGGTACATTTCGGTCATTTGGTGTTTCAGCTTATGTAACTCCTCTTTCAGACTAGGCTCAGATTCCTCCTCCTCTCTTGGCAGGTCAATAACACTCGAATCCAATTCTTTGCCAGCCATGTTCGCCTTGTGTTTAGACCTAGTATTGTACGGGTGGCTTGCCAGAATTCCGAACAAACTAACTACCTTCATGTGCTCAATGACAACAACAAACTTGTTAGTGTTTAAGATTTTAACAGACAGGCAACCACACATTTGGGATGCAATGCACCTGAACAATTAAAAGTTTCTACTATGTATTTGAACGGCTGCATGTTTCATCCCTGCCTTAACCAACTCTTTTCACTTTGCACTTTCTCTTCTCTCCTTTTTTCTTTTTTCACTACTGCCCTTTTCAGTCACTATTAATTTTCCCGCTCGGTTCTTGTCGCTCCTTTTTTTTGCTCTCGCTTTTGTTCTCTTGTTTTGCCATTCTTTCTTTCCACTCAGTTTCTTTTTCTTTTTATTTTCTTTCTTCTTTTTTCTTTTTCTTTTTATGGTTATGATCGAATCCTATGGGGATTTCCTATGTATTATGACGCCGCATGATTCAGATCATTACGTAGTTCAGGAGATAAATGCGAAATAAAAGAAAGACATATTTTTTGGGTTTTCAAATTTTCATTAAATAAAAACATTCTGATTTACTCTATTACAATGACTCCGTCCTACAGACTTAAGCATTAAAAAAAACAAAACAAGACTCAAAGTGGACTAACAAACTCTAAAAGAAACTGCAATACAGACTCGAAAAATAAAATCACGAATACATAAGTGCCTCCAATACTGCTTCACGGGCCTGTGGGACATCAGTCGGTCTCGTCGCGGGCCTACGTGCCATATCTTCTTGGAGGCAATATAGGTCGTCCATTATCTGACGAACAAAAATCATAACTACAGCAAAGAACATGGACCTGGTCACATCCTCGCATTCGTTGCACTTTATCACAATATAGTCAGCAATTCTTCTAACCTTCTCCCTGATGACGCCCTTTTCTTGTAACAGAGTCCAATTTGTTGAGATCTGGCCTCCAAAACTTGTATGGCCATATGATTTTGCTATTTCAATTGTTGTAGGTCCTCTTCTAGTTGCGACATCAAGGCATAGCAGTGTTCTCTTTCTACTTTGAAGTTCTTTGCTTGCTTGGTCATTTTGCTCTCAAGGGTACTGATCTTTTTCTCCAAACCCATGATTCCTTTGTCGTATTTTTCCTTCAACTGTTGAACGAAACTTGTCTGTTCCTCCGCGTTCCTGGCTAACTTTGCTCGGGCCTTTGCTAGTTCACCCTCAGTCTTTTTCAAATCAATCCCATAGTCACATACTTTCCGCCTAAGGCTGTTTATAAGTTTATCATCCTTTTTACTTCTGGCAGGGTTCTCAACTGTTATTTTCATCTTCTAGATTTGGGCTCGGAGCGTTTCATTTTCTCGGGCTAACCTTTTCTTTTCACCCTCATCCGCAGCGGCTTGCAAACCATTATAAAATTTAAGATCTCTAATTTTCCCTTCCAACTTGCTTATGGTGGCCCTATATTCATTTTCTTTGGCCAGCCAATCCCATTGGTCTTGTGATGTTTCAACAAATTCTTGAAGGTGGGGTCTTTTGGCTGGTCTCCCAATCTAACCACTCCTTTTATACCAAGCAAGGTAACCGGATGAGACTTCACCCTTGGATAGATCACGTACTCTTGTGTTCACCGTCAAGTATTGGCACTCACTCCAGATCTGATGAACCACTGCTTCATGAAATTGGCCATTAGAGCATATCTCGACTACATAAATGCTAAGGTCTTCGTCCTTGGGGATTATTTGGTATCTTCCTAGCTGTCTCCAAACCCAATACGGAGCATAAGGTTGGATACTTCTAAGACCCATCATGAGGAAGTGAGGACCGGTGGCGGGCATGTATACACTCTCATTAACAGGAAGCCAACCCAACGTCTATTCTATTTGGTCTGCAGTTACGGAACGAAGACGGGATATCCAATCCTCGACCCCTTCTGGCATCTCAAACCCACTAACCCTTGTACCGAATTCCTTTATGCAGCTTTTTCCTGTAGATCATTAATTCATGTATCGAGGACAATGATACAGATGCTCAATCATCCACATTTGTAGTAACAAATTGCACCCTTCGAAAAAATCTACTCCAGCTTTGCAAGCTGTGAGAGCTCGGAATATTTCAGACACTATCATAGGTGCAAGGGTGCTATTGGCATTTGTAATCAAAATATAGACGACTCCGGCTACCCATAGATCAATATTCCCATCCTTCCTGGGAAACACAAGAAGAGCCAAGAATGCCACCATGAAAGCAAAGCATCTATGCTCTTCCTATTTTGGTCGGTTCCCTTTACTACAGATTCTGCTTTTCGGGTTTTCAAATCCTCTTATATGTCCGTACCACTGGTATATGAAGTATAGAGTGGAAAACCCACCCGCCAAATATGAATACTAGACCTGCTTGCCTATTTTTGATAAATCCAAAAACTTATGTGGGGTGACGGCCCTTGGAGAGACCAGGTTATTATGTCTTAGACCGTCGGTACTCCCAGCATAACCCGCTATCTCCTCCAAAGTAGGTGTGAGTACGAAGTCCAAAAAATATAGAACGTTGTGAGCTAGGTCCTAAAATGTCACCAGTGCTTTTATTATGTCTCCCTTAGGCCTGATCTTTAGTAATTCGGTGAACGCCCCCAAGTAATGGTTGACCATGTCTCGTCCTTGCCCACATAAATCTTCCCACCACATGTGCAGTTCCAACGGAATCTTGCTCATAACCTTCATTGGTAAATTTTGACTCGTGCTCATTCTGCACATTTAGATTAAGGTGATTGGTTTAAAGACAAAGTGAATCTTATTTGAAAACTGACAAAAAGGGTTTATTTTGCAAAAATAAATAAATCAGGGCTACTTTTGCGAATACGGCCCTTCAGCACTTCGAAATGAAAGATTTTAGGGCTGGGTTCGCTAAATGACCAAAATTGACAAAGAAACCGTCAGTAGCTATTCTTGTAAAAAGCAGCTTTCCGGTGACCCGTTGGTACACTCGGCTATTTAGACAACAACGACATTACCCACTTTAATTACGACAAAAATGATGACACTTAATATTTTTTTTTCAAAATTTTCAAAAGCGGGGCTGGACCTGATGAGGGTTGCCTACGTATCCCACATCCGATGAGAATCAAACTCGCGTAGTTCGGCCAGTTTTGACTCAACGAGAAAAAGACAAACCATTTTGGACTAACCCCCTTTTTTTTTCTTTTTTTTCAAAAATCTCTTCTTCTTTTTTCAAAATTCGGCAGAGTTTCGGGATATTTTGAACACCATTTTTAGGAAACGGATGAAATCCTATCTCATACCTCAAACTTGGTTTTTCTTTGATTTTCTTACCTAATCTAGAAGCCGGTCAACATGCAAGCCAAAACAAATGAATGCACATGTAGCACGTAAAAATGCATCAGGTTGGTCTTTTAATTTTCGGGTCCACCTGTCCTAGACGGACCCAACCCTTGTGTTGAGTCCCCAAAGTCAAATGTACATGATGCAAACAAGCGTTCCTACTAGGGATCCGACATAAGGCTGTGTTATTCTAAGTTTAAAACCTGAATATATTGTTCTAGACCTGGCTTACCCGAGCGGACAACTCGAGCTGGGGAGGGGTCTACGTACTGGGAACCAAAAGGCCATCCGTCTTTGTAACTTGTCCGAACCTCGTTCTAAATTAGGGTATGACACTAACAGAAAAGAAGTCACGCCAGCATGCACTTCCTAGAAGATTAGAAGAGAAGGGTTTCGTAGCAGTTTATATATAGTTCAAATAATATCAAAGCGGTAAAAAGAGGTATTTAGCACATTAGGCCCAAGCATGTAATAAAAATAAGATAATAAATAAAGGCAAAATATAACAATTATTCTAAGCTCGAATTCTTGAACCCTGAACCAGAGATTCTGGGTTCGATCCCCAGCAGAGTCACTAGAATTGTCACACTACCTTTTTCTACCCCCGAAAGGGGTATAAGGGAGTTTTTTCAATTAAAGTGACAATAATCAAAATGAAATTATTTATTTAAGTTCAGAGTCGCCACTTGCGATAATTTATGGTGTCCCAATTCACCGGTTTAAAATCCCGAATCGAGGAAGTTTGACTCTGTTTTACAGTCCGCGAAATACAGAAATCCGGATAAGGGATTCTGTTAACTCGGGAGAAGGTGTTAAGCATTCCCGGGTTTCGTAGTTTTAGTACGATCGCTCAACTATTATTAATGGCCTATTTATTTGATTAATTACATATTTTTATACCTATTGTGTGTTCTTAACTTTCTAGCCGCTTTTAATTATTTATGTAATTATTCTAGAACAAGTTACGATTGTCGTACACTTGTTTGTTTGGTCACGAGAACCATACCATTGATCTACAACATGTTTAATTTATTAACATTATTAGAAGTTGTGGCCGGGTCGCATAAATGTACCCCCGAATTTGGAAATTACGTATCACAACTACGTCACGGAAACCGTACTCATAGCCATGATAAGTTTCTTATAGCATGCCTGAAGCAAACTACGAGGGTTCATATTTTAAAATAAGTTTGGGAATTCAATTCAAAAAAGGACACGAATTATGATAATGTTAAGTGATATAAGCCAGGCCCTTTAATTATTTAAAAGAATTCTGGGACATCAGTAAGCCCAATATTATATAAAGATCTTTTAAAAGAAAATAAGAAAACTGGGCTCGAAATCGAGCCCAGGAATGAGGACAAAGGCAAGTGGCCACAATAGCTTCGAGTCAAGTACCAGGCCCAGCTTTGTACAGATACGCCTTCAGCGTGACAATCCAGTTTATTATCAACAAATATTTTTAAGAAAAATGCTGAAGATACTTGGGCCGAATTTGAGCCCAAAAAGTGGAAGAAAAAATAGAAGCCAATCACATGGAGCTTGGTTCAAAACCAGCTGCCTCATCTGGGCCAAGCACCTGGCCCAGTTATCCTAAACAAAGGACCTTTGGTGTCCAGGCCTCACTTGAGCCTGATTTCATTTGTGCATAGAAATTAATTACCTAATTGCTGAAAATGCAGAATATTAATCAACCATTATAAGTTAATTTATTTAACATGCTACTAATATCAATCAATAAGGGATCAATCCTAAACTCGTTCATGGATTACCTTGGATCTAAATATGTCATTATACTCAACAATTCAAACACATAGTACACATAATACACTAGCATCAGTATCAGCAGTATTTAATCAGAACTGAAAAGAAATTTCAAAT
The DNA here is from genome assembly GCF_000393655.2 of Nicotiana sylvestris. NCBI lineage: Eukaryota > Viridiplantae > Streptophyta > Magnoliopsida > Solanales > Solanaceae > Nicotiana > Nicotiana sylvestris. The sequence goes on from NC_091059.1 coordinate 58,339,063, forward strand.
TCGAAAAGAAGAAGAACAACAGGAAACATCTAACTAAGCACAATTCCGAAGTCATATCCCAAATCAACATGCTATAATTCCATTCTTATCACTTCAAAGCTCATGAACATACCTGGAATCAACAAAAAAATGCAATAAGAACTTCAACAAAGAATGAGTAAGAGACAACCGTTAGTTAACAGCAGTAGCAGCTTCAATTTAATCCATACTCAAGAAAAAACGCCTTTGGATTTCTAGAAATGCCTATATAAGGATCATTTCTTCACTCATTGAGGGAGATTTTGAGACCCTATCATCACTCCCTTATTCTCCTTGTTACCCCTTTAAGCTTAGTTATTTTACTTTCTTCTTATCCTCTAGAAGCTTTTCTCCTAAGAGAAAATATTCCTTAGGCCTAAGATACCCAAAATAACCCCTGACACCCCTGTATTTACCTCCCAAACTAAACCAAACATGGGCCATCTGACCCCAAAACTCAGGCCCAAACGAACGGGCTTATTCTGTCCAAACCAAAACACAACAGAAGCCCTAAAAAGTGACATATTCATAGCAATCTAGTGAATAATGAAATTCACAGAGAATTAAGCTAATGCTATGACCTAAAACTAGCTGGTTAATTAACCAAAAGAGAATATAACAACAATTTAAATAAATCAAACAAACAGAGTAAACATTGCTTAACAATAAACTAAACATATTTAAGAATTAAGCTAAAATAGGCACGAATTAAACCAAATTAACAATCTAATCGAATAATTGGCAAATTGATGATTTTGAAGCAAAATACATAGATTAATGAACCTTAAAACCTACTAACTAAGCAAGAGAAAAACCTAACAATCCATAGATTATGGCTACCTAAACTTCTTCATTTTTCGGTCAAAAGAAAAGTAAAATAAAAGAAAACAGAGTAAAGAAGGCGAGAAGAAGAGAAAGGAAAAGAAGAAGAAAAAGAAACAAGGAAATAGAAAGAGGAAAGGAGGAGCAGAGATGCTTATACCAGGCGGATGGGCAATTGGCTCATATGGAAGTCTGGCCTTCTCCGATTTAAACCGAAATAAGTGTTAATCAAATGTTCTTGTTGAGAACAAACGATTAACACCAGTTTCAGGCCAAATCGTCTTTGGAAACTTGAAGGCATGAGACTTAGGCTTTTTGCATGTCACTAGATCTAACACTGGCCGGATTTGGCCAAGCTTTTGGGGAAATTTATATGGGATCGAGGCTTAGAAGTGCGAGGGGGGGTGTAGAACATGAATTTAGGGTTGTTTGGACAAGGTTGAATGGTGGCCGCCGGTTAATGTAGTGGGAGCGTTTTGGGGCGGCTAGGGTTTCTAGTCTTTGGGAGGGAGATGGAATGGGGGGGGGGTTGAGGGGGTTGGGTGTGTTAGGACAATTATATAGTGGGTGGGTGGTGAGTTCCCAGCCATTTGATCAAAGGAGATCAACGGCTGGGATTTAGGCAGACAAAACGGCGTCGTTTGGCTAGTGAGGGGTATTGGACCGGGTAAGGGGATTGGGTTGGGCGGTTTGAGGAAAAGGAGATTTGGGCTCAACAATTTCCAAAGCCCAATTTGAGTTTTAAGAAAAAAATTTCCCTCTCTCATTATTTGACTTAATTTTAAACTAATTAATACAAATACTAATTAATAATAATTACCAAACACTACTAAATTTAGTTGACCCTAAATTAAATCCTAAACAAAACCTAATAATGACATTGACTTAATTAGCTAATTCTAACACTAAAATAATTAATTGATTTTAGACCTAATGAAAGAAAAATTCTAAAACTAAAACTAAAAAATGGAACAATGTATATATATTTTTTTGATTTTGTTTTGTTGATGTGATTAATTAACAATTAAACTAAAATACAACTACCAAACTAAGAATGCAATGCATGAAACTCGAATATATAATTTTTGGGTATTTTCTATGCTTTTAGTGTATGCAAAAATGCACCTAAAATGCATATAATTAAACAAATATTCCTAAAAATTCTATAAAATTAAAATAAATTACAAAATCTATTTTCTGATTTTGTAGGAGTATTTTAGGTTGAATCACGTGCTCACACTAATTTTTTATCTATATGAAATACTCCTATAAAATCAAAGAAAATAGATTTTTTTCCAATTATTTGCCATTTTATAGGATTTTTGTAGGATTATATTAATTGTTTGCATTTTTCGTGCACGTTTAATTTTGTTAAAAATCATAAAAAATGTCAAAAATATAATGCATTGCATTAAGATTTTTGTTTTTATATTTTTAATATTAATTAATTAATTAATTATTCTATTAAAAATAAAAATCACAAAAATGGCTAATTTTTACATTTTTACCTTTTAATTTTTAGATTAGTAATTTTTTCTTTTAATTTAGGACCAAGTAATTTTTATAATTATCGTAATTATATAATTAGTTTAATTTTATAATTTAAATTAATTTAAAATTTTAATATAGGATTTTTAATTAGAGAAAAAGAAAAAGAAAAACAAAGAAAAAGGAAAATAAGAAGAGAATTTGAAAGAAGGGGTTTTAATTGAATTTAGGCTGTTTCAATACCAAAAATTGGTCCAACCCACCCAGGCCCAAAACCCGAACCGGCCCAATCCCCTCTTTAAAGACCCCCTTTTCCCCTTAACGCTAAAAAAATCGGACTTAAACCTAAAAAGAACGGGATCCCTTCATCAGGAGAGCAACGGTGCATCTTTTTTTCTTGAGATTTCTTCTTCATTTTCATGACCAAGAATCAGATTCCCTACCTTAGAGACAAAGAAGCAACTCTCTCATCTTCAACAATGAAAAACGGCGGATCTCAAAAAGGGATTCCTCTCTGATTTTTCTCTCAAGAAAGAGATACAGCGCATAAACACTCCCTTGTTCCTCTTCTCCATCTTCTTCACTCTCTCTAAAGGCTTTCGCTGTCGACTCAGACTAAAAATTAAAAAAAAGAAACAGAAATTCCATCGGAGCTTAGAAAATTCTGCAAGTTCTAGTGTTACGGTTCTAGTGTTGGTTCTTCAAAGATTTTGGTTTTCAAGCAATGAGTTTTCTGCTGAGTTTTTTCAATGCTATTGATTGTTGAATCTGGGGCTGTTTTGCTGGAGTCTTTGCTAAGCTTTATCCTAACTGCTTTGTAGCCTTTATTTGGCAATTCGGATATTTCTCCGCGTAGAAGGTAAACATCAAAGCTCTATAATTACTTGAATTTTAAATGATATGAAACATTAATTCTTCCACGGATGCTGGATGATTTTAGGCTTTGCGTAAAATGATGGACATAAGTCAGGCAATTCGTTGAAGTAGATACATGGATTTGGTTTATTTTAAGTTATTAAATACTCTGTATATATGTTTAGAAATTGGTTTAAATGTTTACAATCTAAATTGTCTTCTCTTGTTTGGTAAATGCTGCAAAGATAAACTTAAGTGACTAAAGGACACATGTTTGAAATGGTATATTGCTTTTGAATAGTTTTATTTTCTTCTAAATGTTGTTAGTGTATTTAGATGTTTGCTCATGTTTAATTAAGGGAAGAATGTACTGCTATTCTCTAGTTAATACTTTAGAATTTAGTAATTCATGCTTAAATTAGTGCTATAGGTAGGTTAATTCCAAGACAAGATTACTGTTAATTTCATTATATAATAGACGAATGTTCCAGGAAATAGAGGTATATATGTTAGATGCAGCTACGTTATAATTCGATTGGAATAAATAATGCCGCTGTAAAATAGACCAATCTCTCCTCCTTTTCAAAGATAAATTATGTTTTGTGTACCTTCATTATCCCAGTTGGTTAGTTATGGTTTGCTTCGATTCTGCAGAAGCCACTTGACATTTTCAAAAATGCCATGAATTGATTCATGACAAATAGACTCCCTACATTAGATTAGCATACGATTCCTTGAAACAGTAGCGAGTTTGGAGTATGTTAACTTTTGAATAGCGTAATTTCCTAATGACTCCACATGTGCAAATTGATCCTTTTGTTTCCAAATTCGTTCAGCTCGATCTCCAACAGTGATTCCATAATCTACGGCCTTGCAATAATCTCAAATTAGATTAGGAGATAACTCATGAACATCGTAGCTTGCTTTAGGCGTGATTAATAAATCATCATGACTATGAGTATGGTTCCCGTGACATAGTCATGACACCTAATTCCCAAATTCGGGGGTGCATTTCATGTAACCCGATCATAACAACTTCGAATATTAATAAAATACACATGTCGTGAATCACTGGTGCATTTCATGTAGCGTGGTTCGCAGCGTGTTCCAAAACAAACAAATGTATGAAAATCGTAACTTGTTCCAGATAAATCCTAAAAAGCGGTTTTAAATAAATAAAAGCGGTTATCAAGTTAAAAATGCACAATAGGTTTAAATGTGTAGTAAATTAGATAATAGGCCAATATTAATAGTTTAAGAGACCGTGCTAGAGCCACAGAACCCGGGAATGCCTAACACCTTCTCCCGGGTTAACATAATTCCTTACTTAAAATTTCTAGTTCGCAGGCTTTTAAAATAAAAAGTCAAAATTTCCTCGATTTGGGATTTAAAATAAACTGGTGACTTGGGACACCAAAATAAACTATTCCAATGGCGACTCTGATAAATTAAATAATCCCATTTCAAATAATGTCACTTAAATTGAAAAAACAGTCTTATATCCCCTCTCGGGTGGTAAAAATAGAGGTGTGACAGCTCTGGCGACTCTGCTGGGGATAAGAACCTAGAACTTCTGGTTCAGGTTTCAAGAATTCGAGCTTAGAATAACTCTTGTACTTGGCTAAATTTATTATCTGATTTTTACATGTTTGAGCTTAATGTGCTGAATGCCGCTTTTTACTGCTTTGATATTGTTTGGACTGTATATAAATTGTTACGAAACCTTCTTCTCCGTGAGTCTTCTAAATCATCTGGGAAGGGTGCACTTCGTATGACTTCTTTTCTGTTAGAGTCATATCCCAATTTTAGAACGAGGTTCAGACAAGTTGCAAAGCCAGTAAAGCTTCTATATTCCCAGTACGGTGCCCCCCCTCGGCTCGAACTATCCGATTGAGTAATCCAGGTCTAGAACAAATACACCCAGGTTTTTAAACCTAGAATAACAAGCCTCATGCCGGATCCCTAGTAGGAATGTTTGATTGCATAACATGTATTTGACTTTGGGGACTCAGGGGTTGGGTCTGTCTAGGACAGGTGTACCCGAAATAAAAAGATCACCATGATGCATCTTACGTGCTATTTGCGTATTTGTTTGACTCGACTTGCATGTTGACCGGCTTCTAGAATAGGAAAAGAAAATAAAAAAAAAAAAGAAGAAGAAAAAAACCCAAGAGTGAGGTAGGTATTTGAAAATCTTGAAACTCTTCCGAAATTCTGAAGAAAAAAAAAAGAAAAAAAAAGTCATTTCAAAATGAGCCAAAATTTTCAAGTGTCATGTTTCCCTGTTCTGTAAAAACTGATCGAACTACACGTGTCTAATTCTCACCCGATGTGAGATATGTAGACAAACCTCATCGGTTCCGACCCCAATTTTCAAAAATCCAAAAATATTTTCCTTTAGAAATCCTTCCTTTGAAAATTCAAAACAAAAAAAGGAAGGGGAAGTTTTTTTTAAAACTCAAAAAAAAATAGTTTCCTTCTTTCTGGAGTATTTCATACGGGTTTTCTTTGTTTTGAAGTATTTTTCCAAAAATTAAAAAAAGAATGCAAAAAAAATATTCTTTTCCTTCTTTAAAAGTATTTCTTTCGTATATGTCAACAAATTCTTTTTTGAAAATTGAAGTCCAAAAATATTTTGCTCTTCTTTAGAAGTACTTTTGTAAATAAATTAAAAAAAAAAACTCAAAAATCCAAAATATTTTCTTAAAAGTCCCTCTTTTGAAAATTAAGAGGCAACATCCAAAATCCAAAAATATTTTTTCTTCTTTATAAAAAGAGAAAATAAATGGAAATTCAAACAAAAATATTTTATTTTTATTTTTAAAATTCCCAAAGTTCAAATCAAAAGCAAATGAATTTTTAGAAGTCTTTCTTTCAAAAATAAAACAAAAATCAAAAAAAAAATATTTCCTTTCTTCTTTTAAAGCATTTCTTTCAAAAATTCCAACCAAAAAAAGGAGGTTAGTTTATTTACTCCATTTTCGATCTTCCCGAACTACGCAAGATCTGATTCATGCAGCGTCATGATACGTAGGCAATTCTCATCGAATTCGATCACAGCTATAAAATAAATTGAGTGAAAAAATAAACTGAAAAAAAAAAGAGAAACAAAATTGAGTGAAAAAGAGAAAAAGAAAATAGTGAAAAAGAAAAAGAAAAAAAGAGAGTGACAAAAAAATAAAAGAGTGAAAAAAAAGAAAAGAAAAGAGAGTGCCAAAAATAAAAGAGCGGCAAAAACAAAATGAGAAAATCAAGAATGATTAAAGAGAGGCAGAAATAAAAGAAAAGTGGTATGTACTGAAAGAGTTGGTTAAGGTCGGGATGAAACATGCAACCGTTCAAACATATGGTAGAAGCGTTTAACTGTTAGGTGCATTGCATCCCAACGTGCGATTTCCTATATGTTAAATGTCTCAAAACTAACAAGGTTGTTGGGTGTGCAAATTAGCAATGTTTTGGTGGTTGGTTTTGTTGGTAATCTAGTCTCCCCTCTTTCACAAGATCCAAAGGCACAGATGGCCTCCACAAGAAATCTACCAATCATCGGTCCTGAGGATAGCCCGGCATTGGCTATTCTGTAGCTAGAATCAGCAGCTGCTGAAGAGAATAAGAGGTTGCGTCACCGCATATTGGAAATGTGGGATGCCTAATCTAATGATAGGGAACTGCCAAGTGCAATATCTGGGTTCCCTGAGTTGATCCCCAGGTCAGGTGAGGTGAGGTTACCAACGCCCCTGTGCCCAACCCGCTCATCCCATGCGGGCACCCTCCAATGCCCTCCAATGATCCTGGCAAACCTTCTATGGTTCACCCCCAAGCATCGGCTTCAAGGTCACCGCCTCCAACGTTCATCTTTCAGGGTCCACAACTTCAACTAGAAATAACATATGTGACCCCGTAGTGTTTCACTCAACCTCTGCAATATGATCTCTCGGGGGAGCAAGAAAAAGTTGTTAAAAATCCCAAGCAAGAGGAAATGGCTCGGAAGATGAAGAGCATGGAACAAAGCCTGAAAAACATGCAAGGTCTGAGTGGCCAAAAGAGTGTCTCATACTCTGAACTCTATATGTTTCCCCATGTCCACTTGCCAATTGACTTTAAGATGCCAAAATTTGAAAAGTACAACGGGCACGGACACCCGGTCGCTCATCTGAAATGATACTATAACTAGTTAAGGGGTGCTGGTGGAAAAGAGGAGCTGCTAATGGCCTATTTTGGGGAAAGCCTCACCGGAATCGCTTCTAAGTGGTATACGGATCAAGAAATTACTCATTGGCATGTGTGGGGCGATATGGCATGAGATTTTGTCTGCCAATTCCAGTATAATGTGGACATCGCTCCCAACAGAAACTCTTTGTCCAATTTGAAAAATAAAACCGCGGAAAGCTTATGCGAATATGCTGTCAAATGGCATGAGCAAGCTTCCAGGGTAAAGACTCCAATAGACAAAATTGAAATGGTCACAGTCTTTCTATAGGCCCAAGATGAGGACTATTGGCAAAACATGATGTCCGTTATGGGAAAGTCGTTTGCTGAGGCTATCAAAATTGGGGAGATGGTAGAAAGTGGGTTAAAAACGAGTCGAATCTTGAGTCATGCTGCTTTTAAAGCCACATCACCAGATGTCCAAAATGGTTCAGAGGATTTGTTAAATGAAAATGGGAGAGAAGAAGGAGCCACGATGGCTTCCAGCTCATGGGGGGGGCAAGTTATTTAGCCAATCATATATGCCTCCTGAGGTCACATTATTATCCCCTTCAAGATGTTTCTTATGTCGTGGCACCGCCTCCCTATGTGGTGATGAACGCGCAACCTTACCCGCGGCCACAACATCATCCACAAAACCGAGCTCCACCACCCATAAATGTCCATCCTTACCAAGCTCCATATAATCCCCAACTAAATGATCCCCAATACAATCTTCGCCCAAGAGAGCCTTTTAGAAAGAATCAGTTCACCCCTATTGGTGAATCGTATTCAAGCTTGTTCCCAAAGCTAATCAGGCTATCTATTGAAGCCAGTGGCCCCGAACTGCCCAAACCCCGAGTCCCCCTCGCACCGAGCTGATGCTAGATGTGAATACCACTATGGAGTAGTGGGACACAGTACGGAGGACTGTTGGACCCTCAAAAGGATAGTTGAAGATTTGATTGAAGCTAAAAGAATCATTTTTCGGGATGAAGAAGCTCCTGATATGATGAACAATCTATTGCCTGCTCACAACATCGGGCCAATAGTCAGAATGATTTGTAAAGCTGAGGAATTTGATCTGGAACTGAAGGCCATTGCAGCCATTGTCACGACAGAAGAAAAGCCAAAAAATGGTATCCAAGCATGAAAGTTCCCCATCAGACGGGAGTCGTAGTAGCCAGTCTTGCTATCCTTTCTGCGTCCGGATTATCTCAGGGTGTGATCCAGATGTTTTACTTTATTGTCTTACTTTCTGATGTAAACCCTTCTATCTTCAAAAAATTGAAAAAAGAAGAAGAAAAAAATCAAAAAATCAAAAATCAAATAAAATTAATATTTTATTGTCCAGGAATGTCTCTTTTCTCTTTTTAGTTATGTTAAATGCAGATTTCAATAACATGACATGCTTGCGGACTTCATGCCCAGATCCTAAAAGTTGTCAGACCTCGAAATAATGAATGAAGGATTAGATCGCAATGAAGATAAAGTTAAGGAAATAAAACAAAGAGTTAGAACAATTGAAGGAAAATTGGTTCCCGGATTGAAAAGGTCCATACATTTCAACAAGAGTACTGCCAAAAGAGTGCACTATACTTGGACACATCAAAGAAAATGTCCCTGAAATAACTGTTAATGAAAATTCAGTCAATAGGTACTATGTTGGATCCTCCATATAGTACTAATATTCTCCGGTTGGGATGACGAAGGCTTTCATTCCCGCTACCCAAACACTATCAACCCTTTGCAAACCCATTTGAGCTGGTTACTCTTCTTTGATTACCCTCTTTGGAACCTGAAAGTGTTATTGAAAAAAAAATTTGAAAAATGAAATTAAATAAAAAAGAAGAAAAAGAAATGAAAATGAAAAAAAGAAGAAGAGGAAAATGGAAAGTAAAAAGAAAGAGAAAACAAAACAAAACAAAAAAACAAAACAAAATCAAAAACAAAGTTTCCATATACTACATTCGACTTGATTCCGAAAGGATACGTAGGCAGCATCTCTCTGAGGTTCAGTCACACCAAAACAAAAATCTAAATTCCCCCAAAGTGAAACTGGGGAAGATGTTATAATGGTTTGGCGATGATCCCGCCTGAATGGTTTCAAAGTTGTAATTCAGTCCAAATCATTTTTACCCAAATCCTTTCAAGACCTTCCGATCAATTGGTGAGAATGTTCAAGGATCAGAGAATACAACTACTTGGATCCTGACACAACAAATGAGAGAAATAAAATAAGAGAGTATTATTGGTGAAACCCACACGGGCACCGTAAGACGATGGTAAGTAGAGAAATGGAAAATGAGAGAGTCTTGTTAGTGAAAACTCGCAAAGAGCACTATAAGGCGATGGTGAGAAGAGAAGTGAGAGAGGTCAGCTCGTGAAAACCCGCAAAGGGCATCCCTGATTGAAAAGAGGATCCTCACAGCCATCAGCATCGATAGGGTCCTGGCAAGGTTTCTCAATTTTGAGGCAAAAGTTGTGATGAATTTCTGAGAGTCAGATGGTTTACACATATCAGGCATCCAATCCAAAAGGCATGTCATGTTCATTGAAGTCTGCATGTACTTCAGATAAGTCCTTCTTTCCTTCCCCCAAAAGGGACACTTCTTGTTTTAAACCCATTCTCTATTCCATTGTTTGTTTTCTTTGAATCCCTTTTGGTCTAACTCTGTTCCAAAACTAAGACAAAGAAAAGATGGTAAGACTTATTTACAGGGTTCTCATTTGATACAAGCTAATGTGCAAAAAGGCACCCAACGTCGTCAGGGGGCATAAGTCGGCCTCGACTGGCCATGGTGGTCGATGCTTAGAATTCAAAACTCTTGGAAGGAGGAAATCAAAGTCAAATGCCCACAAAGGCAAAATAAAGTTGGAAAAGGTTAAGTCTCACATGGCTAACCGTCTCGACAAAAAATTTGAAAAGCCAAGATACCCCAAATGCTCTGAAATTGAAGTTGGAAGAAAGAAGCCAGAAATGAAAGGCCTATAAAGGCGAAATAAAGTTGGAAAAGGTAAGTCCCACGCGACTAGCTATTGCAGCAAGTTTGAGGAGCAAAAGTTCCCTGATGCTCCGAAGAAAAAAAAAAGAGAAAAAAGAGGAAGTCAAAAGGGAAAGGCCTACGAAGGCAAAATAAAGTCGATAAGGTTGAGTTCCACCGATCAACCGTCATGGCAAAGTTTGGAAAAACCAGAGGTTCTCCAGGGCCTGAAATGAAATCGGTCCTCCAGGAACAAGCAGTTGTAGTTGAGATCTTCATCAAAGAAGCGGGGCCAAGATCAAGTGATTGAAACAATCAAGGTCACAAAACCAACCACCATTTCAAATTAACAATTGTGCTTTGTTTGAAAACATGAAACATGTGCAATCCAAAGAAACCTTGCAAGGAGCAGGTGCAACCAAAGAAAAACTGCGCAAGGGCTAGAAACAGCTTTGCAACAATAATCAATCCAAAAAGGAAGTCTCCTCCGAATTCTTTCCTGCATTTTTACTCATTTTTCTTTAAAAAAAACAAAAACAAAAACAAAAACAAAAAAGAAGAAGAAGAAGAAGAAGAAAAATTCAAAATCATGGTAGCCTAGGGTTCCCAATCTCTAGTTTCGTTCTTTCTAACATAGGGTCTCCACTCCCTAGTTGAGTATATTTTTAGACATATGGTCTCCACTCCCTAGTCGCCTTTCCAACATAGGATCTCCACTCCCTAATTGCTTTTATTTTAGACATAGGGTCTCCACACCCTAGTTGCCTTTCCAACATAGGGTCTCCACTCCCTAGTTGAATTTATTTTAGACATAGGGTCTCCACTCCCTAGTCTGCTTTTCCAACATAGGGTCTCCACTCCCTAGTTGAATTTATTTTTAGACATAGGGTCTCCACTCCCTAGTCGCCTTTCCAACATAGGGTCTCCACTCCCTAGTTGAATTTATTTTAGAAATATGGTCTCCACTCCCTAGTCGCCTTTTCCAACATAGGGTCTCCACTCCCCAGTTGAGTTTATTTTTAAACATAGGGTCTCCACTCCCTAGTCGCCTTTCCAACATAGGGTCTCCACTCCCTAGTTGAGTTTATTTTTAGACATAGGGTCTCCACTCCCTAGTCGCTTTTCCAATATATGGTCTCCACTCCCTAGTTGATTTTATTTTAGGCATAGGTCTTCATTCCTTAGTCTGTTTTTCCAACATAGGGTCTCCACTCCCTAGTTGAAGTTATTTTAGATATAGGGTCTTCACTCCCTAGTCGCTTTTCCAACATAGGGTCTCCACTCCCTAGTTGATTTCATTTTAGACATAGGGTCTCCACTCCCTACTTGATTTCATTTTAGACATAGGGTCTCCACTCCCTAGTTGATTTCATTTTAGACATAGGGTCTCCACTCCCTAGTCGCTTTTCCAACATAGGGTATCCACTCCCTAGTTGATTTTATTTTAGGCATAGGGTCTCCACACCCTAGTCTGCTTTTCCAACACAGGGTCTTCACTCCCTAGTTGATTTCATTTTAGGCATAGGGTCTCCACTCCCTAGTCTGCTTTTCCAACATAGGGTCTCCACTCCTTAGTTGATTTTATTTTAGGCATAGGGTCTCCACTCCCTAGTCTGCTTTTCCAACATAGGATCTCCACTCCCTAGTTGATTTTATTTTTAGATATAGGGTCTCCACTCCTTAGTTTGCTTTTCCAACATAGGGTCTCCACTCCCTAGTTGATTTATTTTTAGATATAGGGTCTCCACTCCCTAGTCTGCTTTTCCAACATAGGGTCTCCACTCCCTATTCTGCTTTTCCAACATAGGGTCTCCACTCCCTAATCTCTTTTTTCCTAAGGATACACAATCCTGATTTTATTACTTTCAATAAATAAATAGTTTAGATTTTTGTTACAAGTAACTCACAAAATTTTCCTAGTGAAAATTGGGGTAGAAAATTTCGTTCGTTTATTTGCTTTGGTGCCTGAACAGGTTTTCACCATGAGGCACAAGGTTTGAGATTACCAAAAGAAGAAGTCTCAACCCAAATAAAAAAAACAAGACAAGAAGTTGAACTCTAAGGGTAGAAGCGGAAAAAAGATGTGGACTACCCAAGGTATGATTGAAGTCACAAGCTTTCCATGTCCCGTCTTGATTGGAAAAACTGAAGAAGAATGAACCAGCGATTGCAACTAACCAGCATCAAGATTCAGATCAGAGTCTGCAGGAAGAACCATTCAAGACTCAAGATCAAGCTTTAGAAGGTTTATAGATAGAAATCTTGTAACTCGTAGTTGATAGGCTTAGCTAGTTTAGCTTTTCATCTTTCATTTCGGTGTAATAAGGAGCTCAGCAAGCAGAAACAGCAGCAACAGCAGTGAAATCACAGTTTCTTGGTAGTCCCAGCTACCAAAACTTCTAGAACTACACTGACCTAATTCCTTTATAGCCAAGGATATGTAGGCAACCTCCGAAGCAAGGTTCGGTCAGACTTTTTTAAAAGATGCTTCCCGTGGAGTTTCAAACGGGCAAAAATCGCTCGTAATTGCTCATTTCATCTTTGCCCGAAAACCCTTCATGTTCCCAAGCAAAGAGGGGCAGCTGTGAGCACGTGATTTTTGCCCTATATGAAATACTCCTATAAAATCAAAGAAAATAGATTTTTTCCAATTATTTGCCATTTTATAGGATTTTATTAATTGTTTGCATTTTTCGTGCACGTTTAATTTTGTTAAAAATCATTAAAAAAAATATCCAAATACCATGAATTGCATTTAGATTTTTGTTTTTTATATATTTAGGATTAATTAATTAATTTATTTATTAAAAATTAGAATCACAAAAATGGCTCATTTTTACCTTTTAATTTTTTAGATTAGTGATTTTTCTCTTTTAATTTAGGACCAAGTAATTTTATAATTATCGTAATTAGATAATTATTTTAATTTAGGAATTTAATATAGGATTTTTAATTAAAGAAAAAGAAAAAGAAAAACAAAGAAAAAGGAAAATAAGAAGAGAATTTGAAAGAAGGGGTTTTTAATTGAATTTGGGCTATTTTAATACCCAAAATTGGTCCAAACCACCCAGGCCCAAAACCCGAATCGGCCCAATCCCCTCTTTAAAGACCCCTTTTTTCCCTTAACCCTAAAAAATCGAACGTAGACCTAAAAAGAACGGGATCCTTTCATCAGGAGAGCAACGACGCATCTGTTTTTCTTGAGGTTTCTTCTTCATTTTCATCAAAAAAACCAAGAATGAGATTCCCCACCTTAGAGACAAAGAAGCAACTCTCTCATCTTCAACAATGAAAAACGACGGATCTCAAAAAGGGATTCCTCTCTGATTTTTCTCTCAAGAAGGAGATACGGCGCATCACCACTCCCTTGTTCCTCTTCTCCGTCTTCTTCACTCTCTCTAATGGCTTTCGCTGCCGACTCAGGCTAAAAATTAAAGAAAGAAACAAAAATTCCATCGGAGCTTAGAAAATTCTGCAAGTTCTAGTGTTGGTTCTTCAAAGATTTTGGTTTTCAAGCTATAAGTTTTCTGCTGGGTTTTCTCAATGCTGTTGATTGTTGAATCTGGGACTGTTTTGCTGGAGTCTTCGCCGAGCTTTATCCTCACTGCTTTCTAGCCTTTATTTGACAATTCGGTTATTTCTTCGCATAGAAGGTAAACACGAAAGCTATGTAATTATTTTAATTTTAAATGATATGAAACATTAATTCTTCCATGGACGCTAGATGATTTTAGGCTTGCGGAAAATGATGTACATAAGTCAGGCAATTTGTTGAAGTAGATACATGGATTTGGTTTATTTTAAGTTATTGAATACTCTGTATATATGTTTAGAAATAGGTTTAAATGTTTGCAATCTAAATTATCTTCTCTTGTTTGGTAAATGCTGCAAAGATAAACTTAAGTGACTAAAGGACACATGTTTGAAAAGATATATTGCTTTTGAATAGTTTTATTTGCTTCTAAATGTTGTTAGTGTATTTAAATGTTTGCTCATGTTTAATTAAGGGAAGAATGTACTTCTATTCTCTAGTTAATACTTTAGAATTTAGTAATTGATGCTTAAATTAGTGTTATAGGTCGGTTAATTCCAAGGCAAGATTACTGTTAATTTCATTATATAATAGACGAATGTTCCAGGAAATAGAGGCATATATGTTAGATGCAGCTACATTATCATTCGATTGGAATAAATAATGCCGCTGTAAAATAGACCAATCTCTCCTCCTTTTCAAAGATAAATTATGTTTTGTGTACCTTCATTATCCCAGTTGGTTGATTGTGGTTTTCTTCAATTCTGCAAAAGCCACTGGACATTTTCGAAAATGCCATGAATTGATTCACGGCAAATAGAGTCCCTACACTATATTAGCATACGATTCCTTGAAACAGTAGTGAGTTTGGAGTAAGTTAACTTTTGAATAGCGTAATTTCCTAATGACTCCACATGTGCAGATTGATCCTTTTGTTTCCAAATTGGTTCACCTCGATCTCCAACTGTGATTCCATACTCTACAGCCTTGCAATAATCTCAAATTAGATTAGGAGATAACTCATGAACATCGTAGCTTGCTTTAGCCGCGATTAATAAATCATCATGACTATGGGTACGGTTCCCGTGACATAGTCATGACACCTAATTCCCAAATTCGGGGGTGCATTTCATGTAACCTGATCGTAATAACTTCGAATAATAATAAAATACACATGTCGTGAATCGTGTGTGCATTTCATGTATCCTGGTTCGCGGCGTGTTCCAAAATAAACAAATGTACGAAAATCGTAACTTGTTCAAAAAATAAATTCCATAAATCCTAAAAAGCAATTTTAAATAAATAAAAGTGGTTATATATTTAAAAATACACAATAGGTTTAAATGTGTAGTAAATCAGATAATAGGCCAGTATTAATAGTTTAAGCGACCGTGCTAGAACCACGAAACCCGGAAATGTCTAACACCTTCTCCCGGATTAACATAATTCCTTACTTAGAAGTTCTGGTTCACAGGCTTTTAAAATAAAAAGTCAAAATTTCCTAGATTTGGGATTTAAAATAAACTGGTGACTTGGGACACCAAAATAAACTATTCCAAGTGGCGACTCTGATAAATTAAATAATCCTATTTCGAATAATGTCACTTAAATTGGAAAAACTCCTTTATATCCCCTCTCGGGTGGTAAAAAAGGAGGTGCGACAGGGTTGTTTATTTAATTTTCAGAGTCGCTACTTGGAATATTTATGGTGTCCCAAGTCACCAATTTATTTTAAAATTATAAATCGAGAAAATTAACTCTATTTTTGGTCCGCAAACACAGAAAACCGGGTAAGAAATTCTGTTAACCCGGGAGAAGGTGTTAGGCACTCCCGAGTTTCGTGATTTTAGCATGGTTGCTCAAATATTAATAATTGGTCTAATTATCTAGTTTATTACATGTTTTAAACCTATTGTGCTTTTTAAACTTTATAGCCTCTTCTATTTATTTATGGAGTTTGTTTGAACAAGTCGCGATGTCGTGCACTTGTTTGTTTTTGTACACATTGCGAATCGCGTCACGGGAACCGTTCCCATGATCTATTATTTTATTATTATTTGAAGTTTTAATCGGGTCACATGAAATGCGCACCCGAATTGGGGATTATGTATCGCAACTATATCACGGGAATCGTATCCATAGCCGTGATAATTTAATTATTAATCGTACCTGAAACAAACTACGATATTCAAATTATTTCCTAAATTACTTTGAGATTATTGCAAAGTTATGAGGTATGAATACAAAATTGTTGGGGAGCATTGTATAGCTTAATTACATTAATTAATATACAATCCAAAATCTGAAGCCCACCACATTTGAGGTCCACTTCTCCTTAGCCCAATTAGTTCATTAATTCAATAAAATTCAACTGCCTAAAGACTGTAACAATCCATTTGGTGTTATAAATATATTATATTATGGATGTTCATTTAGTACTCCGTTGTAAATAAGCTTCCTGAAGAAGCTTATCCATATGAGACTCCACCGTAAATATGTTTATCTATTTAGTACTATATTGGAAATAAGCTTCCTGAAGAAGCTTATCACTTCGGTACCCGGTTATGGATAAACATTACCCCCAGTAGAAGTTTATCCATACCGGGTATAATAAGCTTATCTTTTCAGTACCCGGTTATGGATAAACATTACCCCCGGTAGAAGATTATCCATACCGGATATAATAAGCTTATCCATTCAGTACTCCGTTATGGATAAATATTGCTCTCAGTAGAATATTATCCATATCTAGTACAACAGTAGCTTACACAGCAGCTTACACAACAGCTTGTAGTAGCAGCTTACACAACAGCTTATAGTAGCTTACACTGCAGCTTGTAGTAGCAGCTTACACAACAGCTTGTAGTAGCAGCTTACAGAGCAACTTCCTTTCTTCTATAAATAGAAGAGATTTCAGTTCATTATGTACATCAGTTTGAGTTCGAATAATATATCAGTTTCTCTCTATACTTGTCTTTACTTTACAGTCTTTGTTTTATAACACGTTATCAGCACGAAGCTCTACCATCTCGAGCAAATATTTTGAAAGTATCTGAGGTAAAAGCTTTCTTTTCCTAAATAATGTCAAATCTTTCTAAACTTGAATTTGTAGCTCTGGATATATCGGGCAAAAGCTACATGTCTTGGGTGCTTGATGCTGAAATTCATCGTGATGCGATGGTCTGGCAGACACCATCAAGGATGAAAATCAGGCATCAAATCAAGACCGTGCCAAAGCAATGATATTCCTACGCCATCACCTTGATGAGGGCCTGAAAATGGAATATCTCACTATTAAAGATCCAGTCATACTGTGGAATAATTTGAAAGATAGATATGACCACCTGAAGATGGTCGTTCTTCCACAGGCACGTTATGATTGGACTCATCTAAGGCTACAAGATTTTAAATCTATCAGTGAGTATAATTCTGCTATGTTCAGAATTATTTCCCAATTAAAATTATGTGGTGATAATATTACTGATCATGATATGTTGGAGAAAACTTTCACCACTTTTCATGCCTCGAATATGCTCCTGCAGCAGCAATATCGAGAGATGGGATTTAAAAAGTATTCTGAACTTATCTCACATCTTCTTATAGCAGAGCAACATAATGGGCTATTAATGAAAAATCATGAAAGCCGACCTATTGGTTCTTGTCCATTCCCTGAAGTGAATGAGACGAACTTCCACCAAGCTAAACGTGGAAGAGGTCGTGGCCCCAGTCGTGGTCATGGCCGTGGTCGGGGAAGAAACCCCAATCATGGTAATAATAATGCACCAAAGAAGCCTCCTCACCACCAGCAGTGGAAAAGGAAGGAACAAAAGCATGAAGCGGTGCAAGCGCCAAATGTAGAAAATGCATGCTATAGATGTGGAGGAAAAGGGCACTGGTCACGTACTTGTCGTACGCCAAAGCACCTGGTTGAGCTTTATCAAGCCTCCCTGAAGAAGACAGAGAAAAATGCTGAAGCAAATTTTATTTCTGAAGATAATTTAGACTTCATGCATTTGGATGTAGCTGATTACTTTGCACTCCCAGAAGGAGAAACAAGTCATGTAATCGGTGGTGAATCTGTAGAAATGTAAATATTTTAATTTTTGTTATTTGTAATAGATAGTATGGTTATGTAATTGTTGTACATAAAGAAAAATTATGATTTGATGTTTACTATAATATATCTTATTTATGTCATTTTAAAGAATATGGATAATATTATTAGATCAACTTAAACTCTAGCAGAGTTTGCAAGAAATATACAACCACCAGAAGTAGTTATATTTCATATATCTCATTGTAATTATATTTTGTTAACCACCAGAAGTGGTATATGTCTATGATCACCAGAAGTGATAATTTAGGCTTTCTATAGTTACAATTGAAGATAAGCTACATAAATATTCTCTATATTAAATGCACGCCTCGATTTGCTCCTGAAGTAGTAAATATTTTAAAAGAGGTTGAGGCATCACAATTTGATGTGATTAATGCGCATTCAGATAATTATGTTCGATTTCCCTGAAGGATGAGAACTTTTGATAACATTAATCCATTCCCTGAAGTGAATGTGACAATACTAATAAGTCGGGTAAATATGAACGCGCTCTTGATGTGAATACATTACAATTCACCTCCAGAAGAGTTAATATAATCGAGAGAATATATACTCAATATTTCGTATTTTAAATTTGCTCCTGAAGAAGTAACATAGTTGAAATTGCCTCCTGAAGTGGAAAAATATTACGAAGAAGAGTTTTCGTGTGCTTAAACAATTGTTTTACATTGTTTATTTGATTGTGATTTTCTCTCATGACACCAGCAGTGTCTGAGCAATATTTGATAGTACAAAATGTATCAATAACTCCTGAAGAGCTAAATGTTTGCCTAAAGAATACATGACACCAGTAGTGCCAGATAAATATTAGATTGTGGATAATAAATTAAGGCTCTCGAAGAGCTTATATACAAATATGTCATTCATATTATATGATTATGGTCAAAACATATGTTGTAGTAAACCTGAAGTTTACTAATACAAATGACTATCATATTGAGACTACAAATGATTGGAAGATTGATAATCTTCATGTTTCCACAATCATAGGGGGTAAAATAATATGTATGTGAGAAGTTACCTACCTTATTCTTTAATTTGTACTATATCATGTAAACCAGAAATTTACTAAAGCAAAAGTTTATGCCATAGTAAACCAGAAGTTTACTAAGAGATAGCACATGACATGATAAACTTGAAGTTTTCATTTGCCATTTTTAAATGAGCTATTTGAGAATTCAGATAAGCATATACTAAAGAACTAGAAGATTCTTCAGGAATTCTCATGTGTTGCTTGTTCTCATAATGAATTGATTATACCAGCTAAAGTTGGGACTAAGACCCCTGATTCTGAAATATATAAAAGGTGAATATGGGCCCGTTCACCTATCATGTGAACCACTTATAGGTGCATATATGAGATGGTTACATGTGTAATTATTGTCAACCTGCAGTTTGGCATTTGGAATTGCTTTTCTCGATTAAGAGCATAATTTTCAGATTATGAAATCAAGACAGTTCATCTTGATAATGTTGGTTTATATCCAAGCTGGTTTAGCATTGAATACCTCCTATTAATGTCTAAACCATTGCTTATGAGAACAAAGCTTCATGTGTTGGTCTAAGATTTTCTAAATTGCATATAACAGCACTTGTATGCATCAGATCAACAATATATGATAAGTCCTCCCTTCACAATTGGTTTAGGATCAGAAACCAAATATTTTTACTATCTTTTGTTGCGTGGTATATGATTAATTTCTCTACCATAATACACAAAGATATGTTTCCCAAAGATGATTGGGGATATATGTTAGTTTTTCTAACATTTGGGGGATGAAATAAGCAGTTGAAAAATATGCTATATGAATCGAATTATCATGATCCTCACTTAGAAGATAATTCAAGTCGAATGTCAGAAGCATTTGCTGATCTAAAATTAAATATCATATTTCAGCTGCAAATGCTCCTATTAAAATTAAAGTCCCTGAAGGATAGAGTTTATTGTACGCATGAAGTGTGGTAGACCAATCGGTTCCAAAGGTAACAATCCTTGAAAAATAGTAGGAGCTAATGATCAAAATGATCATAATGACGAGGAAATATGCTCTAGAAGAGCCCACGACATAACATTTCATGAAACTCCTGGAAAAGTTCAGGTACCTGAAAATAAAGAAAGTGATGAGATCTCCACAAGTTATGTCGCTTCGGAACTGACACAAAATGATCGTCGACGATACATTTAATACAATATAGTGCACAATATTGTAAACGATTGTGAGGATCGGACTAGCAGTCCAGACACTTGAAGATGTCGTACCATTTAGATACAAGTCTTAACCTATATGACTTATTTGGCTAAATCTATATGAAGATCCTTGAAGGATTGAAAATGCCCGAAGCATATAATTCAAAGTCTTGAGAAATGTACTCGATCAAATTATAAAGATCTTTGTACGGTTTAAAGCAATCTGGGCGCATGTGGTATAATCGCCTTAGTGAATATTTGCTGAAAGAAGGTTACATAAATGATGTTATTTGTCCATGTATTTTTATAAAGAAAATGGCATCAGAATTTGTTATACTTGCTGTTTATGTTGATGACATAAATCTTGTTGGAACTCCAGAAGAGCTCCAAAAGGCAATTGAATATCTTAAGAAAGAATTTGAGATGAAAGATCTTGGAAAGACAAAACTTTGTCTTGGTCTGCAAATTGAACATTTAGCAGACGAGATCTTTATCCATCAATCTGCCTATACAGAAAGGGTCTTAAAACGCTTTTACATGGACAAAGCGCACCCATTGAGTACACCAATGGTTGTTCGATCACTTGAAGTGAATAAGGATTTGTTCCGACCTCCAGAAGAGGACGAGGAACTCCTTGGTCCCGAAGTACCCTATCTCAGTGCAATTAGTGCACTAATGTATCTTGCTAATGCTACAAGGTCTGACATAGCATTTTCTGTTAATTTACTAGCAAGATATAGTTCTTCTCCTACACAGAGACATTGGAACGGGATTAAGCATATATTGCGATATTTAAAGGGAACTCTTGATAAGGGTTTGTTTTATGCTAACAAAGATAGTGCAGACCTTGTTGGTTATGCAGATGCAGGTTATTTATCTGATCCCCATAAAGCTCGATCTCAAACCGGCTACGTATTTACATATGGAGGTACTATCATATCATGGCGCTCCACAAAGCAATCTATTGTTGCTACTTCTTCAAATCACGCTGAGATAATAGCTATTCATGAAGCAAGTAGGGAATGCGTATGGTTGAGATCAATAATTCATTTTATTCGAGAAAAATGTGGTTTGGAATGTGAGAAAAGACCCACAATTTTATACGAAGACAATGCTGCATGCATAGCCCAATTGAAGGGAGGATTTATAAAAGGAGATAGAACGAAGCACATTTCACCAAAATTATTCTACACACACGATCTTCAGAAAAGTGGTGACATTGATGTGCAACAAATCCGTTCAAGTGATAATCCAGCAGATTTATTCACTAAATCTTTGCCAACTTCAACTTTTGAGAAGATGGTATACAAGATTGGAATGCGGAGACTCAAATATTTGAAACAAGGTTTTCATCAGGGGGAGTAAAATACGCGATGCACTCTTTTTCCCTTACTAAGGTTTTTTCCCATGGGGTTTTCCTTATAAGGTTTTTAATGAGGCACCTAACAATGCGTATTACTAAATATGTGTACTCTTTTTCCTTCACTAGAATTTTTTTTCCCACGTGGTTTTTCCTAGTAAGGTTTTAATGAGACACATTATCTTTTAATGAACATCCAAGGGGAGTGTTATAAATATATTATATTATGGATGTTCATTTAGTACTCCGTTGTAAATAAGCTTCCTGAAAAAGCTTATCCATATGGGACTCCACCGTAAATATGTTTATCTATTTAGTACTATATTGGAAATAAGCTTCCTGAAGAAGCTTATCACTTCGGTACCCAGTTTTGGATAAACATTACCCCCGGTAGAAGATTATCCATACCGGGTATAATGAGCTTATCTTTTTAGTACCCGGTTATGAATAAACATTACCCCCGGTAGAAGATTATCCATACCGGATATAATAAGCTTATCCATTCAGTACTCCGTTATGGATAAATATTGCTCTCAGTAGAAGATTATTCATATCTGGTACAACAGTAGCTTACACAGCAGCTTACACAACAGCTTTTAGTAGTAGCTTACACTGCAGCTTGTAGTAGCAGCTTACAGAGTAGCTTCCTTTCTTCTATAAATAGAAGAGATTTCAGTTCATTATGTACATCAGTTTGAGTTCGAATAATATATCAGTTTCTCTCTATACTTGTCTTTACTTTACAGTCTTTGTTTTATAACATTTGGAACTTAGTTGCCTGAGTAATGTAACAATCCATTAGGAACTTGACTAAGGATAAACTATACTTTCACAACCATAGAGAAGGCAAACCAAGGACCAAAATTAGAGCCACCAATCTCTCATATTACGGAATAGGAAACAAACTTCAACCATATCAATATAATTACTAAAATCAATTAAAATGGCAGAACACAGAATCATCTGAGGCATACTACTCAAATCAACAACAGTTAACAACTTGATACTAACAGAGGTACATTTAGAGCCAACAAAGTAATATAACTGAACAACATTTGAGATCTAGTAAGCAATTGTTCGAAGAAAATAGCAAAATAACTCAACAAAACGGTGTATAGACAGCTTGCCATGAATTTAACACTTCTCTTTTTAGTAACAAATACAATCAAATAGAGATTTAGGGATATGTACCTAATGCCCGAATCAGAAGTTGAAATGGTCAAAACAACACCAGAAATGAAGATAACGGAGTTCGGCAAAGCAATAACACAGATTCAGCGACCAAACCACACTTCTACAACCCAAATACCACCCGAAATTCAAAAACAAATTGAAATAAAAGAGCAGAAATTCGAATAGCATTCAAATCCTTTTATTTTTCTGTTTTTCGTTTCATATTTTTGGAGTTCGGGATCGGATGAAAGAGTGAACGAGATCAGATTTTTTGGGCCAGATCTTCAATGGATTGCTGGAGTTAACGTACCTTCCGGCCAAACCCAAGACTTGTCACAAATGGGGGAGAGGCGAGGAGGAAGAGAAATAGTGAGGCTGAGCGAGAGATGTGGAAGAAGAAAGGGGGAAACGGCGCTAGGGTTTTTGCCTTAGGGGGAAGGGTCCAATTTTTCATTCTCTTTGTTAGAGAGTCGCTAGCTCTCTGTTAAGGGAGGGGTCTCCTAATATATTTTTTAGGGTTTTTGAAAATGTGTGTTTTGATGGTGGGAGGGGGGATCCGGTTAGGTAATGAGTTGGGTAGGTTTTGGGCTTGGGATAGCGTGGACTTGAGAGGGGAATTTGGCTGGTGATATTTCTTGGCCTATTCCGAAAAATACTCTTGTTTTTAATTTTAACTTCTAATTAACCTACATTAACTCCTAAATCTAATTTTCACCATTAAACTTACTTATCTATTTTCTAACAATTAATTAACTTAATACTATTGATTGGAAATTATTAACTTAAAACTAAAAGTTAAAAATATAAAAATGACTTGTATTTTTTGTGATTTTCGTTTGATAATGCATTTAATTAATATCATTAAATTCTAAATGTAATTAAGGTCTAAAAATGATATGAGATGATAAATTTAATATTTTTTTATGATTTTAGGCTATTAAATATGCAACTAAATGCAAAACCAAACAAAGAAAACTCCTAAAATTCATAAAATCGTAAAAAAATATTTTTTGGACTATTTTTAGGAGTAATTTCCATGTGGGGCAAAAATTAGGTTCTCACAGCAGTAAGATTTCCAATCAATTCATCTAGTGAGAGAGTGACAATATTCTTTGATTCTGGATAGCAGTGATCTTGCTCTCCCAAGTGATAGGCAAAACCCTAATAAGTATCTTCTCGACTCTTTCTTCTTCAGGAATAATCCTTCCAATAGATTTTAGCTCATTTGTCAGTGTAATGAACCTTGTGTACATCTCTTAAATGATTTCTCCATCCTTCAAGCAAAGTTCTCATACTGAGAATACAATAGAATTCCTCTAGATCTCCTCACCTGAGTTATTCCTTCGTGAGCCACTTGCAGTGTGTCCCAAATTTGCTTAGCAGTGGCACAACCTTGGATTCTGATGTACTCATCTGGACCAAGTCCACAAACAACTCATTTCTTGGATTCTCACTTCTTTAAGTCCTTAGCAATGCAATCCGCTCTTGCCTTTGGCACCTTTTATCCTTCAACATTCTTCTTCAAGGTAACCAGTGGACCATCAATGACAATGTCCCATAACTCATAGTCATCTTCTTGAATGTGATCTCTCATTCTGTTCTTTCACCAAGAGTAGTATTGGCCATTAAAGAGTGGTGGCCTAGCAATGGATTGCCTTCCCAGTTTTCAGGTGATGCACTCATCATGTTCTTCTCCTAAGGTGTTAACCTCTTCAAGGATAACTGACTTTGATACCAATTGATTTTTTATACTTCAATACCACACAAGATGGGATGAATTGTGTGGTGTTCAATTGTTTGTGTGCACAGATTATAAAAGAACCCGATTCTTCTATGTGTTCCTTATACTACTATTGCGAATAAATGCAGGAAGTAAAGAATACAAGCATTTTTACGTGAAAAACACCCGGCTCAAAACGTGAAAAAATTACGACCTACTACCCAGTAGGATTTTTTCCAACACTTCATTAAATCACTTGGCCAAAAGCAGTATTTACAAAACTCTTTGTAAATCTAAAGATTACCTCTAAACCATTGTGGCAACCAACCTCTAGCTGTTGTGACAACTTCAAGTTAACTCTAACTTGAATACAACACTCAAAGTACCTAGTCAATTGCTTCTACATAAAGCTGAAAGGTACAACTCAAAAGCCCTACTACAATAAAACTACAATAAAAGACAGATTGGAACTGATTCTTCTATCTGGTTCATGTAGCTTCAGGTTCGCATACTTGAATCACATAGGAATTGCTTGCAAAATGCCTTGCTATTTTGCTCTCAACTCACGTTTAACTTAAGCGTTTGTGCGTGACTGTAAAATGAGAATATCGTGAAATATATAGAGTTAGTAGCATAGGAAATAACTAGAGCCTTAATGCTATACTCTTTCTTGGTGGAAGAGTTCTAGTTACCTTCAACTTCTAACTCCTTCCTTATCTAGGATAGAGTTCTCTTCGAGTAAGGAGTCCTTCTCCTTATCATTTATGCAATCTTTTCATTCAGGAGATAAACACTTAAGTTTATCTCCTTCACGTGCATGCCTTGTGCTCGAATCTGCCGTGTCTGTGTACACTATGTATGGATCGGGTTCATGCTTGAGTTCCTTTGTCAATCATCAAAACAAACTTCACTTAGGCCAATACTTATTTTTTCATGGACACTTATATGGCGTGAAGAATGCAAGGGCGGATCTACCCTATAAATTGGGGTTCACGTGAACCCATGGTCTTCACAACAAATTAGTTTTTTCATGTACACAATTTATAGAAATGGTCTAATATTAACTTTAGGAGCCCATGCTCTATACAACTAAGTGGTGTATTGGCTGGATGGTTAATTCATTTCCCTAAGAACTGAATTATTTCTTTCTTTCTTTCATTTGTTTCCTTCTGTTTTTCCCTTTCTTTCATGTGTTTCCTTGCGTTTCTTTCTTTGCTCCCTTATGTTTGTGCTTCATTTTGCACAAGTTTCAAATTTTACGGTATTAACTTATCATTAACATTGTATTTTCCTTCTTTGTTTTGAATGTAGAAGATAAGAACTGAATTATTTAAGAAGAGTATAATTTATCTCTTTAAATAATACTATTTAAAATTGATAATAAGTCATAAAATACTAAATGTTCTCACATCAATTGACATTATTGGCTAATTTCTTTTTGACACTATTTACAAACACCAAATTTACGTTAAAGCCGATGGTGCACCCATGGTCTTAAAATCCTGAATCCCGCCTGTGAAGGAATGGCTCTTACTTTCAGATTATAGCACATTTTATGATGATTTATTGGTTATCGTTCAGTTCTGATGAATTGTTTCCATGATATTTGGATGGTCTTTGATGATTAATGATGCGGGTTTATGATTAGTGGCGGGTACGTCTCTATTATAATTACAAAAAGGAGGTTAAAATTAGGAGGCAAAGATCTTTGAAATTATCTTTTAACAATAGGAGTATTAACGATTCCAACTAAAAAAATTAAAGGCCATTTCAGAAAGAAAAGAACAGGAAAAAAAGGAAATATTGGATTTTGTTCTCGAAGAAAAATCTGCTTTTTGAGATTACATCGAGTTCCAACTTCCGAGTTAAAACATTAATCAATTTGTGACCCATAATTAATTTTTTATTTTAAAAAATTCCCTGCGCCCATGCACCCCAGTAACCCGACAACAAGAATGTGGCAACAATTTTTGCCTTTTGCTTTCTTAAAACAACCCATCAAGGTTAAGGTTCTGTTATACAGAAAGAAAAACGAATCAAGGTAGTCATTAATAATCAAGATAATCAATTGATGGTTTGTGTTTAAAAGATGACCAACTGATACTTTTTAGGTCAGAGTTACTAACTGACACTAATAGATCTAGTAGAGCATCCAAAGTAGATTATATATCTTAGCTTTTTCAACGCATAAAATCGCTGGAAGATGCTTCAGTTGAAGCAGTGATCAAAAAATGAAAAAGAAAAGAAGCCGATGATGTACATCTCTCCAACTGTCATATTCCAACTGACCATAATACTCCATGTTTTAGCCATTTAATTCGTGATGGTAAAATCTTAGTGACACATTACACGTGGCTCTAATAGGAAGCCTAGGTTATACGTTATTCTTGAATATATGAACAAATCAAGAGGTGGGACATGAGGTACGTAACAAAAATTTTATTGGCATGGTCCAAAATAAAATGTGAGATTCTGTTTTCAAAATTATAAGGATAAATTTCTTAATCATGTATGGATAGAGCAAAAGAAATATAAGTTTATTATAGAAGTCAAACGTAAAAATGATCATTGCAAGAGATTTCAGGTATTAAGATCATGGAAAAACTAACTAAAAGATGACTATATCTATTCTTATTTCTTCTAATAAAAAATATGAACTCTATCCAGATAGTTCTTAAAAATGAGAATTAAGCGGTCATATTAGATTAACTTTTTGACCCTTTTCCCAGACACAAAGACGATTATTGAGAATGTAAATTACCTAATCTTGGACAATTTTTGGGATCTCTTTTTGTGGGAAAAATTGGAAACAAGTCGATCTGTGGACGTTGATCAATTTTGTTTGCATAATTGTAGCTGTTTTGAAGATTTATGAGTGATTTTGTGAGTGGGAGTTTTCTTATTGTTTTTGAAAAAAATATATGAAAACTAGGAACAACCTTAAATTCTTTGAGATTATTGTTTCAAAAAAATGAACAAGCATAAACTGGTGCCACATCACAATTCACTATGCCTTAATCACTTGACTCTTCATCCTTACTCCACCATAGGTTGAAGTCTCTATCTATTATTATATTCTTCCTGAAATAACAACAATAAGCCTAATATAATTCACATTAGATCCTTTTTGAAATCTAATGACTTATTAATTTTTGCAAGTTTGGAAGATAAATTTCGTGGAAAAACAGCAAATATTCAGTTAAACGTAAAACTGTTTAGAAGACTTTTGAAAATCTTAAAGATATGTTTGAATAAATAATTATTTGGAAAAATTAAAAGGCACTTTTTCTATCAACAACACTTATGGTAGTATAACGTATAAGAAGAATTAAAGAGTTAACATTGGTAGAATGGATCGTAACTTCTCGTTAATTCCCCTTTCACTTCTACAAGAGAAGAAAAAAAAAGAAGAAGAGTAGAATGGCATAGTGCTACCTCCATTAAGAGATCCACACACTAAATTATGAAATGTAATTGTATAGGGTAAAATCGATTCATATTAAATGCTCGAATGATAGAGTGATACGTGGAACCCGGGACAGACGGAAGACGAAGCGAGTGGGAACCAAGACAGAGGACAATAGCTTCGGTTGGCACCGGGCAGATTCCGAAGGGAACATTACTAACGAGGACAAACGAATATTCGCCACCCGATGATATTCAATGAAGAATATTCCTTAGTATTAAGTGCATAATCCGTTACAGAGAATTTTGGCATTCATAGCTTGTCGTTATTCATCAATGGCCCCCATAATTATCATTTAAGAGGCGCTTGATCCTAAGACCTTGTTTCCTAGGTGTAGCCATAAATAATGACTTTAACAACCATTGTAGGACACGAAAAATCTGACAAACTTATGCTACACATTATTCTAAGCTCAATAATACTTTATTTTTTGTCTATTAATATTCTTATTGCTGTCTTCGAAAGCCTTGCTCCCGGAACCAAGCTGTTTGCTGTCTTATCTCGATTTCAACGCTAAGTCTTATATTTTATTTAATTTATTTATTATTTTGGGATCAAATTGATTCACTTGTCTATAAATCAAGATATAAATTTAACTGTACTGTTTTATGGGTAAACAGTTTGGTATCCACTGTGGGGCTTAGGCAGTTACGTAATTAAGTTGATCCTTGCATCTATTACTAATCTGGTTGATTTCATATTTCTTAGCAAAAAATGTAAAAAAACAATGGCAGATAACGATGTCAACATCGCACACAACATGGAGGCACAAAGAAATTCGCCTCAACACGGAGATTCAATTAGTGATACCCGCAACGAGGAGGACGTAGCCACGCCGGTCCATGGCGGACAATATCCATGACATGTACGTGAGATGACTCCTGGTGATGGTGCAGACGAGCACGTTGAGAAAACGATAAGGATCTCGAGAGAACAATAAAACGCTATTATGGGTCATCTCTCTCTGCAAGACCAGACCATGATAAAACTGAGGCAAGTGTTGTCGGGTGCTTCCAACAATGCGAATGGAAGAGGTCCAGTTCTTCCCCATGCTCCCGCAAATAAAATAGCACAAAAGGGTTGACAACAACACCCCGAAGGGTGAGGTCGGCTTCGACGGGGCGGGAGGGGGGAGGAGGGAACGTCAGCGGATCTGGAACAACAATGGGAATTATCCTTTTAAGATCGAGCTCATGCCGTTTATGAGGGAAATAAACGCCCGAATGGACCAAATTTCGAGCACATCGCTAGTTTTGAAAGGACTGGACTCAAAGAAATACGCACAACTGCCGTTCAAACCAATCATGGCACCAACTTTAATCCCGAAGCGGTTCAAAATTCTAGACATACCAAAATATAATGGTACTTCGGATCCTCAGGAGCACATGACCACATACACAACGACGGTAAATGGAGATGATTTAGCTCCGCACGAGATTGAGTCAGTCCTGCTGAAGAAGTTCGGGAAAACCTTACGAAGGGGGTCCTGACATGGTATTCACTTTGACCGAACACTCAATAGATTCCTTTGAGATGCTTGCGTATTCTTTCATCAAGGCTCATGACGAGGCCAGGAAGGTACATGACCGAAAGGCCGACATATTCAGAATTGCGCAAGGAGAGTCAAAATTGCTACGATTGTTTGTGACCATGTTTTAGAAGGAAATGATGCTGCTACCGACTGTGCCAAGTGAATTGGTAGCTGAGGCATTTACTAAGGGGCTAAAACCCGAGGAGCTCCGATGCTTCCCGATAATTGAAAGAAAGCCTGGTTGAGTTCCAGGCAACTATATGGGCAGATGTCCACAACCGCTACAAATTATAGTGAAGAATATAAGACGGCCAACTCGGTTTTCCAGCATCAACCAAGGGTCGGGATCGAGAAAATAACAAGGAGAAGTCGAAGGATGATTTTGACACAGATCGAAGATCTTCTAAGGGCCAGTTTTTGCCCTACAAAAGGGTCGAAAGACATGGCAGAGGTTTTCGGTCAGCGAATAGGTTCATTACCGATAGGAGAGTTGACCGCGGCCGGAATAATAGATCATTGCAGGACTATGAGATATTAGGCTCCCGGTATTCTGCCTACCCCAAACTGTCCGAGTATAATTTCAATGTTAGTGTGGCGCAACTGGTCTATGAGATCTGATCCCAGTCAGAGGGATCCATCCTAATATACGGTGTAAGTATCATGGGGCTAACGGCCACCGAACTGGGGACAACCAACATTTACGTGAGGAGGAGGTGGCGTTGTTGAAAAATGGTTATCTCAAAGAATTCTTAAGTGACCGCAATAAAAATAACTACGGCCACAATCGGGATAGCGTAGAATCCCCAAAGATAAGAGAAAATCCTCCTCGACTAACAATCAGCATGACTTTTAGGGGAGGGGGGATGAGATTAATGATGTAACATTTTCAGCATAAAAAAAGACAAAGGTATCGGTGACTCATAGCAAAAAACTCTGGGAAGCCGTCGAGCACGATATCACCTTCACAGAGGAGGACACCGATGGACTCCTACTACTGCACAACAATGCCATCGTAATTTCTCTAAATGTTTTAGATTTTAAAATTAAACGTGTTTTAGTGGACCCAGGAAGTTCAACCAATATCATTCAATGGAGAGTGTTGGAACAAGCCAAGCAATCTAGAAGCATCATTCCGGCCAAAAAGCTCCTCGTCGGGTTCAACTTAGAAAGAGTGACAACCCAAGAAGAGATCCTGCTGCCCACAAACACCGAAGGGGTCATGAAGACTACCTTGTTTAAAGTAATAAACGGCGACATGGGCTATAATATTATTCTTGGCAGACCATGGCTATACGAGATGAAGGTTGTGCCATCAACATACCATCAACTTCTGAAATTCCCAACTCCAGAGGGAATTAAACAAATAAGAGGAGATCAACCGGCGGCAAGGGAGATGAACGTGATCTTGGTTTCCAGCAGTAAAGGAAAGGAACATGCGGCATAGCAATTATAGGAGATGACACCCGCTCCCAAACTAAACAAAGTCGACAAAGGGGAGGAGCTCTCGGTATCCTATTAGGTACCAAGGTATTTCCAGGTACCGGAAGAAATGGACGCAACCAAATTCACAGTGGAAGAACTTGAACAAGTTGCATTGTTCGAGAAGTTCTTAGAGAGGAAGTTCCACTTGGGGACATGATTAAACCCCGAGCTCAGGTCAGGATTTATAGAGTTTCTTAAAATTAATGTTGATTGTTTTGTGTGGTCACATGCGGATATAATTGGTATTCCTCTAGAGGTGGACATGCACAAGTTAAGCCTGTACCCCAACATCCCTTCGGTAAGACAAAAGAAGTGCCTGATTGTCGAAGTCAAAAACAGATTTGTCAAAGAAGAGGTAACTTGATTGCTTGATATTGGTTCAATCCGGGAGGTAAAGTATTCTGACTAGTTAGCTAACATAGTAGTAGTTCACAAAAAGAATAATAAGTTTTGCATGTGCGTAGATTATAAAGATCTAAATAAGGCATGCCCAAAAGACTCGTTCCCATTGCCAAACATTGATCAAATGATTGATGCAACGACCGTGCATGAGTTGATGAGTTTCCTCAATGCATATTCCGGGTACAACCAAATCAAAATGAACCTGGAGGATCAGGAAAATACTTCATTCATAATGAACTTTGGTACATATTGCTACAATGTGATGCATTTTGGGCTTAAAAACACCGAAGCCATTTATTAGAGGCTCGTGAACAAAATGTTCGAAAATCAAATAGGGAAAATAATGGATGTTTACATAGATAATATGCTGGTTAAGTCTTTGAATGTAGGTGAACCATTTGAAACACCTCTAAGAAACTTTTGACATCCTAAGGAAGCACAACATGAAGCTTAACCTCGAAAAGTGTGCATTCGAAGTTAGCTCCAGTAAAATTTTAGGTTTCTTGGTGTCACAAAGAGGATCAAAGTCAATCCCGATAAAATTAAAGCCATTGAGGACATTCCTGACCAGCTGACAAATGTGAAAAAAGTCCAAAGGTTAACTGAAAGAATGGACGCTCTAAGCAGGTTCATTTTCTAGTCTTCAGAAAAATGCCATAATTTCTTCTCACTTCTGAAGAAGAAAAAAAGCTTTGAATAGACTCTGGAATGCCAACAGGGCCTAAAAGATTTGAAATGGTGTTTATCAAGCCCTCATTTACTATCAAAACCGGAGAAAGGTGAACAATTGTTAATTTACTAAGAGTCTCAGAGGTAGCGGTAAGTGCCGTTTTAGTCTGTGAAGATGAAGGTACGTAATCTCTTATCTATTACGTCATCAAAATTTAAATGGCAGCGAAAACTCGCTACTCGCACCTCAAAAAAGTTGGCCTTAACTCTCGTAGTCACCGCTCGAAAGCTTAGGCCTATTTTCAATGCCACCCGATAGCCGCAGTGATAAATTTTCCCTTGCAAAATATCCTTCACAAACTCGAATTGTTAGTTCAACTAGCCAAGTGGGCAGTCAAAATAATTGTATTTGCCATCGAGTATAAACCCAGGACTGCGATCAAACCACAAGTTTTGGCTAACTTCATGGATGACTTTAGTCCCATACTACTACCTTTGGCCACCAAAGAAGCAATGATGGTGTTGAAAACGACATCAGGAGTTTGGACCTTGTTCATGGATGGATCTTCCAACGTGAAAGGGTCCGGGCTCAGGGTAGTATTAGTTACGCCCTTGAGAGATACCCTGAGGCAGGCAATAAAAACTATTCCATTGACTAACAGTAAAGTCTAGTATGAGGCTTTGATTGCAGGACTTGAACTGGCCCGGGGGCTAGACTCCGAGGTTATTGAAATAAAATGTTATTCCTATGCGGTGGTAAACTAGGTATATGGGATATTCGACACCAAAGAGGAACACATGCAACAATATGTGGCAAAAGTTTAAACTATGCTCGGATGGTTTAGGGAATTATAGTCAATCACCCACATCCCGAGAGAAGAAAACGCAGCAGGAGATGCATTGGCCAATTTGGTCTCTAGTGGATTTCAGTTATCACCAAAAAGGATCATATGAACTGGAAAATCAAAATGGAGTAAAATTTCCAAACAACTGGAATGTGGCATATCTCAAAAGGTATTATTGCTAATGAGCACCGCTTATACTGTAAGTATGTGCTGCACTCTTTTTTCCTTCGTCTAGTTTTTGTCACAATTGATTTTTCTGGCAATGTTTTTAACGAGGCAGCAACAGAAAGCATACTATGAAGGAAACGTCATCAGCAGAAATAAGACCTTTAAATGACAAGGCATGGAAATAACAAATCACTGTGGGATGGTAAAATAGTCTTTGGCTCGATAGCAAAGTTCCTAGTGGTAAATAAAGCTTGCTATTGGACCAAAAGCTATTCAACCGTTCACGATGCTTCTTCACTACAAGCCACCAGGGGTTGGTTAGATAATCTCTTTTTCGGTAGCAAAGTACATAATAAGAAATGAAACTTGCTATCAGACCAAAGATTATCCAACCATTCACTAGTGGAATCCTCAAAGGAGCAAGACTTATAATGTTCCAATTCGCTTTCTTCGCATTCGAACACTGGGGGGAGAATGATATGAGAATACGAAACTCGATTGCCACAAAAACCGAGAATACAAAATTCGGGAACAAAAATGTCTCATCGGGACTGGGGACTGTGCAGCCAGCCCCATAGAAATATGTTGTACAAATTAGCCACAAGTAATGGTAATTTCTATTTCAGCAAGACGAATGCTTATGTACTTTTGAAGATAGAAGGAATAGAGCAAAGTCCTTTTATTTTTATCTTGTTTCTTGTCCAAGAGATGGATTAATTTTATCATTTGAAAGTTCAAGTACTTCAAATGCCTGTGCTGGAATGAACAATAGACGTTCTCTTCAAGAACAATGTAAACATAAGAGGGCCCTCCATTACGAAACCCTCACAGTAAAGGGTTGGTTACGGAAGAGTTTATGACCGGGACCCAAATGCTATCGAGGAAAAATGCACCCGAAAGCCCTGAATAATTTGATACAAAAAAGTAAACTTCGTGCAATTCTTAAACGAAAAAGAACCCTTATATATCAAACATGCCAAGTAGCACTAAGTACAAAAATACAAAAGGAAAAAGAAAGCAAAAAACTAAATTATATCACTCCCAAAACTCGGGGGAAGAGAAGCATCTGCACCCCCCAAGAGAAGTAGGTGCATCTGCCGTCGGCTCGGGATCTTAGCCTTCGTCATCATCCTTCTCAAATTCCTTCTCGATACCCGAGAACACAGAACTGGAACCAGAAGAGTCAGTTGCACTGGGCTGAGCCGGGAGGCGTCTTCGAGCGGTGGACTCCAACTCTCAGGCCTTGGCGATTTCGGAATCAAAATCAATGACACCCACTTTGGCCTCTTCCAAGGTTTTTCTCCTCATACTATACATAGAATGTGTTTTTTCAATAATTAGGGAATCCCCTTGTCGTTAAAGTCTTGATTTAAGTCGATCAACTTCGCTCGAAAGGCCATCCCACTCGAATCTAGCGGCGCTAAGGCTAAGATCAAGATCACAGATAATGGCTATATGAGCCCTATTGTGTTCCATGATCCTCTTATATTTATCCTCCATGTCACGTCCCACCCGGTACCTTACTCAATCGAGTAAAAACATACATATCTTTCTTATCGTGCTCTCATTGGCAAATGGGCCAAATGGGCCGTTATGGGCTAACTAGAATAAACATAAGGGAATACTCAATATAGAACGACCCAACCTGATATAAAAACTTATACATGTGACATACGGTCCTAAAAGGCCAACATGATCATTTGCCAACTCAAAACATAGGCTGACAGGGCCATACAAGCATTCATATACATGACATCTGTCTATAAGCCTCTAAGAGTACACACTTAACATAAAGGTCGGGACAAGGCCCCGCCATACCAAACAATATGCGTCTAAATCATAATGAACAAACAAGCAACTCTGGAGCGAATGGAGCACACCAACATCTTCTACTGAGCTAATAGCCTACTTGGACGACTCTCGACCTGTCTATCGGGACCTGCGGGCATGAAACACAACGTCCCCAGGAAAAATAGACGTCAGTACAAATAATGTACCGAGTATGTAAGGAATGAAAATCAGTAAATAATAGACATGAGAGAAACATGGAGTAAAAGACTCAACATGTATATCTGAATAGCTCTGTGAATTGTGAGTACGTGATTTTTGCCCTATGTGAAATACTCCTACAAATCAAAGAAATAAATATTTTCCAACTATTTGCAATTTTATAGGATTTTGTAGGATTCTTTGTTAATTATTTGCATTTCTGTGCATGTTTAATTTTATTTAAATCATGAAATTACCATGCATTGCATTGAGATTCTGTTTTCATATCTTAGGATTAATCAGTAAATTATTTGCTTTATTAAAAAATGAAAACCACAAAATTGGCTTACTTTTA
This sequence comes from Nicotiana sylvestris, assembly GCF_000393655.2. NCBI lineage: Eukaryota > Viridiplantae > Streptophyta > Magnoliopsida > Solanales > Solanaceae > Nicotiana > Nicotiana sylvestris. The sequence goes on from NC_091059.1 coordinate 58,374,412, forward strand.
CATGTTTAGCTTTCAATTCTAGATCAATAGTTTTTCTCTTTTAATTTAGGATCATTTGATTTTATTATTTTTATGATTTAATAATTAGCATGATTTTAAAACTTAGATTAATTTAGAGTTCAAATTAGGATTTTTAGTAATTAAGGAAAAGAAAAGAAATAAAAAAGGGGAAAAATTAAAAAGGGAATTGAAAAAGAAAAAAAGGGGATTGGTCTTAAGTCTAATTTGGGCTAATGGTTGCTGAAGCCCAAAATTGTGCCCCAAATTTTCCCCAAACATACCTTTACCCGGTTCGACCCAAGCCCAAACCAGGCCACCCAATCAAGCCCCACCCTAGACCAAACGACTTCATTTCCGTTCATTTCATCACAGCCGTTGATCTCGTGTGATCCGACGGCTGTGAACTTGGCTTTGTTTTCGTATAAGACTGTCCTAACACAGCCTCCCCCCCAGGACCCCTTCAGTTACTCTCCCATCTTTAACCCATCAAACCCTAGCTGCCCTACTTATCTCCCACAACCCTGAGCCCACCCTCAACACCATTCCACCATTAATCTCCCAAAAACACCGCCCAAATTCACCAATTTCATATCTGAAGTTCAACCCTAAAAACTCTATTTCACCCAAATCGCCTTAAACTCACACCCTACAACCCTTTTCTTCCCCTCACCACTAATCACCAAGTGTTCCACGTCAAAAGGTCCTGTAAATAGGAGAGTTTTCGTTCTAAGAAACCTAAGAGCACTGGGTGTTCATGCCGGTCTTTCATCACTTTTTCTTTAATTCAATAGTGTTGAGATTCACCCCAAATGATTCTTCTTGACGATAATAAGCATTTAGGGTCGATTTTAGGCATTATCGAAGCCAAACACAAGTCCGTTTGCTTCTTCCCCATCTTTCAGTAGGTACTTCCTCTCTCTGTTTTCTTGTTCTTTTATCTTATGTTATTCTTTTGTTTGTTTGTGCTAATTCACACCCATGAAAAAAAATATATGTTGTTAAGGCTTTCATTCATCTTTGTTTTTGTTAAGGTCAGAAGATTCAAATGATTTGGCTAGGGTAATTAATGACGGTTTTGTTTGCTTTCTGGTTGATGTTTAGTTTCCATACCTGCTTTCCTTGTTTAGTTTGCACGAGTCAGTTAGGCTAATTTCAGCATTTATGTTCAGTACTTAGTTAGATGTTTTTTGAATTCCCCTCTTAGTAATCTATTAATAGGCTTTAATAACTTTTCTTTTTAAATTCGTGTTAGTATTAGGTTTGAGTTTTTCTATTTCTGTTTCATGGCTAATTTGTTTCATGTTAAATGAATTTAGGGTTAGTCTGAAGGTTTAACTGCATTCTATTTTTATTTGATTCTATTTTCCAATGTTTGCTTGCCTTGTTCTTGTTTGCCATAGTTTGCAAATCATTAGAAACTTAGGAGGGGTTAATTGAACAAATGGAAACTTAGGGGGTAATTTGGGAAATATAAATAGGACTTTCAGATAATTCCTATATTTGGAAGGCTCTAGAATAGGGGCCTCAATTGGTTTGCACAAAATGCATAGGCCAATGAGGGACAACCAGCTGTCCCAGTTGGTTAGAAAAGATTCCTTTTTGAGGCTAGAAGAGAATATTTTCCTTGTTGGTTATCTAGCACATGGCCCATTGGAGGCCTATAAAGAGCACCATTTCTTTCACTAAAAAGGGAAATGATATAAAACTTTCAGAACTGGAAAACACTAAAAAGGGGATCGAATACTATTCTGTTGAGTAGCTGATTTTCATTTTTCTGGGTTTTAAAAAGGGAGCTTCAATACCTTGCTGGTTTTTGGGTTCTAAACGTGGATTAAACTGGTTGTCTTGCTGCTGACTACTGCTGTTAAATTCGGCTGATCTCCCTATCTTTTTGCTGAAGTTTTTTTTTGTTGTTTTTGGCTGTATCCAGGTATTTTCCCAACCCCTGAAATGACAAGTTGAAGTGTAATGTTGTTTAAGTGGGAATGGACTTTTCAGATCCTGTTTTCTTTTGTTTAGCATCTACTATATTAATTGGTTTGGTAATTACTGTTCTCTACTTGTGGTTAAGTATTGGCATTAATATTATATTCCTTAGTAAGATTCAAAGTTCAAATGTTCAGGGTTTAAGTTAGTATATTGTTCTAGTTGTAATTTATTTGGGACTGTATTAAACTACTGTTTTTAAGTTTCCATATGAGTTTAGGTGACTGAACATTTTCAGCATGCTTGCTATTAATTTTGTAAATACTCATGTTTAGATGTTGGAATTAGACATGAATGAATCCATGTTAGTAAGCCATATGTTTTGAAATTATGTTGACGTTTGGTTAAAGTTAGGAATTTTATTATGTTTTAATAATGATATAAAAAAATAAATTATGTGCAGGCTGTTATAATACTAAGTGTTGTATCATTAGTATAGTAATGTGATTTGGCCTCAGAATATGCCTTTCAATCTAGTTTAAATTGGCAAGTATTTGGGCTGTAATAGGGTAAGAGACAAGTTGAGCTTCGAATGAGGCCAAGCATGGGCCCAAATCGAGGCATCCCAGTCTCAAGCTAGGGCACTGCAGCCTTAGTTTGATTGTTTCGTTTTTCTTATATATTTTCGTTTAATGCATTGTTCGATCTCAAGATGTTCATGTTATGAAATTTGCTTCAAGTAATTACGATAAGTCATGCAACTAGGCTTTGTAGTTGGCCCAGTTATGCCCCAATGCCTCTTGCTTATTCCTTTTCAATTCTGGGCCTCATCTTGAGCCCAGTTTCCCTCTTAGGACCTCTGGGTATTTTTGGGCTTATTGCAAGCTTGGAACCATGCTCCAAACAACTAATTATTTAAATACAATACCCCATGTAGGCTTGTTTTGAGTAACTTTAGATTGAATTTAATTTAGATGAAAATCCAAACATCATTAGATGGCTTTAGTTAAGTACAATTTCTTAAAGAAAGAATAGATTGAGGTGTGCCATCCATATTTAGACCACTCATGGACCTCACAAATATTATAACTTGGTTTCCAAAAATGAATCTCGAAGTTTGCTTTAGGCGCGTTACTAAACATTTATCATGACACCGGGTACGGTTCCCGTGACGTAGTTGTGATTTATAATTGCTAAAATCTGGGTATACATTTCATGTGACCCGGCTCCAATTTCCAACAAGGTTACATAAAGCGTGTCGTGAACCGCGGGTGCATTTCATGTAGCGTGGCTTACGATGTGTTTTAAATAACCTTGCATTTTCCTAAAAAATATTAAAGCGGTTTAAAAGAATGAATTGCACATAGGTTTTGAAGATGTATTAAATTTGATAATTAGGCCAATATTAATAGTTGAGTGATTGTGCTAAAATCACGGAACTCGAGAATGCCTAACACCTTCTCCCGGATTAACAGAATTCCTTATCCGGATTTTTGTGTTTCGCAGACCATAAATAGACCTTGATTCAGGATTTAAACCTGTGACTTGGGACACCGATAAATTATCCCAAGTGGAGACTCTGATTTTAATAAATAATCCCATTTCGATTGTCACTTAAATTGGAAAAAATTCCCCTATACTCCCTTCCGGGGTAGTAAAAAAGAGGTGATACAGCTCTGGCGACTCTGTTGGGGAATAAAAGCCTAGAGCTTCTGGTTCAGGGTTTAGAATTCGAGCTTAGAATAACTGTTATAGTTGGCTTTTATTTAATTATCTGATTTTTATATGTTTGAGCCTAATGTGCTAATTGCCGCTTTTTACCGCTTTTGATATTGTTTGGACTGTATATCAATTGTTACGAAACCCTCCTCTCTCTGAGTCTTCTAAATCATTTGGGAAGGGTGCACTTCGTGTGACTTCTCTTCTGTTAGAGTCATATTCAAATTTTAGAACGAGGTTCGGACAAGTTGCAAAGCCGATGAAGCTTCTGTATTCCCGGTACGCTTCCCCCCCGACTCGAGCTATCCGTTCGGGTAAGTCAGGTCTAGAATAATACACCCAGAATTTAAACATAGTATAACATAGCCTCATGCCGGATCCCTAATAGGAACGCTTGTTTGCATCACGTGCATTTGACTTTAGGGACTCAACACAGGGGTTGGGTCAGTCTAGGATAGGTGTACCCGAAATCAAAAGACCATCCTGATGCATTTTACTTGCTACTTGCGCATTTATTTGATGCGGATTGCATGTTGACAGGCTTCTAGAATGGGAAAGAAAAAATTGAGAAAAAACCAAATTGAGGTAGGAGAGAGGAAATTACCCGCCTATGAAAAATTTGGTGTCCAAAATATCCCGAAACTTTGCTGAAATGTTTTAAAAAAAACAAAAAAAAGAGGAAAATCTATTTCAAAGTGTTTATGTTTTTCTGTTGCGTCAAAATTGACCGAACTATGCGGGTTTGATTCTCACCGAATGTGGGATACGTAGGCAACCCTCACCGGGTCCAACTCCTTTTGCAAAAATAATCCAAAAAAATGAAATATTGTTATGCTGTCATAAATAAAATTAGGTGATGTCGTTCTTGTCTAAATATCCAAAATGTCTCCAAAAAGGAGTCAGAAGGCTGTTTTTGCAAGAATAGCCATCTATGGTCCTTTTTCAAAATTTTTGCCAATTAGAGAACACAACCCTAAAATCTTCTTTCCTGAGGTGCTGAAGGGCCGTATTTACAAAGTTTTTTTTGTTTCGAATTGCAATTTTGAAAAATTGATAATCTTCTTTTGAGTCAAAATAAATCATGGTTTATTTTAACCGATCACTTTAAATAAATGTGCAGGATGAACACTATTGAAATTGAACCTTTTAAAGTTGTAGATGAAATCCCGCTACAACTCCATATGTGGTGGAATGACCTAGGAAAGGTCAGCAGAGGTGTTGCGATGAAAGCTTTGGGTGGTCTCATTGGTCTTTTGAAGGTTAAATCGAGATTGGATACAATTGGAGCTTTAATACCTTTTTGGGACCCGACGCATAATGTATTCCATTTATCGGAGTTTGAGCTGACTCCTGAACTTGAGGAAATAACGGGCTATGTGGGCCTTAGTAGGAATCTCAGGAGCCGGTACCCGGTGGCACCGAGAGCGGTGACTCCTCACAAGTTTCTGGACCTTCTGAGTATCAGTCGGGAAGTCAAAGATGAAAATTTGGCTGAGGGGTTTTGCACATTCTACTGCTTGTACCGTCGTTATTGGGATCCCCACGGTTTTGAGGCTCCGGATACTAGTCTAACTTATTCAGGGAACAAAGAAAAATGGGAAGCACGTAGGGGACTGGCCTTTATAGTGGCATTCTTGGGGTACCTTAATCTTCCCAAGGAAGAATGGACATATAGAGTTGGGGCTCGTAGGGATGGCCGACTTCATGATTAAAAAGGCTAATGGCACTATTGTACCAATGATCCTAGCAGAGATTTACCGAGCTCTAACTGTTTGCCGAGCGGGGGAAATATTTTTTGAGGGTTGCAACATGCTTTTACTACTTTGGATGGAAGAACACCTTTGCAATCGTTCGGGGTACATGAACTATGGTATGACCGGTCTTAAATGCATTGAAGAACATAAAAACCGAGTAGAGGGTCATGAATTTCCAGAAGGTACAGAGGCATGGTTTGCACATTTGAGTTCCTTGAGGGCAAGCAAAATTGAGTGGACATTCGGTTGCCTCCCAGTCGCTGAAGTCATTTATTTGTCAGCCCAAGAGTGTTTTCTTCTATTAATGGATTTCCGGAGTATTTAGCCGTATGCTCCAAACAGGGTTCTATGCCAGCTAGGGAGGTACCAAACTATCCTTCATGATGAAGCTTTGAGTCGACAAGTAATTGAGCTAGGTCCAAAAGTTGCATTCCCGAAAGAAAAGGTTCGCTAGATTTGGCATCAGTGTAGGTTCCTAGAACCACACACTCAGGTACGGGATTTGTCCAAAGGCGAGTTAGAGACTAGTTATACGGCCTAGTATGGTAAAAGGTCTCAAGTCCATCAATAACCCGAACGACCCGCCAAAAGGCCCCATGTCCAATAGTTCACTGATGGGGCACATGAGCAATGATGTTGGTTGGCAAAAGTGACAAGCTACAGGGCCACGATAAGCAAATTGGAGGGGCAAATCAGAGATCTTAAATTTGATAGTAGCGTACAGGCTGTTGTTGATGAAGGGGAGAAGAAAAAGTTGGCCCAAAATAACAAAGCCCTTCGAGCCCAGATCCAAAGAATGAAGATAGCTGCTGAGAATCAGGAAAGGAGCCGAATAGATGAAAGACTCATAAAGGGTCTTAAGAAGAAAGTATGTGAGTACAAGAATGATTTGGAGAAATCCGAGGGTAGTGTGACAAGAGCTCGGGCACAATTGGCAAAGAATGCAGAGGGACGGGCAGAGTTTTTTCGGCAATTGAAAGGGAAATATGATAGAGAAGTCGCGAGCCTGAAGAAAAATCTAACTACTCTCGAGAACTAAATAACCAAGCAGGCAACTGACTTCAAAGAAGAAAGAGAGCACTGCTATGCCCTGATGTCGCAGTTAGAAAAAGACCTATAGCAGCTTCAAGAGAAAAATCATATAGCCGAACAAGTTTTGGGGGCCAGGTCACAGTAGATCGGATGGTTGCTACAAGAGAAGGGTATTATCAGGGAGAGGGTTAGGAGGATTGCGGACTATATTGTGATGAAGTGCAACGAATGCAAGGACATGACTAGGTCCATGTTCTTCGCTCCAGTTATGATTTTCGTCCGGCAGATCATGTATGACCTATTTCGCCTCCAAGAAGATATGGCGCATAGGCCGCGGCGAAACCGACTGATGTCCCGCGGGCCCTTGGAGTAGCAGTTGAGGCACTCATGTATTTCTGATTTTATTGTTCGAGTCTGTATTTTCTGTTTCTTTTGGAGTTCTTTAGTCCACTTTCGAGTCTATATTTTCATTTTTTCTTTTGGAGTCTATTAGTCCACCTTGACTCTGTTAGTTTTTATGTTTAATTCTGTAAGAGAAGTCGTTTTAATCAGGATGTTTTTGTTTTTATTTTATTTTATGAAAATTTGAAACCCAAAAAATGTATCTTTCTTTTATTTTGCATTTATCCCCCGAACTATGCAATGATCTAATTCATGCGGCGTCATAGTACGTAGGCAATCCCCATAGGATTCGATCATAACCATAAAATGAAAAGGAAAAATAGGAGAGAGAATAAAAGAAAATTGAGTGGAAAGAAATAATGGTAAAACGAAAGGGAAGTAACAAAAACAAGTGGGAATGGCCAATAGTGATTAAAAAGGGATTGGAGTGAAAAGAAAAAAAAAGAGAAGAGAAAGCACAAAATTTGAAGAGTTAGTTAAAAGCCAGGATGAAACATGCAGTCATTCAAATACACGATAGAAGCTTTAACTGTTTAGGTGCATTGCATCCGAAATGTGCGGTTGCCTATCTGTTAAATCTTAAACCCTAACATGTTGCTGTTGTCATTGAGAACGGGAAGGTGGTTAGTTTGTTTGTCATTCTGGCAATCATCCGTACAACACCAGGTCTAAAAACAAGTTGATCATGGCTGGCCAAGAACTGGGCGCAAGTATTATTGATCCACCGAGAGAGGTGGAGGAGTCTGAGGTTGGTATGAAAGAGGAGTTACATAAGTTGAAACACCAGATGACCGAAATGTACCAGGCATGGATGAAAGGGCATCCCCCACTATCATACCCTGCCAACCCTGCTTTCATCCTACCAATGGCTCAATCCCAAGAACCTCCCACTGTTGATTTATCTCCACAACATGCACCAAGCTTCACCCCATACCACCACTATCATGGCACCAATTCCCAAACCATACAGGCTCCACCAGCCAAAGCAACCCCATACCGCCCTCCACCAGCTTCCCCTGTTTTCGTAGCACCTCCACCAGCTACGCTTCATCGATCTTCTAGTGAGCCGTTATTCCAAACCCAAGATAATCAGTATTATCCACCAGAACCTACCTTCAAGGCCCTAGATCAATACTCCTACACTTCTCGTTTCGACCTTCTTGTTGAGGCTAAGAAACTACCTAAGAACCCGAAACAAGAGAAGATGTTTAGGAAGGTGAGAAGCTTGGAATAGTCTCTCAGAAACATGCAGGGGTTGGGAGGTCAAGTGAGTGTAGCCTACAAAGATCTGTGTTTGTTCCCTGACGTACAACTACCTGTTGGGTTCAAAATTCCCAAATTCGACCTGTATGACGGACACAGAGATCATGTGGCTTACTTAAGGGGATTCTGAAGTAAAATGAGAGGAGCCAGTGGGAAATATGAGCTATTAATGGCATACTTTAGCTAGAGTCTGAGTGGCGCGTCATTGGAGTGGTACACTCATCAGGATCACAGCAGATGGTATACCTGGGATAATTTAGCCCAAGCATTCGCTCATCATTTCCAATACAACATCGATATTGTTCCAGATCGTTTGTCTTTAACTAAGATTGAGAAGAATCCTAGTGAAAGTTTCAGGGAATATGGTTTCCGCTGGAGAGAACAGGAAGCAATGGTTAACCTTCCAATGGAAGAGAACGAAATGGTGGAATACTTTCTTCAGGACTTGGAGCCTACTTACTTTGGTCATCTGATCTCGACCATAGGTAAGTCTTTCAATGAAGTAGTAAAACTGGGAGGAATGGTAGAGGAAGGGATCAAATCAAGCAAGATCATGAGCTACTCTTCCATCAAAGCAACTATGCAGGCAATCCAGAATGGCACCGGAGGCTTGCTTGGGAAAAAGAAGAAAGAGGATGTCGTTATGGTCGTTTCAGGATCATGGCACGGACCAGGGGATTCTCCTACCCACTACACCCAACCTCGACCCCAGCTTCAAGCCTATACCCCAACTCCATATAGTCTATCCCATCACTACTTCCTACCACCAGAGCCTCAATACTCAGTCAGGCCACCCTAATATCATGTCTATCATGCACAGCCATATGCTCAACCCCCTTCACACTAGCAATGGCGTGCACCAGCTCCACAAAACCCTTACCCACCACCACAAACATACTGAAACCCTAATGGTCCAAATTGTCGAGACAAGCCAGAATTCACGAATGAAAGGTTGCAGCGGAAGAAAACATTCACCCCGCTTAGGGAATCTTATACCACCCTATTTCAAAGGTTGAGGCAGTTGGATGTGTTGAGGCCAATTGAGTCAAAACTACCAAACTCCCATCCAAAGAACCTAGATTATTCTCTCAGATGTGTGTACTGATCTGATACTCCGGGGCACGACACAGAAAAGTGCTGGAACTTGAAGAACGCCATCCAAGAGCTTATTGATACAAACCAGATTGTGGTCCAGAGCCCAGAAGCACCCAACATTAATTAGAACCCATTACCAGCCCATGCTGAAATGCACATGATTGAGATAGTGCACAAATATAGGAAACCCAAGAAGCTTTCACAATCTATCATGATGATCCGGTCTAGTGAAAGTAAGTCAGTCAAGGACCCAGTTGTCACAAAAGCAACCTCTTCGATAGCTGAAGGATCGGCGGATAAGTTGAGCATGCCAAATGATAAGCCAGTTGCGGTAGTTGAAAAGAGGTCCCCAAGTGTTGATGTAGCAAAGCAAGAAAAGTCATAGGTGATCGTGCCGGGGGTAGTAAGTAAGCCAGTCATAATTGTGGAGGGTGCTCGCACGGACCCTATCATTATCAAACCTGTGACCCAGCTATCGGTAGCTAACACCAGGATTGTCCCATGGAACTATAAGCTAGTGATAGTGACCTATAAGGAAAAATGAAGTGAAAGAGGAAGTTAACGAGGCCCATAGATTAACTCGTTTGGGGAGATGCTTTGCCCCAGAAGAGTTAAGGAAAGCTAAAACACTCATGGACAATCCAGTTCTAGTGAAAAAAACTATCACTGAAGAAGAAGAGGAGGAGTTTTTAATAAAAATGAAGGTACAAGATTACTCCATCGTAGAATAATTGAGAAAGACTCCTGCTCAGATTTCCCTGTTATCATTGTCGATCCATTCAGATGAGCACCGTCGGGCCCCGATAAATATTCTGAATGAAGCTCATATCCCTGACAAAATCACAGTGAACCATTTGGAGAAGATTGCCAATAATATATTTGAGTCTAACATGATCACATTCTCGGATGATGATTTTCCTCTGGAGGGTACGGAGCACAATTGAGCCCTATATCTCACAGTAAAATGCGAAGATTCTGTGGTCACAAGGGTATTAGTTAACAATGGTTACAGTGCAAACATCTGCCCTCTCTCTACTCTGAACAAGTTAAAAGTTGATGATAAGAGGATTCACAAGAACAACATATGCATCTGAGGTTTTGACGGAGGGGGAAAAGACTCTGTTGGCGACATCATGCTCGAGTTGACAATAGGACCAGTCGAATTCACCATGGAGTTCCAGGTACTGTATGTGGTTGTTTCATACAATTTGCTATTGGGTAGGCCTTGGATACATGTTGCCAAGGCGGTTCCGTCCTCTTTACATCAGATGGGGATAGACAAGAAATCGTCGTGAATGGCGATCAGAATTTGTGTGCTTTCAATGATACCTCCATCCCGTTTATTGAGGCTAAAGATGATAAGGGGCTGTGGGTCTATCAAGTGTCCAAAACGGCATCAGTTGAAAAGGTTCCAGAATAGGAATACATCCCGGGTCCAAAGTTAGCATCTACAATCGTCATGGTAGCAACCGAGATGTTGAAAAATGGTTTTATGCCAGGCAAAAGTCTGTGTGCATCTCTGTAAGGTATCGTGCAGCCAGTGTCCTTACGTGAAAATCTGGGCACATTTTGTCTGGGGTTCAAGCCTACACGGGATGATATGAAGAAGGCCTGAAAGCTGAAAAAGAAGGCATGGTCGCTCCCTAAGCCAGTCCCACATCTCTCTAGGTCTTTCATCAAGGCAGGGATCGTGAAGCGTCTAGTGACAACAGTTCCGAAGCCTGTGGTTGATTTTGATGAGGAATTGATTAAAAGGTTCCAGAGTCTGTTTGGTGAGGTGAACATGCTGGGGAAGGTTCCAGCAAAATGGATGTGCATTTATTGGTCTGAAAGTGAAGCTTAACAATTGGGATGCTACTCCTCTCCCTACCCGGAAGGAGTTTTGATAGTTTGCTTTGTTTTCCTTTCAGTTTATCTTGATTATTCCAGGGTTGTAATTCAGATTTTATTTTCTGTCTATTGATGTACAAACCCTTCTATCCTTTAATTTTAATGAAATGAAATTTCCATTTTCCATTACTCCTGATAGTGTCATTTTCTTTTCTTTCTTTGTACATTTCTTTTTATGTTGGTTTCAATGACATGACATGTATGAGGAATCTTTAGCCAAGTCTTAAAAGCCAATCTAACTCTATAATAATAATCCAAGAAATAGAGTGTGATGATGAAATAGAGAATGATGAAGAGGAAGCATTTGAGGAAATTAGTAAAGAGCTAAGTCACTTTGAAGAGAAACCCAAGCCTAATTTGAATAAAACCGAAGCAATCAATTTAGGGGATCCAGATAATATCAGGGAAACCAAGATAAGTATACACTTGGAACCACAAATCAGGGAGGAAATAATCAAAGCACTGTTTTTCAATATAAAGATATTTTTGCATGGTCATATGACGACATGCCGGGTCTAAGTACTGACTTGGTGGTTCACAAATTGCCCACTGACCCGACATTCCCTCCCGTCAAGCAGAAGTTAAGAAAGTTCAAAACTAACATGAGTATGAAGATCAAGGAGGAGATCACAAAGCAGTTGGGCGCAAAGGTCATTCGAGTCACGCGATACCCCACTTGGTTAGCTAATGTTGTGCCAGTGCCAAAGAAGGACGGCAAGACCAGGGTGTGCGTTAATTACCGCAATCTTAACAAAGCAAGTCCAAAGTATAATTTTCCATTGCCAAATATTCATATTTTGATTGACAACTGTGCCAAGCATGAGATCGGTTCTTTTGTGGATTGCTTTGCGGGGTACCACTAGATCTTGATGGATGAGGAGGATGCAGAAAAGACAGCATTCATCACACCATGGGGGACTTATTGCTACCGGGTAATGCCATTTGGTTTGAAAAATGCTAAGGCAACTTACATGAGGGCAATGACTACTGTGTTCCATGACATAATACACAAGGAGATTGATGTTTATGTGGATGATTTGATCGTAAAGTCAAAGCAACAGGATGACCATGTCAGAGATTTGAGGAAGTTCTTCCAAAGGCTCCGCAGGTACAATCTTAAGCTTAACCCTGCCAAGTGTGCATTTGGTGTTCCATTCTAGAAAACTGTTGGGATTCATAGTTAGTCGGTGAGGCATCGAGTTGGATCCATCAAAAATTAAGGCCATCCAAGTGTTACCACCGCTAAGGAATAAGACTGAGGTAATGAGTCCGCTCGAGCGATTGAACTATTTCAGCAGGTTTATTACTTAACTGACGACAACCTGTGAGCCCATCTTTAAGTTGCTGAAAAAGGATATTGCGGTCAAATGGACTGATGAGTGTTAGGAGGCATTCGATAAGATCAAGGGGTACTTGTCTAACCCACCTATTTTGGTCCTGCTGGAACCCGGGAAACCTTTGATTCTTTATTTGACAGTCCTGGATAATTCATTCGGGTGCGTGTTGGGTCAACATGACATCACTGGAAGGAAGGAGCAATCCATCTATTATCTCAACAAGAAGTTCACATCCTATGAGGTTAAGTATACTCCCCTTGAGAGAGCATGTTGTGCCCTAACTTGGGTGGCACAAAAGCTGAAGCATTATCTGTCGTCCTACACTACTTACCTCATTTCTCGCCTAGATCCTCTAAAGTATATCTTTCAGAAGCCTATGCCCACATGAAGACTTTCAAAGTGGCAGATTTTGCTCATAGAGTTGGACATTATCTATGTGACTCGGACCGCGATGAAAGCCCAAGCATTAGCCGATCATTTGGCCGAGAATCCGGTGGATGAAGAGTATGAACCATTGAGAACTTATTTTCCCGATGAAGAGGTGATGCATATTGACGAGGCGGAGTAGGTTGAAAAACCAGGTTGGAAACTTTTCTTTGATGGAGCCGCTAATATGAAATGTGTCGGAATAGGGGCTGTGCTCATTTCTGAAACAGGGCATCACTACCCTATTACGGCCCAGCTTCGTTTCTATTGTACTAACAACATGGCTGAGTACGAGGAATTCATTCTGGGTTTAAGGTTAGTGGTAGATATGGGAATACAGGAAGTCTTGGGAGACTCGGACCTTTTGGTGTACCAGATTCAAGGAGAATGCGAGACTCGGGATTTAAAGCTCATACCGTATCAGTAATGTTTGCATGATCTTTGTCAACGTTTTTGATCAATAGAATTCAAGCATATTACAAGGATCCATAATGAGGTTGCCGATGCTTTGGCCACCTTGGCTTCAATATTGCACCATCCGGACAAAGCTTATGTTGACCCTCTGCATATTCAAGTTCGTGATCAGCATACCTATTGTAATGTGGTTGAGGAAGAACTTGATGGTGAACCGTGGTTCCATGAATACATCAGGATGGAGGTATATCCGATACAAGCCATAGGTTATCAAAAGAGAACAATTCGACGTTTATCTAGTGGATTTTTCTTGAGCAGGTGAATCTTATACAAAAGGACTCCAGATCTTGGATTGTGGAGATTCATAGATGCTAGACAAGCCACGACTATCATGACAGAAGTGCATTTTGGGGTTTGCGAGCCACATATGAGTGGGTATGTTCTGGCAAAGAAAATTCTTTAGGAAGGTTATTACTGGCTCACCATGAAACAGGCTTGCATCAGCTTTGTGCGCAAGTGTCATCAATGCCAGGTACACAGAGACTTGATTCATTCTCCACCATCTGTGTTACATACATTGTCCGCACCGTGGCCCTTTGTTGCTTGGGGAATGGATGTCATTGGACCAATTGAGCCCGCGGCATCAAATGGGCACAAGTTCATTCTGGTGGCCATCAATTATTTTACTAAGTAGGTTAAAGCTAAGACTTTCAAATCTGTGACCAAGAAGGCAGTGGTTGATTTTGTTCATTCAAATATCATTTGTCGGTTCAGAATCCCAAAGGTGATCATCATAAATAATGGTGCTAATCTTAACAGTCATTTGATGAAAGAAGTATGTCAGCAGTTTAAGATTACGTATCGAATTTCCACCCCGTATCGTCCCAAGGCAAATGGAGCAGTCGAGGCAACCAACAAGAACATAAAGAAGATACTTCAGAAAATGGTGCAAGGTTCCAGGCAATGGAATAAAAAGTTGCCCTTTGCTTTGCTGAGATATCACACTAATGTTCGCACTTTAGTAGGTGCAACTCCTTATTTGCTGGTATATGGTACTGAAGTAGTGATACCTGCAAAAGTTGAAATTCCATCTCTTCAGATTGTTGCTGATGATGAGTGGGTTAAAACCCGTTTAGAGCAATTAAGTCTGATTGACGAGAAACGACTAGCAGCAGTGTGTCATGGCCAGTTGTATCAAAAGAGAATGGCAAGAGCATACAACAAGAAGGTGCGTCCCCGAAAATTTGAAGTGGGTCAGCAAGTATTGAAATGCATCCTTCCACATCAGGCTGAAGCAAAAGGCAAGTTCGCCCCAAATTGGCAGGGGTCGTTCATTGTAACAAGATTGTTGTCCAATGGTGCTTTGTATTTAACAGATATAGAAGGCAAATGTGTAGATGCCACTATCAATTCTGATGTGGTCAAAAGATATTATTTATGATCCCTTTGGTTTGTCTAATTGTTGTTACTTGGCATATTTCGAAGATTGGAATGACGAAGTCATTTTATTCTGCTATCTAAGCACTTTATCCTTTATTACCCCTTTGAGCCTTATTTATTTTCTTTCGTACCCCTCTTTTAGAATCAGTAGTAAAGTTCAGAAACACAGATACAAAAGGTAAACAAAGGAGAAAAAAAGGAAAAAATAAGAGAAAAAGAGAAAGAAAAGAATGGAAAAAAGTGGAAAAAAAGAAGAAAAGAAAAGAAAAAAGAGAGAAAGGAAAAGAAAAAGAGAAAAGTAACAACAACAAAGAAATTCCTATGACATGAACTACGTTTGACCTGATTCCTTTTAAGGATACGTAGGCAACCTCAGGTTCGGTCCCATCAAAATAAAATTCAAAAGTCCCCAGGCAAAGAAACTGGGACAGAAGTTGTGGTTTTGTAAAAGATCTGATTCCAAAAGTTGTAACTTTGAACCTATTCAAGTTGTTTTGAGCCTTTATGCCCACATTGCAGTCCAAAGAAAGACCTTCCGACCAATATTTGAAAATTCCAAGTCAAGCGAGATAGAGGTATGATTTGCATCAGGGATAACACTCCGTTCTACACAAGGAAAATGAATAAATGAGAGAGTCCTATTGGTGAAAACCCTCACGGGCACCGTAGGTCGATGGAAAGATGAGAGAAGTCAAAATGAGAGAGTCTTATTGGTAAAAACCTTCATGGGAACTATAAGGTGATAGTGAGTTGATAGATGGACAAATGAGAGAGGTTTATTGGTGAAAACCCTTCAGGGCGCTGCAAGCCGAACAAGGTTGGTGACTTTGCAAAGAGATTGGAATATGGAAATCTCGGGGCATAAAGTATGACAACTAAAAGGTGATTGGTTAAACAGGCTGGGCTGATTAATCCGAAATGCATGTCATGATCATTGGTGCCAGCTGCCTCACTCAGATAAGTCTTTTTTCCTTTTCTTCCTCAAACATTCTTCCTGTGACGAATTCTCTTCTTTATTTATAACTCGCGAAGTCATTGCATTTCCTTTATTTTGGGTTTACTTCTCTAAGACTTTTCCAATGTCAGCTTTGTTTAAGCAAGTAAGAAAGGATTTCAAATCTTACTACCAATGTCCAAGTTGCACAAAGCAAAATGCGGCCGAAACATACCAGAAATAGCATGAAGCAAAATGGAAAATAAGGTGTTACTAAAAGTTCAAGTGGTAGAGTGGTTGGTGGATTTTATGGAAGATACAAAAGTTCAGATTGGAAGGATAGAAATGTAAAACAGCGGGTTGAGTGTAGAGCACTCGGGTCATTCAGGGTCCTGTGGTTGAGAGTCAGTCAAAAAAATAAACAATTCTTTGCCAGTCTGAGGCGGCCAGTCAGAACAAAGCACGACAGTGAAAAGGCCACCTTCAGCAAGAATGCCGCAAACTAACCATCACATTTTTAAAACTAAAATTTTCTTTGATTGAAACAGGGGCAGGAAATTTTATTTGTTCCGGAGGAACCCTCCGTGAGGAAAGCATGTACCGGACAGGTTTGACCGTAAATCGTCAGGACCTTCCTAGATAATGGGATCTAATTTGAATTTTTCAGGGCCCTCCTGAATAATGGGATTCAATTTTTTTAAAAAAGGTTCTCAGGACCCTCCTGGATAATGGGACTTAGTTGAGTTCCAAGACCTTCATAGATAACAAGATCTAGCGTAAGTTCTACCTTTAGGAGATATAAGTTAGCGTTGAAGTTTTCACTATTAAGATGGGATTTAATTTCAATTTCCAGGGCCCTCCTGGATAATGGGACTTAGCCTTTTAATTTTCAGGACCCTTTTGGGTAACATGATTCGGTTAACACTCACAAATGTGCCCAGGTACCAAACTGGGGCAGAAAGATTTCTTTTGTTTTGTCTGTTTTGTTGTGATCAGGCGCCTACCTGGAGAAGAAGGGAATACAGTTCAAGTCTTGGCAATCAGGCGCCCACCTGGAAAACAAGGGAATACAATTTAAGTTTTCAGTATTCAGGCGCCCACCTAGAGAACAAGGGAATATAGTTCAAGATTTGGCAATCCGGCGCCCACTTGAAGAACAAGGGAATATAGTTCATGTTTTGGCAATCAGGCGCTTACCTGGATAACAAAGGAATACAGTCCAAGTTTTGGTAATTAGGCGCCCACCTGGAGAACAAGGGAATACATCTTAAGTTTTTGGCAATCAGGCGCCCACCTGGAGATCAAGGGAATACAGTTTAAGCTTTGGAAATCAGGCGCCCACCTGGAGAACAAGGGAATACAGTTCAAGTTTTGGCAATAAGGCGCCGACCTGGAGAACAAGGGAATACAGTCCAAGTTTTAGTAATCAGGCACCCACCTGGAGAACAAGGGAATACAGTTTAAGTTTTCGGCAATCAGGCGCCCACCTGGAGAACAAGGGAATACAGTCCAAGTTTTGGTAATCAGGTGCCCACCTGGAGAAAAAGGGAATACAATTCAAGTTTTGGAAATCAGGCGCCCACCTGGAGAACAAGGGAATACAGTTCAAGTTTTGGCAATCAGGTGCCCATTTGGAGAATAAGGGAATACAGTTCAGGTTTTGGCAATCAAGCGCCCATCTGGAGAACAAGGGAATATAGTTCGAGTTTTTGGTAATCAGGCACCCACCTAAAGAACAAGGGAACATAGTTCAAGTTTTGGCAATCAGGCGCCCACCTAGAGAACAAGGGAATGCAGGTCATGTTTCGGCAATCAGGCACCCACCTGGAAACAAGGGAACTCATTTCAGAATTCAATTTGCGTTAGCAACAACAGAAATTCGCCTTAAGAGTACAGGTTAACAGTTCAAGATGCACAACAGAATGGTAGAAGCAACAAGACCAAGTTTGAAGATGGTAGATAGGATTCTTGTAATTCATAAATCATAGTTTAGCCTAGCTTCTTTTATTTTGCCTCGGTGTAATAAGGTGTTCAGCAAGCTGTAGCAGCAGCAACAATGAAATCACAGCTTCCCGGTAGTCCCAGCTACCGAAACTTCCCGAACTACATTGACCTGATTGCTTTATAGCCAAGGATATGTAGGCAACCTCGAAAGCAAGGTGTGGTCAGATCTTTCAAAGTGCTTCCCATGGAGTATTCAAACAGGCAAAAATCGCTCGTATCCGCTCACTTTATCTTTGCCCAAAAACTCTTAATGTTTTCGAGCAAAGAGGGGCAGCTGTGAGCACGTAATTTTTGCCTTATGTCAAATACTTCTACAAATCAAAGAAATAAAGTTTTTCCAATTGTTTGTAATTTTATAGGATTTTTGTAGGATTCTTTGTTAATTGTTTGCATTTCTATGCATGTTTACTTTTATTTAAATCATGAAAAAATACAAAAAAATATCATGCATTGCATTGAGATTCTGTTTTCATATCTTAGGATTAATCAGTAAATTAGTTGCTTTATTAAAAAATGAAAACCACAAAAATTGGCTTACTTTGACTTGTTTACCTTTTAATTCTAGATCAATAGTTTTTCTCTTTTAATTTTGGATCATTTGATTTTTATTAATCTTATGATTTAATAATTAGCACGATTTTACAACTTAGATTAACTTAGAGTTTAAATTAGGATTTTTAGTAATTAAGGAAAAAAAGAAATAAAGGGGAGGGGGGAGGAATTAAAAAGGGAATTGAAAAAAGAAAAGGGGGATTGGTCTTAAGTCTAACTTGGGCTAATGGTTGCTGAAGCCCAAAATTGTGCCCCAAATTCGCCCAAACACACCTTTACCGATCCAACCCAAGCCTAAACCAGGCCACCCAATCCAGCCCCACCCAAGACCAAATGACTTCGTTTCTGTTCATTTCATCACAACCGTTGATCTCGTGTGATACGATGGCTGTGAACTTGGCTTTGTTTTCGTATAAGACTGTCCTAACACAGCCTCCCCCAGGACCCCTTCATTTACACTCCCATCTCTAAACCATCAAACCGTAGCCACCCTACTTCTTTCCCAAATCCTTACAGCCTGAACCCTAAACCACCGCCCACCGGAAATTGCCTCACGGTGGTTCCGGTGCTCCAAAACCGCCAAAATTCATCCTCCACGACCTTGAGCCAACCCTCAACACCATTCCACCGTCAATTTCCCCAAAAGCACCGCCCAAATTCACCAATTTTAGATCTAAATTTCAACCCTAAAAAATTTGTTTCACCCAAATCGCCTTAAGCTAACACCCTACAACCCTTTTCTTCCCCTCACCACTAATTACCAAGTGTTCCACGTCAAAAGGTCCTGCAAATCAGAGAGTTTTTCGATCTAAGAAACCTAAGAGCACTGGTGTGCATGCCGTTCTTTCGTCGCTTTTTCTCTAATTCGATAGTGTTGAGATTTACCCCAAAATGATTCTTCTTGATGAGATTAACCATTTGGGGTCGATTTTAAGCATTATCGAAGCCAAACACAAGTCCGTTTGCCTCTTCCCCATCTTTTAGTAGGTACTTCCTCTCTCTATTTTTTTGTTCTTTTGTCTTATGTGATTCTTTTGTTCATTTGTGCTGATTCAAACCCATGAAAACAATATACATATATATATATATATATATATATATACGGCTTTCATTCATCTTAGTTTTTGTTATGGTCAGAAGATTCAAATGATTTGGCTAGGGTAATTAATGACAGTATTGTTTCCTTTCTGGTTGATGTTTAGTTTCCATACCTGTTTTCCTTGTTTAGTTTGCACGAGTCAGTTAGGCTAAAATAAGTATTTATATTCAGTACTTAGTTAGATGTTTTTTGAATTCCCTTCTGAGTAATCTATTAATAAGCGTTAATAACTTTTCTTTTGAAATTCGTGCTAGTACTAGGGTTGAGATATTTCTGTTTCTGTTTTATGGCTAATTTATTTCATGTTAAATGAATTTAGGGTTATTCTGAAGGTTTAACTGCATTCTATTTTTATTTGATTCTATTTTCCAATGTTTGCTTGCCTTGTTCTTGTTTGCCATAGTTTGCAAATCATTAGAAACTTAGGAGGGGTTAATTGAACAAATGAAAATTTAGGGGGTAATTTGGGAAATATAAATAGGACTTTCAGATAATTCCTATATTTGGAAGGCTCTAGAATAGAGGCCTCAATTGGTTTGCACAAAATGCATAGGCCAATGAGGGACAACCAGTTGTCCTAGTTGGTTAGAAAAGATGCCTTTTTCAGGCTGGAATGGAATATTTTCCTTGTTGGTTATCCAGCACATGGCCCCTTGGAGGCCTATAAAGAGCACCATTTCTTTCACTAAAAGGGGGACGGATATAAAACTTTCAGAACTAGAAAACACTAAAAAGGGGCTCGAGTACTATTCTGTTGAGTATTTGATTTTCATTTTTTTGGGTTTTAAAAAGGGAGCTTCAATACCTTGCTGGTTTTTGGGTTCTAAACGTGGATTACACTGGTTGTCTTGCTGCTGACTACTGCTGTTAAATTCGGTTGATCTTACTATCTTTATGCTGAATTTTTTTTGTTGTTTTTGGTTGTATCTAGGTATTTTCCCAACTCCTGAAATGACAAGTTGAAGTGTAACGTTGTTTAAGTGGGAATGGACTTTTCAGATCCTGTTTTCTTTTGTTTAGCATCTACTATGTTAATTGGTTTGGTAATTACTGTTCTCTAGTTATGGTTAAGTATTGCATTAGTATTCTATTCCTTAGTAAGCTGCAAAGTTCAAATGTTCAGGGTTTAAGTTAGTATATTATTCTAGTTGTAATTTATTTGGGACTGTATTAAACTACTATTTGTAAGTTGCCATATGAGTTTAGGTGACTGAATATTTTTAGCATGCTTGCTATTAATTCTGTAATACTCATGTTTAGATGTTGGAATTAGACATGAATGAATCCATGTAAGTAAGCCATATGTTTTGAAATTTTGGTTAAAGTTAGGAATTTTATTATGTTTTGATAATAATATAAAAAAAATGAATTATGTGCAGGCTGTTATAATACTAAGTGTTGTATCATTAGTATAGTAATGTGATTTGGCCTCAGAATATGCCTTTCAATCTAGTTTAAATTGGTAAGTATTTGGGCTGTAATAGGGTAAGAGACCTGTTGAGCTTCGAATGAGCACAAACATGGGCCCTAATCGAGGCATCCCAGTCTCAAGCTAGGGCACTGCAGCCTTAGTTTGATTGTTTCGTTTTTCTTATATATTTTTGTTTAATGCATTGTTCGATCTCAAGATGTTCATGTTATGAAATATTCTTCAAGTAATTACGATAAGTCATGCAACTGGGCTTTGTAATTGGCCCAGTTATGCCCCAATGCCTCTTGCTTATTCCTTTTCAATTCTGGGCCTCATCTTGAGCCCAGTTTCCCTCTTAGGACCTCTGGGTGTTTCTAGGCTTATTGCAAGCCTGGAACCATGCCCCAAACAACTAATTATTTAAATACAATACCCTATGTAGGCTTGTTTTGAGTAACTTTAGATTGAATTTAAATTAAATGAAAACCCAAACATCATTAGATGGCTTTAGTTAAGTACAATTTCTTAAAGAAAGAATGGATTGAGGTGTGCCATCCACATTTAGACCACTCATGGCCCTCACGAATATTATAACTTGGTTACCAAAAATGAATCTCGTAGTTTGCTTTAGGCGCGTTAACCAAACATTTATCATGACTACGGGTACGGTTTCCGTGACGTAGTTGTGATTTGTATTTGCTAAAATCCGGGTGTACATTTCATGTGACCCGACTCCAATTTCTAACAAGGTTAAATAAAGCGTGTCGTGAACTGCGGGTGCATTTCATGTAGCGTGGGTTACGATGTATTTTAAATAACCTTGCATTTTCATAAAAAATATTAAAAGCAATTTAAAAGAATCAATTGCACATAGGTTTTGAAGATGTATTAAATCAGATAATTAGGCCAATATTAATAGTTGAATAACCGTGCTAAAACCACGAAACTCGGGAATGCCTAACACCTTCTCCCGGGTTAACAGAACTCCTTACCCGGATTTTTGTGTTTCGCAGACCATAAACAGAGTCAAACTTCCTCGATTTGGGATTTAAACCGGTGACTTGGGACACCGATAAATTATTTCAAGTGGCGACTCTGATTTTAATAAATAATCACATTTAGATTGTCACTTAAATTGGAAAAAACTCCCCTATACTCCCTTCCGGGGTAGTAAAAATGAGGTGTGACAGCTCTGACAACTCTGCTGGGGATATGGTACTAAAGCAGTGATACCCGTGAAAGTTGAAATTCCATCTCTTCGGATTGTTGCTGAAACCAAAATTGATGATGATGAGTGGGTCAAAACCCGTTTGGAGAAATTAAGCCAAAATTCTGAACCAAAACTTTTGGTTCAGGGTTCAGAACTCGAGCTTAGAATAACTGTTATAGTTGGCTTTTATTTATTATCTGATTTTACGTGTTTGAGCTTACTGTGCTAAATGTCGCTTTTTACCGCTTTGATATTGCTTGGATTGTATATAAATTGTTACAAAACCCTTTTCTCTATGAGTCTTCTAAATCATCTGGGAAGTGTGCACTTCGTGTGACTTCTTTTATGTTAGAGTCATATCCTAATTTTAGAATGAGGTTCGGACAAGTTGCAAAGTCGGTGAAGCTTCTGTATTCTCGGTACGCTGCCCCCCTCGGCTCGAGCTGTCTGCTCGGGTAAGCCAGGTTTAGAACAATACACCCAGGTTATAAACCTAGAATAACATAGACCCATGCCGAATTCCTAGTAGGAACGTTTGTTTGCATCATGTGCATTTGACTTAGGGGACTCAACATAGGGGTTGGGTCCATCTAGGACAAGTGTACCCAAAAATAAAAGACCATCCTGATGCATCCTAATGTGCTACATGTTGCAATCTTCAAGGGTAAAAAGGGTCATTTGGCGGACCAAAGAGGTTTGAGGGTAAATGAGAAAGAAAAAAGGGTGAAGTGTAAAATAAAGCATGTAGGGCCTAGTAAAATAAAGCATGTAGGGCCCAGTTATAATAAAGCATGTAGGGTGAAGTGTATCATTTATTTTTCAAAAAAAAAATTCGCCAAAAAAAGTGAAAAAGAAAATCCAAAAAGATTTTACATGTTTCGTCATTTTTCAAGAAGAAGGCAAAAAATATATTTTCTCTAAATTAGTTTTTTTTAATTCTCACCCCAATCTTCCTGAACTACGCGAACCTGATTCTCGTCTCTCAAGGAGGGATACGTAGGCAACCCAAAAAGGGTCCGGTCTTCTTAGTGAGTCTTAGGTTCTTGGCTTCGAGGGTCGTAGCCAAATCTTGCATCTCTACCCACTTTTGGCCACATCGACCATTTTTGCAAAAATATGGCTATTTTTTCAATGCGGTTTGTTTAATTGTCTGAAGAGTCTTGAATCCACAATTAGGTGTCTCTTTACTTTAAGGCCCATCCTTGTCGAATTTGCATGTCTAGCCGCTTTTGGCCAAATCGGCCGTTCTTGCAAAATGGGGTCATTTTTGCAAAAGTGGTTCAGTGACCCATGTCTTAGAGTTATAAGTACACAAAAAGATGTTCTCTCTGTTTAAGGTCCATTGTGTTGAATTTGCATGCTTAGCCATCTTTTTGTCCACATAGGCCATTTCTACAAAATGAGTCACTCCATTTTTCCATGTCTTAGAGGTCACTTTTGTTGAGTTTGCATTTCTAGTCTGCTCCCATTTCATAATATTTTGTGGTAGGCATACCACCCGCTCCCATTTCATAATATCTTGTGGTAGGCATACCACCCGCTCCCATTTAAAAATATCTTGTGGTAGGCGTACCACCCGCTCCCATCTCATAATATCTTGTGGTAGGCGTACCACCCGCTCCCATCTCATAATATCTTGTGGTAGGCGTACCACCCGCTCCCATTTCATAATATCTTGTGGTAGGCATACCACCCGCTCCCATTTCATAATGTCTTACAATTTCAAGGAATCCTGGCAAGGGAAAATAATCAATATAATAACTTACCGGCAAGGGAAAACAATAATGTAATAATTTTCCCGGCAAGGGAACAACAATATTGAAATAGTCATCCCGGCAAGGGAGAATCAGCTATAACCAATCTCAACTTAGCTTATACTCAGTTCAATTATTGAAAATGCTCAATCATAGAAGATCATTAGGTAAAGCACCCAAGTGTCATTTAAGAATACAACAACTTTCAATTTAAGACTCACGGTCATGCTTGATTCCAACGTATAGATACTCGTCACCATGCCTATACGTCGTACTCAACAAGAAGCAAGTAGCAAATATGACTCCACTCCTAATCCCTCAAGGTAGGGTTAGACCAAACACTTACCTCGATGCCTTGAACACCACTCGAGTCTTAATTATAGCTTTACCCTGGATTCCACCACCAATCCGCTCGAATCTAGTCGCAAGTTACTTAATTACATCAATAGGTGCTAAATGAATCAACCCCAATGCATGAAAATGAGTTTTCCAAAGTTTTACCCAAAAAGTCAAAATCACCCCGGGCCCACGTGGTCGAAACCTGAGATTCGGACCAAAACCTGGTGACCCATTCCCCCAAGAACCCAAATATATAATTTGTTTTGAAATCGGACCTCAAATTAAGGTTAAAACCCCCAATTTTAGAAAAACCTAGATTCTACCCAAAACACCCAATTTCCCCCATGAAAGTCTTTGATTTGAAGTTGAAATCATGATAAAAGATGTTAAGGAGTGAAGAAAATGAGTTAGAAATCACTTCCCAATATTTTGGATAAGAACGGTTGTTTGAAAAATCGCCTCTTATGTTTTGGGGGTTTTGAAAAGTGAAAAATAACTGAAATTCCCGTTTATTTATACCCCTCTCAGACCCCCCTGTGCGGACCTCATCAAATGGACCGTGGCCGCACAGGCCTCCCTAAAGACCTGCAGTTCAGTACCCTGTGCGGACCGCACAAAGACGACTGCGGCCGCACAGCCTCCACTGCGCTCCGCACAAAGGCGACCGTGGTCGCCCTGGCCCCTCCGCGGACCGCACTAGAGGGTTCAGAGACCTGCAACTTCCTGAACCTGCAACATCTAACTCTCTAAGCCTAAGGCATCCCGGAACCTACTCGAAACTCACCCGAGCCCTCGAAACTCCAATCCAAGTATACACACAACCTCAAAAACATCCTACGGACATATTCGTGTAATAAAATTACCAAAATAATATCACGAGCATCGAATTAAACCTCGAGATCAATGAAATTTCTCAAAACTCTTTTAAACATCAAATTTCTCAATTAAGGTCCGGATCACATCAAACGACGTCTGTTTTTAACCAGATTTCACAGGAATGAATCAAATCATGTATAAGTCTCGTACCGGGCGCCGAAACCAAAATACGGGCCCGATACCATCACCTTCTAATCAGGTTTCATTTCAAATTTCCTTAAACAATTTCAGAAAACAATTTCACTTAAAAATTCATTTCTCGGGCTTGGGACCTCGGAATTCGATTTTGAGCATACGCCCAAGTCCTATATTTTCCTACAGACCCTCCCGGACCGTCGAATCACGGATCCGGTTCCGTTTACCCAAAATGTTGACCGAAGTCAAATTTATTCATTTTAGCATCAAAACTTAGCATTTTCCACAAAGCTTCATATTTAAGCTTTCCGGCTACGTTCCCGGACAGCGCACGCAAATTGAGCCGACTCTAATGAGGTTTTCAAGGCCTCGAAGACACAGAAATGAACTGAAAACAAGTGATGACCCTTTGGGTTGTTCCATTCTCCACCTCTAAAACAATTGTTCATCCTCGAACGGACAGAAGAAGGAAGTACCTGAGTCGGGGAAAAGAAGAGGATAACGGCTACGCATATCGAACTCGGACTCCCAAGTCGACACCTCAGGAGGCTAACCTCTCCACTGAACACGAACCGAAGGAAAACTCTTTGATCTCAACTGACGGACCTACCGGTCTAGAATAGCCACCAACTCCTCCTCATAAGACAAGTCTTTGTCCAACTGGATAGTGCTGAAATCTAACACGTGGGATGGATTGCCATGATATTTCCGAAGCATGGACACATGAAATACTGGATGCACGACTGATAAGCTAGGCGGCAATACAAGTCTATAAGTCACCTCTCCCACTCGATCAAGAATCTCAAATGGACCAATGAACCTAGGGCTAAGCTTGACCTTCTTCCCAAATCTCATCACGCCCTTTATAGGCGACACTCGGAGCAATACCCGCTCTCCAACCATAAAAGCCACATCTCGAACCTTGTGGTCTGCATAACTCTTTTGCATGGACTGAGCTGTACGAAGCCTATCCTGAATAATCTTAACCTTGTCCAAAAGCCTCCTGAACCAGATCTGTACCCAACAATCGAGCCTCTCCCGGCTCAAACCATCCAACCGGAGATCGACATCGCCTACCATATAAAGCCTCATAAGGAGCCATCTAGATACTCGACTGGTAACTGTTGTTGTAGGCAAACACTGCTAAATGAAAAACTCGATCACACGAGCCTCCAAAGTCAATGACACAGGCTCGAAGCATATCTTCCAAAATCTGAATAGTCCACTCGGACTGCCCGTCCGTCTGAGGATTAAATGTTGTACTCAACTCAATCTGAGTGCCTAACTCTCGCTGATTTGCTCTCCAGAAACACGAGGTAAACTGTGTACCTCGATCCGAAATGTAGATACATGCACGCCATGAAGACGAACAATCTCTCGGATATAGATATCAGCTAACCTCTCGGATGAATAGGAGACTGCCACAGGAATGAAATGCGCTGACTTGGTCATCCTATCAACAATGACCCAAACTACGTCGAACTTCTTCCGAGTCAGCGGAAGTCCAGTAACGAAGTCCATAGTGATCCCCTCCCACTTCCACTCGGGAAGCTCAATCCTCTAAAACAATCTGACGGGCCTCTGATGTTCATACTTAACCTACTGACAATTCAAACATCGACCCACATATGCAACAATATCCTTCTTCATTCTATGCCACCAATAATGCTACTGCAAATCCTGATACATCTTCGCGGCGCCCGGATGAATAGAGTACCAGGAGCTATGGGCCTCCTCTAAAATCAACTCTCGGAGCCCATCTATAATAGGCATACAAATGCGACCCTGCAATCTCAAAACTCTATCATCATCTAGGGTAACCGGCTTGGCACCTCCGCATTGCACCATGTCTCTAAGGACACACAAATGAGGATCATCAAATTGTCGATCACGGATATGCTCCAATAATGAAGATCAAGCGACCGTGTAGGCTAATACTCGACTAGGCTCAGAAATCTCCAACCTCATAAACAGATTGGCCAAAGCCTGAACATCCAAAGCAAGTGGCCTCTCACTAATCGGAATGTAAGCAAGACTGCCCATACTGGCTGACTTTCTACTCAAAGCATCGGCCACCACATTGGCCTTTCCCGGGTGATATAAGATAGTGATATCATACTCCTTCAACAACTCCAACCATCTCCTCTACCTCAAATTCAACTCTTTTTTCTTTAACAAATACTGAAGACTCTTTTGATCAGTGAACACCTCACATGCCATGCCATAAAGATAATGCCTCCAAATCTTCAATGCGTGAACAATGGCTGCCAACTCTAAATCATGGACCAGATAGTTCTTCTAATGAATCTTCAACTGGCTTAAAGCATAGGCAATGACCTTGCCATCCTGCATCAACACTGCACCAAGACCAATACGGGAAGCATCACAATAAACTGTGTAAGGCCCTGAACTTGTGGGCAAAACCAACACCGGTGCGGTAGTCAGAGTTGTCTTGAGCTTCTGAAAGATCGCCTCACACTCGTTAGACCATCTAAACTGGGCACCCTTCTGGGTCAACCTGGTCATCGGGGCTGCAATAGATGAGAACCCCTCCACGAACCGACGATAGTAGACTGTCAATCCTAAGAAACTCCGAATCTCTATAGCTGATGCTGGTTTAGGCTAGTTCTTGATTGCCTCAATTTTCTTCGGATCAACCTGAATACCCTCTACTGATACAATATAACCCAGGAATGCAACTGAACTCAACCAGAACTCACACTTTGAGAACTTAGCATATAACTGACTATCCTTCAGAGTCTGAAGAACCGCTCTGAGATGCTGCTCGTGCTCCTCCTGGCTACGGGAATATATCAAAATATCATCAATGAAGACTATCATGAACGAGTCCAAATAAGGCCTGAACACTCGGTTCATCAAATCCATAAAAGCTTTTGAGACATTTGTCAACCCAAATGACATGACCAAGAACTCATAATGCCTGTACCGAGTGCGGAAAGTTGTCTTAAGGACATCGGATGCCCTAATCCTCAACTAATGATAGCCATATCTCAAGTCGATTTTTGAAAATACCTTGGCACCCAAAAGCTGATCGAACAAATCGTCAATCCTCGGCAGTGGATACTTATTTTTTATTGTGACCTTGTTCAACTGCCGGTAATCAATGCACATTCTCATCGAACCGTCCTTTTTCTTAACAAACAACACTGGTGCACTCCAAGGCAAAACGATGGGTCTAATGAAACCCTTCTCAAGCAAGTCTTGCAACTGCTCCTTCAACTCTTTCAACTTTGGCGGGACCATGCGATACGGCAGGATATATATGGGCTGAGTGCCTGGAGCCAAATCAATGCAGAAGTCAATATCCCTGTCGGGTGGCATCCCTGGCAGGTCTAAAGGGAAAACCTCAGAAAACTCACGAACAATAGGCACATAATCAATAGAGGAAACCTTCGCACTAGAATCACGAACATAAGCTAAATAGGCCAAACACCCCTTCCCGACCATATGCCGAGCCTTCACATAAGAGATAACGCTACGGGTAGAATGACTAGGAGTTCCTCTCCACTCTAAACGAGGCATACCCGGCAAAACCAAGGTCATAATCTTGGCATGACAGTCCAAGATAGCATGGTAAGGTGATAACCAATCCATCCCTAAAATAACATCGAAGTCGACCATGTCTAAAAGCAACAAATCTACATAAGTCTGAAGACCCCCAATCACCGCAATACAAGAACGATGGACTCGATCAACCACAATAGAATCACCCACCGGTGTAGACACATAAACAGGAACATTCATTGAATCACTAGGCATGATCAGATACGGTGCAAAATAAGATGACACATACGAGTATGTAGACCCTGGATCAAATAACACTGAAGCATCTCTATCACAAACCAGAACCGTACTTGTGATCACTACATCTGAAGACTCAGCCTCGAACCTGGCTGGAAGGGCATAACATCGGGGTTGGGCCCCACAACCCTGAACTACCTCTCTGGGATGGCCTGCTGTTGGCTGGCCTCCACCTCTGGCGGCCTGAGCTCCACCTCTAGGACCTCTACCTCCACCTCTAGCACCTCTACCCCCACCTCTAGCTGGTTGGGCGGTCTATGGAACATCTGGTGCCTGAACCATAGCACGAGGACCCTGATACGGAGAACTGCTCGAAGCTCGAGGGCAATACCTAGCAATGTGCCTCGGGTCGCCACAAGTAAAATAAGCTCTCGGTTGCTGGGGCTGACGACCCTGAAAACTCTAAAGCAGTGGTGCACTAATAGGTGCTAGTGGTGCATTAAAGGACTGCTGGTCAGAATACTGCATCGGAGGACCATAGCTACCGGAAGCACCATGAGAAACTTGAAGAGCTGACTGAAAGGGCCTATGAGGATGGCCTCTACCATATGAATCTATACCTCCAGACGAGGTACCACTAAATCTGACTGAATGACGGGGCCTCTTATCCGACCCTTGACCACCTCCATGCGACAAAACCATCTCAACTCTGCGGGCCACATTGGCCGCCTCCTGAAAAGTGATCTCACTCCCGGCCTCCTTGGCCATCTGAAGACGAATCGGCTGAATAAGACCATTGATAAACCTCCTCACCCTCTCTCTCGGTAGGAAGTATGATAAGAGTATGGCGAGCTAAGTCGATGAGCCTGGTCTCATATTGGGTGACCATCATGAAACCCTGCTGGAGGCGCTCAAATTGCCTCTGATAGGCCTCTCTCTGAGTCACGGGAAGAAACTTCTCCAGAAACAACACTGTAAACTGCTCCCAAGTCAAAGATGGTGACTCGGCTGGCCTAGCTAAGCAATAATCCCTCCACCAAGTCTTGGCGGATCCAGACAAGCGGAATGTAGCAAAATCGACCCCATTGGTCTCAATAATGCCCATGTTCATGAGAACCTCGTGACAGCTATATAGGAAATCCAGGGGATTCTCAAAAGAAGCACCGCTGAAAGTAGTAGTGAAGAGCTTGGTGAACCTATCCAGCCTCCACAAAGCATCGACGGACATAGCCGCTCCATCGTCGGTTTGAGCTATGGCACCCGGTTGAACTGCTCCAATTGGCTAAACCGCTGGAGTCTGAATCTGGGAGGCTACCTACTTTGGAGTGTGTGTATCAGGGGTCTGAGCCCCTCCTCCAGCTTGAGAAGGGGCTGGTGCTACAGGAAGTAAACCTGCTCGGGTGACACTCTCCATGAGGCCCACCAATCGGACCAGAGCATCCTAAAGAACTAGGGTAGGAATAAACCCTTCGGGGACCTAAGCTGGGCCCACTGGAGCTGCTAGAGCCGAAACCTCCTCCTCAAAATCAACCTGAGGCTCCGCCACTGGTGCTACTGCTCGAGGCTAAACTCTGCCCCTACCTCTGCCTCTAGCACGGCCTCGCCCTCGCCCTTTTCCCCTAGCGGAAGCTGCTGCTGGGGGCTCGGGCTGCTGAGCGGCAGATGAGGAAGCGCGTGTTCTCTCCATCTGCGAAAGAACGGAGTAGAAATTCAATCAGTATTAGGAAATAGAACCGCACAACAAGAAAGAACAAATGTGAAGTTTTCCTAACTCTGTAGCCTCTGGGGGACAAATACAGATGTCTCTGTACCGATACCTCGGACTATACTAAGTTTGTTTGTAGACTGTGAGACCCATATAACCTAGTGCTATAATACCAACTTGTCACGACCCAGAATTTCCACCCTCGGGAGTCATGATGGCGCCTACTAATGTGAGCTAGGCAATCCAACCCTTATCTACTACCTTGTTCATATTACTTCTTTTAAAACAAACATAGGGCGACAATATAAATAAAACAGAAGTTAGGAAATAGGCGGAAGTCAACATTCATAAAGCTTAGAGCTACATCTATTACCACTTTTAAACTTCAATACCCCAGAATCTGGTGTCACAGTATCATAGACTGTCTAAGAGTCACTACATACAAAGTCTGAAGAAAATACATAGTATGGTTCATGAGGAAGAGATAAAGGAAACATGAAATAGAGATAGAGGGAGACGCCAGGGCCTGCGAACGTCTGCAGGTCTACCTTGGGTCTCCGGATGGACTGAAGAAAGCCCTCCAACTATTGTCCGAAAGCTGCTCTAGGATCTGCACACAGTGCAGAGTATAGTATCAGCACAACCAACCCCATGTGCTGGTAAGTGCCTGACCTAACCCCGGCAAAGTAGTGACGAGGATAGGACCAGACTCCAGATAAACCTATGCAGTTATACAATACATGGAGGAAAAATAAACAGGAAATAAGCAATTAAAGCTAGGGAAAGGGAACCTGCCTCGGGGATAGCTGATAAAGCAAAATAGCAAGGAATAAATAAGGATTTCAACAATAAAACTTCTAGCACAGATAAAGAAAAGTAAAGTCAACTTTCACTTTCAGTTTCCATCTTGTTGCAGGCGTGCAACCCGATCCCATTTCTCATATCTTGTGGTAGGCGTACCACCCGCTCCCATTTCATAATATCTTGTGGTAGGTGTACCACCCGCTCCCATTTTATAATAACTTGTGGTAGGCGTACCACCTGCTCCCATTTTATAATATCTTATGGTAGGCGTACCACCCGCTCCCATTTCATAATATCTTGTGGTAGGCGTACCACCCGCTCCCATCTCATAATATCTTATGGTAGGTGTACCACTCGCTCTTATCTCATAATATCTTGTGGTAGGCGCACCACCCGCTCCCATCTCATAATATCTTGTGGTAGGCGTATCACCCGCTCCCATATCCTAATATCTTGTGGTAGGCGTACCACCCGCTCCTATTTCATAGTGTCTTACAATTTCAAGGAAACCCGACAAGGGAAAATAATCAGTATAATAACTTCCATGTGAGGGAACACAACAATGTAATAATTTTCCTGGCAAAGGAACATTAATATTGAAATAGTCATCCCGTCAAGGGAGAATCAGCTATAACCAATCTCAACTTAGCTTATACTTAGTTCAATTATTGAAAATGCTAAATCATATAAGATCATTAAGTAAAGCACCCAAGTGTCATTTAAGAACACAACAACTTTCAATTTAAGACTCACAGTCATGCTTGACACCAATGTATAGATACTCGTCACCATGCTTATACGTCGTACTCAACAAGAAGCAAGTAGCAAATATGACTCAACTCCTAATCCCTCAAGCTAGAGATATACCAAACACTTACCTCGATGCCTTGAACACCACTCGAGTCTCAATTATAGCTTTACCCCTGGATTCCACCACCAATCCGCTCGAATCTAGTCATAAGTTACTTAATTACATCAATAAGTGCTAAATGAATCAACCCCACTACATGAAAATAAGTTTTTCAAAGTTTTACCCAAAAAGTGAAAATCACCCCCTGGCCCACGTGGTCGAAACCCGAGGTTCGGATCAAAACATGGTTACCCATTCCCCCACGAACCCAAATATATAATTTGTTTTGAAATCGGACTTCAAATTAAGGTCGAAACCCCCAATATTAGAAAAACCTAGGTTCTACCCAAAACACCCAATTTCCCCCATGAAAATTTTTGATTTGAAGTTGAAATCATGTTAAAAGATGTTAAGGAGTGAAGAAAATGAGTTAGAAATCACTTACCAATGTTTTGGAGAAAAAAGGTCGTTCGAAAATCGCCTTTTATGTTTTCGGGGTTTTGAAAAGTGAAAAATAACTGAAATTCCCGTTTATTTATACCCCTCTTAGACCCCCCCCCTCCTGTGCGGACCGCATCAAATGGACCATGGCCGCACAGGCCTCCATGAAGACCTGCAGTTCAGCACCCTGTGCGGACCGCACAAAGGTGACTGCGGCTGCACAGCCTCCACCGCTCTCCGCACAAAGGCGACCGCGGCCCCCGCCGTGGTCACACGCGATTTCTCGCAGACCGCACTAGACGGTTCAGAGACCTGCAACTTCTTGAACCTGTAACATCTGACTTTCTAAGCCTAAGGCATCCCGGAACCTACTCAAAACTCACCCGAGCCCTCGAAACTCCAACTCAAGTATACACACAACCTCAAAACATCCTATAGACATATTCGTGTAATCAAATTACCAAAATAACATCACGAGCATCGAATTAAACCTCAAGATCAATGAAATTTCTCAAAACTCTTTTAAACATCAAATTTCTCAATTAAGGTTCGGATCGCGACAAACGACGTCCGTTTTTAACCAGATTTCAAAGGAATGACTCAAATCATATATAAGACCCGTACCGGGCGCCGGAACCAAAATACGGGCCCGATACCATCACCATCTAATCAGTTTTCTTTTCGAATTTCCTTAAACAATTTCACTTAAAAATTCATTTCTCGGGCTTGGGACCTCGGAATTCGATTCCGGGCATACGCCCAAGTCCCATATTTTCCTACGAACCCTTCCGGACCGTCGAATCACGGATCTCGGCCCGTTTACCCAAAATTTTAACCGAAGTCAAATTTATTCATTTTAACATCAAAACTTAGCATTTTCCACAAAGCTTCATATTTAAGCTTTCCGGCTACGTGCTCAGACTGTGCACGTAAATTGAGGCAACTCTAATGAGGTTTTCAAGGCCTTAGAGACACAGAAATCAACTGAAAAAAAGTGATGACCCTTTGGGTTGTCACACCTAACCGGAGTGTCACTAGCCATTAGCATCTATAAGTCATAATACAATTCTGCTAAATCCATAACTAGTACAACTGTCTAAAGGGAAATAGAAGCGATAAAAGAGTAGAGACACGGGGCTGCGGACGTCAACAACTACCTCGTAATCTCCGAAGGCCCGCCTGAAGCTGGAGGAATCAGTACTCGGGAGCGGAACCAGCTACGCCTGAATCTACACACAAGGGTGCAGGGAGTAAAGTGAGTACTCAAACTCAGTGAGTAACAAATGTAAATAACGACTGAAAGTAAGAAAACATGTAAGGCATAAGGCATTCTATAATGAAGCAGTAAAACCATTTAAAAGCAATAAAACAGTGAAAAGTCAAGTAAAATCCTCTTTCAACAAGTAAACAAGTAATTGACAGGTAATTAAGGTGAAGTAAACAAGTAAAAGTTCACCCCTCGGGCACAATATCACCACATCCGCCCCTTAGGCAACATCTCAGAACAATAGCAGCCCCTAGGGCTCAATCTCACATCACAATGGGTACCCGCACTCACTGGGGGTGTGCAAACTCCTGGAGGGCCCCCTTACGGCCCAAGCGCAATAACAAGTCATCTCGTGGCATCAAAACTAGGCCCTTAGCCTCATATCAATCAAGCCACCTCGTGGCGTACATATCTCAGGCCCTCGACCTCCAAATCAGTATCAGTGTTTCCTCACAATATAGGCCCTCGGCCTTACTCAGTCAAAAACCCTCACAAGCCCCTCGGGCAATAGTAAAATAGTGTTTCTCAGCCCAAACATCATTTAACATATCAGTTAAGTCTTAAAATTGAGTACACATGGATGAGTAGTAAAACAGGGGAAAATAACATGACTAAATTCAAGTATAAAGTCAAAACAGTGAGGAAATAGCAATGAAAATCCCTGAAGGGTTCAAATAGTTGGCACGAAGCCCAAATATGGCATTCAACCCAAATAATGATGATAGCAAATAGTTTTTAGTTAAATAAGCGGTAAAATCATCATCCAGGATGGACCAAGTCGCAATCCCCAATAGTACACGACCCCACGCTCATCATCAAGCGTGTGTCTCGCCTCAACATGACACTACGATGTGCAATCCGGGGTTTCAAACACTCAGAACATCATTTACAATCATTGCTCACCTTGAACCGGCTCAATCTCTAGGTCATGATGCCTTTGCCCTCAAATCGGCCTCCACGCACGTCGAATATATCCAAAATTAGAACGAGGACGTCAAAGTATGCTAAGGGAACAAAGCTCAAACAAAAACAATCAATAAAGGGCACAAATCCCGAAATTACCAAAACTCGACCCCCGAGCCCACGTCTCAAAAGTCAGAAATTTTTATATCAATAGATTCCTCATCTCCCCACGAGTCTATGCATATCAAGAACACTAAAACCAGAGTCCAAATGACCTCTCAAATCCTCCTTTAAAGGTCTCTTAAACTCAAACCCTAATCCTCCATTTTTAGCCCTTTAATTAATTTAATTACATCCTCAATCCATGAAATACTACCATAGAAATGTGTTTTAGGTCCAAAATCCTTACCTTAGCGAAGTTCCCTTGAAATCGTATTTCCAAATCGTCCAAAAGCTCTCAAGCCGAAGTCCAAAAATGGTGAAATAATCCAAAATTTGCGAAGAACTCTTTTTAATTCTTCTGCCCAGTTGTTCCGCATCTTCGGCCCCATCGCCGCTTCTACGGTACCACATTTACGGTAAATCCTCTGCTTCTACGGAATTCACTTAAGAGCCCAAATGTTGCATCTGTGATACACCTTCCGCATCTGCGACTCCGCATATGTGGCCGTCCTGACCGCTTCTACTGTCCCTGACAAATCCTCCTAGTCCGCTTCTGCGGCCAATCCAACGTATATGCGGCGCCGCACCTGTGGTCCCCAAATTTGCAGGTGCAAAAATAGCAGAAGCAGCAATAACCCAATACTTATACAAACTTGTTCCAATCATCAAAACACTTCAAACAACATCAAATCAACTAAAACACCTCGGATTCAAGCCTACGTTTCTAAAATCTTCCAAATTCCGCTTTTGATCAAAAACTCAACCAAACCATGTCTGAATGACCTGAAAATATACACACACATCCCAAATGACACGATGGACCTACTACAACTCTCGGAATTCCATTCCGACACCTATATCAAAATCTCGCCAATCAACTGGAAATCGCCAAAATATCAACTTCGCCAATTCAAGCCTAAAACTACTCCAAACTTCCAAAACCCATTCCGATCACACTCCTAGGTCATAAATCACCTCCCAAAGCTAACCGAACCATCGGAACTCACATCCAAGCCCTCTAACACATAAGTCAACATCCGATTGACTTTTCCAACTTAAGCTTCCTCAAAAGAAACTAAGTGTCTCAAACCTTACCAAATTCATTCCGGATTAGATCCGACCAACCCGATACCACAAAATACGGATAACGAAGCATGAAGAAGCAGAAATGGGGAAAACAGAGCGGTAATTCATGAGACGACTGGCCAGGTCATCACATACACTGACCTGATTCCTTTATAGCCAAGGATATGTAGGCAACCTCGGAAGCAAGGTGCGGTCAGATCTTTCAAAGTGCTTCCCACGGAGTATTCAAACGGGCAAAAAACACTCGTATCCGCTCACTTTATCTTTCCCCGAAAACTCTTCATGTTTCCAAGCAAAGAGGGGCAGCTGAGAGCACGTGATTGTTTCCTCATGTGAAATACTCCTACAAATCAAAGAAATAAATTTTTTCCAACGGTTTGCAATTTTATAGGATTTTTGTAGGATTCTTTGTTAATTGTTTGCATTTATGTGCATGTTTACGTTTATTTAAATCATGAAAAAACAT
Source organism: Nicotiana sylvestris (assembly GCF_000393655.2). Classification (NCBI taxonomy): domain Eukaryota; kingdom Viridiplantae; phylum Streptophyta; class Magnoliopsida; order Solanales; family Solanaceae; genus Nicotiana; species Nicotiana sylvestris. The sequence continues at coordinate 58,410,870 of NC_091059.1, forward strand.
CAAAAAATATCATTCAGTGCATTGAGATTCTGTTTTCATATCTTAGGATTAATCAGTAAATTAGTTGCTTTATTAAAAAATGAAACCACAAAAATTGGCTTACTTTTACATGTTTAGCTTTTAATTCTAGATCAATAGTTTTTCTCTTTTAATTTAGGATCATTTGATTTTTATTAATCTTATGATTTATTAATTAGCATGATTTTACAATTTAGATTAATTTAGAGTTTAAATTAGGATTTTAAGTAATTAAGGAAAAAAAGAAATAAAAAAAGGGGAAAAATTAAAAATGGAATTGAAAAAGAAAAAAAGGGGATTGGTCTTAAGTCTAATTTGGGCTAATGGTTGTTGTAGCCCAAAATTGTGCTCCAAATTCTCCCCAAACACACCTTTACCCGGTCCGACCCAAGCCCAAACCAGGCCACCCAATCCAGCCCCACTCTAGACCAAACGACTTCGTTTCTGTTCATTTCATCACAACTGTTGAACTCGTGTGATCCGACGGCTGTGAACTTGGCTTTGTTTTCGTATAAGACTGTCCTAACACAGCCTCCCCCACAGGACCCCTTCAGTTACACTCCAATCTCTAACCCATCAAGCCCTAGCCGCCCTATTTCTCTCCCAAATCTTCACAGCCTGAACCATAAACCGCCGCCCACCGAAATTCGCCTCACGACAGTTCTAGCGCTCCAAAACCGCCCATATTCATCCTCCATAACCCTGAGCCCACCCTCAACACCATTCCACCGTCAATTTTCCCAAAAACACCATCCAAATTCACCAATTTTAGATCTGAAGTTCAACCCTAAAAACTCTATTTCACCCAAATCGCCTTAAACTCACACCCTACAACCCTTTTCTTCAATCACCAAGTGTTCCACATCAAAAAGTCCTGCAAATCGTAGAGTTTCGATCTAAGAAACCTAAGAGCACTAGGTGTGCATGCCGGTCTTTCGTCACTTTTTCTCTAATTCGATAGTGTTGAGATTCATCCCAAATGGTTCTTCTTGACGAGAATAACCATTTAGGGTCGATTTTAAGCATTATCGAAGCCAAACATAAGTCTGTTTGCTTCTTCCCCATCTTTCAGTAGGTACTTCCTCTCTCTATTTTCTTGTTTTTTTATCTTATGTTATTCTTTTTTTCGTTTGTGCTTATTCACACCCACAAATATATATATATATATATGTTGTTAAGGATTTCATTCATCTTTGTTTTTGTTATGGTCAGAAGATTCAAATGATTTGCCTAGGGTAATTAATGGCGGTTTTTTTTGCTTTCTGGTTGATGTTTAGTTTCCATACCTGCTTTCCTTATTTAGTTTGCACGAGTCAGTTACGCTAATTTCAGCATTTACGTTCAGTACTTAGTTAGATGTTTGTTGAATTTCCCTCTCAGTAATCTATTAATAGGCTTTAATAACTTTTCTTTTGAAATTCGTGTTAGTATTAGGTTTGAGTTATTTCTGTTTCTGCTTCATGGCTAATTTGTTTCATGTTAAATAAATTTAGGGTTAGTTTGAAGGTTTAACTGCATTCTGTTTTTATTTGATTTTATTTTCGAATGTTTGCTTGCCTTGTTCTTGTTTGGCATAGTTTGCAAATCATTGGAAACTTAGGAGGGGTTAATTGAACAAATGGAAACTTAGGGGGTAATTTGGAAAATATAAATAGGACTTTCAGATAATTCCTATATTTGGAAGGCTCTAGAATAGGGGCAGCTGACCTCATTTGGTTTGCACAAAATGCATAGGCCAATGAGGGACAGCCAGTTGTCCCAGTTGGTTAGAAAAGATGCTTTTTTTAGGCTGGAAGAGAATATTTTCCTTGTTGGTTATCCAACACATGGCCCTTTTGGAGGCCTATAAAGAGCACCAGTTCTTTCACTAAAAGGGAGATGGATATAAAACTTTCAGAACTGGAAAACACTAAAAAGCGGGCTCGAATACTATTCTATTGAAAAGTTGATTTTCATTTTTCTGGGTTTTAACAAGGGAACTTCAATACCTTGCTGGTTTTTGGGTTCTAAACGTGCATTAAACTGGTTGTCTTGCTGCTGACTATTGCTGCTAAATTTGGCTGATATCACTATCTTTTTTCTGAAGTTTTTTTGTTGTTTTTGGATGTATCTAGGTATCTTCCCAACTCCTGAAATGACAAGTTGAAGTGTAACGTTGTTTAAGTGGGAATGGACTTTTCAGATCATGTTTTCTTTTTTTTAGCATCTACTATATTAATTAGTTTGGTAATTACTATTCTCTCGTTGTGGTTAGGTATTGGCATTAGTATTCTATTCCTTAGTAAGCTTCAAAGTTCAAATGTTCAGGGTTTATGTTAGTATATTGTTCTAGTTGTAATTTATTTGGGACTGTATTAAATTATTGTTTGTAAGTTTCCATATGAGTTTAGGTGACAGAACATTTTCAGCATGCTTGCTATTAATTCTGTAAATACTCATGTTTAGATGTTGGAATTAGACATGAATGAATCCATGTTAGCAAGCCATACGTTTTGAAATCATGTTGACGTTTGCTTAAAGTTAGGAATTTTATTATGTTTTAATAATGATATAAAAAAATAAATTATGTGCAGGCTATTATAATACTAAGTGTTGTATCATTAGTATAGTAATGTGATTTGGCTTAAGAATATGCCTTTCAATCTAGTTTAAATTGGCAAGTATTTGGGTTGTAATAGGGTAAAAGACTTGTTGAGCATCGAATGAGGCCTGACATGGGCCCAAAATCGAGGCATCCCAGTCTCAAGCTAGGGCACTGCAGCCTTAGTTTGATTGTTTCATTTTTCTTATATATTTTTGTTTAATGCATTGTTCGATCTCGAGATGTTCATGTAATGAAATTTGCTTCAAGTAATTACGATAAGTCATGCAACTGGCTTTGTAGTTGGCCCAGTTTTGCCCCAATGCCTCTTGTTGATTCCTTTTCAATTATGGGCCTCATCTTGAGCCCAGTTTCTCTCTTAGGACCTCTGGGCATTTCTGGGCTTATTGCAATCCTGGAACCATGCCCTAAACAGCTAATTACTTAAATACAATACCCCATGTAGGCTTGTTTTGAGTAACTTTAGATTGAATTTAATTAGATGAAAATCCAAACATCATTAGATGGCTTTAGTTAAGTACAATTTCTTAAAGAAAGAATGGATTGAGGTGTGCCATCCACATTTAGACTACTCATAGCCCACACAAATATTATAACTTGGTTACGAAAAATGAATCTTGTAGTTTGCTTTAGGCGTGTTAACTAAACATATATCATGACTACGGGTACGGTTCTCGTGACGTAGTTGTGATTTGTAATTGCCGAAATTTGGGTGTACATTTCATGTGACCCGGCTCCAATTTCCAACAAGGTTAAATAAAGCGTGTCGTGAACTGCGGGTGCATTTCATGTAGCATGGCTTACGATATGTTTTAAATAACCTTGCATTTTTCTAAAAAATAGTTAAAGCGGTTTAAAAGAATGAATTGCACATAGATTTTGAAGATGTATTAAATCAGATAATTAGGCCAATATTAATAGTTGAGCGACCGTGCTAAAATCATAAAACTCGGGAATGCCTAACACCTTCTCCCGAGTTAACAGAACTCCTTACCCGGATTTATATGTCGCGGGCCATAAATAGAGTCAAACTTCCTCGATTCGGGATTCAAACCGGTGACTTGGTACACCGATAAATTATCCCAAGTGGCGACTCTGATTTTAATAAATAATCCTGTTTCGATGGTCACTTAAATTGGAAAAAACTCCCATATACTCCCTTCTGGGGTAGTAAAAAGGAGGTGTGACATGAATCATTTTACATTATAATGTCATGCATATGCGTATAAATGTCATATCATGCATGGCTATATGCGTTCATTATATCATCAAGCCTCTGAGGGAATCCCATCATATTATTTCAGCCACATTGGGCAAATCATCAACGTATACCAGCTGATCAGGTGGTGATACATATATAATATCGTAACCTTTTCCCATATCCTGTATACATATATATACATATATACGCGTATATAACTCCATCTTGTCATGGGTCAATGTAAATGAATGCAATGCATGAGAATTATGTCAATAAAATCTTTTGGAGTGTCATAAGACCGTTATGCCTTTGATTAATATCATAAAATAAACTTTATCAACTTACGTATTTCCTGAGACCCATGAACAGATGATAGAATAATAGGACACATGGGGAATCAAGAACATAAGCATCTCTAGCATTTGTATGAATAAAGTTATTTATGAAAGTTGTGCATTTGCTCGTTTCATTTGTATCGTATAGATCATGCCCAAAAGGAAAGAAGGGATAGCCTTAACTTACCTGAGCCGATTCTCTTGACAATCCCTCTAAACCACGTCAATTGCGACCACACATAACGACAAGATCAGAGTAGGGAAAAATTCGTATGATATTCTTGAGAAAGATGCACCGTGTTCCCTTAGAATCGCAAATCCTGTTACTATTACGCCCTATAACTTTGCATGAATTCCTTGTTGAAGATCGTACTTGACAGATGTAGAACAAGTCCATTTTGGTGAATTTTATCACACTTTCCTTACTAAAGAAACAACGTTTCCATTCCATGTTGAATTAAAGTCCACTCCTAGCACATATACCTCCATTCTTACATAACAATAATGTAGTAAATAATGATGTAGGAAGATTGGCTTAAGGCTTTTGTTATGGGGTCCACTTTAGGGGATGACTAAGCTACAAATATTCTCTTAAAATGCCACCTTGCAACATACTTTAAGAGTCATTTGATTGACTTCAAGTTGCTGCCACGTTAGCTGTTCAATTCCTATCCAATAATGTCTTAATTAATTCCTTAATTAATTTGCTAATCCCTCATTAATCAATAATTACCCAATTATTCACATAATTAGGAATTATCTCAAATTACTTAAAGTACTAATTACTTTTAACACACTTAATACCCCTTACAATCATAGTCATGTGGTACCTTGTATGGCACTAGTCCATAAATATGGGGTATCATAGCTTGGACCGTATTTTAAATCAAAATGTCAACTTTGACGAAACTCATTTTCTTTGATTTGCTTACTGTTTACCTTTAAAATGTTAATTACAATTAGATTTGATTTTGTGGTTCTAAAAATACGCGATCTATTTTTATGCTGGTTGTTTAGGCAATAGATGCTAGGTAAGAGATTAGAAAATGAGATAAGAGCTTGTAGATAGTATAATGACCAAACAGACTGGCCGGAAATCGGGGCCTCGAGCTGGCGTGTACGGGGCCTCGAGGTCGAGTCGGATGCTTAGCTAGGGGCAATCGAGGGGGGATTAATAGTTATGATAGCTTTGATGGAAGCCTTTTATGACCAATGATGAGCAATGAATGAAGAATAATAAATAGAACACAATGAATATAAGCAATAAATGTAAGTAATGAGATCAATAGAATATGTTAAAGAGCAGAGAGAATGTTCTTGTACATTCAATATTGAGTATCGGATCCCCCACAAAATGAAAAGGGGTCCCCTTTATATATGAGGGGAAAATAACTATTTAACACATGTAATTATTACATAAAGTAGCTGGTACAACCACTCCATCAATCTTGTGCAGGCTGTCGATGTTTGCACAGGCGTTGTTAGAAAGCACTGTTCCTAGGTAACTTCCCGCTTACTTGCTATGAGCACCGATTCGTTCTGCCCCGATACCAGGCACGAAGGATCCCCGGAGGCATCGGACCCTGGGCTGTTCTCCGAGCCTTCCGAGATGAGGTTACATAATACCTTGCCGAACGTAAAATTGGTCTTCCCAATTTAGCTGTATACAGATAGTCCCTATGTTTCTCAGAGTAAAATGAAGAGAAACGTCCTCAAGATCTTGCCCCTCTGGCGCCTCCATCGAAGCAAATAGTTATTTCCTACCAAGTGATTGGTATAATAGACAGGGCTTCTAAGGGTCGCGTCCACACAATCCTCAAAATCTTTGAATTAATTATAGTGGTTGGCTGTCTTTTGGTCTGCTCCAACCGCATATGTTAGGCTTATATAAGTATTCATTTCTTCGCCCCTTCCTTTCTATCGCATCATCAGGCTCCCAACAGAGTTTTTCTTTCTTCTTACCTATCTCCCGTGCCTTTTCCTGAAACGTGATTTTTAGTTTCTTCTTTGTAATCCCTTGGTAAAAATGGCGAACACTTCCGCCTCCATCCCTTAGGGAGATGTGCCTTCTTCTTCCACGCTCTCTTCTGAGGGGAAAGTGACAGCGTCTCCTTTCGCTGGAGAGTGTGTTCCAGGGCCCTTTGAGATGACCTCTAATTTTAAGGTCGAGAGACCTTCTTCGAAGCCGGGGCGATGCGAACCCGCGTCCCGATATGTCAGTTTAATAACGGACATCAAAAGGGTAAAAATTGACTGTCGCTAGGGAGATGCGGTGCTAGAGGAGGTTCCTTCTCGAGGGGAGGACATAACGACGTATAAGGCTGACTTCCTCAGTGAGTATACTTATCCATTTATCCTCGGCCCGACGGTGCCCTCCATGCCTTCGATAGACCCTGTGATCCTTGACTTTTGTGAACAATATCAAGTGACTCTCGGCCAAATTTATCCGTTATTCTAGCGTATCGTTTACATAACCAAATATTACGTGAATATGATCGAGGGGATGCCCTTCAACCTTGATCATTTGATCAGAATGTACAGTCCGCGACTCTTTCGCGGGGGTATGATTAAGCTCCGTTGTCGGGCCTCGAAAGCCCTCTTTTCTTGCACCGACGAGGTTGGGAGCGAGGGGTAGATGAGCTGCTTCGTCTGGGTTAGGACTTTAGACTTGATCCCCGCAGAGAGGATGCTGTTCCCCGAAAGATGGAACATGAAGCGTAAGTAGACATATTTAATTAACTGCCCATTTCTTTCTTTTGGTTACATTTCTTCATGGGCTGATTTCCTCCGCTGATGCAACTGTCGCGGCGTACCCTGATACGGTAAGGAATCTTTTAGGCTGGGTAGCTAAACTGTACTCGATTTGCCCATACATCGAGCGCATGTGGCGTGATTTATCCAAGGCTCGATGGGAAGCCAAGGATCATGGTGAGACATCATTTTCTATTGTATTTTAAGTTTCATAAAGGTTGTTGCTAATTGCGCTCTCATTCCTCATGTTTGTTTTTGTATTTTGGCAGGTCTGGGGGAGGCCTTCTTGATGAGAGAAACTCTACCTGGGGGAGCGGGTACTCTGACACCCGATGAAGAGAGGAAAAAACGAGGGGGGGTGGTCATCGGCTTGTCCTCCGAAATCCAAGAAAACGAGAATGGAAGATCCTAAGGATGGTTCAGTAGTCTTAATTCCAGAAGGGTCAGGGAGTCCTCGAGCTGGAGGCGAAAGGAAAGATGATCCTTTGTCAGCACCCGAAGGGGGAGAGGATTTTGTTGTCTCTCATACTGTTGAGTAGGCGGCTTCCGAATCGCTGTTCGGTTATGTCGTGGTCTCGCCTCGGGCTAAAGAGGACTTCGAGGGTGTATCGGATGCTATTGCCGATGGCCAAAATTTCCCTCAAGCCGAGGTGCACTTGGTAGGCGACCTAGGGGAGCCTAATTCCGAAGCTTTTCAAAAGTAAGGGGCTGCCCCGATTGACCCAATCGAGGCCATTGAAGTGAGTGATTCCCCTTCTGAATCGGCCTATCCTCCGAGGGAGATGCAAGATATCCCCAATATAGAGTCTCTCAGCGTGGGAACGTCAGTGGGTGATAAAGATGTGTTCGAAAAGCCTTCTACTGCATCTGAGGGAAAGCTTGAGCCTGATATTTCGCTTATTTTTACCGAGATCGATAGACTATGCGAGCAGGTAATCTATTTGTAAACCCTACTTGGCTCCCCGATCTTTGCCCTTCTAACCTTATTTCTTCCATGGTTCCAGGCCAAGGTGCTTTATGACCAAACGTTCGCCAATTTTGAAACTGAGCTGACTCGCCGCAAGGGCGAACATAAGAAGCTTACCTCGGAAGTCGATGAGCTCAGGGCTCTTTCTACCAAGAGGGAGGAAGAACTCTGCGGCCTTTAGAATTGCTTGGAGGCGGCGCCCCGGGGAAAGGCTCATCTTACTAAACAAGTTACATATCTCCTGTCTGTTTTTTGTCTGTACGTCTGACTGACTTCCATACTTTAATATCTTTGGGTTGATTTTTGCAGTTTAAGGAGAAGGATGTCCTTATGGGGAAGGAGCTCCGAGCCAGGGACTCCAAAATTCTCGAGCTTAAGCGGCATCTAAGTGAGGTAATCTCTGAGAGAGATGTCCTCCAGGGAAAAGTGGTTTCGATCGGGCATTGCCTCAAAGATGCGAGGGTTGAGAGCAGTAAGTGTGAGCACATGATTTTTGCCCTATGTAAAATACTACTACAAATTAAGGAAATAGATTTTTTACAATTGTTTGCAATTATATAGGATTTTTCGTTAATTGTTTGTATTTCTGTGCATGTTTACCTTTATTAAAATCATAAAAATTACCAAAAAAATCATGCATTGCATTTAGATTTTGTGTTCACGTTTTAGAATTAATTAATTAATTAATTGCTTTATTAAAAAATGCAAATATTGCTCATTTTTACATTCTTAGCTTTTAATTTAGGATTAACTAATTTTTATAAATATTATAGTTAGATAATTAGCTTAATTTACAATTTAAATTAATTTAGGAATTTAATTTAGGTATTTAATTAATTAAAAAAAGAAAAGAAAACAAAAAGAAAAAAAGGAAATTGAAAAAGGCTGTTTTTAAATTCAATTGGGCAAATTGATGCTAAGCGCAAATCCCACCCCCAATTTAGCCCTTCACCTTATCCCAAAACACCCCTAAACCTGCCCCTCTGACCTGCCCCATTCCCCAAACATATATAACCCCTATTATAACATTTTTTCCAAACTAAACCCTAAACCTAGAGACCCCAAACGGCACCCAGTACTGTTCCTCCATCTCCCTCATCCGAACCAGCCCCAAACTCACTTGAAACTCACGCGAGTTACACCTAACACTCGGCTCATGCGCTCCCCCCTTCTCTCCTCTTGCCATATATTATAACGGTTTTTGACACCAAGAAGATTCCCTCCCTCACTCGCCCGTTTTCATGCTATATCACGTGATTGGAAGATTTTGGAAGACGAGCGTTGGATGAGTGAGAGAAGTCGGATCGATTTCATTCAATCCGCGCCTCACATTCATCATGTGCTTGTTTTCAAAGGGACCTTATCTGATTTTTTGAAGAGAGAAAAAAAGAATCTAGAGGGAAGGATATAAAAGTATTTTCAGAGTAAGGGAAAGAGGAGGATATTTTTCTTTAGAGATTTTCGAAAAATCAGGAGAGGTAAAAGTTCTAGGGTTCTTTGAGTTTTCTTCAGATTTTTGACGTTTTGTTTGCATTTCAGAAAAACAAAAATACAAATGGTTTGAGTTTAATTTTTGTTCGAGTTTTGTTTCATTTCAAAAGAAATCAGAAAATTACCAAAACTTCCAGCACTTGTTTTTTATTTCTGGTCCTTAAGAATGGAGTTTGATTGAAGTTTAAGTTAGAGTTTGTGTTTGGTTTCGGAATTCTGATGCCGTTTTTGAGTTATATCCGAGTTTTCGCGATTTGGTTTGGCTTGCGATTTCTGCTCGATATTGTTGTTGTTTTCAGTTGGAATTTTTGGGGCAAAACATCGTATTCTTCTATTATCAGTGAAAGAATTTCGAATTAACAAGTTCATCTCTTCTCCCTTCACTTAATCTGATGCGTTATGGGTTAAATTAATATGTGCCATTGGGTTTACTGATTTCTTCTTAGTTGGTTATCCTATTTTGGTTGTAGGTTTCTTCCTCGTTTTCTTCTGTTGATTTCTGCGAGTGTTCAGTGGATCCTGAACTTGGTTGGGCTTGTGGCTGCTATAGCACTATATGATGAATCTATGTTTCACTGTTTGACACACTCCATGAAATGAAGTAGTATTCTGCTCATATTGCTTTGTTCAGTTTCAGTAGGAAATGAGTTTAAAGTTCTTTCATTAGTCCTATAAAAGTTTTTAAGCAAAATGAGCTCATCATACTTGCCGCAAGTTAATTTATCACTATTTGGCTTCTGTGATTTATTAAAGTTGGTGTGAAGTTAGTTCTAGACTACCATTGGCTTTGAATTCTCTATATTTTTCTAAATCTCAAAAAGATAGAATTTAGAGTTCTTGTCAACAGGTTTGGATGTTTGACAGATTTGTTAAAAAATGAGTTTCTTTATTGAATATGCAGATTTTCGTGTAGTACCCCTAAGAATGGGAACCTTTTCCATTCCCTTTGATGTATTCCAAAAATCATGTCTCTATTTCTAAGAAAATATGAAACTAGGTGCAAAAATATGAAATGTAAATGAGTTAAGTTGCCTGTTAGGAATTCTAGCTTCTATGTTGCTAAAATGAAAGTTGAAAGTTTGAATTGGAATCATAGTATATTGTCTACATGTTTCAGGAGACAAGGAAAGGATATAAAGTTAGTAGGTATTTGCTTTTGAGTAAAATTTATGTGTATAAAAGTTATGCTAGGTGGGATCATTAGCCAATGCTCATTAAACTTCATTAAGAAAAGGATAGATTTACTTCGATTTTCCTTAATGTATTAGTTGTTAGGTTCTAATTTTTGTTTTTACTTTGTTAGTTTTAAGTTGTTCTTCCTCTAGCCATCATTATGTTTTTCTTCCAATGCTTAATTACCTCTTTCTTGTTTTTTTCTTCGTTTCTTACTTTTCAACAAGAGTAGTGCAATTTCACTCTTGTTCAGAATCTATGGCCCTCATATTAATTTTACGACTTAGTGTAGAAAATAAGGGTACGGTTCCCGTAACGTAGTTGTGACACACAATTTTAAAATCTGGGAGTACATTTATGTGACCCCGCCACAATTAAATCTTATTAATAAAATAAATATATTGTAGATCGTGGGTACGGTTCCTGTGACATGATTCGCAATGTGTAATCAAACAATTAGCTGTATGACAATCGGGGATTATTAAAAGCGATTTAAAAAGGATAAAATGCACATAGGTTTCAAAAATATTTTAAAAATCAGATAAATAGGCCAAGAATAATAGTTGAGCGACCTGCTAAAACCACGGAACCCGAGAATGCCTAACACCTTCTCCCGGGTTAATAGAATTCCTTACCTAAATTTTTATGTTTTGCGGACTGTAAAATAGAGTCAAACTTCCTCGATTCAGGATTTAAACCGGTGACGTGGGACACTATAAATCATCCCAAGTGACGACTCTGAACTTAAATATAAATAATCTCATTTCGATTGTCACTATAATTGGAGAAAACTCCCCTATACCGCTTCCGGTGGTAGAAAAAGGAGGTATGACAGCTCTGGCGACTCTATTGGGGATCGAACCCAGAATATCTGGTTCAGGGTTCAAGAATTCGAGCTTAGAATAATTGTTATATTTGGATTTTATTTTATTATCTGATTTTTATTACATGTTTGGGCCTAATGTGCTAAATGCCATTTTTACAGCTTTGATAATATTTGAACTGTATATAAACTGCTGTGAAACCCTTCTCTTCTAATCTTCTGGGAAGTACACGCTGGCGTGAATTCTTTTCTATTAGTGTCATATCCCAATTTAGAACGAGGTTCGGACAAGTTGTAAAGCCGGATGATCTTTTGGTTACCGTTGCACTGCCCCCTCAGCTCAAGTTGTCCGTTCGGGTAAGTCAGGTCTAGAACAATACACCCAGGTTTTAAACCTATAATAACATAGACTCATGCTGAATCCCTAGTAGGAACGTTTGCTTGCATCATGTACATTTGACTTTAGGGACTCAACACAGGGGTTGAGTCTGGCTAAGACAGATGTACCTAAAAATAAAAGACCAACCTGATGCATTTTTACGTGCTACTTGTGCATTCATTTGTTTCGGCTTGCATGTTGACTGGCTTCTGGATTAGGTAGGAAAATCAAAGAAAAACCAAGTTTGAGGTATGAGAGAGGATTTCACCCGTGTCAAAAAAATGGTGTTCGAAATATCCCGAAACTCTGCCAAATTTTTGAAAAAAAAGAAGAGAAAAAAGGTTTCTTGAAAAAAAAAGGAAAAAGAAATTTCTTGAGAAAAAAAAAGAGTTAGTCCAAAATGGTTTATGTTTTTCTTCGTCGTGTCAAAACTTGTCGAACTACGCGGGTTTGATTCTCACTGGATGTGGGATACGTAGGCAACCCTCATCGGGTCCATCGCCGCTTTTGAAAAATTTTGTAAAAAATATGAAGCGTCATCATTCTTGTCGTAAATAAGTGGGTGATGCCATTTTTTTCTAAATATCCAAATGTCCCAACGGGACGCCAGAAGGTTGTTTTGCAAGAATAGCCACCGACGGTTTCTTTGTCAATTTTGGTCATTTAGCGAACATAGCCCTAAGAACTTCCATTTCGAAGTGATGAAAGGCCGTATTTGCAAAAGTAGCCCTGATTTATTTGATTTTTTGCAAAATAAGCCTTTTATCAGTTTTCAAATAAAACTCACTTTTTTTAAACCAATCACCTTAATCTAAATGTGTAGAATGAGCACGAGTCAAAATTTACCAATGAAGTTCATGTCCAAGATTCCGTTGAAACTACATATGTGGTGGGAAGATTTGGGTGAGCAAGGACGAGATATGGTCAACCTTTACTTGGGGGGGCTCACCGGATTACTAAAGATCAGGCCTAGAGGAGACATAATAAGGGCACTAGTGACATTTTGGGACCCAACTCACAAAATTCTGCATTTCTCGGACTTTGAACTCACACCTACTTTGGAAGAGATAGCGGATTATGCAGGAAATACTGAAGGTCTAAGACATAAATAGTTGGTCGCTCCAAGGACCGTCACCCCTCAAAAGTTTCTGGATTTGCTAAAAATAAGCAGGCAGGTCCAGTACACAGATTTGGCGGTTGGTTTTTCTACTCTACGCGTCATATACCAGCGGTACGAGCATGTAAGGGGATTTGAAAACCCGGAAAATGGGATCTGTAGCAAAGGGAACCAATCAAAATAGGAAGAGCATAGGTGCTTCGCTTTCATGGTGGCCTTCTTAGGTTTTCTAGGGTTTCCTTGGTAGGATGGGAATATTGATCTGCGCGTAGCTGGAGTCGTCAATGTTTTGATTACCAATTCCAAGAGCACCTTCGCCACTATGATATTATCAGAGATATACCGAGCTCTCACGGCCTGTAAAGCCGGGGTAGATTTTTTCGAAGGGTGCAATTTGCTACTACAAATGTGGATGATTGAGCATCTGTGTCACCACCCTTGATATATGAATTGCGGATCTACAAGTAAAAGTTGCATTGAATAGTTCGACATAAGGGTCTCAGGTTCAAACTGCCAGAGGGGTTTGGAGATTGGGTATTCCGCCTTCGTTCCATAATTGCGAGGCAAATAGAGTGGACACTGGGTTGGCTTTCTGTTGAGGAAATTGTGTATATGTCTGCCACCGGTCCTTACTTCCTCCTAATGGGCCTTCGAGGCATCTAGCCTTATGCCCCATACCAGGTGATGAGACAGTTGGGAAGATGCCAGGTAGTGCATCTGGATGGAGATCTTAGTGTTCATGCAGTCGAAGTCCACTCTGATGGCCAATTTCATGAAGAAGTAGTTCGTCATATTTGGAACGAGGGCCAGTATTTGACAGCAAACACCCGAGTGTGTGACTTGTCCAAAAGCTAGGTCTCACCAGGCTATCTTGTGTGGTATAGAAAGAAGAACACTGCAAGGGCCGAACTTGAAAGACCAACCAAAAGGCCTCACATCCAGGAATTTGTTGAAGCGTCGCAGGAACAATGGGCCTGGTTGACCAAAGAAAATGAGTACAGAGCCACCATAAGCAAGTTGGAAAAGCAAGTCAGAGATATTCAATTTGAGAGTGGTTTGCAAGATGCTGCGGATGAGGGTGAAAAGAAAAGGTTAGCCAAAGAAAATGACGCCCTACGAGCACAAATCCAGAAGATGAAAATAGCAGCTGAGAACCCTGCCAGAAGTGAAAAGGATGAGAAACTTATAGACAACCTTAGGCAAAAGTAGGTGACTATGGTTTTGATTTGGAAAAGATCGGGGGCGAGCTAGCAAAGGCCCGAGCAAAGTTGGCCAGGAATGCGGAGGAACGAGCACGTTTCGTTCAACAGTTGAAGGAAAAATATGACAAAGGAATCATGGGATTGAAGAAAATGATTAATGTCCTGGAGAGCGAAATGACCAATCAAGAAAAGAACTTCAAAGAAGAAAGAGAACACTGCTATGCCTTGATGTCGCAATTAGAAGAGGACCTACAACAATTACAAGAGCAAAATCAAACAGCCACACAAGTTTTAGAGGCCAGATCTCAACAGATTGGATGTTTGCTATAGGAGAAGGGTGTCGTCAGGGAGAGGATTAGAAGGATTACTGACTATATTGTGATGAAGTGCAGCGAATGTGAGGACATGACCAGGTCCATGTTCTTTGCTGCCGTTATTATTTTTGTTCGTCAGATCATGGACGACCTATTTTACCTACAAGAAGATATGGTGCATAGGCCCACGGCGAGACCGACTGATGTCCCGCGGGCCTCTGGAGTAGTAGTTGAGGCACTTATGTATTTTTTATTTTATTTTTCGAGTCTGTATTTTCAGTTTCTTTTGGAGTCTTATAGTCCACTTTCGAGTTTGTATTGCAGTTTCTATTAGAGTCTGTTAGTCCATTTTGAGTCTTATTTTAGTTTTTGTAATGCTTAAGTCTGTATGGTGGAGTCGTTGTAATAGAGGAAAATCGGAATGTTTTTATTTATTTTATGAAAAATTTGAAAACCCAACAATGTGTCTTTCTTTTATTTCACACTTATCTCCTGAACTACGCAATGATCTTATTCATGCGGTGTCATGATAAGTAGGTAATCCCCATAGGATTCGATCATAACCCTAAAACGAAAATGAAAAAAAATAAGAAAAAGAGTGAGAAAATAAAGAGAAGGAAATTTGAGTGAAAAGGAATAATGGCAAAACAAGAGAGCAAAAACAAAGTGCAAAATAAAAGAGAAACGAGAGGAAAGTCAATAGTGATTGAAAAGGGCAATAGGGAAAAAGGAAAAAAAAAGAAAGAGAGAAAAGAAAGTGCAAAGTGAAAAGAGTTGGTTAAAAGTTGGGATGAAACACGCAGCCATTTAAGTACATAGTAGAAACTTTTAATTGTTCAGGTGCATTGCATCCCAAACATGTGATTGCTTATCTGTTAAATCTTAAACACTAACAAGTTTGCTGTTGTCATTGAGAACATGAAGGTGGTTAGTTTGTTTGGCATTCTGGCAACCCACCCGTACAACACCAGGTCTAAACACAATTTGATCATGGCTAGCAAAGAACTGGATGCGTGTATTATAGACCCACCAAGAGAGGAGAAAGAATCTGAGCCTTATCTGAAAGAAGAGTTACATAAGCTGAAGCACCAAATGGCCGAAATGTACCACGCATGGATGAAAGGGTATCCTCCTTCATCATACCCCGCCAACCCTGCTTTCATCCCACCACTGGCTCAATTTCAAGAGCCTCCCACTGCTGATTCATTCCCACAACACACACCAAGCTTCACCCCTTACCACTACTATCATGGCACCGCTTCCCAAACCATCCAAGCTCTACCAGCCAAAGCAACCACATACCCCCCTTCACCAGCTACTCCTATTTTCGTAGCACCTCTACCAGCTGCACTGCATCGATCTTCCAGTGAGCTGTTATTCTAAGCCCAAGATAATCAGTACTATCCCCTAGAGCCTACCTTTAAAGTCCCAGATCACTATTCCTACACTCTTCATTTTGATCTCCCTATCGAGACTGAGAAGCCACCCAAAAACACGGAGTAAGAGGAGATATTTAGGAAAGTAAAAACCTTGGAGCAGTCACTGAGAAATATGCAAGGGTTAGGTGGCCAAGTGAGCGTGGCTTATAAGGATATATGTTTGTTTCCTGATGTCCAGCTACCTGTTGGATTCAAAATGCCCAGGTTTGATTTGTATGACGGGCACGGAGGCCCTGTGGCCCACTTGAGAGGGTTTTGCAGCAAGATGAGGGGAGCCGATGAGAAAGATGAATTGTTGATGGCATATTTCAGCCAAAGTCTGAGCGGTGCAGCATTGGAGTGGTATACCTGCCAAGACAACAACCGGCTGTACACTTGGGATGATCTAGCCCAGGATATTGCTCGAAATTTCTAGTGTAACGTAGAGATTGTCCCAGACTTCTTGTCTTTGATGAAGATAGAGAAAAATCCTAGTGAGAGTTTCAGGGAGTATGGTTTCCGCTGGAGAGAACAGGTAGCACTAGTCAACCCATAGAGGAAGACGAAATGGTGGAATACTTTCTTCAGACCTTGGAGCCTACTTACTTTGGTCATCTGATCTTGGCCATAGGTAAGTCTTTTAATGAAGTGGTAAAAATAGGAGGAATGGTAGAGAAAGGACTCAAATCAAGCAAGATAATGAGTTACTCTGTCATCAAAGCAACTACGCAAGCAATCCAGAATGGCACCGGAAGCGTGTTAGGGAAAAAGAAGAAAGAAGATGTTGCTATGGTCCTCTTAGGATCGTGACATGGCCCAGGAGGTTCTCCTCACCACTACACCCAACCTCGACCCCAGCCTCAAAACTATACCCCGACTCCATATAATCCACCCCAACACTACTTCCCACCACTAGAGCCTTAGTATTCAGTGAGGCCACCCCAATACCATGTCCATCACGCATAGTTATATGCTCAACCCCCTCCTCACCCGCAATGGCGTGCCCCAACTCCACGAAACCCTTACCCACCTCCACAAACATACTGAAACCCTACTGGTCCAAACTTTTGAGTCAGGCCAGAATACAAAAATGAAAGGTTGCAGCGGAAGAAAACTTTCACCCCGCTTGGGGAATCTTATACCAACCTATTTCAAAGGTTGAGGCAGTTGGATGTGCTGAGGCCAATTGAGTTAAAACTACCAAACCCCCTCCAAAGAACCTAGATTATTCTCTCAGATGTACGTACCATTCTGATACTCTAGGGAACGACACAGAAAAGTGTTGGAACTTGAATAATTCCATCCAAGAGCTTATTGATACGAACCAAATTGTGGTCCAGAGCCTAGAAGCACCCAACATTAATCAGAACCCATTACCAACCCATGCTGAAACACACATGATTGAGATAGTGCACAAAGATGGGAAGCCCAAGAAGCCTTCACAATCTGTCATAATGATTGGTCTAGTGAATGTAAGTCAGTCAAGGACCCGGTTATCACAAAAGCAGCCTCTTAGATAGCTGAAGGATCGGCGGATAAGTTAAGCATGCCAAATGATAAGCCAGCTGTGGTAGTTGAAAAGAGGTCCCCAAGTGTTGATGTAGCAAAGCAAGAAAAGCCAAAGGTGATCATGCCGGGGGTAGCAAGTAAGCTAGTAATAATTTTGGAGGGTGCTCGAACGGACCCTATCATTATAAAACCTGTGATCCAGCTGCCGGTAGCTAACACTAAGACTGTCTCATGGAACTATGAGCGAGTGATAGTGACCTATAAGGGAAAGGAAGTGAAAGAGAAAGTTAAGGAGGCCTAGGGATTAACTCGTTCAGGGGATGAATTGCCCCGGAAGAGTTAAGGAAAGCTAAAACACTCAGGGACAATCCAGTTCTAGTGAAGGAACCGGTTACTGAAGAAGAGGCGGAGGAGTTTTTAAGAAAAATAAAGGTACAAGATTACTCCATCATAGAACAGTTGAGAAAGACTCATGCTCAGATTTCCCTGTTATAATTGTTGATCCATTCAGATGAGCACCGCCGGGCCCTGATGAAGATTCTGAACGAAGCTCATGTCCCTAACAAAATCACAGTGAACCATTTGGAGAAGATTGCCAATAAGATATTTGAGTCTAACAAGATCACATTCTCGGATGATGATTTGTCTCTGGAGGGTACGGAGAACAATCGAGCCCTCTATCTCACAGTAAAATGCGAAGATTCTATGGTCACAAGGGTGTTAGTTTACAATGGTTCCAGTGCAAACATCTGCCTTCTCTCTACTCTGAACAAGTTAAAAGTTGATGATGAGGGGATTCACAAGAACATCATATGCGTCTGAGGTTTTGACGGAGGGCGAAAAGACTCTGTAGGCGACATCATGCTCGAGTTGACAATAGGACCAGTCGAATTCACCATAGAGTTCCAAGTAATGGATGTGGATGTTTCTTACAATTTGCTGTTGGGTAGGCCTTGGATACATGTTGCCAAGGTGGTTCCGTCCTCTTTATATCATATGGTGAAGTTCGAATAGGATAGATAAGAAATCATTGTGCATGGCGATGAGAATTTGTCTGCTTTCAATGATACATCCGTCCCGTTTATTGAGGCTGAAGAGGATAAGGGGTCGTGGGTCTATCAAGTGTCCGAAACGGCGTCAGTTGGAAAAGTTTCGGAAGGGGAATACATCCTGGGTCCAAAGTTAGCATCTGCAATTGTCATGGTAGCAACCGAGATGTTGAAAATGGTTTTATGTCGGGCAAAGGTCTGGGTACATCTCTACAAGGTATCGTGCAACCAGTGTCCTTGCTGAAAATCTGGGCACATTTGGTCAGGGGTTCAAGCCTACATGGGATGATGTGAAGAAGGCTCGAAAGTTGAAAAAGAAGGCATGGTCGCTCCCTAAGACAGTCCCACATCTCTCCAGGTCTTTCATCAAGGCAGGGGTCGTGAAGCGTCCATTAACAACCGTTCCAAAGCCTGTGGTTGATTTTGATGAGGAATTGGTTAAAAAGTTTCAGAGTCTGTTTGATGAGGTGAACATGGTAGAAACTGGGAAAGGTTCCAGCAAAATGGATGTGCAGTTTATTGGGCCGAAAGTGAAGCTTAACAATTGGGATGCTACTCCTCTCCCTACCCGGAAGGAGTTTTGGTAGTTTGCTTTGTTTTCCTTTCAGTTTATCTCGATTATTCCAGGATTGTAATTCAGATTTTATTTTCTATTTGTTGATGTACAAACCCTTCTATCCTTTAATTTTAATGAAATGCAATTTCCATTTTCCATTACTCCTGATAGTGTCATTTTCTTTTCTTTCTTTGTACAGTTCTTTTATGCTAGTTTCAATGACATGACATGCATGAGAAAACTTCAGCCAAGTCTTAAAAGCCAATCTAACTCTAAAATAATAATCCAAAAAATAGAGTGTGATGATGAAATAGAGTATGATGAAGAGGAAGTATTTGAGGAAATTAGTAAAGAGCTAAGTCACTTTGAAGAGAAACCCAAGCCTAATTTGAATGAAACTGAAGCAATCAATTTAGGGGATCCAGATAATATCAGGGAAACCAAGATAAGTGTACACTTGGTAGAACAAAATCAGGGAGGAAATAATCAAAGCACTGTTTGAATATAAAGACATTTTTGCATGGTCATATGATGACATGTCGGGTCTAAATACTGACTTGGTAGTTCACAAATTTCCCACTTACCCGGCATTCCCTCCCGTCAAGCAAAAGTTAAGAAAGTTTAAAACTACCCTGTTACAACCCAACTTCATTTCTATTGTACTAACAACATGGCTGAGTACAAGGCATGCATTCTGGGTTTAAGGTTAGCGGTAGATATGGGAATCTAGGAAGTCTTGTTCTTGGGAGACTCGGACCTTTTGGTGCACCAGATTCAAGGAGAATGGGAGACTCAGGATTTAAAGCTCATACCGTATCGACAATGTTTGCATGATCTTTGTCAACTGTTCCGATCAGTAGAATTCAGGCATATTCCAATGATCCATAATAAGGTTGTCGATGCTTTGGCTACTTTGGCATCAATGTTGCACCATCCGGACAAAGCTTATGTTGACCCTATACATATCCATGTTCGGGATCAACATGCCTACTGTAATATGGTTGAGGAAGAACTTGATGGTGAACCGTGGTTCCACGATATTAGGGAATACATCAGGATGGGGGTATATACGGTACAAGTCACATGTGATCAAAAGAGAACAATTCGACATTTGGCTAGCAGATTTTTCTTGAGCGCAGGAATTTTGTACAAGAGAACTCCAGATCTTGGATTGTTGAGGTGCATAGATGCTAAACAAGCCACGACTATCATGACCGAAGTGCATTCCGGAGTTTGCGGGCCACATATGAGTGGGTATGTCCTTGCAAAGAAAGTTCTTCGGGCAGGGTACTACTGGCTCACCATGGAACAAGATTTCATCAGATTTGTGCGCAAGTGTCATCAATGCCAGGTACACGGTGATTTGATTCATTCTCCGTCGTCTGAGTTGCATACAATATCTGCACCTTGGCCTTTTGTTGCTTGGGGTATTGATGTTATTGGACCAATCGAGCCAGCGGCGTTAAATGGGCAGAGGTTTATTCTGGTGGCCATCGACTATTTCACCTAGTGGGTTGAAGCTATGACTTTCAAATCTGTGACTAAGAAGGAAGTGGTCGATTTTATTTATTCAAACATCATTTGTCGGTTCAGGATCCCCAAGGTAATCATCACGGACAATGGTGCTAATCTTAATAGCCATTTGATGAAAAACGTATGCTAGCAATTCAATATCACACATCGAAATTCCACTCTGTATCGCCCCAAGGCAAATAGAGCGGTTGAGGCGAACAACAAGAACATAAAGAAGATACTTCAGAAGATGGTGCAAGGTTCTAGGCAATGGCATGAAAAGTTGCCTTTTGCTTTGCTGGGTTATCGCACTACTGTTCGCACTTCAGTAGGTGAAACTCCTTACTTGTTGGTATATGGTACTGAAGCAGTGATACCCGCGGAAGTTGAAATTCCATCACTTCGGATTGTTGCTGAAGCTGAAATTAATGATGATGAGTGGGTTAAAACCTGTTTGAAGAAATTAAGTTTGATTGACGAGAAAAGACTAGCAACGGTGATGGTCAATTGTATCATAAGAGAATGGAAATATCATACAACAAGAAGTGCGTCCCCGAAAATTTGAAGTGGGTCAGCAATTATTGAAACACATCCTTCCACATCATGCCGAAGCTAAAGGCAAGTTTGCTCCAAACTGGCAGGGGTCGTTCATTATAACAAGAGTGTTGTCCAATGGTGCTTTGCATTTAACAGATATAGAAGGCAAATGTGTAGATATGGCTATTAATTCTGACGCAGTCAAAAAATATTATATATGATTTCTTGGATTTATCTAATTGAGTCATTTGTACTTGGCATGTTTTGAAGATTGGAATGACGAAGGCATTTTATTCTGCTATCTAAACATTTTATCCTTTGTTACCCCTTTTTAACCTTATTTATTTTCTTTTATACCCCTCCTTTGAAATCAGAAGCAAAGTTTGGAAGTACAAATACAGAAAATATAAATCAAAAGAGAATAGAGGAAAAGAGAAGAGAAAAAGAGAAAGAGAAGAATGGAAAATAGTAAAGAAAAGAAAAGAAAAGGAAAAACAAAAGAAAAAAAAAGAGAAAGAAAAAGAAAAAGAGAAAAGTAAAAAAAAACAAAGCAATTCCTATACATGAACTACGTTCGACCTGATTCTTTTTAAGGATACATAGGCAGCTTCACGGTTTGGTCCTATCAAAATAAAAATTCAAAATTCCCCAGGCAAAGAAACTGGGGCAAAAGTTGTGGTTTCGTAAAAGATCTGATTCCAAAAGTTGTAATTCTGAACCCTTTCATTTTAAACTGTTTAAGCCTTTATGATATCCTTTCTTTCCAACCATATCCAAAAGCCTACATTACGGTCCAAAGAAAGACCTTCTGATCAATCTTTGAGAATGCCAAGTCAAGCGAGATAGAGGTATGATTCACATCAGGGGCAACACTGCATTCTACAAAAGGAAAAATGAATAAATGAAATAGTCTTATTGGTGAAAACCCTCATGGGCACTGTAAGGCAACAGTTAGTTGAGAGATGAACAAATGAGAGAGATTTGTTGGTGAAAACCCTTCAGGGCACCACAATCCGAATATGGTTAGTGACTTTGCAGAGAGATTGGATTATGGAAACCCCCGGGCCATAAAGTAAGATGACTGAACGGTGATTGGTTGAACAGGCTAGGCTGATTAATCCAAAATGCATGTCATGATCATTGGTGCCAGCTGCCTCACTCAGATAAGTCTCTTTTCCTTTTCTTTCTCAAACAGTCATCATGTTTCGAATTTTCTTCTTTATCCCTAACTTTCGAAGTCATTGCATTTCATTTTCTTTTTGGTTTACTTCTCTAAGGTTTTTCCAATGTTAGCCTTGTTAAGAAAGTAAGAATGGATTTCAAAGCTTATTACCAACTTTCAAATTGCACAAAGTAAAGTGTGGCCAAAGCATACCAGAAATAGCATGATGCAAAATGGAAAATAAGGTGTTAGTGGAAGACCAAGTGGTCGAGTGGTTTCGTGAATTTTGGGGGAAATACAGAGGTTCAAATTGGAAGGACAGAAGTATAAAACAGTAGGTTGATTGTAGGAAACTCGGGTCATTCAGGGTCCTGTGGTTGAGGTTCAATCAGAAGGTCAAACAATTCTTCGCCAGTCCAAGGCAGCTAATCAAAACAAAGCATGGCAGTGGAGAGGCCACCTTCAGCAAGAATGCCACAAACAAACCACCACATTTTCAAACTGATAAGATTTTCTTTGATTGAAACAAGAGCAAGAAATTTTGTTTGCTCCAGAAAAAATCCTCTGTGAGGAAAGTACGTTCCAGACAGGTTCAGCCGTAAATTTTCAGGACCCTCCTAGATAATGGGATGTAGCAAGTTTCTAAGACCTTCATAGATAAAAATATTTAGAGTAAATTCTACCTTCAAGAAATATAAGTTAGCTCTGAAGTTTTCACTCTTAAGATGAGATTTAATTTTAAATTTTCAGGGTCCCTGGATAATGGGATTTAGCTTTTAAATTCTAGAGCTCGTTTAGGTAACATGATTCGATTAACACTCACAGATGTGCCCAGATACCAAACTAGGGCAGAAATGTTTCTTTTGTTTTGTCTATTTTGTTGTAATGGCAGGCGCCCATTTGGAAAATAAGGGAATACAGTTCAAGTTTTGGCATCACGCACCCTCCCAGAAAACAAGGGAATACAGTTCAAGTTTTGACCTCAAGCGCCCACCTGGAAAACAAGGGAATGCATTTCAAGTTTTGGAAATTAGGCACCCACCTGGAAAACAAGGGAATACAGTGCAAGTTTTGGCAATCAGGCGCTCACCTGGAAAACAAGGGAATGCATTTCAAGTTTTGGCAATCAAGAGCCCACCTGGAAAACAAGGGAATACATTTCAAGTTTTGGCATTAGGCGCCCACCTAGAAAACAAAGGAATACATTTCAAGTTTTAGCAATCAGGCGCCCACCTGGAAAATAAGGGAATACAGTGCAAGTTTTGGCAATCAGGCACCCACCTAGAAAACAAGGGAATACAGTACAAGTTTTGGCAATCAGGCGCCCACCTGGAGAACAAGGGAATACCGTTTAAGTTTTGGTAATCAGGCGCCCACCTGGAGAACAAGGTAATACAGTTCAAGTTTTGGAAATCATGCGCCCACCTGGAGAACAAGGGAATACAGTTCAAGTTTTGGAAATCATGCGCCCACCTGGAAAACAGAGGAATACAGTTCAAGTTTCGGCAATCAGGAGCCCACCTGGAGAACAAGGGAATACAGTTCAAAGTTTGGCAATCAGGCACCCACCTGGAGAACAAGGGAATACAGTTCAAGTTCTGGCATCAGACGCCCACCTGGAAAACAAAGGAATACTGTTCAAATTTTGGCAATCAGGCGCCCACTTGGAGAAACAAGGGAATTCATTTCGAGTTCAAGCATCAGGCGCCCACCTGGAAAACAAAGGAAGACAGTTCAAGTTTTGGTAATCAAGCACCCACTTGGAGAAACAAGGGAATTCATTTCGAGTTCAAGCATCAGGCGCCCACCTGGAAAACAAGGGAATTCATTTCAGAATTCAATTCGAGTAAGCAACAAATGAAGCTCACCTCGAGAGTACGAGCCAATAGTTCAAGATGCATGGCAGAACTGCAGAAGTTTCGAGATCAAGTTTGAAGATATGTATATAGGATTCTTCTAACTCATAGATCATAGTTTAACCTAGCTTTTTTTTTATTTTTGTCTCGGTGTAATAAGGAGTTTAGCAAGCAGTAGCAGCAGCAACAACAGTGAAATCATAGCTTCCAGGTAGTCCCAACTACTAAAACTTCCAGAACTACACTGACCTGATTCCTTTATAGCTAAGGATAGCTAGGCAACCTCAAAAGCATGGTTTGGTCAGATCTTTCAAAAAATGCTTCCCACGGAGTATTCAAACGGGCAAAAATCGCTCGTATCGGCTCACTTTATCTTTGCCCAAAAATTCTTCGTGTTTCCGAGCAAAGAGGGGAAGTTGTGAGCACGTGATTTTTTTCAATATGTAAAATACTCCTACAAATTAAAGAAATAGATTTTTCCCAATTGTTTTGCAATTTTATAGGATTTTTCGTTAATTATTTACATTTCTGTGCATGTTTACTTTTATTAAAATCATGAAAAATACTAAAAATATCATACATTGCATTTAGATTTTGTGTTCATATTTTAGGATTAATTAAATAATTAATTTCTTTATTAAAAAATAAAAATCGCAAAAAATGACTCATTTTTACATTCTTAGCTTTTAATTTTGGATTATTAATTTTTCTCTTTTAATTTAGGATCAACTAATTTTTATAAATATTATAGTTAGATAATTAGCTTAATTTTATAATTTAAATTAATTTAGAAGTTTAAATTAGATTTTTAATTAATTAAAGAAAGAAAAAAACAAAAAGAATAAAAGAAAATTGATAAAGGCTATTTTTAAATTCAATTGGGCCAATTAATGCTAAGCCCAAATCCCACCCCCAATTCCGCCCTTCACCCCAGCCCAAAACACCCCAAAACCTGCCCCTCTGACCTGCCCCATTCCCCAAACATATATAACCCCTATTATAACATTTTCCCCAAACTAAATCGTAAACCTAGAGACCCCAAACGACGCCCAGTATTGTTCCTCCATCTCCCTCGTCTAAACCAGCCCCAAACTCGCTTGAAACTCAGGCGAGTTTCACCTAAAACTCACCTCACGCGCTCCCCCCTTCTCTCCTCTTGCCAGATATTGTAACGGTTTCTGATACCAAGAAGATTCCCTCCCTCACTCGCCCGTTTTCAAGCTATATCACGCGATTGGAAGGTTTTGGAGGACGAGCATTGGATGAGTGAGAGGCGTCGGATTGATTTTATTCAATCCGAGCCTCACATTCATCATGTGCTCGTTTTCAAAGAGACCTTATCTGATTTTTTGAAAAGAGAAAAAAAGAATCTATAGGTAAGGATATAAAAGGATTTTCGGAGTAAGGGAAAGAGGAGGATATTTTTTGAGAGATTTTCGGAAAATTTGGAGAGGTAAAAGTTTTAGGGTTCTTTGAGTTTTCTTCAGATTTTTGATGTTTGGTTTGCATTTCAGAATAACAAAATTACAAAATGGTTTGAGTTTGATTTTTGTTCGAGTTTTGTTTCATTTCAAAAGAAATCAGAAAATCACCAAAATTTCCAGCACTTTTTTTTTTATTTCTGGTCCTTAAGAATGGAGTTTGATTGAAGTTTAAGTTAGAGTTTGTGTTTGGGTTCGGAATTTCGGTGCCGTTTTTGAGTTCTGTCCGAGTTTTTATGATTTGGTTTTGGCTTGCGATTTCTGCTCGATATTGTTGTTGTTTGCAGTTGGAATTTTTGTGGCAAAACATTGTAATCTTCTGTTATTAGTGAAAGAATTTTGAATTAACAGGTTCATTTCTTCTCCATTTACTTAATCTGATACGTTATGGGTTAAATTAATATGTGCCATTGGGTTACTGATTTCTTCTTAGTTGGTTATCCTATTTTGGCTGTTGGTTTCTTCCTCGTTTTCTTCTGTTGATTTCTGTGAGTGTTCAAGTGGATCCTGAACTTGGTTAGGCTTGTGGCTTCTATAGCACTACATGTTGAATCTATGTTTCACTGTTTGACACACTCCATGAAATGAAGTAGTATTCTGCTCATATTGCTTCATCCAGTTTCAGTAGAAAATGAGTTTAAAATTGTTTCATTAGTCCAATAAAAGTTTTTTAAGCAAAATGAGCTCATCATACTTGCCGCAAGTTAATTTATCACTATTTGGCTTCCGTGGTTTATTAAAGTTGATGTGAAGTTAGTTTTAGACTACAATTGACTTTGAATTCTCTATATTCTTCTAAATCTCAAAGAGATAGAATTTAGAGTTCTTGTCAACATGTTTGGATGTTTGGCAGGTTTGTTAAAAAATGAGTTTCTTTATTGAATTTGCATATTGTAGTGTAGTAATCCTAAGGATGGGAACCTTTCCATTCCCTTTGATGGATTCTAAAAATCACGTTTCTATTTCTAAGAAAATATGAAACTAGGTACAAAAATATGAAATGTAAATGAGTTAAGTTGACTGTTAGGAATTCTAGCTTCTATGTTGCTAAAATGAAAGTTGAAAGTTTGAATTGGAATCAAAATATGTTGTCTACATGCTTCAGGAGACGAGGAAAGGATATAAAGTTAGTAAGTATTTGCTTTTGAGTAAAATTTATATGTATAAAAGTTATGCTAGGTGGGATCATTAGCCAATGCTCATTAAACTTCATTAAGAACGGATAGATTTTCTTCGATTTTCCTTAATGTATTAGTTGTTAGGTTCTAACTTTTACTTTTACTTTGTCAGTTTTAAGTTGTTCTTCCTCTGGCCATCATTATGTTTTTCTTCCAATGCTTAATTTACCTCTTTCTTGTTCTTTTCTTCATTTCTTACTTTTCAACAAGAGTAGTGCAATTTCACTCTTGTTCATAAGCTTTTTCTTTTGGTTAGTATTTGCTGAGTTATCATGTAAGTATATTGTACAATATTTTTTTTTCAATTATTTCACAATTCATAATCAATAACCTCAATTATCTCAAAGTAGCTTTAGGAAATAATTCAAACATTGTAGCTTGATTTAGGCATGTAATAAAATTATCACAACTACGGGTACAATTCCCGTGGTGTAGTTATGGTGCCTAATTTCAAATTAGTTTTAAATATGAATATTCGTAGTTCACTTAGTTGAATGCATTTCCTTTGAAATAAATTGAGGTGTGCCATTCACACATTGAATCACTTGATCTATGGCCCTCATATTAATTTTACAACTTAGTGTAGAAAACACTTTGAACACTCGTAGTTTGCTTTAGGCGTGATTAAATAAAGCGTCATAGCTACGGGTACGGTTCCCGTGACGTAGTTGTGACACACAATTTTAAAATCTGGGGGTACATTTATGTGACCCGACCACAATTTAATCTTGTTAATAAAATAAATATATTGTAGATCGTGGGTACGGTTCCCGTGACATGATTCGCAATGTGTAATCAAATAATTAGCTGTATGACAATCGGGGATTATTAAAAGCGGTTTAAAAGGGATAAAATGCACATAGGTTTTAAAAATATTTTAATAATCAAATAAATAGGCCAAGAATAATAGTTGAGCGACAGTGCTAAAACCACGGAACCCGGGAATGCTTAATACCTTCTCCCCGGTTAACAGAATTCCTTACCCGAATTTTTGTATTTCGTGGACTGTAAAACAGAGTCAAACTTCCTCGATTCGGGATTTAAACCGGTGACTTGGTATGCCATAAATCATCCCAAGTAGCGACTATGAATTTAAATATAAATAATCGTATTTCGATTATCACTTTAATTGGAAAAAACTCCCCTATACCGCTTCCGGTGGTAGAAAAAGGAGGTGTGACAGTAAGCATAAGGATCTCCATATTGCATTGGTTGCTACACTATCGAGGTCAGGGCTGAGGCCGAGGCACTCGTGGACTCGCATAAGGAGGACGTCGCTACTATAAATGCTCATGCTCGGAAGGTGTCCGAAAAGGCTGAGTTGCGCCTGACCCGAGCAGTGGATTATGTCCGGTTAAAGTCTCGGAGATAGACGCTTGAGGATGTATATGCGGGGGCGATGATTTAATTGCCGAAGTTAAGAGGGTGAAGACCCTAGAAGAGGAAGTTGCGGCCCCGCTTCCTTCCGAAAGCGACTCGGGAAGTGACTCGGGAGTTGATGAAGATGAAGGTGAGGTCCCTGAAGGGGAGGAGGCCGTTGGAAACCTAGAGGCTATGGCCGGAGCTGCTAAAGGCGTACTTTCTACCGTCGAAAGCATAGCTCCATCGCTAGATTAAAGTTTTCATTTGCTTTTTGCTTTCGCAAGGGCTTCCAGATGTAGGCTTCGTAATTGTACTCTAATGAATCTTTTTGTATATGTATCAATTTTTTGCCTTTTTCTGACTTATGGCATTCATTTGGCAATTTATCCGAAGTTGTGGGTCTCAATTTTAGACCCTTGGATTCCTGCTATCTTCGAGCGTTTATCAATGGTCGAGAGTCAATCTGTAAGTCTATCGTGTTGGCTCCGAGGCCACTTGAGCGAATTTTTTAGATTCTCATGTGTCAGGTCGGTACAACCTTTTAATGTAAGCTGGCGTCTCAAGATCTTATGCTTTTGCTCTTAGGCATATTCGGTTAACTGCTTCGGGTTCAGTCTCCGAATCAGGTTTTGACTCAAGCTTATTGACCCTTAAGTTTTCAAATTTAAAGTTGGCCCTTAAGCTCTTATGCGGTGGGTCGATATAACCTCTTGTATGGGATGGAGACAGTGGCTCTTATGCATTGGGTCGATATGACCTCTTATATGGGATGGCAACAGTGGCTCTTATGCATTGGGTCGGTATGACCTCTTATATGGGCTGGCGATAGTGGCTCTTACGCATCGGGTCGGTACGCCCTCTTGTATGGGCTGGTGACAGTGGCTCTTACGCATTGGGTCGGTACAACCTCTTATATGGGCTGGCGACAGTGGCTCTTACGCGTTGGGTCGGTACGACCTCTTATATAGGCTTTATTTTTCCGTCGTTAAGGACTGTTTGAAATTGTGTTTGCCTGACATTTCGATGGTTCGATAAAAACCTTGATTGTGAGTCGTTATGTGGCGATGAACGAGCACCTCGAGAGGTTTTGCCCAGTGGCTGAGTGTTTTGAAGCCTATTGTTTGGAGTTGACATGGTCGAAGCTCTTTTGCCTATGTCGAGGGTAGCCTGTTTAACCGGTTCTTTTCGAAGTACTTTCGAAGTAATTGAAGGCCTGTGATTTTATAGCGACGGTCGGGCATCCCCGAGTCGCGTTAGTTTGGGTGGTACAGCCTCGTGACCATAGTCATTGTGTTTGGCCGGAGCCTTTTAATCCCCGAGTGAAGTAGTTTTGGCGTCTATATCGAGGGTATGCCTTTTTAGGGGTCTTACAAGTTCGATATATAGCCTTAACTTTAAGATCGGGATTATGCCTTTTCTAAGGTCTTACAAATTTTTACATGCCTTTGAGGTCTTACAGTTTTGGTTACTTGGTACAAGTATGGTTCATACCTTGCTTGAGGTCTTACAGATATTGTTGTTGCCTTATATAGGTCATACGAGACCGAGGCTACCCACATAGGGTCTTATGGCCTTGGCTTTTTGATAAGTCGATGGGGGTGGCGATTGGTGGCAGTCCCGGAGTCGTTGAAAGTTTCTTGGCTTGGGAGCCATTCCTTGTAAACTTGGTATTGCCTCATCGAGGGCTTACGATTTCGGAGTTTCTGACCCGGAGGTCATGTGACCTTGGGTTTTCGACGCCAGTCCCCAAGTGTTCGGGACGTTTTTGTCTTCTGGAGACATTTTGTGAACTTGATGTTGCCTCGTTGAAGGCTTATGAGTTTGAAGCTCCGACCCGGAGGTCATACGACTTCGAGTTGTTGATGCCACTCCCCGAGTGTTCGGACATTTTTGGCTCTGGAGCCGTTTTGTGAACTTGATGTTGCATTGTTAAGGGCTTACGAGGTTGAAGCTCTGACCCGGAGGTCATACGGCTTCGAGTTGTTGACGCCCGTCCCTGAGTGTTCGGGCCATTTTTGGCTCTAGAGCCGTTTTTGCAAAAATGCCAAACTCCTTTGAAACGCAAAATGCTTTGATGGAGGGGAAAGTATTCTTTGATTACTTAGTACACGCTTTTGCTGTTTAGGGGCTCGGTTATTCTATGCGGACAAGGTTCATTTGACTGTTTGGCCCGGTACATCGTTAACCTATCGAGATCCCATTTAGCGAATCTTGTCTTTTCCGAGGAGGTGCCCTCCCGGGGGGGATGCCCCCTAGTATTCGAGATTGATTGAAAAGAAGCCTTGAATACTTGTTGAGTCTTCCTTAGGTAGCATATAGATGTTGCCTCGTTAAAAACCTTGCCGGTAAAACCCTTCTTGGAATAAAAACCCGATCGAAGGAAAAGAGTGCAACGCATGCTTTTGAAATTTAAGGCCTTTGAGCTTTTAGCAGTAATAGCGTTTGAGCATTGATATATTCCAATTGCTTGGAAGTTGTTCGCCTTCCATGGTGTCGAGTTTGTAGGACCCTTTGCCAACTATCCCGAGGATGCGTTACGGTCCTTCCCAGTTCTGACCTAGCTTTCCTTTATTAGGATTTCGAGTATTCAGGGTAACCTTGCTTAGGACTAAGTCTCCGATTCCAAAATGTCAGAGATTTGTTCTCCTGTTGTAGTATCTTTCGATCCTCTATTTTTGTGCGGCTATTCGGACTAGCGAGGGTTCTTGCTTCTCATCCAATAGTTCGAGAGCAGTAGCCATGGCCTTATTGTTCGAGCTCTCAGTGGTGTGTTGGACTCTGGTGGTAGGTTCTCCGACCTTGACCGATATCAAAGCCTCGACGCTGTATACCAGGTAGAAAGGTGTTTCCCCCGTGCTTGATTTTGGAGATGTTCGATATGCCCAGAGTACTTTGGGTAATATTTCACTCCATCTTCCCTTTGCACTTTCCAATTTCTTCTTTAAGTTTTGAATGATGGTTTTGTTTGTAGACTCGACTTGGCCGTTTGCACGCGGGTGGTAGGGCATCGCCGGGATCCTTTTGATCTTGTGATCCTCGAGGAACTGAGTCACTTTGCCTCCGATGAATTGCTTTCCGCTATCACACATTATCTCAGAAGGAATTCTGAATCGACATATGATATGATCCCAGATGAAATTAATGACTTCTTTTTCTCTTGTTTTTTTGAAAGCCTATGCTTCAACCCATTTCGAGAAGTATTCATAAATAAATGAAATAAATCTAGCTTTACCTGGCACCGTTGGTAGAGGTCCGACGATGTCCATCCCCCATTTCATGAACGGCCATGGAGACAATACTGAATGAAGTTGTTCACCAGGTTGGTGAATCATTAGGGCGAATCTTTGCCATTTGTCGCATTTGCGGATGAACTCTTTGGTGTCCTTCTCCATGCAGTCCCAATAGTAACCTGCCCTGATTATTTTTCGAATCAAGGAATCGGCACCGGAATGATTTTTGCAGGTGCCTTCATGGATCTCTCGGAGAACATAGTTTGTGTCTCCCGGCCCCAGACATATTGCTAGAGGGCCATCAAAAGTTCTTCTGTAAAGAGTTATGTTTTCGTCGAGCAAGAATCGGGCTGCTTTGGTTCACACGGCCCTCGACTCTTTCAGGTTTGCGGGTAGCTTCCCGCTCTCCAAATAATCGATATACTTATTTCGCCAATCCCATGTTAGGCTGGTTGAATTGATCTTGGCGTGGCCTTCCTCGATCACTGATTTGGACGGTTGAAAAACAGATCTGGGGAGTATGTCATCTTCCTCGACAGACGATCCCAGGTTTGCGAGTGCATTGGCTTCACTATTCTCCTCTCGGGGTATGTGAACCAGGGTCCATTCTTTGAAGTGGTGCAATGTGATTTGAATTTTGTCTAAGTATCACTGCATCCTATCTTCCCGAACATTGAAGCTCCCATTTACCTGATTTACTACCAGGAGGGAATTGCATTTTGCTTCAATGACCTCGGCTCCTAAGCCTTTGGACAATTCTAGACCTGCAATCATATACTCATACTCAGCTTCATTATTAATTAATCTTAAGGTTTTTATAGATTGTCTAATGATGCCACCCGTAGGTGGCTTTAGGACTATTCACGTTCGAGCCGCCGTCAGTGAACAGGGTCCATATCCCGGAGGACGTACTCGTTTTAGCAAAAGTTCTTTCTCGACCTCGGGTACGAGGGAGGGAGTGAAATCGGCTACGAAGTCTGCCAAAATTTGCAACTTTATAGCGTCCGGGGCTGATAGTCGATGTCATATCCCCCGAGTTTGATGGCCCATTTGGCTAGTCGGCCCGATAATCAGGTTTATGCAATATGCTTCGAAGGGGATACGTTGTTAGAATGCAAATATGATGTCATTGGAAGTAAGGTTTCAATTTTCGAGATTCACTTATTAATGCAAGAGCTAATTTTTCCAGGTGTGGATACCTGGTTTCGGCATCACCCAGGGTCCGACTTACATAATAAATAGGGAATTGCATACATTGTTCTTCTCGAACCAGTACACCACTTACCGCTATCTCAGATACGGCCATGTACAGATACAATGTCTCATCCCCTTTTTGGTTGTGGAGCAAAGGTGGACTTGTCAGGTATCGCTTCAACTTCTCTAAAGCATGTTGGCATTTCGAAGTCTATTCAAAGTTTTTTGACTTTTTGAGCACGGAGAAGAAATGGTGACTCTTGTCTGACGCCTTGATATGAACCGACCCAAGGCTAATATCCGCCCCGTCAACTGCTGCACGACCTTTACGTAGATCACCACCATAATTTCTTCGATGGAATTGATTTTGTCGGGGTTGATCTCGATTCCTCTGTTTGATACCATGAAGCCAAAGAATTTTCCCGATCCTACCCCGAAGGCGCACTTCTCGGGGTTGAGTTTCATGTTGTAACTTCTGAGGATGTCGAATGTTTCCTGCAAATGAATCAAATGGTCCTCTGTGCACGGGACTTAACTAGTATGTCGTCAATATAAACTTCCATGGACTTTCCTATTTGATGTTTGAACATCTTATTAACTAGGCGTTGGTACATGGCCCCTGCGTATTTTAGCCCGAAGGGCATTACATTATAATAGTACGTACCGTACTTTATGATGAACAAGTCTTTTCTCTATCCTCGGGGTTCATCTAAATTTGATTATACCCTAAATAGGCATCGAGAAAAGTGAGGGTTTCATGGCCGGCCATGGAATCGATCAAACAGTCGATGTTGGGCAGCGGGAACGAGTCCTTTGGGCATGCCCTATTCAGATCTTTATAATCTACGCACATTCTTAGTTTATTCTCCTTTTTGGGAACTATCACCATATTGGCCAACCATTCGGGATATTTTACTTCCCTAATTGACCCTATCTTGAGGAGCTTTGTTACCTCATCTTTGATGAATGCATGCCTTATCTCGGACTGGGGTCTCCTTTTTTGTTTCACCAGTTTGTACCTGGGGTCGACGCTTAGTCGATGGGTAGTTATCTCCGGTGGGATCCCTGTCATGTCTAAATGGGACCAAGCGAAGCAATAGATGTTGTTAATAAGGAATTGAATGAGTTTTTTCCCGAGCTCGGGGGTTAATCCCGTCCCCAGGTACACCTTCCGATCTGGGAGATATTTGACCAATACGGCTTGCTCCAGCTCTTCGACAGTCGACTTTGTTGCGTCCCACTCTTCGGGGACAATGAAGGTTCTGGGAGCGAGGAAATCCTTTTCATCGTCCTTGTGGGTCTGTTGGCTTTCCGAATCCTCCGAGGCGAAGTGTACAGAATTTGGTACCTCTTCATGGACCGCGAACATTTCCTTTGCCGCAAGTTGCTCTCCGTATATTGTCTTTATTCCGTCCTTTATTGGAAACTTTATCATCTGATAAAGGGTCGATGGTACTGCCTTCATGTTATGTATCCATGGTCTACCGAGCAAAGCATTTTACCTTGTATCACCTTTAATGATGTGAAACCTGGTATCTTAAACTGCATCTGATATGTTAATAGGGAGAGTGATTTCTCCTTCTATTGCTTCGCCGGCCATATTGAAGATGTTGAGGATTTGGGAGGTAGGTATGATCTGATCAAGCAATCCGAGCTGCTCTACCATCATCGATCTAATTATGTTGGCCAAGCTACTTGGATCCACGAGTACACAAGTGCATCATTACATGGATGAGACAGAGTCTCGAAGTCTTCTTCGCTGAACGCGAGGATGTCCTCAAATTCCCAGACCCTGGTTCGTCCTTGTGTTGCCGCAGAAACCTTTATCCACTTGATTACAGGCCTCCGGGGAATGTCGGTCCCCCTGATAATCATATGAACGGTGTGCTGAGGTTTTCTCATTTTGCATCCCCTATTTTCCTCTCTTTCTTCCTGGGTGCGGTTTATCCGAGTGTCCTGTTGATTTTCTCGGCGTGTACTCCTGTTGGTGTGGGAACTTATGCTAACGTGTTGAGTGTTGTGTGAGATCACATCGATAGGAATTGGCTCCAGTGCAACCTCAGGGTTTTGTGGTGGTACACCATTGCCTAGAATAGCTGCACCATGCTCTCTATGGTCTTTGAGACTGCTGTTGTTATGTGCATTTACGGAGTTAGACATTTTAACTTGAAATCAAAGATCTTGAACAAGAAAAAGTGCAAAAGGTAACTTGCATTACGTAGTAAACCAGCAAGAAAATAATCACTAATATTTTTAGCCTCTTTTTACCTTGAAAGTGGTAATTACAATTAGATTTGATTTTGTGGTTCTACAAATACGTGATCTATTTTTATGCTAGTTGTTTAGGCATAGATGCTAGGTAAGAGATTAGAAAATGAGATAAGAGCTTGTATATAGTATAATGACCAAACTGAATGGCTGGAAATCGGGGCCTCGAGCTGGCGTGTACGGGGCCTCAAGGTCGAGTGGGATGCTCGGCTAGGGGAAATAGAGGGGGGTTAACAGTTATAATAGCTTTTATGGAAGCCTTTTATGACCAATAATGAGCAATAAATGAAGAACAATAAAAAAACACAATGAATATAAGCAATAAATGTAAGTAATGAGATCGAGAGAATATGTTAGGGAGCAGAGAGAATGTTCTTGTACATTCAATATTAAGTATCAGATCTCCTACAAAATGACAAGGGGTCCCCTTTATATATGAGGGTAAAATCCCTATTTGAAACATGTGTAATTATTACATAAAGTAGCTGGTACAACCACTCAATCAGTCTTGTGCAGGCTGTCGTTGTTTGCGCAGGCGTTGTTAGAAAGCACTGTTCCTAGGGAACTTCCTGCTTACTTGCGATAAGTACCGGTTCGTTCTACCCCGATACCGGGCACGAAGGATCCCCGAAGGCATCGAACCACGGACTGTTCTCTGAGCCCTTCGACATGAGGTTACGTAATAACTTGCCGAACGTTAAGTTGGTCTCCCCGATTTCACCCTCGCATCTTCACGAATTTACTTATCACTTGTTTGAAATAACATAATACTTATAACCTCAAAAATAATCTTATTCCCGAGCTTATATCAATTTACTCATGGTGTACTTTCATGTACAAAAACATGGGGTGTAACACTCCATCTGGGCATGCTTCTCTTCGACAGTAGCAACCTCTGTAGTCATGGAATTCAAGGCTGTCTCTAGGTTATTTACTTGCTCAGCGGAGGCAGCCTCTTGCTCGGTAGTTGCAAGAATAGCATTTTGAACCTCAGACAATTTAGCCTTGGCTTCTTGAAATTGTTCATTTACTTGGGAGGCTTCTTGCCTGAGGGCCATAACTTCCTGGTCACTTTGCTGCAATCGAGCCTCCAACTCATCGGCTTCAGTAGCTTGTGCTTCCAACAATGGGAGGCAAGTAGCAACTTGACCTCACTCGGCCAATAGTGATCTCGCTCGGACATAAGCT
Source organism: Nicotiana sylvestris (assembly GCF_000393655.2). Taxonomy (NCBI): domain Eukaryota; kingdom Viridiplantae; phylum Streptophyta; class Magnoliopsida; order Solanales; family Solanaceae; genus Nicotiana; species Nicotiana sylvestris. The sequence continues at coordinate 58,446,743 of NC_091059.1, forward strand.
TTTATTTATCAAGGATCAACTTCTGAAGGCCCTCGGAATTAAGGAATTTAACTTGCGAAGCAAAACTCAAATTAGATATCCTGTCATAGAAAGTCAAGAGGAAATAAACAGTAAAAGAAATAAGTATCATACCGTCGTTGAGTTATGCATGGCATTATTTACTGTACACTCCCCCAAAAGAGATTGTATTTTCTTCTTATCTTTATTTGAAGCCAACGGCTTTAGGTAATTGGTGAGCTTCACCGGCCGGGACAGTAGATGGAACTTGGTAGATACCGAGAGGGAGACACTACTCCTCCTCTAGGGATCTATAAAAGGGGCAAATAGTTGTGCCCTAAATTCCCATGGTCTGGGGACTTGGGAGGAGGGACATCCTCCTTTCGGGTGTCTACAGCTGATGGGGATGATGTAGCAGTTGTTGATGACGAATGAATAAGCGTCATGGAAGGAGATGATGTTGATGGTGTTGTGGGTCGAGAAGCAGTTACAACAAAGGCACTGCTAGTTATAGGTTTCTCACCAACCGAAGATGGAAGAGGCCCGGTACTCAGCCTTACAGTATCAGGGGCAACAGTTGGGACTGGAAAGGGAGAATTGACATTCTCCACTAAGTCATACTCTCACCAGAGCTCTTGGGCATCGTCCTCGGTTGGGGGTATAAGTTCTTCAGATTTAGCATTTTGTTGAGCTGATGAAGGTCATTATCTCCTTTGTAGGGAAGCCCCTTCATCACTGGCTTTCCCATCATTATCAATCACCACAATGACTGCGGCTGGCTCGGGCGCGACTTTCTTCGCCTTTTTATTTTTTCCCTCGGTCGAGGAAGAGTGTCATCTTTTTAGTTGCTTTCTCTATGACTGAGGACTCCGAGAAGAAGCACTTGCATCAAAAGCAAATCGGATGGTGCCTTTGAGAAGAATCACTTGTCATCATCCACGCTGGTGAGAAAAGCATGGTGACCATGTTTGCTAAATGGAAAATCTTGGGGGAGTAGAGGTTTATCATGCGAGCCAAGGTGAGCTCTTCTTTCATCTCCTAACACAACTGCCGGCAACCGTTCACCACAACGAAGGGCCCCCCTATGACAAGCAAATCTAGTATTTGTGGCACAATTCCAAAATCACGGGCTAATTCCCCTGCTCAAAGAAAATGCACCAAAAGTAAATAGGTACGTATAAACGTACATGAAACCCTTCTTAGGGAAGGTTACTCGCTTCCCTAGATCGAGAGTGATGATGTTCAGGTCATGGTAATCACAATCCTCTTTCACAGAAAGAATGTTGGAAAGATGAATGAAAGAAGGGTATATGCCAACAACCCATGTACGAGAACTTGTAGAAGGAAACTTTTCTTCGAAGTCTTTGGCTGTGTTGAGTCTTTTGGGAATGATGGTGCTTACCGTATGAGGGCCAGCATTAATAGGGTTTTCTTTATTTTTAAGAGAACCTGTTGTCACGCCCCAACCTCAGGAGGTGCGACCGACGCTCAATCAAGAGAACCCGACTGAGCAAGCCTTTTGGACACTTTCTACCCAACTCACCATGGTTAAGAAACCATACTTTCATTTAATTAGACAGTAGGAAAGGTCGTACATATAACATTGCTAGTTCATTTTATATTACAACCCTTAAACTATAGTTAAGTTTCCAAAAGTTCATACAATTACAGTTTAAAAGAACAAGAGTTTAGAATTACAACACAGTCCAGTGACCCATCCAACACCCGTAATAAACCCATACAAATGTCTACGGAGCCTCTAAAAATACAAAAGACGGTTATGATAATGCCGACAATAAGGCCCCAGCTATACCTCAAAAAGTGGTAATTTATAACAAAAGATACAGTGCATAACCCCCGGAAGAAAAGGGGGCTCATCAAGGCTGCCGAGAGGAGGATGCACCGCTATCTACGATCGGCACTGTCTGCTATGGAACCACCTACATCCATTCAAAGATGTAGCGCCCCGGCAAAAGGGACGTTAGTACCATGGAATAGTACTAGTATGTATAACTAGACACCATCTCATTAGAAAGAACAACCATATAAGAATAAAGAAATCATATGGACTAACAAAAGCTTTAAACAATCACCATATAATCAAATAAGAGGGTTCACAAAGCTTTCACAAAATTTCCATAACTTTAGGTTGGGACATTTCATATTGTTGCATCAACATTCACAATACCACCACTTTCTTGCGCAGAGTCCAATCACGACCCGATCAGCTAGGTTGCCTTATTTGAGACATGTACCTCAGTTACAATTTCATTCTCACTTTCTGGTTTTAATATCAGCACAATACCACCATGTGTGTGGCATGGCGTCCGATCATGGCCCGATCGGCTAGGCTGTCTTACCAAGACATTTTTCCTTTTCCATCAATTATCTCATTTCAATCTTTATTTCACATATATCAGTTCATCGGCACTTGGAGACACAATTATCACATCATACTTGGCACTAGGCCACATTTCATAACTCAAACTCTTTTCCCCCATGTTTCACATCATTTCCACTTTCAACATTAACCTTGCAATTTAAGATAATAGACATATACAAGAGCAATTCAAGTTGTAAGTATAGAGAGGATTTCACATAGTTTGGCATAACAACCTCAATTTAAACTTCACTTGAAATCTAAGCATTTTAGCACATGGTTCTCATTATTCACACATCCTTAATTTACCAAAAATAGCCTATTGAAAACATTGGGATGCGCCTTTCATATATATTCTTGCAACTCCAATTCATATCAATTAGCGAGCACTACACCAATCAAATTTTGGAACTTACAACATTTGCATGGACACTAAAGGAGCTCAATTTCTAAGAAGAGGGGGTTTTAGCAATATATACCTCAATTGAGTTTTTTTAAAATTCTTACAATAATTTCGGAACTCCTAGCAACTTCGATCTATTTCATGAGAATTACATGTTGAACCAAGAATTAGAGGGATAATCAAGATTCTAGCTTCTTTGGGCACATTATCAAGCACTAAGTGTTCATTATGATTTTAGGAACTTTTTGGTGAGAGATTTTATCATCCTACACCCAATTTGTTACATTTTTAGCTCATAGTTTTTCCATACCCTTTTATCACACATGCATGCAAGAAAATCCATCCTTATACCCATGAACCCACTTGTTAATTACCTATTCTTGTATGAATTTCGAAATCAAAGGTTAGGGTACAAGTTCTTACCTCTTAGGATGAAGGCTTAGCAACTTTACTTGATAATCTTCAAGGATTTGGGCAAGGATTGACTATTGACTTAGTGAGGATCATTTTCTCCCTCTAGAACTCTTTCTCTCACTCTAAATGTAGTAGAGAATAGCACAAGAGGGTCTAATGGGGTGTTTTAAACGAAATGGGGTTGGGTTTTAAAAGTTAGAAAATAGGAGCCCCGACTCAATCTATGGTCACATATGCGATCGCATAACCTATATGCGGCCCGCAAAAGGGAGCGCAAAAGTAGCCCTCAAGACTTGAATATTCTGCCCGGGTATGCGACTAATATGTGGTACGCATACGTGTTCTGCGATCGTATAATACACCGCGGAACTGCCCTTCGCAAAAATCCCAAGAAGGTTATGCGACGACTATGCAGCCTGCATATCGATTATGCGATCGCATAATTGGTCGCATAGTTGTCCTCAAAATTAGCCAACATTCTGCCTCACTCTGCGACAGCTATGCGGCCCGCGTTGCTATTATGCGGCCGCATAATGGGCCGCTGAAACGCGCTCTTCTGAAAATTATTTTTCCTTAACTTTTTAATACACAGATCAATCCAAAAAGTCCGAACATAGTCTTAACTTGGCACTACGAGACTTCGGGTTTTTGAGTAAAAATTTTACGGGGCCTTACAGATGTGTTCTTGGAAGAAAAAGCCATGATTAGCATAAAGTAACAAGGGTTCTTCGAAGAACAATATTAAAGAAAAGCGAAAGCAAGAAAAAGTTAAATGCAAAGAAGTTGAGAGAGTTTGTAGAACTGTGAAGTGTAAAAGAAGAAGAATGAGACATATAAGTAAAGAAATAGGCGGTTAAAATCGTAGACATGATTACCTCGAGAATTGGTAAAAGTATTTTTAAATCGTGGAGTGACACGTGTTTGGGTATTAAATGCGGATAGACGTGCGTCTAATCAAGCGTCAGAAACTTTTCAGAAGGGATCAAAGAATTTTCCGCCAAGAAAAGGATATTCACCAATTTCCCGATGACACAAAGATGTGCCACTGGAAAGCAGGAGGACTATCTGTATAGGGTAAGATTGGTTTATATTAAATGCTCGAATAATAGAGCAATACGTGAAATCGGGGACATACAAAAGATAAAGTGAGTGGAAACCAAGACTAAGGACAAAAACTTCGATTGACACCTGGTAGACCCCAAAGAGAACATTGCTAACGAGGAAAAAAGAATATTCGTCACCCGATGATATTCAATGAAGAATATTCCTCAATATTAAGTGCATAATCTGTTACAAAGAATTTTGGCATTCTTAGCTTGTCGTTATATATTCATCAATGGCTCCCATAATTGTCATTTAAGAGGGGCTTGATCCTAGGACCTTATTCCCTAGGTGTAACTATAAATAATGATTTAAATAATCATGGTAGGACACGAAAAATCTGACAAACTTATCCTACACATTATTCTAAGCTCAATAATACTTTATTTTCTATGTACTAATATTCTTATTGCTATCTTCGGAAGCCTTGCTCATGGAACCAAGTTGTTTGTTGTCTTATCTTGGTTTCAATGCTAAGTCTTACATTTTATTTAATTTATTTATTATTTTTGGATCAAATTGATTCGTTTGTGTATAAACTATGCTATAAATTCAATTGTACCATTTTACGGGTAAACAGATATATTTAAAGCTCCAACCACAAAATATTTGAGACCGTTAAATTTTTGGATGGTGATTCTTATCTTGACTTTGGATATGGCCAATAGCATGGATGAGATTCGTATTAATTCCCTACTTCCTTTAGGTACATTATAACTAACATAATGCTTAGTGCTTACCAAAAAGCATAATCTGATTAATTATATTAATCAACTTGCTAAGTAATGAGAAAATATTCTCTTGAAAAGTAAAGGACCGTTATTAGTTGCATGGTCCAAAGTAAGAAACACTTTTGTGGTTGACTTGTTATTAACTACTAGTAATCTTGTGGGCAAGGCCTTTTTCTAATTAGATAGTTTTCATATTCCTTTTGCTGGTGTGTTGTTGAGTTGTGATGATAGATTGAATTTGATCCAAGAAACATGTAAGTAGAGTCATGATTTAAAATTTATGGATTATAAATTTGTCACCTAATTTATAGCTCGTTTTAGTTATTGAATTTGTACTTAAATATTTATACATATTTAATGAACTTGCTAATAAAAATATAGAATCTACGCAATATATAGGCGCCACTAGGTTTGTCCAAATCTGTACTTAATACTCTAGCCCGACCCTGTATGCTTCTAGATGACTTCGTGGGCGTTTGGACATAAGAATTGTGAAATTCCGGAAAAAAAGTAAAAAAACAAATTCAAGTTGAAAATGATATTTGGAAATTGGAGTTGTGTTTGAATGTGAATACAAATGGAGTTATTTTTGAATTTTTGTGAGTGGTTTGGAGTGAAAATTGTGAAAAATAGCTTTTTAGAATTTTTCGAATTCTGAAAAATTTCAAAATTCAACTTCAAGTTGGATTTAGAATTTTCGTGACCAAACACTAATTCTAGAAAAAAAATATAAAAAAAAAAAAAGTTCAGGAAAAATATGAAATTCTTTTTTATGGCCAACGAGCCTTTCATCTTAGCTTTTATGCTTCTCATCCAAGGCAGTTGTTTCTTATTGCACAAATTTTTTTGAAAATCAATATAGTCATCTCGTTTTTGCTAATAAAGTAATTAAAAGGTATCCAGTCCTCGCTTTATAACCTTAAATTGCTGCTGCTGCTTCTCCTTCTTTTTTTCCTGCTTCTTTGTTCCTAGTGGAAGGTTGGTCTTATAAGGTTTTATCCTAAGCTACTAGCGATTATTGTTGTGTCCACTCTATTCTTCTGTTTTTCATAGTATCGGGCTTTATTCACTAATTTATGTTATTGTTTTTCATCTATTTTCTGGTTCTTATGATGTTACTATTATATAAATGATTCTATTGATGGTACTGATATATCTTTTTGTCTTCTTCAGAGCGAGGGTCCGTCGGAAACAACATCTCTACTCTCCGGAGTCGGGATAAGATTTGCGTACACTCTATCCTTTCCCAACTCCACTTCGTAAGAACTCACTAAGCTGTTGTTGTTGTTGGTTACATGACATTATTAACTCCCAATTACAGGGAAAATCTATAAGTAGGAATGAGCCTACTAACCCGATCAATCTCCTGCCTCTATCAGAAAAGGAAAACGTTGGAGGTGACACATTTCAGAAAAAGTTTACTTCCAAAGTTAAAGAATCCTTTAGAGAAGCTCCTGATAACCCGTCCAATTTAAAATGGACAATTAAACACGTGTTGGGACTATACTAGTAGTGTACTACCATAAAAATCTCTTACGCAAATGCTAAATACAGACTCTCCTATTGATTTACTACTACATCCAATACATACCTAGAAGATATGTTTTATCACAATTTTTTTTCCTAGCAAAAGTATGTACCGGTTCTCTAGGAAAATATGATGGTCTAGCACATACAAGGCAATTCGAGAATTTCAACTGATTTTTTCCGGAGAATTGAATAATCTTCTTAAACATACCTTTTATTTGGTAGGTAATACCGCTGAAGCTACCATAAAGGCTATAAACTTATAAATGAAGAGCAATTTAACAAATGATCTTAAATCTTACTGATCCGTAATTGGATTGTTTGATATATTTCAGAAGTAAAAAAAATTATTTTATCTACCAATAGTGGTCAAATTGACATATTACCAAATCACGCCCCTATTGCCACAGCTATAAATATAAGGATTTTGAGAATAAGCCTTAACAACTAATGGTTGATGATGGCTCTAACGAGTGATTTTGCTAGAATAAGCAATAATGAGATCGAAATAATAAATTACTGTCCAAAATAAAATAAAAAGCACATTTTTTGATCCTCTGAGTCTTTTAGTATATTAGACAGTATAAGAGTGGTACTCCTTGATTTTATTTTATGCCACCTTTTTCTTAAATAGTATCTCTGATATTTGTAAAGTAATTGTAAAGTATGTAGTTTTAGACTTTTCATTTTATCCTAATAGAACGCTTTTATGATAACAGAATAGCATAATATGTGTAGATAATATGTCACGACTCAAAATCAACTAAGGGCCGTGATAACGCCGGACATCGCTGTCAGGCAAGCCAACCATAAATACTTAATTAAATTCTCATTTAAATAATTGTGAAAACTACGATTTTCCTTCAATTTGGCTAGTAAAAGACAATCTTTATAAAATAAATAAAAGATTGTTTAGAAGTTAAAATAGAATACCCCATAATCCGATGTCACAAGTGCATGAGCAGTTTCTAGGAAATAATGTAATACAACAACTGTCCGGAATACAAATTGGACAGAAAAGAAAATACAGTACAATACTCTGAATGAGACTCTGCTGGCTGCGGGTCGTCTCGAGAGGTGCAGCTCACCTAAGCATCTGTATTAACCATGTCGCTGCGCCCAACTAGGCCACTAGACATACATGTGCATGTGCAACAAAAATGCACAGCAAGTGTAGTATGAGCACAAAAACAACATGTACCCATTAAGTATCATATCTAACCTCGAAGAAGTAGAGATGAGAGGTCGACTTCGACACTTACTAGTGATCCAATAATAATATATTAATAATGCGAATAATCATGGATTTATTAAAAACGGCAGTAAACTCAAGTAAGTCAAGAAACAAGTAAATATTTCTTTTTATATTTAGAAGTCTCCAAATTCATAATCCATTATTTATCTATTTATCTCAGACCAGGGAGGCAATATCGATTTGTAAATCTCAAGCATGCGCAAATCATGTTGAGGTCGAATGATGTGAACCATAGATGCATCTATTACCCCGCTCGCGAATCATACGTGCGACGCAGGTACTCATAGATACACACATTCAAACAATCAATTAAGAATTCATCAAGAAATATTTATTCAAGGAAAAGTCAATTCTCTTTTAACGATTTAAGAAAATGAGGTTTAACACTTTTTAGAAATTCTTTTACTAATTTGATATGATTTAGGAAATTTTAGTTGTCAATAAGATTACAAATATTTCAGGTATAGCATGCTTTTGGATCCTAGACTACCCGGACTTAAACATAATAGTAGCTACGCACGGACTCTCGTCATCTCGTGCGCACGTAGCCCCCACAAATAGGAGCACATAACCAATTATTTCACATATGGGAACAATTCCCTCTTATAAGGTTAGAAAGGAGATTTACCTCGCTCCGAAGTCCACTAACCGACTTCCAAGCCCCTTCCGACGACTCAAACTGATGCCCCAACTCTCCAAAACTAGCCAAATAATGGGCAAACCTGTCACGCCTCGAACCTGAGTGGCATGGCTAGCACCCGGTGTCGTACTATCCTGAGTGAACCACTCTGTAACTCATGATCATTCGACCAAAACTTGAACATACGTAGGTCGAGTTAGCTGAACTCATTCCATTCGTAACTATCATGGGCCTACATGGCCACAACTCATAATGTATAACTGTAAGTGGGCAACACTGTATCAATAAATTATCATTCTTAAAAATATGAATACATATGGGCCGGCAAGGCCTCTGACATATTGTACAAAATGAACCTTTGTCTTCAAAGCCTCTAAGATTATTTGACATAAAATGGGACAGGGTACCGGCCTACCCATAAGTCTATAGTAAAACTCTGACACGATGACTCATAGACTTGGCTGCACTCCGAATAAGGTGGAGTCTTACCGATCCTTCGTTGAATGCCAATCTCATCTATTATGAGGGCTCGTCAAACTGATTACCTATACCTGTAAGTCTGAATAGCTCTGGAAATCATGAAATATTTATAATGTCATGCATATGCGTATAAATGTCATGTAATGCATAGGTCTGTACGTACATAACATCATCAAACCTCTGAGGGCACCCCATCATATCATTTCAGCCACTGTGGGTAATATCATCATCATATACCAGCTGATCAGGTGGTGGTGTGTATATAACACCATAACCTTTTCTCATATCTCATATATATATATATATATATACATGTATATATATATACATGTATATAACGTTGTCTGAGTCATATTTCAGCCATTGTGGGCAACATCATCATCGTATACCAGCTGATCAGGTGTGGTGCGTATATAACGTCGTAACATTTTTTCATATCCCATATACACATATATACGCGTATATAACGCCGTCTGAGTCATATTTCAACCACTGTGGGCAACATCATCATCATATACCAGCTGATCAGGTGGTGGTGCGTATATAACGTCGTAACCTTTTCCCATATTCCATATACATATATTTACATATATACGCATATATAACGCCATCTGGTCATGGGTCAATGCATATGTATAAATGGGAAATGCATGAAAAAATATGTAATATTCTCAATATTCTTTTCGGATAAACTTTTTTAACTTCGTATTATTCTAAGAACCATGAACAGAAGATAATAATAATTTTCATGGGGAATCTAGAATATAGACACCCTTAATATTTCTATAAATAGAGTAACTTATGAAAACTATGTGTTTGCTCGTTTTTTCGGTATAATTTGAACCATGCCAAAAGAAAGAAGAAATGGCCTTAACATACATGAGCAGGACAAGAATCATCTCGTTTAAGCTCAAATATAATGTGTTTGAAGTGTCCTTCAAATAGTGCTACGAATACTAACACAGTAGTGACATCGTGCAAACAACGGTAATATCCCATTCGCCATATTTCTCATTCTCTTTAATTAATTATCAGCTCTTCACACTTAATAAGAATTCTTCGAATTTGAAACTCAATCCTCATTACAGCTCCTCAGTCCCAAATCTCACGTAAAATCTAGCAGTGCATGCTACAAACACCCCATAAGCACATGGAATTTATGTTCATTTGCCCTTTCTTTTTCCCCCTAAAGTGACATGTGAATTTGGGTATAAAAAGATTGAAATTTGAGTTTTTGGAGTTGAAATCTAAAGAGAATGGTTTTAGGCTTCATGTTTTTAATGGCCAAAATCATTCCTTACGTATAAAAAAATGGCTTAAGATTTGTCCATGTGCCAACTAGTTGGCTTATCTAAAGGAAAGTCATTCAAGTGTTTCTCTATTTATTGCCACGTGGAGAGAGATTTTTAATCATTATCCAAACTTATTAGTTAATTAGGTAATGTCTCGTTACCCGGTAATTAATCAGTTACCAGTAAAATTAAGAATTTTCTTGACTTACATAAAATACTACTATTAAAATATTAAAATCTTAATAGTTTATGGTACCATATAAAATAAATACATACACTATTATTTCATTAAAATATCTATGTAAAAATACATATATTTTCTCAACTTATAATTTTTCTAATCTCATAAAAAGAGTACAAATTTCCGTACGCTTAATTCATAAAATGGTAAAAAGATAACCTTCTTTTCTTGTGGAAAAAATAAAAGAAATTTTCATAAAGCACTATCGTTTAGTAGTAATTAGTCATCTATAGATATCATTTGTTATATTACGGATTATAGATACATTTTATGTGGTTATAAGATGTATTTGATGTATTTAAGCTATTGTATTCATGAATACAGTAGCAAAAATAGGCGTGAATCAGGGAAGTCCAGCTAATCAGTTGTTGTATTCTAGTGTATTCGACTGTATTCATGGAGTGAAACATAGGATTACAGCTGGACAAATTATTATATTCGACTGTATTCACGGTGTGAAATAGAGGATTACACTATTTTTAAAACGGAAAGTGAATCAATTAACATAATAAACTCCTAATATAACTCAACAAACTCAATTATAACACACAAATTTTGTATTTTCAGTTATAAAAAAGATTCTCAACCGAAAAATACCCCAAAAACATAACAATATTTAGAGAAATTATATAATACATCTGGATACATAAATTATATTAATTAAAAAATGTATAAATACATTCATGGCATATAGAGAGATAGTGAATACAATGAAATACATAGAATACATGGGGATACATTAAAATACAATGAGAAAAAAAGACAGTGAATAAAATGAAATACATGAAATACAACGAGATACATTGAATTACAATGAAAAACAAGACAATGAATACAATAAATACATGAAAATACATTGAAATATATTAACAGAAAATCAAGTTGCTCAGCCCCAAACTCCATCGTCTTTGTTCAAAAATAAACCCTAATTTCCGGAGAATCTGTCGTTCAACGGAAGACGGTAGTGAAAACGCGCCGCCTTCGTGGAAATTTCACTCTGATTTGTTTGGCAATAAAAACTATATTCACATCTTTCTAGTCACAAAAACAATCTTCGGTAGCATTGCATCTGGCACTCTTGTTTCGTCAGGTAAGCAAGGGAGGTCTATTCTCAGCAGCTGTTCGAGTATGTTCGTGACTATGGCTTCTTGACATTTGTACATCTCGATTGAAACTGGTCCTTGACTTCTCATAAGGAGCATCTCTCGCTGTATAAAATTGGAAAAGCCATTTTAATGCAGAAACAAATTCGGTGGGAGGAGGAGGATTTCGAAAATTTTAATGAGATGGGAGAAGAGAATGAGATGTATCAAAGTAGAGAGAAAAAGAAAATAGTGTAACTGATTAGCGTAAGAAAATAGTGTAACTGATTAGCGTATTTAATGGCTTAGGGTTAGGAGGTAACCAAAATTAAATATTTTGCTACAAACCTTAAAAGGTATCGATAGAATATAATTTTTTTAAATGGTATTTTTTTAAAATAAATAAGGTGTTAACCTTTGCTATAGGAGCTTTATAATAAAGAAAATCTCATAAACTTTCTCATATTATGTGTATAATTTAAAGCATATTCGAAAGTAGTAATATTCATAACTATACAAAATCATATATTTCAAACTATATATTTATTTATTTATTTCTTTACAAAAAAAAAGGTTCACTCAAAATACAATATCAAATATATATATATATATATATATATATATATATATAACGATGTCAATATTGTTAAACTTACGGGGTATAACAAAACCAATGAAAATACACCCTAATACTCATAACAATTCAATTTATATAAAATCCCATCTCTGCTCGAAAAGTTGACAAAATCACCCTCAGGCCCACGTGCCCGAATTCCAAAAAATTTCGAAGATAAAGTTTATCCACAACCTCACGAACTCAAATAAATAATTGGCTCTCAATTTCATGTCAAAAATCCTGGTCAAAATCCAAGAATATAAATTTCCTAGGTTTTCTTCAAAATCACAAAATTTCTACTAATTTACATAATTTTTCATTTTAAAATCTAGATATAATCCAAGTAATTAACTTGCAATTGGTGGGAATCACTTACCTATGGATGATGAAAATGGAGCTCGAAAATCGCTCCTAGGTCATTTCCCATGGAGGAAATGAGATGAAATGAGCCAAACCCATTACTTTACACTTATACACTACCCAGATGATTCTTCTTCGCGTTCGCGAGACCCCCATCGCGTTCGCGAAGAAGAAAATTCCCAAATATTATTTTCCAATTCCCTCTAGTATAATGGCCATAACTTTTTGTATAAAACTCCAAATAATAAATGATTTAATGTTTTTAAAATTATACACCAAGATATACAACTTTCATGTTTTTATCATCTCCCAATTCCTTATAGATTGTGAGATATAAGCTGCCAAAGTCAGCCCTGTACAGCACAAATTTCTTCTTCATCTTCCCGGACAGCCTATAGTGTATCAGCCATAACTTTTTGTACACAAATCCAAATGCTAAATTGTGTACTTTTTTGAAAACTAGACACAAAGGGCTACAACTTTCATATTGAATCATCTCCAAATTCCTTATAGATTGCAAGATATGAGCCTCCGAAGTCAGACCTATGCAACAGAGATTTCCTTCTTCGCGAACGCGAGGATCTATTCGTGAATGCGAAGAACAGAGTCCCTGAAGCCAAATCCTTTTTAGCGAACGCGAGAGGATCCTCGCGAACGCGAAGAACAACACTAGACACAAGCATCAGCTATTGCAAAACAGCCTGAAATAATCCGAAACCACCCCGAAACACACTTGAGGCCCCCGGGGCCCTGTCCAATCACACAAACTAGTCCCATAACATAACACGGACCTGCTCAAGGCCTCAAATCACATCAAACAACATCGAAATCATGAATTGCACCCCAATTCAAGCTTAATGAACTTTAGAACTTTAGACGTCTACATTCGATGTCGAAACCTAACAAATCACGTCTGATTGATCTCAAATTTTACACACAAGTCACATTCGACATTACGGACCTACTCTAATTTCCAGAATTGGATTCCGACCCCGATATCAAAAAGTCCACTTCCTGTCAAACTCCTCAAAAACCTTCAAGTTTCTATCTTTAGCTAAATGACTCCAAAATGACCCACGGATAACACTGTTAATCTGACACGTAAGTGGATCAAAAGAATCTATTCTAATCACTTGATCATATACTCGAAAAAGGAAAAGCTTATGCCGCCTCTATCCTTAATGAGTCCAAATCCCTTTTGAAGACTAATTGTCGCAATTCCCACATCATTATAAACTGTTTTGGACAGCCAACATCTGCTTTTATATATGGCACCTTGCTCATTAATTATAAACACTATGACGTATCGTCTCAAGCCTTTTCACATCTATTTCTTTTTTGCTAATTAATTGACTTTATTTACCAAGTAAAGTATGTACAAGAATCAAACGAACAAACACCTCATTGGACATGCAGCCCCAGTTTGGGTCTTTCTACACTTCTACTTTCCTACTTTCCTATCTACTATTTCCATTGTATCCGGGTACCAGTTTGCTTTGGTCATAGTCCTTTGTAACCTAGGAAACATGGTGGCTCTTAAGTGGATTTCCTGAATGATCTTCCTAACTATGCTTGTTGTTGTTTTCTTTTCCTGTTTGAAAATGACATTGTTTCTTTCCTGCCATATATAGTAAACTGCAGCAGCTAGAGTCATTCTGCATAGAGCTGCTCCTCCACTTCTTCCTTTTGCTACTCTTTGTATCCATGTCAGCTCTTTTTGCCATTTCAACTTCTTTCTATGTATTCCTTGCCAATGTAGCAGCTGTTGCCATATTGTTCCTGTCATTTTTAAAGAATAGATGCTGGACTGTTTCAATCCCTTGTTGGCATAGTGCACATGTGGTCTCTATATTTACTCCCCATCTTGCTAATCTTTTCTTTGTTTCTAGTCTTTCCAAAATTGCAAGTCTCAATATGAATATCCATTTTGACTGCCTATAGTTATTGCATATTACTTTCCTCCAACTTACCTTCTGAAACTCCCCCTACATGGCTTTATACATTTGTTTGATTGAGAAGCTATCTATCCTTTGCACCTCTTGTTCAGTGTAGCCAGCATTTTCAAAATACTTCTTTGCCTTGAATATCTGTTAAATGACCCAAGATGCATTCTTTGGTTTTGTACTCCATATTGTATTCCCTTTTATGTAGTAATCATTTACCCATTGTATCCATAACTTTTCTTTCTATTTGCATATGTTCCATAATAATTTGCAAATGGAAACTTTGTTCCATAGTTCCACATTAGTGAAGTTCAAACCACCTGTAACTCTTGGACAGCACAGTTTCTCCCAAACTATCAATGCCTTCCTAGTAGGCTCTGTGTTCCCTGACCATAGAAATCTTCTACATATTGTTTCAATGAACTGCACAATCTTCTTTGGCAATATAAAGATCTGAGCCCAGAAATTTTGAATTACAGTCAAGACACTCTTTATAAGCACAACTCTCCCTACATATGACATGAATTTTGTTGTCCAGCATTGTATTTTGTTCAGCATCCTGTCAATCAAAGGTTCACATTGGATAATTGATAGCTTCTTTGTGCTTAAAGGTACCCCTAAGTATCTGAAAGGTAACTCTCCCTTGTTGTATCCCAGTATATCCATAATCTTCCCTTGGTTCACAAGATCGACTCCTCCAAAGTATATGCATCTCTTGTTTTGGTTTGCAGTTAGTCCTGATGCCTCAGAAAAGGTTTTGAATTGTTGATGCATTTCCTTGACTGATTGTATATCTCCCCTGCAAAAAAGTAACAAATCATCCGCAAAACCTAAGTGTACTAGATTGACTTTAGCACAGTTAGGGTGGTACTTGAATTCTTTGTTCCCCTTTAAGTTTTTCAATAGTCTGCTCAAGTATTCCATTGCCATCACAAACAGTACAGGAGATAATGGGTCACCCTGCCTAAGCCCTCTCCTTGCTTCAAAAGGTTTTGCTGGTTGCTCATTGATGATTATTGTATAGTGCACAGTACTGATGCATTTCATTATCCACCTTACAAACTTTTCAGGGAATCCCAGTAATTTCATCATTTGCTCTATATATATCCACTCCACAGAATCATAAGCTTTCTGCATATCGATTTTCAGCATACACCTTGGTGATATGTTTTTCCTTCCATAGCCTTTAACCAGCTCATGGTTCATGATGATGTTATCAACTATCATTCTCCCAGGGACAAAAGCAGTTTGTCATTTGTCTATTAATTCTGGCATGACTTCCTGTAATCTTGCTGTTAAGATCTTGGAAATTATTTTATATAGCACTGTACAGCAGGAAATAGGCCTAAACTCCTTGATATTTGTTGGGTTCTTCACTTTAGGGATCAAAGTAATAGTAGTGCAGTTTATGGCTTTGCACAAATCTATGCTTTCAAAGAATTCCAGTACTGCTGATGTGATATCCTCTCATGTTATGATCTATGTCTTCTTGAAAAAATAGTCATTATATCCATTACACCCTGGTGCCTTGCTATCATCTATACCCTTCAAAGCTATCAGTACTTCTTTCTTTGTGACTGGCTTTATTATCTGCAATTGTTGTTCCCTGCTCAGCATATTCCCATTCCTTATTATATCTGGATTCACTACTGGTAAAGCAGATGCTGCTGTACCTAGTAATGTTTTATAAAACTATAGGATTTCCTCTTCAACCTCCTTTGTGTTATGCAGTATGTGCCCTTCATTATTTGTAAGTCTTCCAATATGATTCCTTGCCTGTTTGTTTTCACACAAGCATGAAAATATGATGTGTTGGAATCCCCATCTTTTAGCCACTTGACTCTAGCCTTTTGTTTCAGTATGCTTTCCTCTACTTCCATCCATTTAGCCAACTCCATTTTAGTCATCTTTTCTTCATCAATGACTGCACTACCATTCTTTGGAGATTGCATTCTTTGTTGTAGCTGTGTCAGTTTGTTTTTTGCTTCTTTTATTTTATCCCCCACACTCATGTATTCCTGATTGTTTAACTTCTTCAGTTCACCTTTCATTGCTTTAAGCTTGTACCAAACTTTTGCATCTTGTTGCCCCTATGTTCCTTCCTCCAGCAGTGCTTCACTATTTCCTCAAACTTCTGGTGGTTTGCTAGGCAGAAAACTTGAAAGGTCTCTTTACCTGTACAATATCTTCAGCCATAGTTTTCATCAATGGGCAGTGAACAGAAAATTCAGGTTTGATGATCCTCTCCATTTGAGGCCACTTTTGTATCCATTCTACATTGACTAAGATTCTATCAATTCTACTGTGCACTGTGTTATTTGTCCATGTGTAGTATCTCCCTATTGTTCTCATTTCAGACAATCCAGCCTCCTCTACAAAAATTTTAAAGTCTCTCACTTCCACATCTTGTACTGGGTTACCTTGTACTCTATCTTCAATGGACATTATACTATTGAAATCCCCCGTTAGAACACTTGTCCACTTTACTCCATTCATTATCCCCTTGAGCTCATTCCACATACTCTTCCTATCTTGGATGTTATGTTTACCATATACTGCAACAAACAAAAAGTTACTGTTACATTGCCTTATAGTTATCTGCCCTGCTATGTATTGATCATGCACTTGTTTGACTTCAAACTCCACTCTTGCCTGATCTCAGACAATCCAGATTCTCCCACCTGGTGCTACTTCATAATTTGTTGTCCACTTCCAGTCTCCAAATATTTTCCTCATTATTTTATCAACTTTACTTTCTTTAACTCTATTTTCCAGAACTCCTATCATTGCTACATTATTCTCCTTTCAGAACTTTTTAGTAGTTTTTGCTTATACACCTTATTCATGACCCTTACATTCCATGTTATAATGTTCGTCATACTATATTTGTTGTTTTGGGATTATCTTCACTACCTTTTTTGCTCCTCCTGCTTCTCATCTCTTGTTCTTCAGAGAATAACATCATTTTCTGGGCAGTGTCAACAAGTATTTTAAATGCATTGCCTATGTTGACTTCCTCTCCCCCTTTGGCTCCCATTTGTTTTTTTGATGCAGACCTTCCACTAGCAATCTGCCATTGATTACCATCATCTTGCTGTTTTGGTGCTAATTCTTCTTCTATTTCAAGCTGCTCTTTGAACCTTCTTTGTCTATCTATCCTATCCACCTTTGGATCAAGCTTCCTTACAATTTTCCATTCCTGCTTGGGCTTCTGATTATTTATCCTCTGATGTCCCTCTTCATTAGTTTCTGTTGCTCCTTACATGAGTGGCCAAGTTGACAACATTCTTGGCAGTATTGTGGCTTCCAATCATATTGCGCAATCTGATCAATCCTCTTCCCAGTAGGGTCACATAGTTTTATTGATCCTGGTAAAGGCCTAGTAATATCCATCTCAATTAGGACTCTTGCATATACAACTCTATCAGTCATAGTTGTACATGCATCAGCATATAGAGGTTTACCTAGCCCACTCCCAATCTTGCTTAGAGCCTTATTACTCCAGTAACTAAGTGGCAATTTAGTAAATTTCACCCATAGTGGGATAGTTCTGAGGATTTCATCCTCAAAATCAAGCCCCTCCTTATATTGCCTAATGATAATTGGTCTATTATTCATTGTGTATGGTCCATTCATCATAACATCATCCCTTTCTTCAATACTATGCATCAATACAATGAAATAGCCATCGCTATGGAACAATACCTTTGGCTTCCTGATTTTCCCCCATTGTTGAGCTATACATCGCTCAACTGCTCCAATTGTTGGGGTGTTTACCACAACATATAAAATTAATGCTCTACTCCATTTCTGTTGCTCTTCCTCTATGTCATCTTCCAACAATTGTACCACTACCTCACCGTCTTGTACCACTGGTGGAATATATGAGAGATTCATTCCTTTAGCAGCTAGTTTATTCTCATTAAACAATCTAGCCCATGATCTTCCCCCAGCTCCCTGCGTTTGCTTCTCCTGCATACCCTTCTCATTTCCTTGTGCTTTGTTACTTTGTTCCATGGTTACCTTTGAATTTACTATTCCATTGCTTGGATTTTTGTTCGAACTTGCCTCTTCAGCTCCGATCTTCCCTGCATCTGTGTTTTTTGCGCCAGAGTTTATCATTGGTGTCACTCTGGTCACTGTCTTCTCCGGTGTTTCCAATTTCAGCTGAGCGGTGCTCAGATCTGGCCAGTTCATTTCACTATCACTTTCTATATTTGGGTCATCTTCTTCGTTCACTTTCTCTTTAGCTTTTCCTGATTGCTTTCCTTGTTCCTTAATGCTGATATCCATGAATTTGCTAGTGTTTTTCCTTAGTCGTCCTCTTCCTCCCATTTTCCGACGAGGCGCAGGTTAAAGCACTTAACGTGTGCCGAGAGAAAGGTGACTAGATCAACTTTCTATTTCCTAGTATCTTTTCACGTCTATTTCTTTTACGGGTAATGTTTTTTTTTCATTTTCTGCGTCTTGTTCATTTTCTCTTTTTTTCTTTTGTTTTTTTTCTTTTTTGTAGATCAAACGAGAAGAATATGTTCTTGTTTAATAAAATGATCCACGCATGAAGAAGGCAGTCTTAGGGTACTCATCACGACCCGAATATTGGAGAGATTACTCTCATGGCCCAATTATCAGAGAGATTACTCTCAATGTGGCTCGACTATTGGAGAAATTACTCTTAATGTGGCTCGACTATCGGAGAGATTACTCTCAATGAAGCTCGATTATTGAAGATATTACTCTTAAAATGACCCGACTATCGGAGAGATTACTCTCAATATGGCCCGACTATTGGAGATATTACTCTCAATGTGCCCCGACTATCGAAGAGATTACTCTCAAGAGACTTACATGTCCACTTTAAGATTGGAAAATATAGTTTCCTTTTAAGGACAAACACACGAAGAGGCAAACTTAAGGTGCAAAGGGACTCATATGTCCACCTTAAGATTGGAAAATTATAGTTCTCTTTAAGAACAAACACACTAAGAGGCCAACTTAAGGTGCAAAGGGACTTAAATGTCCATCTTAAAATTGAAAAATTAGAATGTTTTAACTCGAACACTTGGTGAGCTTTGAAGATTTGGCGAACTTCGCAGACTTTAACTTGAAGAGTGGTGGACTTTCAAACTTCAACTTGAAAAATTAGAAGGCTTAAAGACTTCAACTTGAAGATTTGGAGGACTTAAATAATTCAACTTGGAAACCGATAGACTTGAAGGCTTCAACTTGAAGATCGACGAACTTGAAGACTTCAACTTGGAGACTTGGCATGCTTAAATATTTCAACTTGAAGAGTGGCGAACTTGAAGACTTCAACTTGAAGACCGATGGACTTGAAGACTTCAACTTGGAGACTTGGAGGATTTAAATGTTTGAACTTGAAGAGCAGCAAACTTGAAGACTGGAGGACTTAAAGATTTGGTAAACATAAAGACATAGTAAATCTCCGGGCTTTAATGCAAATACTTAGTAGCCTCCTAAAAGACTAAAATTATTCCATTGAAGATACCAATTTACCATAGAGGCTTGCCCCCTTTAAATCAATTTGGATACAAAGTTTAACAGAAGAATGGTATCTCATTTCGATTTTCAAGTGTTGATTGAATGGATTACATTCCATCGTACTTTATTTGGACAACGATTAGGGGATTATGTATTTTTTGAACTTATACGACTGAACTCAAAATGAAACTCTAAGCTGTCTATGTACCTCGATGAAAAGGATCAAGTCATACCGTAATTTAGAATGAGTGATTTTTATTTTTTATTTTTGTAAGTCCTAGATTTTGCCTAAGCCGCCTCTTTCAAGGTTTTTAACCTAGCGGACTCTTTTTTCATTTTTGGGTCGTACACAGTTTAGACTCATGTGGGACAGGAGTGTAGGAACATGCAGTTTAGGCTCATGCGTTAAGGAGCATTGCAACTTAAAGTATAATACTTCTTCAAGACCTTGCCATTAATAGGGACGATTCTCATGCCATCTGCATCAACCAACTTGTAAGCCCCACTTGAGTAAGCTTCTTGTACGACATATGGCCCATCCCATTTTGAAGTGAACTTCCCTACAGGTTTATGTGAAGTAATAATGGGTCTTCGTATGGCAAGGACTTGATCTCCTACTTGAAAGGATCTCGAGTGAACTCTTTTATTGAAGGCGCGAGACAATCGAGCTTTTTAACATTCAAGACTTTGTTGAGCTTCCAACCTCTTCTCATTAAGAGCCTTCAACTCTGCTAATCAAAGTCGAGCATTTTCTTCATTAGTGATCCCTTCTTGAATAGTCAGTCATAATGAAGGTATTTGATGCTTGAGTGGCAAGACGACTTCGACTCCATAAACAAGTGAATAAAGAGTCGCTTATGTTGGTGTGCGGTGAGCCGTCCTATATGCCCATAGAGCTTCTTCCATACGGTCATTCCAATCTCGTTTGGATTTGGAGATGACTTTCTTTAACAAGTTGCATAGAGACTTGTTGAATGCCTCAACTAGACCATTGGTGGCAGCATTGTACATCGAATACATTGCTTGAAGCCAAAGAGATCACAAATCTTGTTCATCAACCTATTGTCTAATGGCTTGCCATTATCCATTATTATGTAACGAGTAATGTGAAAGCGATAGATTATGTTTACTCGAATGAAACTTGTAATATTTTCCTTCTTTACTTCCTTAAGAGAAACAACTTCAGCCCATTTCGAGAAGTAGTCAGTTGCAGCCAAGATGTATAAGTGCCCACTAGAGGATTTTGGTAGTGGTCCAAAAACATCCATTCCCCAAGCGTCAAACGGCCAGGATGCAACAGTCGGGTGTAACACTTTGGGAGGCTGATGAATAAAATTTTCATGGAATTGACAAGCCTTGCATCTTCGAGTATAGTCCAAGCAATCTTTTACCATCGTTGCCCAATAGTATCCCATCCTTTTTGTAGGGAAGTGGAGCTTCGGTCCAGACTGGTGTAACCCACATACCCCAGAATGTGCCTCTTACAAAGCTTGTAGTGCTTCTTCTTCCCCTAAGCATCTCAAGAGTATTCCCTCGAATGACCTTCTGTATAGAATATCTTTGTAGTAAAGGAAGCGAGGTGCACGATGACAGATTTCAATCCTTCTCCTCGGATTTTCTGGAAGTATCCCATAGCTTAAGTAGTCGATAATGGGTTGTCGTCATTCTTCTTTCTCAGCTTCAGAAACAGCGACAAGATGTTTGAGTTCATTTTCTTCACCTTCAGCCTCATTTGGCAGTGGTACTACCCATTTTTGGCAGACAGTAACTTGCACTTGATCAGATAGGGTTAACAATGAAGTTAAGGTAGCTAAAGCATCAGCCTTCTTGTTTTCTTTCCTTGACACATGTTGAATAGTCACGTCACCAACCCATCCCAT
This sequence comes from Nicotiana sylvestris, assembly GCF_000393655.2. NCBI lineage: Eukaryota > Viridiplantae > Streptophyta > Magnoliopsida > Solanales > Solanaceae > Nicotiana > Nicotiana sylvestris. The sequence goes on from NC_091059.1 coordinate 58,468,587, forward strand.
TAATTTTTGGCATAATCATGATATGGGCGTAGTGCAGGTTTCTTGACCTCGTAACTACCTAAAAGCTGGTTGATCACCAACTAAGATTCACCACAGACTTGCAATTATAACTGCTTCATTTCGACAGCCATTTCAAGCCCAAGTATTAGGCTTGATACTCAGCAACGTTCTTAGAGCAGAGTTGCGCAACGTAAAAGAGTAGGGCAGAACTTCACCTTGATAAGTGACAAATACTACACTAGCATCAGCTCCAACGCGATGTGTAGCACCATCAAAGTACATCTTCCATAGAGGTTGAACTTCAATGATCATTGCGTCCTCATCAGGTAGTTTGTCAGTTAGCTCCCAATCATCAAGTATAGGGTAATCTGCCAAGAAGTCTACCAATGCTTGTCCTTTTACAGCCTTTTGAGGGATGTACAAAATCTCTAATTGTTGAAATTGGAGATACCATCTCGCTAGTCGATCACTAAGAACAGGTTTTGACATCACGAACTTGATGGGATTTTCTTTAGAATCAATACGAACAATATGAACTTGAAAGTAGTGCTTCAACTTTTGAATTGAGAAGACTAGCGCCAAATCCCACGTTTCAATTGGTGAATAATTCAACTTGTTTGGTATCATCATCCTACTCAAATAGTAAAGAGATTTTTCTTTCCCCTCACTATTTTCTTAGGCCAACAACGCTCTAACAGACCTTTCTTGTGCTGAAATATATAGTATCAATGGTTTTCCAAGTATATGGGGATGCTAAAACCGGAGGTTTCATCAATTATGATTTAATGCTCTCAAAGGCATTGCTACATGCTTGGTCCCATTTGAAAGGGATACCTTTCTTCATAAGGCGATTGAATGGTTGGCACCTCCCAGCTAGGTTTAAGATGAATCTCATAAGGTACGCTAACTTTCCATGCAGACTTTTCAATTTGTGAATATACTGAGGCTTAGGCATTTTCAAGATTGCATATACCTTGGCCTGATCAAATTCAATCCCTCGATGTCGGGCAATGAAATCAAGGAACTTTCCGGAAGTAACTCCAAAGGCGCATTTCAATGGATTCATTCTAAGTTGGTACCTCCGGAGCAACTCAAACAGTATTATCAAGTCTTTCAAGTGGTCGCCTCTCTTTCTTGATTTACCACCAAGTCGTCCACATAGCATTCGACATTTTTGTGGAGAAGGTCATCAAAGATATTCTGCATATCCCTTTGATAAGTAGCAGCAGCATTCTTCAAGCCAAAAGACATTACCCTATAGCAATAAATACCCTTGGGGTAAGGAATACAGTAAGCTCTTTATCTTTTGGTGTCATGCAAATTTGGTTATAGCTTGACGAACCATCCATAAATGACATTGGCTCATACCTAGTAGTAGTATCGATCATCATCTCTATAATAGGAAGCGAGAATTCATCTTTGGGACACACATTGTTGAGATCCCTGAAGTCAACACACACTCGAATCTATCCATTCTTCTTCCTTACAGGGACAATAATTGAAACCCATATTGGGTATTTAACTTCAGGAACAAAACCAGCTTCGATGAGTTGGTTAACTTCACTCTCAATCAAGGGAACCAAGTCAGACCTAAAGCACCTTTGAGCTTGCTTAACAGAACGAGAGCCATTCTTGACTGCAAGGTGATGGACTGCTACTTTAGGGTCCAAGCCAGGCATCTCTTTGTAACTCCAAGAAAAGACATCTTTAAACTCCTTGAGTAAATATAAGTTCTTTCTTTATCGACTGCTAGTAAAGCACTTAGATAAGTGGGCCCCGGTTCTTCAGCAGTGCCAAGGTTTACTTCTTTCAAAGCATCCACTATTGTTTTTCCCCTTCTTCGAGTTTAGGCGAAGCATCCTTTGCATCTTTATATTCTTGAGGGTCCCCATCGATGAAGGATATATGATAACACGGTGAAACATCCTCCAATTCAGCACTATCATCTATTGAAGATGGAATACCATTCTCGCCTTGTACAGTAACATGATACAAAGAACCCACACTTTCTTCGTCTTTGTCACTTTCTTTAGTGTAGACCACAGTGTATGGTTTTACCTTTAGTACCTCATCACATGAACCCATGACTTTTGTTTGTCGCCTCATTCTAGAAGGAACCAAACTTTGGAAATCCTAAGAGATCTTCTGAATTTTGGGCGAAACAGGTGTCCTTGTATTTCGATAATTTCTCTGGAACTTATTCCCTTTCTTTAATGGACACAATCTCTCAAACATGGAAGTCCTCACAGTTGATTTTCCAAGTCTATCAAAGACAGAAGGCTTGTTAGAAGCGACAGATTCATCTTTTACAGTGATATAATTGTTGATCACCATTCTAATGGAGATGCGCACTGGTGATGGTTGCTTGTATCCCAAACCTTCACATGGTTTCCTCGTCGCAACTTCTGATGGTAGCTTCCCTAACTTTAACGACTCATTGGGATTGTATCCAGCTTTTGCAAATAGCCTGTGAGCGTTATGATCAAAACCTTCATCTGTTCGCTTTTTGGGGAGTGCCACATTCTACAAAATGATTTTGGGCCACAAACCCTGTAAGTGGCTTTGAGGATGACTTTACTGCCTCAATTTGCTTTACCAGAAGAGTTAACTCCTTTAGAATGTCAGTTTAGAGATTAGATGATTCACCTTCATCTTTCTTCCTTTTAGGGACATATTGGAGTGCATGAGTTACTTTCTTGCCATAAGACGCAATATCCCCTCTATAATATTTATTCAAGTTAGGTTGTACCTCCTCAATAATAGCCTTGGCTCTACCAGCAGTCACCTCAGCTCTCTTAGTTGTGGGCTCGTCATTCTTGCTTTTCATGACATCATTAGATTTTATCTCCTTCACAATGCAGTTTTTCAAGTAGAACTTTGCATCAGCGAAGTGTGACTCAGCCTCGATGAGTGGCTCATCATCAGCAATTATCCTCTTCTCGGCTTCACCTTCGTAGTATTTCAAACATTGATGGTAGGTAAATGGAACCACTTTATTCTCATGTATCCAAGGCCTTCCAAGCAAGACGTTGTATGAAGTCTTTGCATTGATCACATGCAGCCATGCACTTAATTGCATATCTTCAATTGTGATTCCCAGCTTGATCGCACCTATGGCTCTTTGCCCCCCTTGGTTGAATCCTTGGATCATCACACAACTTTTTGAGAGTTCGTTCATGCGAATACCATGTTATTTCACAGTGCGAATTGGAAAGATGTTCACTAAGGGTCCTCCATCAACCAAAATTTGGTTGACCCTTTCATCACGCATATAGCCAACCACGTATAACAGGCAGCTATGAAGAGTGTCACCTAGTAGAAGGTCGTCATTTGTGAACGTAACTTTTTCCTCGCACACATTAACTTCTTGGGGAATAAACTAGATGTCACGACCCAGATTTCCCACCCTCAAGAGTCATGAGGGTGCCTACTCGTGAAAGCTAGGCAAGTCGAGTGTTACAGATTTTATTACCATTTTTTCTTAAATATTTACCAATTTCAAATTAATATGTGATCAATAGCGGAATAATAATAATAATAATAATAATAATAATAATAATAATAATAATAATAATAATAATAATAATAATAATAATAATAATAAAAGAAATGCGGAAGACGAAATCTGATAATTTAACTAAATACTAGTATGAAAATCCAAAATACAACTCTACACAGAACTGGTGTCACAATGTCACGGACCATCTATGAATACTACAAACACTGGTCTGAATAAAAAACATAACTCTGTCTCTTAAATAAATAAAAATAGAATGGAAAGGATAGAAGGGGACACCAAGGCTTGTGGACGTCTGCAAGACTACCTCGGGTCTCCGCTGGACTGAAGGCAACAGCCTTGCTATGGTCCAAAAGCTCTAGTACCGGGAGCTACACACAGTGTAGAGTGTAGTATCAGCACAACCGACCCCATGTGCTGGTAAGTGTCAAGTCTAACCTTGGCAAAGCAGTAACGAGGCTAGGACAAGACTACCAAATAAATATGTGTAGTTAAATCATATACGACAAATAATGATAACAGAAACTAGTAGTTAAAGAGGGGAAAGGGGAACATGCTGCAGGGAATATCAAGTACTAACAGAAGTTCAGTAGAGAAGCATAAAGAACACCATAATTTCATATCAGCAAGAATAAGGAAAAACAATAACGAATAATTATTCACTTTTATTCTTTCTTGTTGCGGCATGCAACCCGATCCCAATCATTAAATACTGTTGCGGCATGCAACCCGATCCCAATCATATAATACTGTTGCGGCATGCAACTCGATACTAATCATATAATGATGTTGTGGCGTACAACCCGACCCCACTTGTCCTCCCTTATTACTCCTTGTTGCGGCGTGCAACCCGATCCCATATAATATTGTTGCGTCGTACAACCCGATCCCCATATACAAATCAACACCAATCATAAAAGAATCCCGGCAAGGGAACAAAGTATAACAACAATATCCCAGCAAGGGAAATAATATCATGTGCAATAACATCCCGGCAACGGAAACAATATCATAAACAATTACATCCCGACAATGGAAATAATATCATGTGCAATAACATCCCAGCAAGGAAAACAATATCATAAACAATTACATCTCGGCAAGGGAATCAACAATATATCTCATCTCGTTTCCACAATCATTTCACAACCTAAGTCTCAACTTGAGTCAATGCTCCACAATAGTCAATTACCAATAATACTTTCATACGCCTTGTTCAACATTTAAAATCATCATATTAAGCATGGACAATACATAACGAAGTCAAAACAACCACAATATAAAAGTCGCAGGCATGCTTGACACCAACATATAGATACTCATCACCACACCTATACATCGTACTCAACACTTAACACATAGCAAATAAGACCACAACTCATATTCCCTCAAGCTAAGGTTAGACCAGACACTTACCTCAATGCCACGAACATAATCAAGCCTCAACTACCGCTTTACTTCTCGATTCCACTTACAATTTGCTTGTATCTAATCACAATTTACTTAACGATATCAATAAATGCTAAATAAACCAATTCTAATGCATGAAAATAGGTTTTCTAATGATTTCCCCAAAAAGTCACAAATCGACCCCCAGCCTGCTTGGTCAAAGCCCAAGGTTCGAACTAAAACACGATCACTCATTCACCCATGAACTCAAATATATAATTTGTTTTGATATCGGACCTCAAATTAAGGTCCAAATCCCCAAAATTTGAAAATCCTAATCCCTACCCAAAAACACCCAAATTCCCATGAAAATCCCAAGATTTTGTGATGAAATCTTGTTAATAGATGGATTAAATTGAAAGAAATGAGTTAGAAATGATTTACTAATGATTTGGAAAAGTTTGTGCTCTCAAAAAATTGCCCAAAGATGTTTTAGGGTTTGAAAAGTTGTAAAAATAGAGAAGAATCCCGTCTGAAATCCCACTTAACAGGTCCCTAATGTCGCAATTGCGACCAGGGGTTCGCAATTGTGAACCCTGGGAATTTCTACTGTCTTCGCAATTGCGAAGAAATAGTCGCATTTGCGACTTCTGGGAAATTACTGAGGGCTTCGCATTTGCGAAGAAATGCTCGCAAATGCGAACAAGGATGGCCAGGGATTTTTTCGCAATTGCGATCAACCCTTCGCAATTGCCAAGCCTGTTGGGCTCGCAATTGCCAAGCCTAACCTCACAATTGCGAGATCAGAGCCCCTAACACAACTGAACCTGCAACAACCATTTCTCTTAGTCCAAATACACTCCGCGGCTTATCCAAAACTCACCTGAGCCCTCGGGGCTCCAAACCAAAACATGCACGCAAGTTCAAAAACATCATACAGACTTGCTCGTGCGATCAAATCATCAAAATAATATCAATAACTATGAATTAAACCTTAACTTCATGAAATCACTCAAGAACATTGAAATTCATATTTTCTCATAGGTCCGTTTTATACCAAACGAACTCTGATTCTTACCAAATTCCACAGATTCAACGAAATTATTATCTTAAACTTGTACCGAACTTCAGAACCAAGATACGGGCCCGATACTATCAAGAAATCGCATCAATTCACTTCTAAAAGCCTTTATATTTTCCACCAAATAGTTTTCTTTAAAAAATCTTTTCTTGGGCTTGGGACCTCGAAATTCGATTCTGGGCATACGCCCAAGTCCCATATTTTACTACGGACCCTACAAGACCGTCAGATCACGGGTCCGGGTAAGTTTACATAAAATGTTGACCAATGTCAACCTTAATCAATATTAAAGGCTAATTTCCTTATTTTACTTAGATTTCACATAAACGCTTTTCGGAAATGCGCCCGGATTAGCACGCAAATCGAGGTGAGACAAAAAGAGTGTTTTAAGGCCTTTGAACATAGAATTTTTTTCAAAACAAGTGATGATCGTTTGGGTCATCACATTCTCCACCTCTAAAACAACCGTTTGTCCTCGAACAGACATAAAAAAAGTACCTGAGTCGGAGAAAAGATGAGGATAACGGCTTTGCATATCGGACTCGGACTCCCAGGTTGCTGCCTCAACAGGCTGGCCTCTCCACTGCACACGAACTGAAGGGAAATTCTTAGATCTCAACTGACAAACCTGCCGGTCTAGAATAGCTACCGGCTCCTCCTTATAAGGCAAGTCCTTGTCCAACTAGAGAGTGCTGAAGTCTAACACGTGGGATGGATCGTCGTGATACTTCCGAAGCATGGACACATGAAACACTGGGTGCACAGCTGATAATCATGGTGGCAACGCAAGCTCGTAAGCCACCTCTCCCACTCTTCGAAGAATATCAAAAGGCCCAATGAACCTAGGGCTTAGCTTGCCCTTCTTCCCAAATCTCATCACGCCATTCATGGGCGACACCCGAAGCAACACTCGCTCTCCGACCATGAATGCCATATCACGAACCTTGCGGTCGGCATAACTCTTCTGCCTGGACTGAGCTGTACGAAGCCTATCCAGAATGATCTTAACCTTGTCCAAGGCATCCTGTACTAGATTTGTACCCAACAACCGAGCCTCTTCTGGTTCAAACCATCCAACCAGCGACCGACACCGCCTATCATATAAAGTATCATAGGGATCTATCTGGATGCTCGATTGGTAACTGTTGTTGTAGACAAACTCTGCTAATGGAAAGAACGGATCCCACGAACCTCTAAAGTCAATAACACATGCTCGGAGCATATCCTCCAAAATCTGAATGGTACACTCAGACTGTCCGTCCGTTTGAAGAAGAAATGTTGTGCTCAACTCGACCCGTGTGCCCAACTCACGCTGAACTGCTCTCTAGAAATGTAAAATAAACTACGTACCTCGATCAAAAATAATAGACACGGGCACACCATGAAGACGAACAATCTCCCGGATATAAATCTCTGTCAACCGCTTAGAAGAATAGGAAACTGCCACAAGAATGAAATAAGTCAGCCTATCAACAATAACCCACACTATGTCGAACTTCCGCGGAGTCCGCGGGAGTCCAACAATGAAGTCCATAGTGATACGCTCCCACTTCTACTAAAGAATCTCAATCTTCTGGAACAAACCGGCCACCAGGTCGTTGATGCCCGTACTTTACCTGCTGACAATTCAAACACCAAGCCACATATGCAACAATATCCTTCTTAATCCTCCTCCACTAGTAATGCTGCCACAAATCCTTATACATCTTAGCAGCGCCCGGATGAATAGAGTACCGGGAACTATGGACCTCCTCTAGAATCAACTCTCGAAGTTCATCCATATTAGGCACACAAATACAACCCTGCAACCTTAACACTCCATCATCTCCAACTGTAACCTGATTGGCACCTTCGTGCCACACTGTGTCTCTAAGGACAAGCAAATAAGGATCATCATACTGCCGATCTCGGATACGCTCAAATAATGTAAAATGAGCGACTGTACAAGCTAATACACGGCTGGGCTAAGAAACATCCAACCTCACGAACTAATTGGCGAAAGCCTGAACTTCCAAAGCAAGCAATCTCTCACTGACCGGAATATATGCATGCCTGCTCATACGGACTAACTTTCTACTCAAAGCATCGGCCACTACATTGGCCTTCCCCAGATGATATAAGATGGTGATATCATAGTCTTTCAATAGCTCCAACCACCTTCTCTGCCTCTAATTTTGTTCCTTCTGCTTGAACAAGTACTGCAGACTCTTGTGATATGTGAACACCTCACATGACACGCAATATAAATAGTGCCTCCAAATCTTCAGCACGTGAACAATGGCTGCTAACTCCAAATCATGAACTGGATAATTCTTCTCATGGATCTTCAACTACGCAAAGCATATGCAATAACCTTGCCATTCTGCATGAACACCGCACTAAGTCCAATACGAGATGCATCACAATACACTATATATGGCCCTGAACCTGTAGGCAATGCCAACACCGGCGCCGTAGTCAAAGCTGTCTTGAGCTTCTAAAAACTCGCCTCACACTCGTCCGACCACCTGAACTGGGCACCCTTCTGGGTCAACCTGGTCATTGGGGCTGCAATAGAAGAAAATCCTTCCACAAACCAACTGTAATAGCCCGCCAAACCTAAACAGCTCTAGATCTCTATAGCTGATGTGGGTCTAGGCCAGTCCTTGACTGCCTCTATCTTTTTCGGATCCACTTGAATACCCTCTGCTGATACAACGTGACCCAAGAATGCAATTGAACTCAACTAGAACTCATATTTCGAAAACTTAGCATATAACTGACTGTCCCTCAATGTCTGAAGAACGACTCGAAGATGCTGCTTGTGCTCCTCCCGGCTGCGGGAGTAAATCAGAATATCATCAATGAAGACAATCACAAAGGAATCCAAGTAAGGCTTGAACATTCGGTTCATCAAATCCATGAAAGTTGCCGGGGGAATTTGTCAACCCGAATGACATCACTAAGAACTCATAATGCCCGTACCGAGTGCGAAAAGCTGTCTTAGGGACATCGGATGCCCTAATTCGCAGTTGATGGTAGGCAGATCTCAAATCAATCTTCGAAAACACCTTGGCACCCTGAAGCTGATCAAAGAAATCATCAATCCTCGGCAATGGATACTTATTCTTGATTATGACCTTGTTCAATTGTCGATAATCCATACACATCCTCATCGATCCATCCTTCTTCTTAATAAATAACACCGGCACACCCCAAGGCGAGACACTAGGTCTAATAAAGCCTTTATCAAGCAAGTCTTGCAATTGTTTTTTCAATTCTTTCAACTCTAGCGGGGCCATACGATGTGGCAGGATAGAAATGGGTTGGGTGACCAGAGCCAAATTAATGCAAAAGTCAATATCCCTGTCGGATGGCATCCCCGGCAGGTCTGAACGAAATACCTCTGGAAACTCACGAACAACAGGCACAGAATCTATAGAAGGAACCTCGGCACTAGAATCACGAACATACGCCAAATAGGCCAGACATCCCTTATCAACCATACGCTGGGCCTTCATATATGAGATAACCCTACGGGTGGAATTGCCCGGAGTCCCTCTCCAATCTAAACGAGGTAAACACGGCAAGGCTAAGGTCACGGTCTTGGCATGAAAGTCCAAGATAGTATGGTAAGGTGATAACTAGTCCATCCCCGATATGACATTAAAATCAACCATATCCAAAAGTAACAGATCTACTAGAGTCTCAAGACCCCCAATCACAACTATACATGAACGATGGACATGATCCACCACAATAAAATCACCCACTGGTGTAGACACATATACATGAGCACTCAAAGAATCACTAAGCATGACCAAATACGGGGCAAAATAAGATGACACCTAGGAGTATGTAGACCCTGGATCAAATAGAACTGAAGCATCTCTACTACAAACCAGAACAGTACCTGTGATAACTACATCGAAGGCCTCAGTCTCTAGCCTAGCTGGAAGAGCATAACATCGGGGCTGGGCCCTACCACTCTGAGCTACGTCCCCAGGACGGCCTCCTATTGGCTGACCTACACCTCTAATACCTCTACCTCCACCTCTAGTACCACTACCCCTATCTCTAGCTGGCTGAGCGGGTGGTGGAACACCCGGTGCCTGAACCATGGCACGAGAACCCTGATGCTGCGACTGAACACCCACTAATCTCGGACAAGCCCTCCGGATATGACCATACTCACCGCACTCAAAGCATCCACCTGAGTGTTGCGGTTGAGAAAACTGAGACTGACCCTGGTAGGTTGGCTGACCATGATGATAGCTCTGAAGAGGAGGTGCTCTGATAGGAGCTGTCTGACCTGAAGGAGGTACATAAGAACCACGCCCACCTAGAGCATCGTGAGAAGCCTGTAGTGCTGAATGAAACATCCTGGAAGGATAGCCCCTACCAAAAGAATCCCTACCTCCAGACGAGGCACCACTGAACCTACCAGAATGACGGGGCCTCTTGTCAGACCCCTGACCACTCCCCTGTGATAGGACCATCTCGACTCTCGTAGACATATTGGCCGTATCCTGAAAAGAATCTCACTTCCCGTCTCCTTAGCCATCTGCAATCGAATAGGCTGAATGAGTCCCTCAATGAACGTCCTCACTCTCTCTCTCTCTCTCTCTCTCAGTGGGAAGTATCAGAAGAGCATGATGGGCTAAGTCAATAAATCTGGTCTCGTACTGAGTGACGGTCATAGAACCCTGCTGGAGATGCTCAAATTGCCTCTGATAGTTCTCCCTCTGAGTGACCGGAAGAAACTTCTCCAGAAATAGCTGAGAAAACTGATCCCAAGTCAAAGTAGGTGACCCAGCTGGTCTATCCAAACAATAATCCCTCTACCAAGTCTTAGCGGATCTTGACAAACGAAAAGTAGGAAAGTCAACCCCATTGGTCTCCACTATCCCAATGTTCCATAGAACCTCATGATAGCTGTCCAAATAATCTTGGAGATCCTTAGAAGATGTACCGCCAAAAGTGGTAGTAAAAAGCTTGGTGTACCTGTCCAACCTCCACAAGGCATTAACAGATATAGCAACTCCATCACTGGTCTAAGCCACAACTCCCGGCTGAACTACCCCGACTGGCTGAGCTGCTAGAGTCTGAAACTAGGGAGCCATCTACTTCAGAGTGCGAGTAGTAGGAGTCTGTACTCCTCCCCCAGCCTGAGAGAAGGCTGGTGCTACAAGAAGTAAGCCTGCCTGGTGACACTATCCATAAGGCCCACTAGACGGGCCAGAGCATCTTGAAATACCGGGATGGCGATGAACCCCTCTAGGACTGGAGCTGGTCCTGCTGGAACTATCTGGGCTGGAACCTCATCGTCAAACTCAATCTAAGGCTCCGCCGCTGGTGCTACTGCTCGAGCTCTGGGCTGAGCTCTGCCTCGGGTCCTAGCACGGCCTCGGCCTCTGCCCCCTCGCAGGAGCTGCTACTGGGGGCTCGGGCTGCTGGTCAGCTGATGAAGTGGTACATGTCCTTACCATCTGCGAAAGAATAGAGTGGAAGTTCAATAAGTATTGAGAAATCAAATCGCATGACAAGAAAGAATAGATGTGAAGTTTTCCTTAACTCCGTAGCCTCTTGGGAGAATAGATGTGAGAAATCAAATCGCACGACCATGTCCATACCGATCCCTCAGAATCTATTAAGCTTGTCCATAAATTGTGAGACCTAAGCAACCTAGAGCTCGGATACCAACTTATCACGACCCAAATTTCCCACCCTTGGGAGTCATGAGGGCGCCTACTCGTGAAAGCTAGGCAAGCCGAGTGTTACAGATTTTATTACTATTTTTCCTTAACCTTTTAACAATTTCAAATTAATATGTGATCAACAGCGGTAATAATAATAATAATAATAATAATAATAATAATAATAATAATAATAATAATAATAATAATAATAATAATAATAATAATAAAAGAAATGCGAAAGACAAAATCTGATAATTTAAGTAAATACTAGTACGAAAATCCAAAATACAACTCTACCCAGAACTGGTGTCACAATGTCACGGACCATCTACGAATACTACAAATAGGGGTCTGAATAGAAAAATACAAGTCTTTCTCTTAAATAAATAAAAACAGAATGGAAAGGATAGAAGGGGATGACAAGACCTACGGACGTCTACAAGACTACCTCGGGTCTACGCTAGACTGAAGGCAGCAACCTCGCTATGGTCCCAAAGCTCTAGTACCGGGATCTGCACACAGTGCAGAGTGTAGTATCAGCACAACTGACCCCATGTGCTAGTAAGTGTCGAGCCTAACCTTGGCAAAGTAGTGACGAGGCTAGGACAAGACTACCAAATAAACCTGTGTAGTTAAATCATATACGGCAAATAATGATAACAAAAACTAGCAGTTAAAGAGGGGAAAGGGGAACATGAAGCAGGGAATATCAAGTACTAACAGAAGTTTAGTAGAGAAGCATAAAGAACACCATAATTTCATATCAGCAAGAATACGGAAAAACAATAACGAATCAATATTCACTTTTATTCTTTCTTGTTGCGGCGTGCAACCCGATCCCAATCATATAATTATGTTGCTACATGCAACCCGACCCCATTTGTCCGCCCTTATTACTCCTTGTTGCAGCGTGCAACCCGATCCCCATACACAAATCAACACCAATCACAAAAGAATCTCGGAAAGGGAACAATAGTATAACAATAACATCCCGGCAAGGGAAATAATATCATGTGCAATAACATCCCAGCAAAGGAAACAATATCATAAGCAATTACATCCCAACAAGGGAATCAACAATATATCTCATCTCGTTTCCACAATCATTTCACAACCTAAGTCTCAACTTGAGTCAATGCTCCACAATGGTCAATTACCAAGAATACTTATATAAGCCTTGTTCAGCATTTAAAATCATCATATTAAGCATGGAGAATACATAACAGAGTTACAACAACCACAGTATAAAACTCACAGGCATGCATGACACCAACGTATAGATACTCGTCACCACACCTATACATCGTACTCAATACTTAACACATAGGAAATAAGACCACAACTCCTATTCCCTCAAGCTAAGGTTAGACCAAACACTTACCTCAATGCCACGAACACAATCAAGCCCCAACTACCGCTTTACCTCTCGATTCCACTTACAATTTGCTTGTATCTAGTCACAATTTACTTAACGATATCAATAAATGCTAAATAAACCAATTCTAATGCATGAAAATAGGGTTTCTAATGATTTCCCCAAAAAGTCAAAAATCGACACCGGGCTCGCTAGGTCAAAACCTGAGGTTCAAACCAAAACCCAATCACCCATTCACCCACGAACTCAAATATATAATTTATTTTGAAATCTAACCTCAAATCGAGGTCCAAATCCCCAAAATTTGAAAATCCTAATCCCTACCCAAAAACACCCAAATTCCCATGAAAATCCCTAGATTTTGTGATGAAATCTTCTTAAAATATGGATTAGATTGAAAGAAATGAGTTAGAAATGACTTACTAATGATTTGGAAGAGTTTTTGCCCTCGAAAAATTGCCCAAAGATGTTTTAGGGTTTGAAAAGTTGTAAAAATGGAGAAGAATCCCGCCTGAAATCCCACTTAACAGGTCCCTGATGCCGCAATTGCGACCAAAGGTTCGCAATTGCGAACCCTTGAAAAGACTGTCATCTTCGCATTTTCAATCAGGGGTTCGCAATTGCGAACCCTGAGAATTTCTACTATCTTCGCAATTGCGAAGAAATAGTCGCATTTGCAACATCTGGGAAATTGCTGAGGGCTTCGCATTTGCGAAGAAATGCTCGCAAATGAGAACAAGTATGGCCAGGGCTTCTTTCGCAATTGTGATCAGCCCTTCGCAATTGCCAAGCCTATTGGGTTCGCAATTGCGAAGCCTGACCTCGCAATTACGATATTAGAGCCTGCAACACAACTGAACCTGCAACAACCATTTCTCTAAGTCCAAATACACTTTGCGGCCTATCCATAACTCACCCGAGCCCTCGGGGCTCCAAACCAAATATGCACGCAAGTTCAAAATCATCATACGGACTTGCTCGTGCGATCAAATCATCAAAATAATATCAACAACTATGAATTAAACCTTAACTTCATGAAATCACTCAAGATCATTGAAATTCATATTTTCTCATAGGTCCGTTTTATACCAAACAAACTTCGATTCTTACCAAATTTCACAGATTCAACCAAATTATTATTTTAAACTTGTACCAGACTAAGGAACCAAGATACGGTCCCGATACCATCATGAAATTGCATTAATTCACTTCTAAAAGCCTTTATATTTCCAGCAAATAATTTTCATTAAAAATTCTTTTCTCGGGCTTGGGACCTCGGAATTCAATTCCGGGCATACACCCAAGTCCCGTATTTTACTACGGACCCTACGAGACCGTCAGATCAAGGGTCCGGGTCCGTTTACCAAGAATATTGACCAAAGTCAACTTTAATCAATTTTAAAGGCCAATTTCTTTATTTTACTTAGATTTCACATAAAAGCTTTCCGGAAATGCACCCAGACTGTGCACGCAAATTGAGGTAAGACAAAAAGAGCTTTTTAAGGCCTCAAAACACAGAATTTACTTTCAAAACGAGATATGACCTTTTAGGTCATCACACTCGATGAGCTTTTCTGAAGATGGTGCCAATGGTAGGTCATCATTCTTTTCTCCCCCTTTATCAGCATTGCAACAAGAGACCTCAATACCATCACAAGGAATCTTCATGTGAAACCATCATGTCAAGTAATCCTCAAAGGTCACTGGATGTCATGGCTTTTGAGAGTGGTGCATCTCCACTTTTGCTTTCCCCAAACGCCTAAGTGGATTCTGTTTCATTGGTCTTTTTACCATTATTTTCCTTGTTGGTTGTTCTATCGATTCTTTTTGTGGGCTCCTTTTATGGCGCCTACAATGAGTCACTAATGTCCAACCTTCATTATCATCAGGTTGATCGACTTCAACCTTGTTGTTCTCCAGTAATCCTTCATCTTTACTTTCTTTAAAACCACATAATTCATCCGGATTGAATGAGCCAAAGGTGATAAAGACTTGGTTTGCGCTTGCTTTCTCATATTCAAGCACGATCTTCTTTTCACGAGCCAAGTCCATAACTTTGTCCTTGAAGACAAAGCACCTCTCTATAGGGTGGCTCACAAGTCAATAGTATTTGCAGTAATTTGGGTCATTCGTTTTACCTTCTTCATTTGGTCGCTTCATCTCCGAAAGCTCAATGAGATTTAACTTGAGGAGTTCTTCAAAAATTGCTAGCACATCAGAATCCAGAAATGGGTACTCCTTCTCTTGCATTTCTTTTAGAGTTAACTTCCTACTTGGGTTATCTTGAAAAGAAGTGAATTTCGTACTCTTCTTCTTGCTCACCTTCGTCGTGAACTTCATAGGTAATGCGTTAACATTCATAGCTTCTTTGTTTTTAGATTTGGGTACAAACTTGCTCCATTTCCTGACTTCTTGCTTGTCATTCCCTTTGAGAGGCTCATAGATAGGTTGCCTTTTGTTTCCGCTGGAGGCCATGCTTAACTTCATGTCATGGGCACGTGTTTCAAGTTCTTTAAATGTGCTAGGCTTGATACCTTGCAAGATATAGCAGAGTCCCCAATGCATGCCTTGGATACACATCTCTATGCCAAAAGTTTCACTAAGCCTCTCTTTGCAGTTGAGGTTTGCATTCCTCCAATGATTGATAAAGTCGATAACTGGTTCACCCTTTTGTTGACGAGTATTTATAAGTTTTATCATACTTACATTATGTCTCATGCTATAAAAGTGATTGAGGAACTCTTGCTCTAGTTGATACCAACTATCAATAGATCAGGCCTCGAGGTCTGTGTACCAGTCAAAAGCATTTTCTTTTAGCGAGCAAAAGAACTACTTGACAAGGTAATCTCCATAAGTCCCAGCATTGTTGCACGTCTCAACGAAGTGCGCCACATGTTTCTTTGGATTACCTTTACCATCAAACTATTGAAATTTTGGAGGTTGATAGCCAGTATGCATCTTCAACATATCGACCCTTGAAGTGTACGACTTTGCGTATGTAAGGGAGGACTTGGCAGCAACTTCATACTTGTTATTAATGGTTCCTTCAATGAACTCCTTCAGTTGATCGATTGGAATCATCCCTTCAGATGAGATGGGGATAGCCTTAGTGGATGCTACTTG
The DNA here is from genome assembly GCF_000393655.2 of Nicotiana sylvestris. Lineage (NCBI taxonomy): Eukaryota > Viridiplantae > Streptophyta > Magnoliopsida > Solanales > Solanaceae > Nicotiana > Nicotiana sylvestris. The sequence goes on from NC_091059.1 coordinate 58,484,750, forward strand.
TCTTGGGAGAGAATCACTCTCTAGAACTTCTGGGAGCTTGCCAGGTGCGTGGGTGGATTCTTCTTCCATTAAGATTTCCAACCTATCTGTTAGCTTTTTGATTCTAGTATCTTGATTTTATATACACTTGGTCAAGCCAGCGATTGCTTCCGTCAAGTTTTCCAATTGCTCCTCCACAGATGAAGTGTTTGTCACCATGGCTTGCATGATTGTCGTGGACAATGGAGAGTAGCATGGATTTTCACACAGATTGATCCTTGATTGGCTCACTTTATGTGGTGTAAGTGGGGAGGATCCATCACTTGAAGCATCATCATCTTCCTTCACAGCAAATTGCTCGAATCCGGAGAGCTCAAGCAGAGAAAGAGATTTCTTGATCTATTCAGCAACATCACTTCCTCATTCGGGTTTGTAGAAGATCTTGCTCCTTTTGAGGATGAAGATCTGAAACAGGGGTTGATGTGGACGACACTTGGGGTGCTTGTTGTCCTAACGAATTTCTTTATTCCTCGTAACTGGTCCAAAGCTTCCAAAGGTAACATCGAGGATGTTTTCTACATCAGCATAGAACCTGGAATTAGCAGCCTCGGTGGAAGTTGAACTAGAGTTGATTTTCTTTGAAGCCATTTCAATGTTCTTGAACTTTAGTGATTGAAAAGTTGAGATGAGAATAGAGATTATCCCACTGGGCAGGCCAGAATTTGTAGACAATAAATTTACGTCAGGAAAATAATCGAGACCGAAAATTATTGCAACAATCGTAGTATTTTATTTCAAATATTTGAGTGTTACAATCTCTATGAATCCTTTGATTCTTCTTTCAAATAGTAAATAAATTCAAGGGCCTTTGAGCTTGATCTTGATTTGTTCTTTGTTTTTGAGCTTGAACTTGATTTGTTCTTCGTTGTTGAGCTTGAACTTGATTGCTTGAACTTGGACTTGATTGCTTGAAGCTTGGAACTTGGGAAGGAATTTGCAGCGTTTGATCCACGAGCTCTTTCTTGCTTCTTGTTATAACTTCTGGTGTCTTTTCTGGATTATGAACACCCCTATTTATAGTTGTGAGAGGGAAGAGTTATGATAAGAACAAACTCTTTCCGACCAATCAAATTGAAGTGTGATAGGGCCGCATTTGATTGGCTAGAACATGTAACTTGCACACGTGGCGCAATTTCATTGGCCTTTTAATTTTGCTTGGAATGCCTTGTCCTTTTGACACGTGGCACAATCCTATTGTCTCTTTTGTTTGACTTGGCGTGCCACGTCATTTCACGTGTGGCACTAAACTGGGCCTTTAAGAAGAAGACATCTTGGGCCTAACGAAGTGGGCTCATCATTTGTAGCCCAACTAAATTGGACTTATATATTTAATCCCATTATATTAGCCCAAAATATTTATTTGGACTAATATATTTAAAATATAGTCCAAATTTTTCTTTGAATTAAATTTTGCATGCCTACAGTATGTTTTACACCAAACTATTTAATAATACTTTTGTGAATAATATGAAATTGACTAAAGAAATTAGAGAAAGAAAATTGAAAGATAATTGTATACACAAGGGTACATTAAAGTCTATCCATATAGAATAGGAGAAGCAAATCAATGTGATGATGCCAAGTGTCACAACAAATATTCAACAATTGTCAAATTTTACGACAAAATTAGTAAGGTTAGTTAATAATTAGTTATTCTTTTAGAATTTGAATTTAAAATAGTTAAATATTTATATATTTTTAAGAAAACTATTATAAAAAAGGAAAAACATATAAATATATAAATTCAATGTAGAGATATATAAAATGATAAGACTAATTTATGTTTTGAGATGAGAAAGTTTTTGAATAATTCATATGGTCATTGTAACGATCCGACCGGTCGTTTTGAGCTCTAGCACATCGTTCAGTAGTTTGAAGCCATGAGCAGCTTCACTTCAGCTTTTATGACTTGTATGCAGGGTCGGAATTGAATTTCGGGAAGTTCAGAGTCGATTTGAAAAAAGAATTCTCATTTCGGAAGCTTTAAGTTGAAAGAATCGACTAAGATTGGATTTTTGAGTAAACGATCTCGGAATCGGGATTCGAAAGTTCCAGCAGGTTCGTATGATAATTTCGAACTTGGGCATATGCTCGGATTTGGATTTGGAAGTCTGTAGGACATTTCAACGCATTTTAGCGAAAGTTGGAAAATAGAAAACTTTTGGAAAGTTTGACTGGGAAGTTGACTTTTTGATATCGGGATCGAAATTAGATTCTGGGAATTGGAACAACTACGTTATGTCATTTGTGATTTGTGTGTAAAATTTGAGGTAAATCAGAATTGATTTGATAGGTTTCGGTATCGAATGTAGAATTTGGAATTTGTTAGTTTTGAATAAGCTTGAATTGGGGTGTGATTCATGTTTTAGTGTTGTTAAATGTAATTTGAGGCATCGACTAAGTTCATGTCATATTATGGGACTTGTTAGTATACTTGGTTGGGATCCCATGGGGCTCGGATGAGTTTTGGAGGAGTTTTTGAAAGAGTTTGGCGTTTGAGCATAAGCATGTAATGATCCAAAGGTCTATTTTTAGTTCTAGAGATCGAAACTTAATTTATAGACTTACGAGATTTTGATAATGAATTATAGGAGCGATTTGAAAATCTTGGTCTAATTTCATCAAGTCGCGATTGAGTTTTTAGCGCAAAACATGAGTTAAATGTTTAACTAGTGAAATTGGTATCGCATTGAGTAAATGAGTTCCGAATTGAGTTTTTATTGAAGGAATAGGTTCATATTATTATTTGTGACTCATAGAAACAAGAATCGTCAAATTCCGAGTTCGTATGATGAAGTTAGAGCATTTTTAGTGAAATTAAAAGCTGCTGAAATTTCTGGGCAGTTGATATGTTTTTCGCAGGTGCGTGAACAGTACCGCACCTGCGTGAATAGTAACCACAGGTGCGAAAATGTTGTGCAGGGTATAAATCGAGCAGCCCGAGATTTTTATTCATTTTTGGAGCTACGGAGCTCGGATTAAAGCGATTTTTGAGGCGATTTTCACTATATGGATTGAGGTAAGTGTTTTATATCCAAAAGTGATTATATTTAATAATTCCATGGTTATTTTCATCAAGTATTAGTGAATCAAATGGATGAAATTGGAGAAAATTTGTAAAATTTTCAAAAATGAAAATTCTAGATTTGGAGGTCGATTCGTTATCGCAATTTGATAAAATTGGTATGGTTGAACTCGTGTTGGAATGGGCTGTCGGATTTTGTGAGTTTTTTGGAATTCGGGCACGTGGGCCCGAGGGCGATTTTGTCAACTTTTCGAGCGGAGTTAGGAATTTATCTAAATTGAATTGTTGTGAGTATTAGAGCCTATATTTATGGATTTTTTCATTTCTTGGCTAGTTTTGGAGCGTTGCGCATCGATTTGAGTCGTCGAAAGGGTTTGAAAGCCGGTTATGGAACCTCGGAGCGAGGTGAGTCTCCTTTATAACCTTGTAAGAGGGAATTTTCCCCATAGGTGAATTAATTGGATTTGTGCTCCTATTTGTGGATGTAGTCTAGGACCCAAAAGCATGCTATACTTGGAATATTTGTAATCTTATCGGCAGTTTGAATTTCTTAAATCATATCTAATTAGTAAATGAATTTCTAAAAAGATTAAACTTCATTTTTTTGAATTGTTAAAAGAGAATTGGTTTTTCTTTGGATAATTATTCCCTGATAAATTCTTGATTGACTGATTATTGTATTTATTTATATTTGACTGCATCGCATGTATGATTCGCGAGCCGGGTAATAGATGCATCTATGGTTCGCGCCATTCGACCCTCTAGCAATGCACATTTTAAATATTGTTGGATCGGGTCGTCGTCCTCGGCATGATTTGAGCATGCTTGCATTGCATGCCTTGGGATTTATAGATGTTGATATTTGCTCTCCCTGACTTGAGAATAAATGTATAAATGAAAAGGAATTTGGGAATTTCCTATAAAAGAAAGAATTGTTTACTTGCTTCATTCTATTGAATTACAATCCTGTTATAAAAATCCTCGATTTATTATATTATGGACGTATCATTATTGGGCCACTAGTAAGTGTCAAAGTCGAACTCTCGTCTCTACTTCTTCGAGATTAGACGGGATACTTACTGGGTACACGTTATTTTCGTACTCATGCTACACTTTCTGTGCATTTTTGTTGCACAGACACATATTCCTAGTAGCCTACGAGGCATAGCAGCATGGATGATACAGAGACTAGGTGAGCTGCATTTCTCGAGGTGACCCGCAGCCAGTATAGTCTCTTTCAGTGTATTGTATTTACTTTCTGTCCAATTTGTATTTCGGACAGTTATTGTACTTTATTCGTTTCCTTAGTAATTGATCATGCACTTGTGGCACCAGGTTCTGGGATATCTATGGGAGTAGTAAGTATTTTGAAATTGTTAAAGATATCATTATTTATTTAGTAAAATCTATTCTTTATTGTTTAAATGTATAAAAGAAGCAAATTCAGAAGTATCTAAAACGAGAAATTACTAGTTATTTAATGTTGGCTTGCCTGACAATGGTGTCCGGCGCCATCACGACCCTTAGTGGATTTTGGGTCGTGACAACATAGTATCAGAGCACTAGGTTCACGTAGGTCTCACGAGTCATGTAAGTCTAGTAGAGTCTTGCAGATCGGTACGGAGACGTTTGTACTTATCTTAAAGAGGCTACAAGGCTATTAGGAGCACTTCCCTTCTTGATTCCTCATCGTGCAGTTTGATTCCTTTGAGGCTTATGCCTTTGTTTATTTCCTACTCAATCTTATGCGACGTGAAGAGCTTGCTATATCGATCGAGAATTGAGAAATTGTAATGGTACTATATGTGAGCATCTGATTTTTGCCCTACACGAATTACTCTTATAAAATCCAAGAAAATAGATTTTTCCAATTATTTGTCATTTTATATGAATTTTTGTAGAATTTTTATTAATTGTTTGCATTTTTGTGAACGTTTAATTTTTATTAAAATCATGAAAAATGCCAAAAATACCATGCATTGAATTTGGGTTTGTCTTTACATTTTTAGGATTAATTATTTAATTATTTGTTTTATTAAAAATGAAAATCGCAAAAAAGGCCCATTTTTATATTTGTTTTCCTTTTTATTTTTATATTATTGATTTTTCACTTTTAATTTAGGATTAAGTGATTTTTATAATTTTTTAATTAGGTAATTAGTTTAATTTACATTTTAGATTAATTTAGGTTTTTTTAAAGATTTTTAATTAAAAAAAAAGAAGGAAAAAAAGAGAAAAAGAAAATAAGGAGATAAATTGAAAAGGGGTTTTAATTTTTATTTGGGCTATTTGAAGCCAAAACCAGCTCAAAATTACCCAAACCCGTCCAAGAAGTCACCCAAGCCCAATTTCGCCCACCCGGTCCAGGCTTCCCCATCCCCAAACGACATTGTTTTGCCCTGATCTCATCACGACCGTTGGATCATTGTGATTCAATGGCCCGGAACTGACCCCTTATTTAATATTCAACTATTCGAAACTCCTACCCTCCCCCTCATTCCAAACCTATAAGTTCATCTCTAACACCCTTAACTCCAGAAACCCTAGTCGCCTTCATATTCTCTACCGCCTCCGCCATCAAACACCCGCCGGAAATCGCCTCACGACGGTTCCGGTGTCCCAAACACCACCAATTTAACACCACAGAACCCCCATCACCTCCTCGCTCCAAATCTCCAATTCGTTTCTTTAAAATCACCACCAAAAATCTTGAATTACAAATCCGAGATTCCTTCCCAAAAACCCTAAGTGGTCCAAATCGCCCTGAATTAACACCCTATAATCCTTGCACCCCTCTGAACCCTAAACCACCATTATCCCCCCTCGAATCAGCCCCAGCCGCGTCAAAATTTGAATTGAAGATTCCTGAACCCTAATTTTCTTTCACCTCCAATTTTCCAGCAATTGTTTGGGCTTTTGAACCCAAGACTCCCATGAATTCATTTCCCTTAATAAGAGAAATTGATTCATGGTTGTCTAATGTTCATTAGTACCCCGAGAATTTGGGTCATTATCCGAAAGACAGTTCAGTTTATTGGAAGATTAAGTTTAGGTAAATTTTCTTTCCTTTTTCTGTTTATTCTATCTTCTTTACATGTTCCAATTGCATGAATTTCGTTTGACTAGGGTTCATTTTATTAATTTGGTACCTCAAATGATTTTTCTTTTCTTTTTCCATGATTTCATCTCATGTTGATATTCAATTTTGTTTTAGGTAAATTAACAGTTTGTCTAGTATGTTTTAAGCTGATAAGAATTGATTGTTTTAATTATTGAGTGAATTAAATCCTAGTTTTTCTTTGCATTTTGCATTTTTCATCTTATTTTGATCACTTCCTAACTAGATTAATCATTGAACTTTAAGTTTTGTTTAGGTTTAATTTAGATAAATATTTTTTTTAATTGCATCAGCTCTCTTACTTTCATTTCTGTTAACATCTTTTGCATCTTTCGATTTGTCCTGATTGTGTTTGACATGATTTGTATATCACTAGAAACCTTAGGAACCTAATTAAACTAAAAGAATTTAGGACCAAGCTGAAATATGTAGTAATTAGAAGGGTAAAAATAGACTTTCACATAGGCTAAAATCAGAAGTTTCTAGTATTTAGGACAGCTGTCCATATCCTTAACAAAAATGCTGGTATTAGATAAGGGAACGGATAGACAGCTGTAAAAGATGTTGTACTATCCTGAAAAATTCAGAATTTTATGTTAAAATATGGTCTTTTGATGCTTTTTTGTGTATTCTAAAAAAGGAAACATTCCCTCATTCATTGAAGGGGACATTCAGCATTATTCTCTGCCTAAAAAGTTCCGGAAAACAGATATTCATCATCATTTCACTGTATAAAAGTTCCCTTTTCTCTGAAAAGTTCAGATTTCATAAATCTTAGAAAAACTTCAAAAACTTCTCATTTTTGATTCTTTACAAGCTGAAAAATATGATTTGAAGTAGAGGATATTTTCTGGTTTCTTTAGCTGAAATTTCTGGTTTTAAAAGTTGGTTTGGGAGCTGGTCTGAATACCTGGTCTATTTGGTTGTTGTAGCTGTTTTGTTTTTGTTGTTGCTCATTTGTTCTTGAAGTTCAGCTAGTTTATTGACCTTTATTTGGTCTTCTTTTGGATCATTTCTAGGTATGTAATCACATCCTTGTTATAAAATGAATCTGTTTGCTCAAATCTGAATTTCTTCATGTCTATGTGTGTATGATTGCATGATTCAATGGTAGAAACTAGGGTGTGTTCATTTTCTTTATCAGCTTTCTTGTGTCTTATATGAACTTCAGTAACGTGAAGATGTTCTTAAATCTGCCTGGATTCTCATAAACTATAGGGCTGATTGTAAATTCTGTTTTGAAGTTATTAATCCCTACCTCTTCTTATGTAAATTCTTCTTTTGAAGTTATATAGCATTAGTGAATATTACAACCAAATGTGTATGCTGAATGAGACTTCCATGTAATACTTGCTTACTTTTAGTATAGATGTGGTGGATTTGTTTTGTTTAAAATGGACATCTAAGTGCTGAAATAGCTTCCTCTCTCCCTCCCTCTGATTATTTGTTAGTTAGTTTTTTTTTTTTTAAAAACATGCTAGTTAATGAATCTCACTAAGTGTTGAAACCTATTTTACCTTGGTTGTTTTGTATTTGAGTGACTACAACGTCAAGCAATTTCAAGGCTGGAAGTCGAAATGTTGACTTGTGAGAAACAGCTCTATAGCTGATTTCTCACAGATCTAAAGCTCTGTTTGAGGAATCTGGTAGGGAAAAAACCTCGAGTTAGGAGAATTTTTTTTACTTTAAAAATTTTTCTTCCTTTTCCTTTTAGATGTTAGTTGCACTTAGGAACATGTGTAAACTCATGGACTTTCAGTATTAGAAATGGACTGTTAAGACTTTCTGGTTTCAAATTAAGTTTGATTATTAATAGGTTTTCAATAGTAGAGTTTCTTTGTAATAAACATTGTTTATTGTTGCATATTTATACAAGTTAGGCCAGACTTGCAATAAGGCCCAATGTAGGGATTACCTGAGCAAGTCTGAGCCCAAATGAACGAGCCTAGGCGCTAAGCCCAACGTCTTAAATATTTTCTTTATTTATTATATGCTTCCATGATAAATAACAGTATAAGTGCTTGTCTTTGTTTACTCATGTGACTGATCTTCAAATTAGAATTGTGTTGGGTTCTGAATACTGGTTTCTTTTATTTAAAAGCAGATTAAGATTTATTTGTGTGAATGTACAAACTTGGCTAGTGTTAGTATGTAAAAAGGGTAGATAGGCCCAGCTATTAAATGGTGGCAACTAGGCCCTCCTAACAAGCTCAATGTGAGCCAGCTTTTGGGTTAGAAATCAGGCCTTGTCGAGGCCCTTGAATTCGTTCACTTCTGGGCCGGATTCTGAGCCCAGCACAGCCTCGAAGTAAACTGACCCATTACTAAATAAGCAATAGGGTTGTTGCTGGCCCAAATCTTTTTAAAAAAAAGAGATCAGTATGTATGGTTATATACACTAAGTCCAAGTTAGTTTTAAATAAACATGTCCTTAGGCCTAATTAAGTGTAATTCCTTTTAAAATCAATTGACGTGTGCCATCATAATTAAAATCATACATGGCTCTAATCTTAGTATCATTAATATTAACTTAGTATTAAATAATCTTGAACAATTGTAGTTTGCTTTAGGCTCGATTTATACTATTATTGTGATTATGTATATGTTCGCGTAACATAATTGCGAATTTAATTCTAGAAAAAGGTAACGCGAGGGATGCGTTCGCGCAACTTCAACCAAACTTTTCTTAAATAAAATAAATAAAGCGTTATTAATTGTGGACACGTTTGCGTGACATTATCTTTGACGCATCAAAAAAAAAGAGTATATGTATGCGTAACTCAATTCTTTAATTACGAATAATCAAGCGATTAAAAGTGGTAAAAGATAAATGCACATAGGTCCTAAAAATAAGTAATTAGACAATTTAAGCCAAGTAATAATCACTAAGCGACCGTGCTAGAACCACGGAACCCGGAAAGGCCTAACACCTTCTCCCGGGTTAACAGAATTCCTTATCTAGAATTTCTACTACGCAAACTTTTAAATAAAGTCAAAAAATTTCTCGATTTGGGATTTAAAATAAACCAGTGACTTGGGACACTAAATAATTATTCCAAGTGGCGACTCTGATTAAATAATTCAAATAATTCCATTTTGAATAATGTCACTTTAATTGGAAAAACTCCCTGATATATCTCATCTCGGGTGGTAAAAAAGAGGGGTGACAGCTCTGGCGACTCTGTTGGGAACAAGAACCCAGAACTTCTAGTTCAGGGTTCAAGAATTCGAGCTTGTTAAAATAATTTTTATTTGGATTTATTATTGATATTACTGTATTTTGTAGACTTAATATGTTAATTTCCATTTATCGCTTTGATATTACTTGAATTGTATTTAAATATCTTCTTACGCCTCCTTTCTGAGTCTTCTAAAAAACGGTGCTCACGTTCGCGTGGCCCACTTTTCTATTAGAGTTATACCAAATAGAACGGGTTGGGCAAGCAACAAGGCCGGGCAGACTTTCGTGCTCCCGGTACGTTGCCCCCTTCTCGACTCGAGTTTGTCCGCTCGGGTAAGCCAGGTCTAGAACGCAACCCCAAATTTTAAACCTAGAATAATGCAACCTCATGCCGGATCCCTAGTAGGAATGTTTGTTTGCATCACGTGCATTTAACCTTGGGGACTCAACACAGGGGTTGGGTCCGTCTAGGACAGGTATACCCAAAATAAAGACCATCCTGATGTATCCTACATGTTATATGAGTATTTATTTGTATTGTCGTGCATGTTGACCGGCTAGGAAAAGATAATCAAGCGAAAAACCAAGAGTGAGGTAGGATAGAGGATTTACCCGGTTCTAAAAATCCTGGTATTTGAAAATATCTCGAAACTCTGCCAAAACTTTTGAAAAAAAAAGGGAAAAAGGAAAGTGTATTTAAAAAAAAAAGTGAGTCAAATATCATGTTTTTTTTATGTGAAAATTGACCGAACTATGCTGGTCTGATTCTCACTGGATGTGGGATACGTAGGCAACCCACAAAAGGTTCGGCCTAATATTTACAAAAAAAATAATAATCAAGTAAATTGTAGTTTAGGGCTTTGGTCAAAAGAATAAGCCGACCCAGCTTCGGTTGTATTTTTAAGTCGTTCTTACCGAAATAGCCTTAGATTATCTTTTAATTGTCGAAAGGCTATTTTCGGGAAGAATGGGCAAATCTGTCAGTAAGGTGTCTTTTTCCATAAAATATTTTCCCCCGGCCTCAAAATTTGTTTAGGGGCCACGTTTACAAAAACGATCATTTTTGCTAAAGTAGCATAAAGGGGTTCTTTATCCGTTGATTTTCTTTAAGAAATTAAAAACTTATTTTGCAAAAAGAGTCTACAAGAGTCAACCCTAACCTTAACCATCCACAGGTACAAATGAATACTGTCCAGAACCCATCACAAATGAATATTGTCCAGAACCCGTCACAAATGAATGTTGTTCAGAACCCGTCACAGTTGGTCATAGAACAGGCTCAGCTGCAGCTTTGCATGTAGTGGAATGATTTAGATAAAGATGGTCAGGATTGGGTAAAAAAGCAGCTGGGTCCCCTTATAGACATCATGAGCATCGAACCCCGGGAGGATTTAATCAAAGCCTTGGTAACCTTTTGGGATCATGTCCACAACGTGTTCCGTTTCTTGGATTTTGAGCTCACCCCTACTCTGGAGAAAATGGCCGGATACATTGATTTTGGCCAGGACTTGAGGAAACATCAACATATATTCCCGAGGGCTCCCTCTGTACACAAGTTCTTTGATCTTCTGAATATAAGTAAGCAAATGAAGAAGGCCCATGGAAGCAACAGGTGTTGTTCTTTCTACTTCTTGTACTTCAGGTTCGGGCACACAGTTGGGTATGAAACGCATGAAAAGGGGTTAAACAACAAACAAGATAAAAGCACTTGGTAGATTTATCGTCAGTTCGCTTTCATTGTGGCGTTTTTGGGTATCATGGTCTTTCCAAACACAAACGGGACAATAGATACTCGCATGTCCAGAATTGCACAAATCCTCACTACCAAAAAAGATCACACACTTGTTCCGTTAGTGTTGGCAGACATTTATCGGGCATTGACCTGGTGCAAATACAGGGCTCAATTTTTTGAGGGTTGCAACATTCTTCTTCAAATGTGGTTGATCGAACATCTCTATCGTCACCCCAAGTCCATGAGTTATGGTTCGGACTAGAACAACTTCATCAAGAATTATGAGGAAAGAGTGGAAGACTACAAATCTCCAGAAGGATTTGAGGCCTGGGTATCCCATTTTAGGACTCTAAAAGCAAGTCAAATTGAATGGACCATAGGATGGCTTCTGGTAACGGAAGTCATATACATGACAGCTTCAAAAGGCTACTTAATGATGATGGGCCTAAGGAGTATCCAACCATATGCACCACAAAGAGTTCTAAGGCAACTGGAAGGTATTAAGTGGTACCCGAAGATGTATATTTAAGTACCCAAGTCATTGAGTTACACCCAGAAGCAACCCTACCTGTGGCTTTAGTCCAACGGGATTGGAATGGTTACCGATATCTAAAAATTGACACCCATGTACCAAATCTTGCAAGAGGGGAAGTGGATCCAAATTATGTTGCGTGGTTTGAGAAAAGGTTTTATGCGAATGATGAGCTAGAGCCCGAGCCTGAAAGGCCCGCCAAAAGACCTCATGTTCAAGCTTTTGATGATAAAATTCGGGAAAGGTTGACCTGGGGAGAGAAAGAGAAAAATATCAAACTACCATTCATGCTTTGCAAGAAGAATTGAGGAACGCCGTATTCAATAATGATTTACAGACGCAAGAAGCTGAAGGTGAAAGAAAAAGGCTGGCCCAAGAAAATGAAGCTCTCCGGGCCCAAGTTCAAAAACGGAGAATAGCAGTCGAGAACTCGGGCAGAAGAAGAAAAGATGAAAGGCTCATCTATAGCCTTACACAAAAAGTACATGACTCTGAGGATGAATTGCAAAGACTGAGTCTGAGCTAGTAAAAGCCCGAACAAAGTTGGCCAAAAATGAAGAAGAACAAGCAACTTTCGTTCGACAGTTGAAGGAAAGATATGACAAAGGGGTCATGGACTAGAAAACAGAGCTTGATAGCCTTGAGGGTGAAATGACTAAAAAAGCCAAGAGCTTCAAAGCCGATAGAGAACATTGCTACGCTGTGATGGCACAGCTAGAGGAAGACCTACATCATTTGCAAGAATAGAATCATACGGCCACCCAGGTTTTAGAGGCTAGATCTAAGCATATTGGGCGGTTGTTGTAGGAAAAGGGCATCATCAAGGAAAGGGTTAGAAGAATCGCCGACTACATTATGATGAAGTGCAACGAGTGCGAAGACATGACTAGGTCCATGTTCTTGGCCACAGTAATGATCTTTGTTCGCTAGATAATGGATGATCTCTATCGCCTCCAGGATGACATGGCGCGTAGGCCCGCAGCAAGACCAGGTGGTGTCCCTAGGGCAGGATTGGAAGCACTTATGTACTCCTGATAGTTTTCTCTTTTCGAGTCTGTATTTTTATTCCTAGAGTATGTTTTGAGTCTGTTTTAGTTTTCAATTCTCAAGTATGTAGGATCGAGTCTTTGTAATAGAGAAAAATTAGAAGTCTTGTTTTTTGAAAAACCCAAAAAAATGTTTTATTTATTTGGCATTTATTCCTTGAACTACGTGATGATCTGATTCACACGGCATCATGATACGTAGGCAATCCCCATCGAATTCGGTCATGATTTTTAAATAACTCAAATAACAGAGAAAATGACGAAAAGGGAAAATCAAAAAAGAAAAGAGAGAAAACAAGAAAAAGAGAATGAGAACAAGAGAGAAAATAAGAAAGCGCAAAAAAGAGCAAGAGAGAAGATCGGGGAGAAAAACAAAAGCCGGGATGAGACACATAATTGTTGCAAAACATGTAGAGACACATTTAACAGTATAAGTGCATCACACCCCCAATGTGGGATCCCATATGTGTTAATTGCCTCGAACTGACTGTTTTGTTGTGTCTGTTGTTGAGTATAGGTTATGTTTTTAAGGTGTTGGTTTGTGGTAACCTGGCTTTACACCCTTACTTTACAAGATCCAAAGGAAGTGTTGAAATATCATCGGATAGTCACCTACCAACAATTTTCGTCCCAGATGATAGCACGTTATCGGCTATCCCAACATTAGAATCGGCAGCTACTGAAGAGAATAAGGCACTGCACCTCCGCGTGTTGGAGATGTGGGATGTTTGGTCCAATGGTAGAGAGCCGCCGAGTGTCATACCTAGCTTCCTTGAGCTACTTCCCAGAGCAAGTAGAACTTCCAACATCCCAATAAGTTACCCAAGCACCCCATTTGGATATCCCACCATCTCATCCCACTTCACCGGAGCGCCTTCTGAGGTTTGCCCCCAGGCATTGATTTTGGGAGTGGCTTCAAACATATTTACTGCACCACCAACTTCGGGTATGGCACAGCCAACCTTGCCCAGGACAAGCTTTCATCCATCATCCTTCCTTCCAAGTACCATCTTTTACACCAGATACTGCCCATTTCACTACCAATTCTTACCCTCAACAACCCTGGTATGAGTTTACCGTAGGGCAAGAGAGAGCTACAAAGAATCCCTAGCAAGAGGAAATCACTTAGAAGATGAGAAGCATGGAGCAAAGCCTTAAGAATATACAAGGTTTAAGTGGCCAAAAGAGCGTATCTTATGCTAATTTATGTATGTTCTCGCATGTGCATTTGCCCATCGGATTCAAGACCCCCAAGTTCGAAAAGTTTGACGGGCACGGGGACCCCACGGTCCACCTCAAGAGGTATTGCAATCAATTAAGAGGGGCAGGCGGAAAAGAAGAACTCCTAATGGCTTATTTTGGTGAGGGTCTAGTTAGCATTGCATCCGAGTGGTACATGGATCAAGACATGTCTCGCTAGCACATATGGGATGATTTGGCTCTAGATTTCGCCAGGCAATTCCAGTACAAGATAGACATAGCTCCAGACAGAAATTCCCTGTCTAACCTCAAAAAGAAGTCTTTGGAAAGTTTCCGAGAATATGCTGTTAAGTGGCGCGAACAAGCAGCCAGGGTAAAGTCCCTGATGGATGAGACCGAGATGGTTAGTGTTTTTCTATAAGCCCAAGAGGCTGACTACTTTCAGAATATGATGTCTGCAATGGGAAAGCCGCTTGTTAAGGCTATCAGAATTGGGGAAATGGTCGAAAATGGTTTGAAGACATGCCGCATATTGAGCCAGTCTACTATAAGAGCTACGTCCCAAGCAATCCAGAGTGGGTCACGAGGTGTAGCAAATAGAAAGAAGAAAGAATAAGTGGCGATGGTGACTTCAAGTCCGAGGAACCCTCGTCAACCCCGAGGTTACTTCCCGCCTACCCCCCTACAACATTACTATCCTCACCAGGATATGGCTTATGCTATGGCTCCCCAGCCTTACGGGGTGATGAATGCCCAGCCATGCGCTCGGCCACAACAACAGTTTAACCAAAACCGAGCTCCACTTCCTAGAAATAACCCTCCTCACCAAGCTCTATATAATCCCCGTCCCCCATAAAATAATTTTCCATACAATGCATATGCCCGCGAGCCACCCAGAAGAACAAACTTCACGCCTATTGGTGAATCATACTCTATCCTTTTTCCTAAACTGGTCCAAATGGGTTTGTTGCAACCCGTACCCCAAACCAGGCAAAACCTAGAGTCGCCCTCCTACCGACATGGCACTCGATGTGCTTACCATTCAGGAGCGGAAGGGCATGACACTGAAGACTGTTGGACTCTCAAAAGAAAAATCGAAAACCTAATAGAGCAGAAGAGGGTAGTGCTGAAAGATGAAGAGATCCCCAATGTGACCAACAACCCATTGTCGGCTGACAATAACGGGCCAGTCATTGGGATGATTTGTGAAGATAAAGAGTTTGACCTAGCTCTAAAAGCCATCATGTTATCGCCGATTTTGAAAAGAAGCCAAGGGCGGTTGTAAAGCAAGACAAGGGGGAGAAAAAGAGTAACTCCACCCCTCAAAGTGCAAAAAAGACGGTGGAAACCAAAACAGGGGCAGCACCCCCTAAAGATGCCATTCTTTATGTTCCCCAGGCTCACAAGAAAGAACAATTGGCGTTGAGTCCTCCTAAAAGGTTCAAGCTGAACAAGGGACCTAAGATGTATGTACCCAAAGGGACTTATGTGGCGCGGGGACCAGTAATTCCACCCAGGCTGAAGGAGCCCGTGATTATTAGCCGCGCACCATAAAGGCCCATGAAAGACCCTATTATAGTCCCCTGGAACTACAACAGAGCAATTGTGAAGTACAAAGGGAAAGAAATCATGGGGGAAGTAAATGAAACCAACCCATTTAGGAAGTACCTCAATCTGGAAGAAGTGAACAACGCCAAGCAGAAGCGCTTCCCACTCAAAAAGCTAGTTAGCGCCGAAGAAGCATAGGAGTTTTTTCGAAAAATGAAGACTGCGGAATTCGAGGTAATTGACCAACTCCAGAAGTCTCCTTCTCATGTATCGCTCTTGTTTCTACTGATAAGCTCGACTAAGCATCAGAAAGTGTTGATAAAGACCTTAAATGAAGCGTATGTTCCGATTGAAACCACCGTTGAGCAACTGCAAAGGATGGCGGAGCGATTCTTTGAAGTGAACCGGATCTCATTCAGCAGGAATGAATTTACCTCGGAAGGGGCCACCCATAACAAAGCTCTTCATCTGATAGTTATGTGTGAAGGGTACTATGTGAAAAGAGTCATGGTGGATGGCGGATCAGTGGTCGACATATGCCCTTTCTCAATTTTGCAAAGAATGGAAATTGGGACTGAGTGAATCAGGCCTAATAATGTTTGTGTGCATGCCTTCGATGGCATCAAGAGAGACACAATCGAGGAGATTAATTTGATCTTGACTATCGGTCCTGTGGATTTCGAAGTGACATTTCAGGTTTTGGACATGGGTACCTCTTATAATTTTCTCTTAGGAAGGCCTTGGATCCATGCTGTAGAGGCCGTACCTTCTACCCTACACCAAATGGTGAAGTTTGAATACGAAGATCAGGAAATTATGGTTCATGGAGAAGACAAGCAATCAATTTACTGGGACCCGTCAGTCCCATGTCTCGAACCTAGGGAAGATAGTGAGCACATAGTCTATCAGGCTTTTGAGGTTGTGGTTGCAGATCAATGTGAGGAAGGAAGCCCGTGTCCTCAACATTTTCTGTCAAATGTGTCAATCATGGTCGCTACTGAAATGATCAAGCACGGGTATAAGCCCGGGAAGGGGCTCGGGGTATCTTTGCAAGGAATCACAGAACCTATCACTTTAGCTGTCAGTAAGAACTTTTTTGGTATCAGTTTCCAAGCTACCGAAGTGGATGTGAAATGGGCTAAAGAGCGTAAGAATGACGGGTGGGTTCTACCTCAGCCGGTCCTGCATCTCTCTAAAACATTCGTCAAGCCAAAGTATACGGAAGAAGAAGATGATGAGGCCTTCACGGACGAGAAAATTGAGGACATATGTGGAGCCATGAGGCAAATGCTATATGAAGCTCATATGGTCCTGCCGGGTGAATTCTTAAGCAATGTTGAGGTTCAATTTATGGGGCCCGATGCCAAGCTGCAAAATTGGAAGGCTACTCCATTCCCAGTCAGGCGGGAATCCCGGTAGTCCAGTCTTGCCACCTTTTCTGCATTTCGAGTTATTCCAGGGTGTAACTCGAATGTTTCTTTTAGTTTATTGTCTTTAAAATTCCAATTTAAACCCTTCTATCTTCAAATTCAATGAAATGAGATCAATATTTTATCGTCTATGAATCAATTTCTTTATTATTTCTGATTTTTGTTACTTTTCTTATTTCTTCCTTTCAGTTCTAATAATGCGGACTTAAATAACATGACATGCTTGCAGACTTCATGCCCAGATCATAGCACATTGTCTAACTGTGAAATAATAAATCAAGAACGGGAATATGATGAAGATGAAGTTTATAGGAAAATAAACCAAGAACTGGAACAATTCGAGAATAAACCTAAGCCAAACTTAAATGAAACTGAGCCGGTTAATTTGGATAGTTCAGAAGAGGTCCAAGAAACCATGATAAGCATTCACGCGGATGAAAGAACTAGGGATACATTGATCCAACTTTTGTTCGAATTCAAAGATAGGTTTGCTTGGTCCTACGATGATATGCCAGGATTAAGTGTCGATTTAGTGGTCCACAAATTGCCAACTTACCCCGATTATCCCTCTGTCCAGCAAAAATAAAGGAAGCTCACTGACATTAGTGACAAGATCAAAGAAGAGGTCACCAAGAAGTTGAAGGCGGGGTGATCCGAGTGGTCCAATACACCACATGGTTGGCTAATATGGTTCCCGCCCCAAAGAAAGATGGGAAAACTCGAGTGTGTATTGACTATCGGGATCTGAACAAAGAAAGTCCCAAAGACAACTTCCCTGTGCCAAACATCCACATCCTTATTGACAACTGTGCCAAACATGAGATACAATGTTTCGTGGATTGTTATGCGGGATATCATCAGGTCTTGATGGATGCAGAAGACGCGTAAAAGATAGCCTTTACTACACCCTGGGGCACCTACTATTACAGGGTCATATCTTTTGGTTTAAAGAACGCTGGGGCAATTTACATGAGAGGTATGACTTCCATCTTTCATGACATGATGCACCAAGAAATCAAGGTGTATGTGAATGATGTAATCATTAAATCAAGAATGCAGGATGACCATATTCGGGATCTGAGAAAATTCTTTGAGCGTCTGCGTAAGTATGGCTTAAAGTTAAATCTAGTTAAATGCACATTTGGAGTTCCGTCAGGGAAACTTTTGGGATTTATAGTCAGTCGGAGGGGCATCGAGTTAGATCCAACAAAGATAATAAAGTCTATTCAGGATTTGCCTCCTCCGAGAACCAAGAAAGAGGTTATAAGTCTTTTGGGAAGGCTGAATTACATCAGTCGGTTCATTGCTCAGTTGACTTCCACGTGTGAGCCCATATTTAAGCTGTTGAAGTAAGATGCAGCGATTAAATGGACAGATGAGTGTCAAGAAGCCTTCGACAAAATCAAAGAATATCTGTCAAATCCGCCAGTCTTGGTCCCATCCGAACCTGGAAGGCCTTTGTTTTTATATTTGACATTCTTGGAGAATTCCTTCGGATGTGTTCTCGGGCAACATGATATGACCGGGAAGAAAGAGCAGGAAATATATTATTTGAGCAAGAAGTTCACTAGCTATGAAGCCAAATACACTTTGTTGGAAAGGACTTGTTGTGCCCTAACTTGGGTCGCTCAGAAGCTTAGGCATTACCTGTTGGCCTACACCACTTATCTCATCAACAGGTTTGATCCTTTGAAGTACATATTCCAAAAATCGATGCCCACGGGGAGGTTAGCGAAATTGCAAATCCTGCTCACCGAGTTTGACATAGTCTATGTCACCCACACAGCAATAAAAGCCCAAGATTTAGCGGATCACCTAGTTGAAAATCCTGTTGATGATGAATATCAGCCTTTGAGTACTTACTTTTTTGGACGAGGAAGTAAATTCAGTTGAGGTAATTTCAGAAGACACCAATGTTTGGAAAATGTTCTTCAATGGAGCTATGAATGCAAAAGGTGTCGGGATTGGGGAAATCTTGATCTCACCTACTGGTCAGCACTATCCGGCCACAGCCCGGCTTCGATTTTTCTACACCAACAATACCGCTGACTATGAAGCCTACATTATGGGTATGAACATGGCAATCGACCAAGATGTGGAAGATTGTTAATCATGGGAGATTCGAACTTGATTATCCGACAAGCTCAGGGTGAATGGGAAACTCGGGATGTCAAGCTTATTCCATACAGGCAACATGTGGAAGATCTTAGAAAGCTGTTCAAGTCAGTCGAGTTCAGGTACATTTCTTGTTTCACAATGAGTTAGCCGATGCACTCGCTACTTTGGCCTCGATGTTACCATATCCAGGCAATGTCCACATTGACCTGTTGGAAATCCAAGTCCGAGAAAGGCATGGTTACTGCAATACGGTTGAGGTGGAACCAAATGTTCAACCATGGTATCATGATATCAAGAGATTTTTGAAAATAAGGGAATATCCCGAGCAAGCCAATGGAGACCAAAAGAGAACCATTAGAAGGATTGCCAACAATTTCTTCTTGAGCGGAGAGGTCTTGTACAAAAGGACTCCAGATCTTAACCTTTTAAGATGTGTGGATGCCCAAGAGGCTGGGACAATCATGAATGAAGTGCACGCGGGAGTATGTGGCCCCCATATGAATGGATACATCCTGGCAAAGAAAATCCTTCGAGAAGGTTATTACTGGATGACTATGGAAAAGGATTGCTTTCAGTTTCGTCCGAAAATGTCATCAGTGTCAGGTGCACGGTGACCCGATTCATGCACCACCTTCAAAATTACATCCTATTGAAGCAAAAGGAAAGTTCACCCCAAATTGGAAAGGACCATACATTATAATAAAAAAGTTATTGGCTAAAGGGGGATTGTACTTGGGAGACATTGAAGGAAATGATCCTAAAATAGCTATAAATGCAGACCCATTCAAAAGGTATTATGTTTAACCCTTCTACGGTACCAATATTATCTGATTGGGAGGACGAAGGCTTTCATTCTCGCTACCCCAAACACTCCAATCCTTTGCTAAACTTTTGAGCCAGTTACCCTTCTTTAATCCTCTTTGGAACCTAAAAACGTCTGTAAAAAAATCAAAATCAAAAACAAAGTTTCCCTTAACTATGTTCGACTTGATTCCGAAAGGATATGTAGGAAGCCTCTCTCTGGAGTTCAGTCACACCAAAACAAATATCCAAATTCCCCCAAAGTGAAACTGGGGAAGATGTTATAATAGTTCGGCGATGATCCCGCCTGAATGGTTCAAAAGTTGTAATTCGATCCAAATTCGTTTTACCCCAAACCCTGTTCAAGTCCTTCCGATCAATAGATAAAAGATGTTCAAAATTGGAGGATACAACTACTTGGATCTGATACAGCAAAATGAGAGAAATAAAAAAAAAGAGTCTTATTGGTGAAAACCCACATGGGCACCGTAAGGCGATGGTGAGCAGAGAAACTGAAAATGAGAGAGTTTTGTTAGTGAAAACTCGCAAAGAGCACTATAAGGCAATGGTAAGAGGAGAAATGAGAGAGGTTAAGTGGCGAAAACCCGCAAAGGGCGCCATTGATCGAAAAGAAGGAATTCCCTACAACCATCGGCACTGATAGAGTCCTGGCAAGGTTTCTCGATTTTAAGACACGAGTTATGATAGGTTTATAAGAGATTGAATGGTTGCGCAAGATCGGGTATCCAGTCCAAGAAGCATGTCATGTCTATTGAAGTCTGCATGTACTCCAGATAAGTCCTTCTTTCTTCCTCCGAAAGGGACACTTCTTGTTAAATTCATTATCATGTCCTTGGTTTACCTTTCTTTGAATCCCTTTCGATTTAATCCTTCTCCGAAACTAATACAAAGAAAAGATGGCAAGATTGGTTTTACAGGGTTCTACTTAACAAAAGCCAACTGAAGGAAAAGCACCCAGCCTTAGCAGGTGCATCAAGTCGATCTCGATTGGCCATGATGGACGATGCTTCAGAATCAAAATTATTGAAAAGGAAAGAAATCCAAAGTCAAGTGCTCATAAAGGCAAAATAAGATGAAAAGGCCAAAGCCCACACGGTTGAACCATCATTTGAAATTTTGGAAGGTCAAGATCCCGAATTTAGAAGAGAGATTGATCTCCAGAAAGCCAACGAGCAATAGAGATTTTCATCGAAAGAGTTGGGCCGAGATCAAGTGATCAAAACAATCAAGGCCAAAAAACCAACCACCGTTTTGAACTAACAATTGTTTTTTGTTTGAAAACATGAAACAGGTGCAATCCAAAGCAACCTTGCAAGAAGCAGGTGCAACCGAAGAGAAACTGCACAAGGGCTAGAAACAGCTTTGCAGCAACAATCCATAAAGGGATGTCCCCTCCCAAAATTCTTTCCCGCATTTCCTCATGCTATGAAATATTAAAAAAGATGAAAAAAAGAGATAAGAAGAATTAAAAAAAAAAGATAGAAGAAAATTTAATTACATGGTAGCCTAGGGTCCCCAATCTCTAGTTACCTTTTTTTTCAATATAGGGTTTTCACTCCCTAGTTGATTTTATTTTGGGCATAGGGTCTCCACTCCCTAGTCTGCTTTTCCAACATAGCGTCTCCACTCCCTAGTGGATTTTATTTTAGTCATAGGGTCTCCACTCCCTAGTCTGCTTTTCTAACATAGGGCCTCCATTTCCTAGTTGATTTTATTTTAGGCATAGGGTCTCCACTCCCTAGTCTGCTTTTCCAGCATAGAGTCTCCACTCCCTAGTTGATTTTATTTTAGGCATAGGGTCTTAACTCCCTAGTTTGCTTTTCCAACATAGGGTCTCCACTCCCTAGTTGATTTTATTTTAGACAAAGGGTCTCTACTCCCTAGTCTGCTTTTCCAATATAAGGTCTCCACTCCCTAGTTGATTTCATTTTAGGCGTAGGGTCTCCACTCCCTAGTCTGTTTTTCCAATATAGGGTCTCCACTCCCTAGTTGAAGTTATTTTAGATATAGGGTCTCCACTCCCTAGTCTACTTTTCCAACATAGGGTCTCAACTCCCTAGTTGAATTATTTTAGGCATAGGGTCTCCACTCCCTAGTTGAATTTATTTTAGACATAGGGTCTCCACTCCCTAGTCATTTTTCCAACATAGGGTCTTCATTCCCTAGTTGAAGTTATTTTAGACACAGGATCTCCACTCCCTGGTCTGCTTTTCCAACATAGGGTCTCCACTCCCTAGTTGATTTTATTTTAGGCATAGGGTCTCCACTTCCTAGTCTCTTTTCCAACATAGGGTCTCCACTCCCTGGTTGATTTCATTATAGATATAGGGCTCCACTCTATAATCATTTTTTCTCAAGGATACACAATCCTGATTTTATTGCTTTCAATAAAGAAATAGTTTAGATTTTTGCTACAATAACTCACAAAATTTTTCTAGTGAAAATTGGGGCAGAAAATTTTGTTTGTTTGTTTGCTTTGGTGCCTGAACAGGTTTTTACCATAAGGAACAAGGTTTGAGATGACCAAAAGAAGAAGTCTCAACCCAAATAAAAGAAAAGAAGAAACAAGAAAAGAAGTTGAATTCTAAGTGTAGAAGCAGAGAAAAAATGCATACTTCCCAAGATTTGATTGAAGTCACAAGTTTTGCATGTCCCGCCTTGATTAGAGAAGCTGAAGAAGAATGAATTAGTGATTGAAACTAACGAGCATCGAGATTCAGATCAGAGTCTGCAGGAAGAATCATCCAAGACTCAAGATCAAGCTTTAGAAGGTTTATAGATAGGAATCTTGTAACTCGTAGTTCATAGGATTTAGCTAGTTTAGGCTTTCATATTTCATTTTGGTGTAATAAGGAGCTCAGCAAGCCAAAACAGCAGCAACAACAGTGAAATCACAGTCTCCTTGTAGTCCTAACTACCAAAACTTCCAGAACTACACTGACCTAATTCCTTTGTATCCAAGGATATATAGGCAACCTCTAAAGCAAGGTTCGATCGCACTCTTTTAAAAGATGCTTCTTATGGAGTTTCAAATAGGCAAAAATCCCTCGTAATTGCTCATTTTATCTTTGCCTGAAAACCCTTCGTGTCTTCGAGCAAAGAGGGGCGGCTGTGAGCATGTGATTTTTGCCCTACATGAATTACTACTATAAAATCCAAGAAAATAGATATTTTCCAATTATTTGCCATTTTATATGAATTTTTGTAGAATTTTTATTAATTATTTGCATTTTTGTGCACATTTAATTTTTATTAAAATCATGAAAAATGCTAAAAATACTATGCATTGCATTTGGGTTTGTCTTTACATTTTTAGGATTAATTAGTTAATTATTTATTTTATTAAAAATAAAAATCACAAAAATGGCCCATTTTTACATTTTTCCTTTTTAATTTTAGATTATTGATTTTTCACTTTTAATTTAGGATTAAGTGATTTTTATAATTTTTATAATTAGGTAATTCATTTAATTTCACATTTTAGATTAATTTAGGTTTTTTTAGGATTTTTAATTTAAAAAAAAAAGAAGGAAAAAGAAAAGAAAAGGAAAATAAGGAGATAAATTGAAAAGGGGTTTTAATTTCTGATTTGAGCTATTTGAAGCCAAAACCAGCCCAAAATTACCCAAACCCATCCAAGAAGTCACCCAAACCCAAGCCCAATTTTGCCTACCCGGTTCACGCTTGCCCCATCCCCAAACGACACCGTTTTGCCCTGATCTCATCACGATCGTTGGATCATTGTGATCCAACGGCCCGGAACTGACCCCTTATTTAATATTTAACTGTCTGAAACTCCTACCCCCCCCCCCTTCCAAACCCATCAGTTCATCTCTAACACCCTTAACTCCAGAAACCCTAGTCGCCTTCATATTCTCCGTCGCCTCCGCCATCAAACACCCGCCGAAAATTGCCTCACGGCGGTTCCGGTGTCCCAAACACCACCAATTTAACACCACAGAACCCCCATCATCTCCTCGTTCCAAATCTCCAATTCGTTTCATTCAAATCACCACCAAAAATCTCGAATTTCAAATACGAGATTCCTGCCCAAAAACCCTAAGTGTTCCAAATCGCCCCAAATTAACACCCTATAATCCTTGCACCCATCTGAACCCTAAACCACCATTAGCCCCCCTCGAATCAGCCCCAGCGGCGTCGAATTTTGAATCCAAGATTATGGAACCCTAATTTTCTTTCACCTCCAATTTTCCAGCAATTGTTGGGGCTTTTGAACCCAAGACTCCCATGAATTCATTGCCCTTAATAAGAGCAATTGATTCATGGTTGTCTAAAGTTCATTCGTACCCCGAGAATTTGGGTCTTAATCCGAAAGTCAGTCCAGTTTATTGGAAGATTAAGTTTAGGTAAATTTTCTTTCCTTTTTCTATTTGTTCTATCTTCTTTGCATGTTCCAATTGCATGAATTTAGTTTGAGTAGGGTTCATTTTATTAATTTGGTTCCTCAAATAATTGTTCTATTCTTTTTCCATGATTTCATCTCATGTTGATATTCAGTTTTGTTTTAGGTAAATTAACAGTTTGTCTAGTATGTTTGTTAAACTGATTAGAATTGATTGTTTTAATTATTGAGTGAATTAAATCCTAGGTTTTCTTTATATTTTGCACTTTTCATCTTATTTTGATCACTGCCTAGCTACATTAATTGTAAAGTATGGAGATGTGACGGTTGGACGCCATGCTTCGGCGTAGGCTCTGGATAGGCCGGCCTTGTCAAACTTAGTCGTGTGTCTAGGGAACTTCCCCTTCTGTTCTAGCCTCATTCTCCGTCTTCTTCAAGTCCTCTAATTTTGCCACATATAGATAGTTTCTGTGTTTCCCAGAACAAGCGATGGGAAATGATTCTGACACCTGACTCCTCGAGCTTCTTATGGTGACATCACACCAATGACGCAACCTGTGGCATGAGCTTTTGTGGTAACCGGGGTGCCCCACGGACTTATGCATTTGACATCATTTAATGTGCTTCCAATTCCTGTTCTCCAAGCTGAGTGTACCGTCGTCGATTCGATTCCTCAATAGCGCAGCAATTGCGTCCGTCGATCAGTCTCCCAAAGCCTCGATGACCGTGTCGTTACCCGTTATAAATATGGGTTCCTTGGCACTGATTTTTCTATCCTAGTACTTCTGTTAGCTTATTTTCCCATTTCTTCTTATCATCTTCCTCCATCCTTGAACATCATGTTGGGTCTCATGGCCTCAAGGCCGTTCGATAGAGCTCCCGCAGGCTGTGTTGTGGTCTGTTGCCGGAGCTTCCCTTCGTCGAGCATGATCATGATGTCCTATTGCTACTGTGGTCATTAGCCCGAGACGATTTCAGACGGGGAGTCGGTCTTCCCCTTTCGTAGGCAGTTATTTGGACTATGCACCGTTGCTCATTCTCCTACCTAGTCCCGGTACGGCACTTCATCCCTTGGGTTTTTCCTTTACCAAGGGATAAAGTGGCACTACCGGTCGTTGAGCCTGAGGCCCGCCGAATCTTCAACCATTAGCTTTGGCTGGTCATGTCTCTTTTCTCTTCCTCCTCTGTATCCCCTCCTTTTTCTCTTCTACCCGGCGAGGGACCCCCCGGGGGATTGATCTGGGAACCTAGAGGAAGCGGCGGTCGAAGGAATCGCACTCGAGGATGCGTGCTCGAGGGGGCGGCACCTGAGGATGTTGATACCAGAGATGGATTTTCAAGGATGGACCGAGCTCTCGGGTTTCATCACATGTACATCCTTCCATTCCTTCATTTTTGGCGTAGAAATCCTTTGTAGGCTTTTGTAATTGTATGTAAGGACCCCTCGAGGGCCGTTGTATATGGATTTTTATGAATATGAATATACTTCCTTGACTTCTGTTTTCAATTCTTGCCTTATTATTGCATGCTCTCGTGCCCTTCGAGGCCTTTGAATGTTTTCCTTTGTTGCTAACCGCTGATATCTAACTCGGATGCGAGCGTTCTTTCTGATCCTCTACTTATTGACGTGGCTCTTTCCCAAGCCCATCATCGTACCTCGGACCAAGCCCGAATTGATCCGATAGGTTTGGGTTGTCGAGCCCTTCGGGTTGCATAGAGATAATACGCTGAGTTTTGGAGCTTTCGAGAGCGGTAACCTGAGTGAAGGTCAGTTTTGGGTACCTGGGGGTCTCTTTTGAACTTGATGCAGATAACCTTTTAAAGCGTAGCCGATAGACTTCTGTTGAGGGGTTACCTGTACTCAGGCGCTGCCTCGAACCTCACTGGAGCCTTTGTAATCGGAGCTTCACGTGCTTATTTTTATTTTAGAAAAGGGAACCATGAAATCGGGTACAGCCTTGAGTCGAGTGATGGCGTTGAACGCTTCCCGAAGCCTGACTTCTTTTTTGGTGGAGATCCTCGAGGTCGGATGCTACCTCGAAATTGGAGACAATACGGTTGACTCCTTGAGTCCTGGCTTCTCGTTGATGGATGCCTCTAGGGTCGGGTATTGCCCCATCGATCTGTGTTGAGACTGTTGTCTTCCCGGGGCTCACTTCGGATAGGTGAGTCGTTGATGTTTCCTACATATATGTGGGGCGGCTTCGGCTTCTTCAAAAAGGCCTCACTATTTTAGACAGCTACCCTTCCGCCTTAGCGTAGGGTTCTTCATTTCTTCAAGCATAAAAAATCATTAGCGCACGTTCTTGCTTTAGTCTGTCAATTCTACCATAGCCATGGCAACTACTTTGGGGCCACCCCGGCAAGGAGTAGGGAGTGTCACTCCCGGCTCTCAAGATCCGCTAGAGTTCGCTCTGAAGACCGTGTCTTTGATAAAAGAGGAACATCTAGAGAAGGTGAGGAGATGTTATGGATGGAGCAAGGGGGTAACGTTGCAGGTGCTTTCCCTGGATGAGAGTATTACGGATTCTACTGATGGATTCTTGAGCATATACCTATATCCTTTCGTATTTGGCCCCCTTGATAGGGTCATACTTGATTTTTGCTTGAAGTATTGGGTTACTTTGACTCAGATACATCCATCGTTTTGGCGAGTGGTACTGATAATGAGGTCCTTTGCGGAGAAGGCTGGGCTTGAATTCATGCTTAGTCACCTCGTCAGGTTGTACCGGCCCTACCATCACTAAGGCCTGCTAACCCTGCAGTGTCGTTCATCCACACCCTTCGTCGTCAACGATGAAGAAGATGGGGATTAGGAGTGGGCCAATCGGTTCGTCCAGGTTCGGACGACTGACATCATCCCCGTGGAGCTTATGCCATTTCTCGAGAGATGGAATTATGCACGTGAGTGGAGTGTCTGGTGCTTTCTCAGATTTTGCTTATAGAGAAAAATCAGTTGAGTAATTGTGCTTCTCCCTTTTTGCAGCAACTTCATGAATATCGGGCGAAGTTCTCGATCTGCCCGGCTGGGTCCGGAGGTTGGTGACCCATTCGACCTGCGACGAGCGTAGGTGGCGAGCTGTATTATGTCTCGAATGGGGAGCGAG
Organism: Nicotiana sylvestris; assembly: GCF_000393655.2. Lineage (NCBI taxonomy): Eukaryota > Viridiplantae > Streptophyta > Magnoliopsida > Solanales > Solanaceae > Nicotiana > Nicotiana sylvestris. The sequence goes on from NC_091059.1 coordinate 58,512,011, forward strand.
ATACCAAGGTATGCGCGCATGCTGCCTTGGCCTTCGTATATTTGAGATGACATTTTCCCCTTTCTTTTGTACCGGTTTTGCCGTTTTAGGTACCGGGCGGTTCCTTGGGATGAGGTAGTACTCTTCCGAAGATGGGAAGGAGTCGTCGGCCTTCGAGCTGGGGGATGATGGCGATAAATGTGATTTGCACCTGCAGTGTGGTAGAGCTTTTAATAGGGCTCAACGGGCCCGTATCTTCAAGGAGAGTGCATCGCCCGAGCCTACTGTTCCCAGAGTGTTTGATTCCAGGACGGTGGTTCCTCCGAGTGAATATGTTTTGCCCGAAGTTGATTCTCCCGGGTCTAGAGGGGCAGGACCAATAGGAGTGTGCTCCGTCTTTGAGGAAGTCCGCCGACTTCACTTCATGGTGAGTTTTGGCGCAGTCATCCCGGTATTTTGCATCTTCCGTTCTTTATTGAGCTTTTCTTTTGCAGGTCTTTGATAGGCTCAAGTCTGAACGGTTCCGTCAAGGGGCCAGGCTTTGGGAAGCTCTAGACGAGGGTGAGTCCTTTAAGCTCCTTAGCGAGGAGAAGGAGGTTGAATTGATGTATTGGCGATATGAGGCATACCGGAGCTCGAAATACGAGAGCTACTTGATGGAGCAGGTAACCTTTCGTAGTACGTGCTTCGCTCCTTTTGACCCTTAAGGTTAACCCTTTTTCCTATCTCAGCTGCAGAAAAAGAAGGAGGCCTTAGAATACCTTAAAGGCGAAGTCGACCACGTCAGGAATGCTTGCAGCGAACTAAGGGCTCAGGTGCAAGCTTGAGCTTTAGAGGAGAAAGGTGCCTCTGCCAAGGTTCCCGCCTTCAAGGTCCAACTCCGTTTGGCTCATGACAATGCCTCAGTTCAAGCAGATATGATCGCGAAGCTCGAGATAGATCTCTCAATGGTCATGGATGAGATAACTGATGCTCGGGCTGAAGCGTCATTGAGTCGAACCAGGGCTGATCAGGAGATGGCGATTCATGTGAAAGATGTTGCTGACGCCCAGGCTGAGTTGAAGCAGGCCCTCGATCGTGGGAAGAGGATCGAAGAATATGTTCGTTGTAGATCCCGCAGAGAGGTACTCGAGGAGGTCGGTGCTAGGGGCTTCGTTCTCTCGGGGGAATTGGCTCGCGCAAGGGCGGACGAGCGCGATGCTCGGTTACTTCTTACTGACGTCTCAGAGAGCGAATCTAGGCCGGCAGGCCGTAGCCTTTTGGAGTGGAGCGTAGATTCTGTCATTTTTTAACTTTGTATTTGATATCTATAGAACATGTTTGTAGATGGAGAGAGCGCCTTTCGCGTGTATAAAATAAGGGAAAACTTGAAGCTTTATCTCTTTCGCATCCCTTTTTGCATTGATTTTGACCAGGCGGGCTGGTTTCGGTGTTTGACAGGAACCTCATGGGTCCGGAGCTAATTAGGCAGGCCCGGAGGCTTTTAAGCGTGACTTTTGTCGTAAATAGGCGTTGGGGCCTCTGTGCTTTGCCCAGCTATTTAGGCTCAATCTTTGAGCCCGGCCTTGACTCGAGCTTACCAGACCTCCAGTCTCATATGCCTGCATGAGTGGATGATAATCATTTTTATTTCTCGCCCTCGGGTGTTCGTTGTTTCAACTATTTTTAGTCCAGTCTCCGAGTCGCGTTGCGACTCGAGCTCCAATTGACTCTTAAGTTTTTTCGATTTTCAAGCTGGCGATAGTGGCACTTACGCTGTTTGGTCATTAAGACCTTTTAATATGTGGCACGGAGGCTTGCATAGTTAACTATTTTGGATTCGGTCTCCGAGTCGGGTTACGACTCGAGCTCATTTTAATCCTCAGGTTGTCAATTTTAAAGCTAGCGACAGTGGCACTTACGCTGTTTGGTTGTTGAGACCTTTTAGTGTGCGGCCCGGAGGCTTATTTGGCTGGCAACAATGGCTCTTACTCTTTTGCCCATAGGCATTTTGTAGGCTTTGTATTCCTCTCGTTATGGTCTTTTTGAAATAATTTTGCCCGACCAGTCGTTGGTTCGAGAAGAACCTCGATTTCAAGTCGTTAGCGGCGATGTTCGAGCACCTCAGAAGGTTTTTAGCTTGTAGGCTGAGTAGTTCGAAGCCTTGTTATTTGGAGCTGACATGGTCAAAGCTAGTTTGCCTGTTGAGGGAAGCCTGTTTTAACTGGTTCTTTCTGAAGTATATTCGAAGTAATGGCCTGCGATTTTGTTTACCGACGGTCGGGCGTCCCCGAGTCACATTAATTTGGATGGATCAGCCATTTTGAACGTAGTCATATGTGTTTGGCCGGAGCCATTTTGATCCCGAGTGATATTTTAGGTGTCTACACCGAGGGTATGCCCTTTCGGGATTCTTACAAATGCGACGTATAGCCTAAATTTCGGGATTTTGATTTTTATGCCTGTAGTAAGGTCTTACAAAAAATTTCATGCCTGTTGAGGTCTTACAGTTTATGCTGCTTTGTATAATAGATCTGGTTATACCGAGTCTGCTCGCTCGGGGTCTTACGGCCTCGGGTTTCCCAATGTAAGGCATTTGGCGACAGTCTCCGAGTTTGCTTAGGCCCAAAGGTCGTCATTCGTGAGCTTGGAGTTACCTTGCTGGGGTTTTATGAGCCCGGATTTAGACCCTAGGGTCGTGCGAGCGCCAAATCATCGACGTCAAGTCTTCGAGTACTTCGGGACACATGCGGTGGAGGGATCCTTGCCGAGAGTATGCTGAAATTTCCTCTTTCGGAGTATGAGGTGCTGAAAGATGTTCTTTTATTGCTTGGCATAAATACATATCGTTTCATTGTTGTGAGCTTGGTCCGCACGGGCGCGGCTCCTTGGACCGTTTGGTCTGGTACATGATTCCCTATTGAAACTCGATATGTCATTCCCCGGCCCTTCTGAGCGGTCGACACTTTTCAGAGAGAGGGGGATGTCCTTCATCGTTTGATTGCAGAAGGAAGGATTGCGATCTTGTCAGATCCTCCTCAAGGGGTACGCTGCTCTGCTAAGAACCTTGCTGGCGAGACCTTCTTTGGGGCGGAAATCCGATCGAGGGGAAGGAGCGCGACAGGTTCTATTAAGGCCTTGGGGTGCTTGGGCAGAGTTAGCACTTCCGAACGCCCTTGCTGGATGTCTGCGTACAGGTTAGTAATAAATAACGAAGGAAGGAGGTAATTTTTCTTTACCGCGGGGTGTGTAGGCGATGTTCCGGGGTTTGATAGGTTCATGTTGTTTCGGAGTGTGGATTCTAGTACGGCCCTCCACCGTGTTTAATTGAACTTGGCCGAAGATGTGGTTCGCTTACCTTTTGATCCTTTCGAGAGTGGAGGTATCGATGTCGGCAATGCATCATATGATGAGGAATTTCCTCTTGCCACGTATCGCTTTTCGCCCACGGTTTTAATTCTATCCCTAGCATGGAATTTCATCCCTCGGGCGAAGTAGGGGCGGTGCTGTCTTCGTGCGGTGCGCTCGTGGTTGTCTAAATAAGGCGTCCGTGCTTTGCGCCTCCTTTGACAGTATGGGATTCGGCATTCCTGTCTCAGCAAGCCGTGCGGTACTGAAAGAATGGTCTTTCTCCTTCTTGTAGCGATCGCCGTTTGGAATTTGTTAAAGATTCGATAGGTGGTCGTGTTTTGACCCGGTGGTCCGAGCCGCAATATTAACCTCGGCCCGACAACGTTGATGTGTTGATCGAACCACCTGAATTCATGACCACATATTTTATTTGAAATAGATCAAATGACGGAAAAGGTTACCAATGCGTCAGTGTGAGGCCGAGGTGAAGTCTGAGTGTCTTTTTTGCTGGATGTAAGGGTGTCCTCCGGAACGTATCCCCGGAGCCGCCTTTTCCTAGTAATGAGAATTCTTACTTTCCATTTTATGAGTCCTTGGAGGGTGTTTCCGCTCCTCCACTATCGAGGCAATACGTCGTGGCTCATTTGCTTCATTCTTCCTGGTTGTCTTCCTCCCTCGGGGCTGAATTCGAGCCTGATCGCTCGACAGTACTCGGCGGTGATTTTTATTGAGTAGCACGGTTGTTTACCTGCTGAGCTGGTGGCCAATTTCGACCCTGTGGTCGTGCGCTCCATGCAGTTCCCTCGCCGGGTTGTGATTCCTTTGAGGGGAATTTGGTCGAATAGGTCCGAGTTATTTGGCGTCCCTGGTTTCGCTTATGGTGAACACGACGTTTGGCATAGCAATGCTGAAATTGTACTCTGATGGGCGAGGTGCCTTTGCCGGTCGTGCATCCTCATGGAATCTGGCTTTGTTAAAGATTCCTCGAGGATGTTGCCCTCGAGCCATTTCCCGACCATCGCGAGGTAGATTGCATCTTAGGGCGTTCCTCCTATCCGCGGTGCATGGGTGGTACCTCCTTTTGTTTGGCATTAGTTTCTTTGCTGGGAGCCTGCTTGGGTATATTGAGCCCGAGAAGGCTCCCGGATGGTCATCCACGACCTTGATTCGTGGCTGGTGTCGGGCACGAGCATCTGACCAGATCTTGGCTAGGTATCTGATCAAGTTTTGTTTGACCTGCCCCGAAGTCGTTGGGATTGGTTTATTTAGGCTTTGGGCGAAGGCCTGTGTTGTCCAGTCACCCGAGATCGGGGGAGATCTCATTCGTTCCATTGGAGAATGAGGTGTGAATTCCCGTGGCATTTTATTTCCCTTTGTTCGGCCTTGGATGTGTCGGGCTCTCCCGTCCCTGCTTTGATGGCATCGACGCGTGTCTCTATGGAGGAATCTGCTGGCACGGTGAGCGAGTTTGTGGGGTCGGGTGCTAGGCCACGACGCCACATCATGGTTCCTTTTGAGAGTGTTTCCCCGAACCTTTTCAATAAGACGGGCTCGAACACATTATCTTGAGGGTCGTTGCCTTTACCTACGCAAGTATAAGCAGTGATGTGATCGTCAAGATTTGGGGTCCCGTTGTACTCAGGGAGTTCTGGCATTCCCGACTCCTTTGAAATGGGTCCCGGGACCGCTTCCTCAGGGGACAGTCGTTGCATAAACTTCCACGAACCTGACTCGATCCTTTTGGAGAGATCCCCAAGCATCTTTGTTATGGCAGGGTCGGTTATCAATCTATTGTTGCTTGATCTCTCGGGTACTCGTTCGGCGGGGGGAGCTGTTTCTGGCGCTACTATACTGGGAGTCTCCGGGTGGCTTTGCAACTGAGCGATAGCCAACTGTTGTGCCTGCAACATTTCAAAAATATCGTGAAGACTAACTTCCTGTGCTTCCCATCGACGTGTGAGGCTTCATCGGCCTGCTGTGCGTCTTGTGAACCCGCATCTGCTGGAATCGGCCCAGATGCGTTATCAGGGTTCTGTGGCGTCGTGCCAACGACTGAAGCAGCCATATCGTTTTCGTCGTGATTTTCGAGATAGTTGTTTTCAACCCTGTTTGCCGAGCCAGACATTTTGACTTGAAATCAAGAGATCTTGGACAAAAAAAAGTGTGAAAGATAACTTACGTTTGAGCAATGAAACCAGCAAGTTATTTCTAGTCCCACGGTGGGCGCCAAACTGTTTACCGTGAAAATGGTAACAACAATTAAATTTGTAGATGTGATTCTAAAAATACGTGATATATTTTTATGCTAGTTGTATGAGCAGATGATGCTAAGAATATGAAGTCTAACGATGAAATTCTAGCTAAAACGAGGCAATAATCAGACCGACGGGCTTACTGCCCTGGCTTGGACTGGTCGATGAAGGACCTCGGGGTCGATATTTGGGTCGAGGTCGAGATATCGGGGATAGTCAGTAATGGGATAACAGTTAGGTTATGATCAAACAAAGCTCTATATGGCCAAGGCCAAGCGATAAATAAAGAACAAGTAAGAAAGTGATAAATGCTAAAGTGGCATCGAGCCAGAGAGAACGGACAAGTTAGAAAGAAGAGAGAGAGAGAGATATTATTGATCTTGTGGAAAAATAGTTGGTGCAACATCAGCCCTTTACAAGGTAGTGTGGGTTTCTTTTATATAGGAGGGGAACTCGGCTATAGTACATGGGCATTAATTGTAAAGTATGGAGATGTGACGACTGGACGCCATGCTTCGGCGTAGGCTCTAGATAGGTCGGCCTTGTCAGACTTAGCCATTTGTTTAGGGAACTTCCCCTTCTGTTCTAGCCTCGTCCTCTGTCTTCTTCGAGTCGAGCCCCGACGAGCCCCGAGGGAGAGAACTCGGTCGTGGCTTCACGTCCTCGGGGTCTCGAGGCATTCTTCCGAAGTGGAGCATACTAGTTAATGAATCTCACTAAGTGTTGAAACCTGTTTTCCTTGGTTGTTTTGTATGTGAGTGACTGTGAGCACGTGATTTTTGCCCTATATGAAATACTCTTATAAAATTCAAGAAAATAGATTTTTTCCAATTATTCGCCATTTTATATGATTTTTTGTAGGATTTTATTACTTGTTTGTATTTTTGTGCACGTTTAATTTTTGTTAAAAAAAAAAAGCATAAAAATATCAAAAATACCATACATTGCATTTAGATTTTTTGTTTTAGGATTAATTAGTTAATTAATTATTTTATTAAAAATTAAAATCACAAAAACACCGCGCGCTCTCATCCTCTCCATCTTCAACAAAAGAACAGATGACCCTAGTAATGGCGCATCATTTTTCCCCTTTAACTCTCAACTAAAAACTTCACACGCCTGGGGAGCATCTGAAGAAACCAAAATTTTGAAATTCAAACCTCAAAACCAGATCTGAAAAAGCTCTGAAAGCAGTAGAGTTTTAGGTTGATTTTACATTTTTCAAATGATTCAACAATCTGAAGTTGTCCTTCACGGTTTCAAAAAACAAATCCTCTTGAGTTTTCTGGGTTGCGAAGTGGATCTAGCCTGCTGTTCGAAGTCTAAGCTGCTGATCTTCGCTGAAGCAGGGCTCCAATTCGAAGCATCTAGCATTTATTTGGCTGTCGTTCCAGTTTGCTTTTTGTTCTTGCTTCAAACAGCTTTGATTCTACCCAATTAGTTGACATTTTTTAGGTGAGTATGTGACTTTGATTTATTTAGGCAATTGGTCGTTTGAAATTGAGCTTATATCGCTAATTTGGGAATTGGATATTTGCTCTCTTGGCTTCTTCTTTTTCCCTTTTTATTTTTAAGCTTCATGAGTGTTATAGTATTGATATATGATGTAGGGTTGTACTTGTTTAGGTATACACTGGTCCTTGGTAAAAAGGGATAAGATTTTGTGAAATGATTTGATTTTTACCTTTGGTTTCTTTCAGATGTTGTTAATATTGATTTGGATTGTTGTGGAGTGTGTAAGGTTTGGAATGTTTATTCTGTAATTTGTGTGCAGCTCAATATAAGTATTGGCGTTTAGCTGCAGTTTGTGTATCGTTTAAGTATGGATCCCCTTATTGTCTGAGCTGCTGTAGGAAGTATACTGATCATTTAATTCTATCTCACTCACAATGAATTCATCAAATATTTGAGCTTTTTCTTCTATTGTTTTCCCCCTTTCTATGCTAACGAAAATGGTTGCCAGTTGTCACGCCAAAGTAATGTGATATACTCTATTGTTTGGACGTTTTTTTTTATGTGTTTTTTGTTAGATTATCATATGAAGTTAGATGTCAGAAGTGTTCATTTACTATTTACCGAAAAAGTGGGGTGGGGTCATGTGAATGTTTACTATTTATCCAATTCGGATGCATTTTATGTAATCCGATTATAACAACTTCAAATAATAAAATTCTTTAAAATAAATTGAGGTGTGTCATACGCAAATAAAATTCATAACTCATGGCCCTCATAAAATTAAGTCAAGAGTTAACACTTATAGAAAAAGGTTTGAGGTGTGCTATAAATAAATTAAATCATCTATGGCCCTCACAAATATTGCTATTGAAAGCTGAATCTTCGTAGTTGTTTTGGGCGCGTTACTTAAATAATTTATCATAGCTACGGGTACGGTTCCCGTGACGTAGTTGTGATTTTTTAATTACCAAAATCTGGGTGTACATTTCATGTGACCCTATTTCAATTCTCAACAATGTTAAATAGAACGTGTCGCGAACCGCGTGTGCATTTCATGTAGCGTGGTTTAAGACGTGTTTTAAATAGCATTGAATCTTCCTAAAAGCATTTTAAAATAATTAAAAGCGGTTATAAAGCTAAAAATGCACAATAGGTTTAAAACATGTAGTAAATTAGATAATATGTCAATTATTAATAGTTTAAGCGACTGTGCTAGAACCACGAAATCCGGGAATGCCTAACACCTTCTCCCGGGTTAACAGAATTCCTTACTTAGAATTTCTAGTTCGCAGACTTTTAAAATAAAGTCGAAATTTCTTCGATTTGGGATTTTTAAATAAACCGGTAACTTGGGACACCAAATAAACTATCCCAAGTGGCAACTCTGATTAAATAAAATAATTTTATTTCGAATAATGTCACTTTAATTGGAAAAACTCCCTTATATCCCCTCTCGGGTGGTAAAAAGGAGGTGTGACAGCTTTGGTGACTCTGCTGGGGATCGAACCCAGAATTTTTGGTTCAGAGTTCAAGAATTCGAGCTTAGAATAGCTGTTATACTTAGCTTTATTTATTATCTGATTTTTACATGTTTGATCCTAATGTGCTAATTGCCACTTTTTACCGCTTTGATATTATTTGAACTGTATATAAATTGCTACAAAACCCTCCTCTCTCTGAATCTTCTAAATCATCTGGGAAGTGTGCACTTCGTGTAACTTCTTTTCTGTTAGAGTCATATCCCAATTTTAGAATGAAGTTCGGACAAGTTGCAAAGCCGGTGAAGCTTCTGTATTTCCGCTATGCTGCCCTCCCCCCCCCGGCTCGAGCTGTCCGCTCGAGTAAGCCGGGTCTAGAACAATACACCGAGGTTTTCAAACCAACATAGCCCCATGCCAGATCCCTAGTAGAAACGCTTGTTTGCATCACGTGCATTTGACTTTGGGGACTCAACATATGGGTTGGGTCCGTCTAGGACAGGTGTACCCGAAATAAAAGACCATCCTGATGCATCTTACGTGCTACTTGTGCATTCATTTGCTTTGGCTTGTATGTTGGCCAGCTTCTAGAATACGGAAAGAAAATCAAAAAAAAAATCAAAAAAAATGAGAGGTAGGTATTTAGAAAATTCTGAAACTTTGCCGAAATTTTGAAAAATAGAGAAAGAAAATAAGCCAAAGTTTTCAAAAAGTCATGTTTCTTTTATTCCGTCAAAACTGCCCGAACTACGCAAGTTTGATTCTCACCGGATGTGGGATACGTAGGCAACCATCACCGGGTCCAACTCTATTTTTGCAAAATAACCCGAAAAGAATAAAAAAAATTGTCTTGTCATAAATAAATTAGGTAATGTCGTTCTTGTCTAAATGGCCAAAACGTCCCCAAAAAGACGCCGGAAGGCTGCTTTTGCAATAATAGCCACCTATGGTTCCTTTTTCAAATTTTGGGCTGATTAGCAAATAAAGCCCTAAAATCTTCTTCACAGAGGTGCTGAAGGGTCGTATTTGCAAAGGCGGATTTTTTTTTGTTTTGAAATGAAAATTTTTGAAAAAAAAATGATAACTTTCTCTTGAGTTAAAATAAATCATGATTTTTTAACCAACCACTTTAATAAATGTGCAAGATGAGCACAATTAAAAATGAACCCTTCACAGTCCTTGAAGAAATCCCATTGGGACTCCATATGTGGTGGAATGACTTAGGAAAAATCAGCAGAGATACTGTGGTAAAATTTTTGGGCGGTCTTGTTGGTCTTCTGAAAATCAAATCGAGATTGGATATAATCGAGGCTTTGATACCTTTTTGGGATCCGATGCATAATGTGTTCCATTTTTCTGATTTTGAGCTGACCCCCACGCTTGAGGAAATAACAGGATATGCCAGGCTTAGTGGGAATCTCAGAAGCCGGTACCCAGTGGCACCAAGAACAGTGACTCCTCATAAGTTTTTGGACATTCTGAGCATCAGTCGGGAGGTTCAAGATGGAAATCTATCTGAGTGATTTTGCACATTCTACTTCTTGTACAAGCGTTATGGTGATCCTCACGGTTTTGAGGCTCCAGATACTGGCCTAACTCATTCAGGAAACAAAGATAAATGGGAAACACGGTGGGGACTGGCTTTTATAGTGGCATTCCTGGGTGTTTTAATCTGCCCAAGAAAGGATGAAAACATAGAATTGGGTCTTGTGGGAATGACCGACGTCTTGATTAAAAAACTGAATGGCACCCTTGTTCCAATGATCTTAGCAGAGATTTACCGAGCCTTAACTGTTTGCCGAGAAGGGGGGAAATTTTTTTAGGGTTGTAACATGCTTCTACAACTGTGGATGCAAGAACATCTTTGCCACCGTTTGGGGTACATGAACTACGGTATGATTGGTCTGAATTGCATTGAAGAACATGAAAACCGGATGGTGGGTTATGAATTTCCAGAAGGTACAGAGGCCTGGTTTGCACATTTAAGTTCCTTAACTTCAAAAAAATTGAGTGGGCATTCGGTTGGCTCCCGGTCACTGAAGTCATTTACATGTCAGCCGAGGTGTGCTATCTTCTCTTAATGGGTCTCCGGAGCATTCAACCATATGCTCCACAAAGGGTGCTACGCCAACTAGGCAGATACCAAACTATCCCACATGACGAAGGTCTGAGCCGACAAGTCATCGAATTGGGTCCGAAAGTTGTGTTCCCAGAAGGAAAAGTTCATCATATTTGAAATCAGTGTAGATTCCTAGAGCCAAAGACTCGGGTACGAGATCTATCTAGAGGCAAATTAGAACCTAATTACATGACTTGGTTTGCAGCCTGCTAAAAGACCCCACGTCCAGCAATTCACTGATGATTCACGGGAGCAATGGGATTGGTTGGCAAAAGAGGCAAGCTATAGAGCCACAATAAGCAAATTGGAGGGACAAATCAGGGATCTCAAATTTGACAATAGTGTACAAGCTGCGGCTGATGAAAGGGAAAAGAAGAAGCTGGCTCAAGAAAACAAAGCCCTTCGAGCCCAGATCCAAAAAATGAAAATAGCTGCTGAGAATCGGGAAAGGGGCCGAACAGATGAAAGGCTCATAAATGGTCTTAGAAGAAAAATATCTGAGTATCAGGATGACTTGGAAAAATCCGAGGTTAATCTGGCAAGAGTCCGGGCACAGTTGACAAAGAACGCAGAGGGACGGGCGGAGTTTGTACGGCAATTGAAAAGGAAATATGAGGGAACCATCACAAATTTGAAGAAAAGGCTAACTACCCTCGAAAATGAGATGGCCAAACAAGCTAAGAACTTTAAAGCGGAAAGGGAACATTGTTATGCATTAATGTCCCAGCTAGAGGAAGATATGAAACAGCTACAGGGTCAAAACCATCATGACGCCCAAGTGCTAGAAGCTAGGTCTCAACAAATCAGGTGTTTACTCCAAGAGAAGGGTATCATCAGGGAAAGGGTTAGGGCAATTGCTGACTACATCGTCATGAAGTGCCATAAATGTGAAGACATGACTAGAACCACTTTCTTTGCTGCAGTAATGACCTTTGTTCGTCAAATAATGAGTGACCTGGAGCGTCTCCAAGGGGATCTTGCACATAGGCCCATGGCAAGATCGACTGATGTCCCACAGGCCCCTAGAGTAGAAGCACTTATGTATTTTGATTTTCATTTTGAGTCTGTATTTTAGTTTATAGTTTAAAGTATGTTTCGAGTCTATTTGTAGTATTAAATTCCTAGAAAAAGTATGATGGAGTCTTTTGTAACTTAGAAAAGTAGAAGTTTTTATTAATGAAAATTTGGAAAACCCCAAAAATTGTTTCTTTACTTTTTGCATTTATTCCTTGAACTACGTGATGATCTAATTCACGCGGCGTCGTGATACGTAGGCAATCCTTATCGGATTCGGTCATGATTTTTGTAAATAACTCAAATAAAAAAGGAATGTGGAAAAGAGAAAACCAAAAAGAAAAACCGAAAGAAAAGAGAGAAAACAAAGAGAATGAGAACAAGAGAGAAAATGAGAGTACAAAAGAGAGTAAGAGAGAAGACCGGGGAGATAAATAAAGCTGGGATGAGACATGCAATCGTTGCAAACATGTAGAAACACATTTAACTGTATAGGTGCATCACACCCCCAATGTGCGATTTCCTATCTGTTAATTACTTCAAACTAACCGGTTTGTTGTCTATTGAGTTTATGTTCTATTTTAAGGTGGTTGGTTTGTGGTAACCTAGCTTCACACCCATACTTTACAAGATCCAAGGGCAGTGTAGAAATGTCATCAAAAGATCGTCCACCAACAATTCCCATCTCAGAGGATAGCCCGCTATCGGTTATCCCAACCTCAGAGTCAGCGGCAACTGAAGAGAATAGGGCACTGCGCCTCCGCGTGCTAGAAATGTGGGATGCTTGGTCCAATGGGAGAGAACCGCCAAGTGCCATACCCGGCTTCCCCGAGCTACTTCCCAGAGCAAGTGGAAATTCCAATGTCCCAATAAATTACCTGAATACCCCACTTGGATACCCCTTTATCTCAGCTCACTTCACCGGAACACCTTCTGAGGTTCACCCCCAGGTAATTTTGGGAGTGACCTCCAACATATTTACCGCACCACCAACCTTGGCTGCGGTGCAGCCAACTGTGCCCAGTCCAAGCTTTGATCCATCATCTTTCACTTTCCAAGTACCATCTTTTTCACCAGAACCTACTCATTTCACTGCCAATTCTTACCCTCAACAACCTCGATACGAGTTTACCGGAGGCACAGGAGAAGGCTACAAAGAACCCCGAGCAGGAGGAAATCACTCGAAAAATGAGGAGCATGGAACAAAGCCTTAAGAATATACAAGGTTTGAGTGGACAAAAGAGCGTATCCTACGCTGATCTATGTATGTTCCCACATGTGCATTTGCCCCTGGGTTTCAAGACCCCAAAGTTCAAAAAGTATGACGGGCACGGGGATCCCATAGCCCACCTCAAGAGATATTGCAATCAATTAAGAGGGGGCAGGCGGAAAAGAAAGCTCCTAATGGCTTATTTCGGAGAAAATCTAGTTGGCATTGCATCTGAGTGGTACATGGATTAGGACATATCTCGTTTGCACATTTGGGATGATCTGGCTCGAGATTTTTTCAGGAAGTTTCAGTATAACATAGACATAGCTCCCGATAGGAATTCTCTGTCGAATCTCAAGAAGAAGTCATCGGAAAGTTTCCGAGAATATGTTGTTAAATGGCACGAACAAGCGGCCAGGGTCAAGCCCCGATGGATGAAACAGAAATGGTTAGTGTTTTTCTACAAGCCCAAGAGGCTGACTACTTTCAGAATATGATGTCTGCAATGGGGAAACCATTTGCTGAGGCCATCAAGATTGGTGAGATGGTCGAGAATGATCTGAAAACATGGTGCATATTAAGCCAATATACCATAAGATCTACATCCCAAGCAATTCAAAGAGGGTCCAGAGGTGTAGCAAACAGAAAGAAGAAAGAAGAGGTGGTGATGGCAACTTCAAGTCTGAGAAACCCCCGTCCACCCAGAGGTTACTTCCCTCCAAGCACCCCACAACATTATTATCCTCATCAGGATGTGGCCTATGCTATGGCTCCTCAGCCATACGCAGTAATGAACGCCCAGCCATACGCTCAGCCACAACAACAGTTCAACCAAAACTGAGCTCCATTTCCTAGAAATCACCCTCCTCACCAAGCTCAGTATAATCCCCGACCTCCACAAAAAAAACTTCCCCTACAATGCCCGTGCTCGGGAGCCACCCAGGAGAACAAACTTCACACTTATTGGTGAATCATACTCTAGCTTTTTCCCTAAACTGGTCCAAATGGGTTTGTTGCAACCCGTACCCCAAACTAGGCAAAACCCAGAGTCACCCTCCTACCGAGTCGGTACTCGATGTGCTTACCATTCGGGAGCGGAAGGGCATGACACTGAAGATTGTTGGACTCTCAAAAGGGCAATTGAAAACTTAATAGAACAAAAGAGAGTAGTGCTGAAAGATGAAGAGGTCCCCAATGTGACCAACAACCCATTGCCGACCCACAACAACGGGCCAGTTATTGGGATGATTTGTGAAGATAAGGAGTTTGACTCATCCCTGAAAGCCATCATTGCCATAGCCGATATAGAAAGGAAACCAAAGGCTACCGCAAAGCAAGGTAAGGGGGAGAAGAAGAGTAAATCCGCTCCTCGAAGTGAAGAAAAGACTGTGGAAAGCAAAACAGGGGCAGTACTCCCTAAAGACGCCATTCTCTATGTTTCCCAGGGTCAGAGGAAGGAGCAAATGACATTAAGCCCTCCAAAAAGATTCGAGCTGAACAAGGGACCTAAAATGTACGTGCCTAAAGGGGCCTATGTGGTACGGGGGCTAGTAATTTCACCAAGGCTGAATGAGCCCGTGGTTATTGGCCGCGCACCACAGAAGCCCATGACCGGCCCTACTATCGTCCCATGGAATTACAACAAGGCGGTAGTAACCTACAAGGGAAAAGAGGTCCTAGGAGAAGCAAATGAAATTAACCTAGCTGAGAAATACCTTAACTTGGAAGATTTGAACAAAGCCAAAAAGAAGCGTTCCCACTCAAGAAGCTCGTCAGTGCTGAGGAGGCCGAAAAATTCTTCCGTAAAATGAAAACTGTGGATTATAAGATAATTGACCAACTTTGGAAGTCTCCTTCACAGGTATCACTCCTTTATCTACTGGTAAGCTCAACCGAGCATCAGAAATTGTTGATAACAACCCTTAATGAAGCTTATGTCCCGATTGAAACCACTGTCGAACAACTGGAGAGGATGGCGGAAAGATTCTTCGCAGTCAATTAGAGTTCCTTTAGCAAGAATGATTTGCCCCCGGAAGGGGCCGCCCACAACAAAGCCCTCCATTTGACAGTTAAGTGTGAGGGGTACTATGTGAAGAGAGTCATGTTGGATGGCGGATCCGGAGTTGATATCTGCCCTCTCTCAACTTTGCAAAGAATGGAGATTGGGACTGGGAGAATCAGGCCTAACAATGTCTGTGTATGTGCCTTTGATGGCATCAAGAGAGACACCATAGGTGAGATAAATTTGATTTTGACTATTGGTCCTGTGGATTTTGAGGTGACCTTTCAGGTCCTAGACATGGACACTTCTTACAATTTCCTCTTGGGAAGGCATTGGATTCACGCGGTAGGGGCCATATCTTCCACTCTCCACCAGATGGTGAAATTTGAATATGAAGATCAGGAGGTTGTAGTCCACAGAGAGGACGAGTAGTCAATCTACCGGGACCCGTCAGTCTCATGCCTCGAATCTAGGGAAGGTAGCGAACATATAGTCTATCAAGCTTTCGAGGTTGTGGTCGCAGATCAATGTGAGGAGGGAAGACCGTATCCTCAACCTTTTCTGTCAAATGCGTCCATCATGGTCGCTACTGAAATGATCAAGCATAGTTATAAGCCTGGGAAGGGACTCGGGGCATCATTGCAAGGTATCACAGAACCAATCACTTTACCTGCCAGCGAGAAGTTCTTCGGTGTGAGTTTTCACACCACATAAAATGATGTGACATGGGCAAACAAACAAAAGAGCAATGGTTGGGTTTTACCTCAGCCGGTTCCGCATCTCTACAAAACATTTATCAGGCCCAAGTACAATGAAGAAGAAGAAGATGAGGCCTTCACGGCCGAGGAAATTGAGGACATATGTGGAACCATGAGGCAGATGTTGTATGAAACCCACATGGTCCAGCCGGGAGAAGGCTCGAGCACCACTAAAGTGTTGTATATGGGGCCCAATGCCAAGTTGCAAAATCGGAAGGCTACTCCGTTCCCAGTCAGGCGGGAATCCCAGTAGTCCAGTCTTGCTACCTTTTCTACATCACGAGTTATTCCAGGGTGTAACTCGGATGTTTCTTTTAGTTTATTATCTTTAAATTCCGATGTAAACCATGTTATCTTCAAAATTCAATGAAATGAAATCAATATTTCATCGTTCATGAATCTTTCTTTATTCTTTCTGATTTTTGTTACTTTTTCTTATTTCTTCTTTCAGTTCTAATAATGGGCTTTAAATAATATGACATGCTTGCGGACTTCATGCCCAGATCAAAACACGCTATCTAATTGTGAAATAATGAATCAAGAATCGGAATATAAAGAAGAAGAGGCTTTTAGGGAAATAAACCGAGAATTGGAACAATTCGAGAATAAACCTAAGACAAACTTAAATGAAACCGAGCTAGTTAATTTGGGTAGTTCTGAAGAAGTCCAAGAAACCATAATAAGCATTCACACGGATAAAAGAACTAGGGATGCATTGATCCAACTTTTGTTCGAATTCAAAGATGTGTTTGCTTGGTCCTACGATGATATGCTAGGATTAAGTGTCGATTTGGTGGTCCACAAGTTGTCGACTTACCCCGATTATCCCCCTGTCCAGCAAAAGCAGAGAAAGTTCAAAACTGATATCAGTGACAAGATCAAAGAAGAAGTCACCAAACAGTTGAAAGCGGGGGTGATCCGAGTGGTCCAATACACCACATGGTTAGCTAATGTGGTTCCCGTGCCAAAGAAAGATGGGAAAACTCGGGTGTATGTTGACTATCGAGATCTGAATAAAGCAAGTCCCAAAGACAACTTCCCTTTGCCGAACATCCACATCCTTGTTGACAACTGTGCCAAACATGAGACACAATATTTCGTGGATTGTTATTCTGGATATCATCAGGTCTTGATGGATGAAGAAGATGCGGAAAAGATAGCCTTCACCGCACCCTAGGGCATCTATTGTTACAGGGTCATGCCTTTTGGTTTGAAGAATGTCGGGGCAATGAACATGAGAGCTATGACTACCATCTTTCATGACATGATGCACCAAGAAATCGAGGTGTATGTGAATGATGTGATCATTAAGTCCAAGACACATGATGACTATGTTCGGGACCTGAGAAAGTTCTTTGAGCATCTGCGCAAGTATGATTTGAAGCTAAACCCAGCTAAATGTGCATTTGGAGTTCCATCCGGGAAACTTTTGGGATTCATAGTCAGTCAGAGGGGCATCGAGCTAGATCCAACAAAGATAAAGTCTATTCGGGATTTGCCTCCTCCAAGAACCAACAAAGAGGTTATGAGCCTCCTAGGAATGTTGAATTATATCAGCCGATTCATTGCTCAGTTGACTTCCACATGTGAGCCCATATTCAAGCTGTTGAAGAAAGATGCAACGATTAAATGGACAGACAAGTGTCAAGAAGCCTTTGACAAAATCAAAGAATATCTGTCGAACCCGCTAGTCTTGGTCCCACCTGAACCGGTGAGGCCTTTGTTTTTGTACCTAACAGTCTTGGAGAATTCCTTCGGCTGTGTCCTCGGGCAACACGATGTGACCGGGAAGAAAGAGCAGGCAATATACTATCTTTTGGAAAGGACTTGTTGCGCCTTAACTTGGGTCGCTCAGAAGTTTAGGCATTACCTGTTGGCCTATACCACTTACCTCATCACCAGGCTGGATCCTTTAAAGTACATATTCTAGAAGCCGATGCCCATAGGGAGGTTAGCAAAATGGCAGATCCTACTCACTGAATTTGACATAGTCTATGTCACCCACGCGGCAATGAAAGCCCATGCTTTAGCAGATCACCTAGCTGAAAACCCAGTTGATGATGAATATCAGCCCTTGAGTACTTACTTCCTGGACGAGGAAGTGAATTCAGTTGAGGTAATATCAGAAGATGTCAATGCTTGGAAAATGTTCTTCGATGGAGCGGTGAACGCAAAAGGTGTTGGAATTGGGGCAATTTTAATCTCACCCACTAGTCAACACTATCCAGCCACAGCTCGGCTTTGGTTTTTCTACACAAACAGCATTGCTGAGTATGAAGCCTGCATTATGGGTATGAACATGGCAATCGACCAAGATGTGGAAGAATTAATAATCATGGTAGATTCGGATCTGATCATCTGACAAGCTCAGGGAGAATGGGAAACTCGGGATGTCAAGCTTATTACATACAGGCAACATGTGGAAGATCTTAGCAAGCGGTTCAAGTCAGTCGAGTTCAGGTACATTCCTCGTTTTCACAATAAGTTAGCCGATGCACTCGCTACTTTGGCCTCGATGTTGCCATATCCAGGCAATGTCCACATTGACGCGTTGGAAATCCAAATCCGAGAAAGGCATGGTTACTGCAATACGGTTGAGGTGGAACTAGATGTTCAGCCATGGTATCATGACATCAAGAGATTTCTAAAAACGAAAGAATATCCTGAGCAAGCCAATGGAGACCAAACTAGAACCATTAGAAGGCTTGCCAGCGGTTTCTTTTTGAGCAGCGAGGTCTTGTACAAAAGGACTCCAGATCTCAACTTATTAAGATGTATGGATACCGAAGAGGCCGGAAGAATCATGCATGAAGTGCACGCAGGGGTGTATGGACCCCACATGAATGGATACATCCTGGCAAAACGGATCCTTCGAGCAGGCTATTACTGGATGACTATGGAAAAGGATTGCTTCAGTTTTGTCCGAAAATGTCATCAATGTCATGTGCACGGTGACTTGATTCATGCATTGCCTACAGAACTGCATCCTATGTTAGTGTCGTGGTTGTTCTTTGCTTGGGGTATGGATATAATTGGGCCAATCGAGCCAAAAGCTTCAAATGGGCATAGATTCATATTGGTTTCCATTGACTACTTCACAAAATGGGTGGAAGCAGTCACCCTCAAAGCCATCACTAAGAAAGCAGTGGTGGATTTCGTGCACTCCAATATCATTTGCCGTTTTGGTATTCCTATGACTATCATTACGGATAATGCTGCAAACTTGAATAGCCACTTGATGAGGGAGATATGCGAGCAATTTAAGATCAAGCATCGGAACTCTACCCCTTATCGGCCCAAAGCTAATGGTGTCGTTGAAGCGACAAACAAGAACGTCAAAAAGATTCTGAGAAAGATGATTCAAAGTTCCAGGCAATGGCATAAAAGGTTTTCGTTTGCATTGTTGGGATATCGCACAACTGTGCGCACATCAGTTGGGGAAACACTCTATCTATTGGTTTACGACACTGAAGTTGTAATACCTGCAGAAGTTGAAATTCCTTCTCTCTGAATCATGATTGAGGCTGAAGTTGAAGATAGTGAGTGGGTCAAAACCCGTCTGGAACAGTTAACCCTGATTGATGAAAATCGAATGGCCGCAGTCTGCCACGGGCAATTGTATCAACAAAGAATGGCCCGTGCCTACAACAAGAAAGTGCGGGCTAGGAACTTTGAAGTGAGACAACTCATTTTGAGACGTATTCTCCCTCATCACAAGGAAGCAAAAGGAAAGTTTTCTCCTAACTGGAAAGGCCCATACATTATCAGAAAATTATTGCCAAAAGGGGCGTTGTACTTGGGAGACATTGGAGGAAATGACCCCGAAACAGCTCTAAATACACACGTTGTCAAAAGGTATTATGTCCAGTGTTTCTGCAACAATAATATTATCTGATTGGGTTGACGAAGGCTTTCATTCTCGCTACCCCAAACACTCTAATCCTTTGCTAACCCTTTGAGCCGGTTACTTTTCTTTGATTACCCTCTTTGGAACCTGAAAACGTTTGTAAAAAAAAATCAACCAAATAAAAATCAAAAACAAAAGTTTCCCTGAACTACGTTCGACTTGATTCCGAAAGGATACATAGGCAGTCTCTCTTTGGGGTTCAGTCACACCAAAACAAAAATCTAAATTCCCCAAAAGTAAAACTGGGCAGATGTTGTAATGGTTCGGCGATAATCCCGCCTGAATAGTTCCAAAGTTGTAATTTGATTAAAATTCTTTTTATCCAAACCTTGTTCAAGTCCTTCCGATCAATCGGTAAAAGATGTTCAAAATCGGAGAACGCGGCTGCTTGGATCCGTTGCAATCAAAATGAGAGAAATAAAATGAGAGAGTCTTGTTGGTGAAAACTCACACGGGCACCATAAGGTGATGGTGAGTAGAGAAATTGAGAAATGATAGAGTCTTGTTAGTGAAAACTCGCAAAGAGCACTATAAGGCAAAGGTAAGAAAAGAAATGAGAGAGGTCCATTGGCAAAAACCCCAAAGGGCGCCATTGATCGAAAAGAGAGAATTCCTTACAACCATCGGCACTGACAAGAGTCCTGGCAAGGTTTCTTGGTTTTGAGATATGGATTATGAAGGGTTTTTGCGATATTGGATGGCTGCACAGATCGGGCATTCAGTCCAAGAAGCATGTCATGTCTATTGAAGTCTGCATGCACTCTAGATAAGTCCTTCTTTCTTTCCCCCGAAAGGGACGCTTCTCGTTAAATTCATTATCCTGTCCTTTGTTTACTTTTCTTTGAGTCCCTTTCGGTCTAATCCCTCTTCGAAACTGATACAAAGAAAAGATGGCAAGATTAGTTTTACAGGTTTCTGCTTAACAAAAACCAAATCCAAAGAAAAGCACCCAGCCTCAGCAGGTGCATCAAGTCGATATCGACTGGCCATGATGACCGATGCTCCAGGTCCAAATTTATTGAAAAGGAAAAAAATCCAAAGTCAAGTGCCCATAAAGTCAAAATAAGATGAAAAGGCCAAAGCCCAACACGGGCTAACCATCATGTGAAATTTTGGAAGGTCAAGGTCCCTAGGTTTAGAAGAAAGATTGATCTCCAGAAAGCCAACGAGCAACAGAGATTTTCACCGAAATGTTGGGCCGAGATCAAGTGATCAAAACAATCAAGGCCACAAAACCAACCACCGTTTCAAACTAACAATTGTTCTTTGTTTGACAACATGAAACAGGTGCAATCCAAAGCAACCTTGCAAGAAGCAGGTGCAACCAAAGAGAAACAGCGCAAGGGCTAGAAATAGCTTTGCAGCAACAATCCTTAAAGGGAAGTCCCCTCCAAAATTCTTTCCCACATTCACTCATTCTTGAAATAATAAAAAAAAAAAAAAAAAGAAGAAGAAGAAACAAAATGAAGAGAAAGAAAAAAAAGATATAAGAAGAAAAATTCAAAAAATGGTAGCATAGGGTCTACACTCCCTAGTTGATTTTATTTTAGATATAGGGTCTCCACTCCCTAGTCGTCTTTCTAACATAGGGTCTCCACTTCCTAGTTAAGTTTATTTTTTAGACATAGGATCTCCACTCCCTAGTCGCCTTTCCAACATAGGGTCTCTGCTCCCTAGTTGAGTTTTATTTAAGACATAGGATCTCCACTCCCTAGTCGCCTTTCCAACATAGGGTCTCCACTCCCTAGTTAAATTTGTTTTGGACATAGGGTCTCCACTCCCTAGTCGTCTTTCCAACATAGGGTCTTCACTCCCTAGTTGAGTTTATTTTTAGACATAGGGTCTTCACTCCCTAGTCGCCTTTCTAAAATAGGGTCTGCACTCCCTAGTTGAGTTTATTTTAGACATAGGGTCTACACTCCCTAGTCGTCTTTCCAACATAGGGTCTCCACTCCCTAGTTGAGTTTATTTTAGACATAGGGTCTTCATCCATTTCTTAGTTAAGTTTATTTTAGACATAGGGTCTCCACTCCCTAGTCGCATTTTCAACATAGGGTCTCCACTCCCTAGTTGATTTTATTTTAGACATAAGGTCTCCACTCCCTAGTCACCTTTCCAACATAAGGTCTTCACTCTCTAGTTGAGTTTATTTTAGACATAGGGTCTCCACTCCCTAGTCGCCTTTCCAACATAGGTCTCCACTCCCTAGTTGAGTTTGTTTTAGACATAGGGTCTCCACTCCCTAGTTGTTTTTCCAACATAGAGTCTTCACTCCCTAGTTGATTTTATTTTTAGGCATAGGGTCTCCACTCCCTAGTCGCTTTTCCAACATAGGGTCTCCACTCCCTAGTTGTTTTTCCAACATAGGGTCTCCACTCCCTAGTTGATTTTATTTTTAGGCATAGGGTCTCCACTTCCTAGTCGTTTTTCTAACATAGGGTCTTCACTCCATAGTTGATGTTATTTTAGACATAGGGTCTCCACTCCCTAGTCACTTTTCCAACATAGGGTCTCCACTCCCTAGTTAATTTTGTTTTAGACATAGGGTCTTCACTCCCTAGTTAATTTTGTTTTAAACATAGGGTCTCCACTCCATAATCGCTTTTCCAACATAGGGTCTCCACTTCCTAGTTGACTTTATTTTAGACATAAGGTCTCCACTCCCTAGTTATTTTTCCAACATAGGGTCTCCACTCCATAGTTGACTTTATTTTAGACATAGGATCTCCACTCCCTAGTCGCTTTCCCAACATAGGGTCTCCACTCCCTAGTTGATTCTTAGTATAGATATAGGGCTCCACTCCCTAATTTCTTTTTCCCAAGGATATACAATCCTGATTTTATTGCTTTCAATAAAGAAATAGTTTAGATCTTGTTACAATAACTCACGAAATTTTTCTAATAAAAACTAGGGCAGAAAAATTTCATTCGTTTGTTTACTTTGGTGCCTGAACACATTTTTCTCCGTGAAGCACAAGGTTTGAGATGACCAAAAGAAGAAGCCTCAACCCAAATAAAAGAAAGGAAGAATAAGAAAAGAAGTTGAACTCCAAGTATAGAAGCGGAAAAGATACGGACTGTCCAAGACATGATTGAAGTCACAAGTCTTGCATGTCCCGCCTTGATCCCAAGAGCTGAAAAAGAATGAACCGGTAGTTGTAGTTAACGAGCATCAAGATTCAGATCAGAGTCTACAGGAAGAATCAGCCAAGACTCAAGATCAAGCTTTAGAAGGATTATAGATAGGAATCTTGTAACTCGTAGCTGATAGGCTTAGCTAATTTAGCTTTTTATTTTTTATTTTGGTGTAATAAGGAGCTCAGCAAGCAGAAACAACAGCAACAGTAGTGAAATCACAGTCTCCCGGTAGTCCTAACTACCAAAACTTCCAAAATTACACTGACATGATTCCTTTATCGCCAAGCTGTTCGAAGTCTAAGTTGTTGATCTTCGCTGAAGCTGGGCTCCAATTCGAAGTATCTAGCATTTATTTGGCTGTCGTTCCAGTTTGCTTTTTGTTCTTGCTTCAAACAGCTTTGATTCTACCTAGTTAGTTGACATTTTTTAGGTGAGTATGTAACTTTAATTTATTTAGGCAATTGGTCGTTTGAAATTGAGCTTATATCGCTAATTTGGGAACTGGATATTTGCTCTCTTGGCTTCTTCTTTTTCCCTTTTTATTTTTAAGCTTCATGAGTGTTATAGTATTGATATATGATGTAGGGTTGTACTTGTTTAGGTATACACTGGTCCTTGGTAAAAAGGGATAAGATTTTGTGAAATGATTTGATTTTTACCTTTGGTTTCTTTCAGATGTTGTTAATATTGATTTGGATTGTTGTGGAGTGTGTAAGGTTTGGAATGTTTATTCTGTAATTTGTGTGCAGCTCAATATAAGTATTGGCGTTTAGCTGCAGTTTGTGTATCGTTTAAGTATGGATCCCCTTATTGTCTGAGCTGCTGTAGGAAGTATACTGATCATTTAATTCTATCTCACTCACAATGAATTCATCTTTATAAAATGAAGACTGTAAAGGAAAGACAAGTATAGAGAGAAACTGTTATATTATTCGAATTCAAACTGATGTACATAATGAACAGAAATCTCTTCTATTTATAGAAGAAAGGAAGTTGTTGTGTAAGCTGCTACTATACCAGATATGGATAATCTTCTACTGAGAGCAATGTTTATCCATAACGGAGTACTGAAAGGATAAGCTTATTATACCCGGTATGGATAATCTTCTATCGGGGGTAATGTTTATCCATAACTGGGTACTGAAAGGATAAGCTTATTATACCCGGTATGGATAATCTTCTACCGGGGATAATATTTATCCATAACCGGGTACCGAAGTGATAAGCTTCTTCAGGAAGTTTATTTCCAATAGAGTACTAAATAGATAAACATATTTACGGTGGAGTCCCATATGGATAAGCTTCTTCAGGAAACTTATTTACAACGGAGTACTAAATGAACATCCATAATATAATATATTTATAACACTCCTCCTTGGATGTTCATTAAAAGATAATGTGCCTCATTAAAACCTTACTAGGAAAAACCACATAAAAAATCCCAGTGAAGGAAAAAGAGTACACATATTTAGTAAGACGCATTGCTAGGTGCCTCATTAAAAACCTTATAAGGAAAACCCCATGGGAAAAAAACCTTAGTAAGGAAAAAAGAGTGCATCGCGTATTTTACTCCCCTTGATGAAAACTTTGTTTCAAATATTTGAGTCTCCGCATTCCAATCTTGTATACCATCTTCTCAAAAGTTGAAGTTGGTAAAGATTTAGTGAATAAATCTGCTGGATTATCACTTGAACGGATTTGTTGCACATCAATGTCACCATTTTTCTGAAGGTCGTGTGTGTAGAATAATTTTGATGAAATGTGCTTCGTTCTATCTCCTTTTATAAATCCTCCCTTCAATTGGGCTATGCATGCAGCGTTGTCTTCGTATAAAATTATGGGTCTTTTCTCACATTCCAAACCATATTTTTCTCGAATAAAATAAATTATTGATCTCAACCATACACATTCCCTACTTGCTTCATGAATAGATATTATCTCAGTGTGATTTGAAGAAGTAGAAACAATAGATTGCTTTGTGGAGCGCCATGATATGACAGTACCTCCATGTGTAAATACGTAGCCAGTTTGAGATCGAGCTTTATGGGGATCAGATAAATAACCTGCAACTGCATAACCAACAAGGTCTGCACTATCTTTGTTAGCATAAAACAAACCTATATCAAGAGTTCCTTTTAAATATCGCAATATATTCTTAATCTCGTTCCAATGTCTCCATGTAGGAAAAGAACTATATCTTACTAGTAAATTAATAGAAAATGCTATGTCAGGCCTTGTAGCGTTAGCAAGATACATTAGTGCACCAATTGCACTGAGATAGGGTACTTCGGGACCAAGGAGTTCCTCGTCCTCTTCTGGAGGTCGGAACAAATCCTTATTCACTTCAAGTGATCGAACAACCATTGGTGTACTCAATGGGTGCGCTTTGTCCATGTAAAAGCGTTTTAAGACCCTTTCTGTATAGGCAGATTGATGGATAAAGATCCCGTCTGCTAAATGTTCAATTTGCAGACCAAGACAAAGTTTTGTCTTTCCAAGATCTTTCATCTCAAATTCTTTCTTAAGATATTCAATTGCCTTTTGGAGCTCTTCTGGAGTTCCAACAAGATTTATGTCATCAACATAAACAGCAAGTATAACAAATTCTGATGTCATTTTCTTTATAAAAATACATGGACAAATAACATCATTTATGTAACCTTCTTTCAGCAAATATTCACTAAGGCGATTATACCACATGCGCCCAGATTGCTTTAAACCGTACAAAGATCTTTGTAATCTGATTGAATACATTTCCTGAGATTTTGCTTCAGGCATTTTAAATCCTTCAGGGATTTTCATATAAATTTCATTATCAAGTGAACCGTACAGATAAGCTGTAACTACATCCATTAGATGTATTTCAAGCTTTTCATGTAGTGCTAAACTGATGAGATATCGAAATGTTATGGCATCCATAACAGGTGAATATGTTTCATCAAAATCGACTCCAGGTCGTTGTGAGAATCCTTGTGCAACAAGGCGAGCTTTGTATCTTTCAACTTCATTTTTATCATTCCTTTTTCGCACAAAAACCCATTTATGACCAACTGGTTTTATACCAGCAGGTGTTTGGACTACTGGTCCAAAGACCTCTCTTTTAGCAAGTGACTTCAATTCCGATTGAATTGCCTCTTGCCATTTTGGCCAATCAGATCTTTGTCGACATTCTTCGACAGATCGAGGTTCAAGATCCTCACTATCTTGCATAATATTAAGTGCAACATTATATGCAAAAATATTATCCACCACTATTTCAGATCGATTTAAATTAATCCCATCACCGATCGAACTTATTAAAAGTTCCTCACTCACATGAGCTTCGGGTTCATTGATTTCTTCAGGAATCTTCAGAACTAATCAGATTTTGGGTCTCTTCAGGAGATCCCTTCATAGTATCGTTTTGATCATTTGTCGATTTTCTTTTTCGAGGATTTCGATCCTTAGAACCCAAAGGCCTACCACGCTTCAGGCGTGCTTTAGGTTCACTATCTCTCATGCTAGTAGATGGTCCTACTGGGACATTCAATTCGGATAGGCACATTCTCTGCTGGGATATGTGACTTAGTTATCCTTTTCAAATCAGTAAATGCGTCTGGCATTTGATTTGCTATATTCTGTAAATGGATGATCTTCTGGACCTCCTGATTACATATAGGGGTACGGGGATCAAAGTGAGATAATGATAAAATTTTCCACACAATTTCTCTTTTGATTTCCTTTTTCTCTCCCCCTAATTGTGGAAAATTTGTTTCATCAAACCGACAATCTGCAAATCGAGCAGTAAATAAATCTCCTGTCAATGGTTCAAGATAGCGAATAATAGAGGGTGATTCAAACCCAACATATATTCCTATCCTTCTCTGTGGTCCCATCTTACTACGTTGTGGTGGTGCTACTGGCACATATACAGCACATCCGAAAATTCGTAGATGGGCAATATTTGGTTCATGACCAAAAACTAATTGTGACGGAGAATATTTATTATAATGTGTCGGTCTGAGACGAATAAGTGATGTTGCATGCAAGATAGCATAGCCCCAAGCAGTAGTGGACAATTTTGTTTTCATAAGTAGTGGTCTTGCTATCAATTGCAGGCGTTTAATAAATGACTCTGCAAGGCCATTTTGAGTATGAACATAAGCTACAGGATGTTCAACTTTTATCCCAACGGATAGACAATAATCATCAAAAGCTTGAGATGAGAATTCTCCAGCATTATCAAGGCGAATAGCCTTTATAGGATAATCTGGGAATTGTGCCCTTAATCGAATTATTTGGGCTAATAGCTTTGCAAACGCCAGGTTGCGAGATGATAGTAGACACACATGAGACCATCTTGAAGATGCATCTATTAGGACCATAAAATATCTAAACAACCCACTTGGTGGGTGAATAGGTCCACATATATCCCCATGTATACGCTCTAAAAAGGCAGGGGATTCAATATCAACCTTCATTGGTGATGGTCTAGTGATCATTTTTCCTTGATAACAAGCATCACAAGAAAATTCGTCATTTGTAAGAATCTTCAAGTTCTTTAATGGATGCCCACTCGAATTTTCAGTAATTCGTCTCATCATTATTGATCCGGGATGGCCCAAACGGCCATGCCAAAGCACAAAAGTATTTGAATCCGTAAACTTCTGGTTTACGATAGAGTGTGCTTCAATTGTACTAATTTTTGAATAGTATAAGCCAGAAGATAAAGTTGGTAACTTTTCTACAATGCATTTCTGGCCAGAAATATTCTTTGTAATACAAAGATATTCCCTGTTCATTTCATCTATTGTCTCAACATGATACCCATTTCGGCGGATATCTATAAAACTCAACAAGTTTCTTCGGGACTTGGAGGAGAACAATGCATTGTCTATAATAAGTTTTGTTCCCTTAGACAGAAATATTATGGCTCTTCCGGAGCCTTCAATCAAACTTATATTACCAGAAATTGTTGAAACATTTGCTTTTTCCTTATGCAAATAAGAAAAGTATTTCTGATCGTTGAATATGGCATGAGTTGTTCCACTATCAATAACACAAATATCTTCATGATTTGTCTTTGATCCAAACATAATTTGAGGGTTATCCATATTCTTCAAAATAACATAAATAAAATATATTATAGTAAACATCATTATCAAAGCATAACTTTTATTTATGTACAACAATTACATAACCATACTATCTATTACAAACAACAAAAATTAAAATATTTACATTTCTACAGATTCACTACCGATTACATGACTTGTTTCTCCTTCTGGGAGTGCAAAGTAATCAGCTACATCCAAATGCATGAAGTCTAAATTATCTTCAGAAATAAAATTTGCTTCAGCATTTTTCTCTGTCTTCTTCAGGGAGGCTTGATAAAGCTCAACCAGGTGCTTTGGCGTACGACAGGTACGTGACCAGTGCCCTTTTCCTCCACATCTATAGCATGCATTTATTGCATTTGGCGCTTGCACCGCTTCATGCTTTTGTTCCTTCCTTTTCCACTACTGGTGGTGAGGAGGCTTCTTTGGTGCAGTATTATTACCATGATTGGGGTTTCTTCCCCTACCACGGCCATGACCACGACTGGGGCCATGACCTCTTCCACGTTTAGCTTGGTGGAAGTTCGTCTCATTCACTTCAGGGAATGGACAAGAACCAATAGGTCGGCTTTCATGATTTTTCATTAATAGCCCATTATGTTGCTCTGCTATAAGAAGATGTGAGATAAGTTCAGAATACTTTTTAAATCCCATCTCTCGATATTGCTGCTGCAGGAGCATATTCGAGGCATGAAAAGTGGTGAAAGTTTTCTCCAACATATCATGATCAGTAATATTATCACCACATAATTTCAATTGGGAAATAATTCTGAACATAGCAGAATTATACTCACTGATAGATTTAAAATCTTGTAGCCTTAGATGAGTCCAATCATAACGTGCCTGTGGAAGAACGACCATCTTCAGGTGGTCATATCTATCTTTCAAATTATTCCACAGTATGACTGGATCTTTAATAGTGAGATATTCCATTTTCAGGCCCTCATCAAGGTGATGGCGTAGGAATATCATTGCTTTGGCACGGTCTTGGTTTGATGCCTGATTTTTATCCTTGATGGTGTCTGCCAGACCCATCGCATCAAGATGAATTTCAGCATCAAGCACCCAAGACATGTAGCTTTTGCCCGATATATCCAGGGCTACAAATTCAAGTTTAGAAAAATTTGACATTATTTAGGAAAAGAAAGTTCTTACCTCTAATACTTTCAAAGTATTTGCTCGAGATGTCAGAGTCTCGTGCTGATAACGTGTTATAAAATAAAGATTGTAAAGTAAAGACAAGTATAGAGAGAAACTGTTATATTATTCGAATTCAAACTGATGTACATAATGAACTGAAATCTCTTCTATTTATAGAAGAAAGGAAGTTGTTGTGTAAGCTGCTACTATACCATATATGAATAATCTTCTACTGAGAGCAATGTTTATCCATAACGGAGTACTGAAAGGATAAGCTTATTATACCCGATATGGATAATCTTCTACCGGGGGTAATGTTTATCCATAACTGGGTACATAAAGGATAAGCTTATTATACCCGGTATGGATAATCTTCTACCGGGGGTAATGTTTATCCATAACTGGGTACTGAAAGGATAAGCTTATTATACCCGGTATGGATAATCTTCTATCGGTGGTAATATTTATCCATAACCGGGTACCGAAGTGATAAGCTTCTTCAGGAACCTATTTCCAATAGAGTACTAAATAGATAAACATATTTACGGTGGAGTCCCATATGGATAAGCTTCTTCAGGAAGCTTATTTACAACGGAGTACTAAATAAACATCCATAATATAATATATTTATAACATTCATCAAATATTTGAGCTTTTTCTTCTATTGTTTTCCCCCTTTCTATGCTAACGACAATGGTTGCCAGTTGTCACGCCAAAGTAATGTGATATACTCTATTGTTTGGACGTTTTTTTATGTTTTTTTTCTTAGATTATCATATGAAGTTAGATGTCAGAAGTGTTCATTTACTATTTATCGAAAAAGTGGGGTGGGGTCATGTGGATGTTTACTATTTATCCAATTCGGGGTGCATTTTAAGTAATCCGATTATAACAATTTCGAATAATAAAATCCTTTGAAATAAATTGAGGTGTGCCATACGCAAACAAAATCCATAACTCATGGTCCTCATAAAATTAAGTCAAGAGTTAACACTTATAGAAAAAGGTTTGAGGTGTGCCATAAATAAATTAAATCATCCATGGCCCTCACAAATGTTGCTATTGAAAGTTGAATCTTCGTAGTTGCTTTGGGCGCGTTACTTAAATAATTCATAGCTACGGGTACGGTTCCCGTGACGTAGTTGTGATTTTTTAATTACCAAAATTCGGGTGTACATTTCATGTTACCCAATTTCAATTCTCAACAATGTTAAATAGAACGTGTCGCGAATTGCGGGTACGATTCATGTAGCATGGTTTAAGACGTATTTTAAATAGCATTGAATCTTCCTAAAAGCGTTTTAAAATAATTAAAAGCGGTTATAAAACTAAAAATGCACAATAGGTTTAAAATATGTAGTAAATCAGATAATATGCCAATTATTAATAGTTTAAGCGACCCTGTTAGAACCATGAAACTTAGGAATGCCTAACACCTTCTCTCGGGTTAACATAATTTCTTACTTAGAATTTCTGGTTCGCAGACTTTTAAAATAAAGTCGAAATTTTTTCGATTTGGGATTTTAAAATAAACTGATGACTTGGGACACCAAATAAACTATCCCAAGTGGCGACTCTGATTAAATAAAATAATCTCATTTCGAATAATGTCATTTTAATTGGAAAAACTCTCATATATCCCCTCTCGGGTAGTAAAAAGGAGGTGTGACAGTGACTACAAGGTCAAGCAATTTCAAGGTTGGAAGTCGAAATGTTGACTTGTGAGAATCAGCTCTATAGCTGATTTCTCACAAGTCTAAAGCTCTGTTTGAGGAATCTGGTAGCAAAAAAAACCTGGAGTTAGGAGAATTTTTTTACTTTAAAATTTTTTCTTCCTTTTCCTTTTAGATGTTAGTTGCACTTAGGAACATGTGTATACTCATGGACTTTCAGTATTTGAAATGGGCTATTAAGACTTTTTGGTTTCAAATTAAGTTTGATTATTAGTAGGTTTTCAATAGTAGAGTTTTTTTGTAATAAACATAGTTTATTATTGCATATTCATACAAGTTAGGCCAGGCTTGCAATAAGGCCCTATGTAGGGATTACCTGATTAAGTCTGAGTCCAAGTGAACGAGCCTCGGCGCTAAGCCCAACGGCTTGAATATTTTCTTTCTTTATTATATGCTTCCATGATAAATAACAGTATAAGTGCTTGTCTTTGTTTACTCATGTGATTGATCTTCAAATTAGAATTGCTTTGGGTTCTGAATACTGGTTTCTTTTATTTAAAAGTAGATTAAGATTTATTTGTGTGAATGTACAAACTTGGTCAGTGTTAGTATGTAAAAGAGTAGATAGTCCCAGCTATTAAACGGTGGCAATTGGGCCTGCCTAATAAGCTCAATGTGAGCCAACTTTTGGGTCAGAAATCAGGCCTTGTCAAGGCCCTTGAATTCGTTCACTTCTGGGCCGGATTCTGAGCCCAGCACAACCTCGAAGTAAACTGACCCATTACTAAATAAGCAATAGGGCTGCTGCTAGCCCAAATCTTTTTTTTTTCAAAAAAAAAAAAAAAGAGATCAGTATGTATGGTCATATACACTAAGTCCAAGTTAGTTGTAAATAAAAAATGTCCTTAGGCCTAACTAAGTGTAATTCCTTTTAAAATCAATTGAGGTGTGCCATCATAATTAAAATCATACATGGCCCTCATCTTAGTATCATTAATATTAACTTAGTATTAAATAATCTTGAATAATCGTAGTTTGCTTTAGGCTCGATTTAGACTAATATTGTGATTATGTATACGTTCGCGTAACATAATTGCGAATTTAATTCTAGAAAAAGGTAACTTGAGGGATGCGTTCGCGGAACTTCAACCAAACTTTTCTTAAATAAAATAAATAAAGCGTTATTAACTGTGGACATGTTCACGTGGCATAATCTTTGACGCGCTAAAAGAAAAGAGTATACGTACGCGTAACTCAATTCTTTAATTACGAATAATCAAGCGATTAAAAGCATTAAAAGATAAATGCACATAGGTCCTAAAAATAAATAATTAGACAATTTAAGCCAAGTAATAATCACTAAGCGACCGTGCTAGAACCGCGAAATCCAGGAATGCCTAACACCTTCTCCCGGGTTAACAGAATTCCTTATCTAGAATTTCTGGTTCGCAGACTTTTAAATAAAGTCGAAATTTTTTGTGATTTGGGATTTAAAATAAATCGGTAACTTGGGACACCAAAAAATTATTCCAAGTGGCGACTCTGATTAAATAATTCAAATAATCTCATATCGAATAATGTTACTTTAATTAGAAAAACTCCCTGATATATCCCATCTCGGGTGATAAAAAGGAGGTGTGACACTACAGATATGGTGCGGGATGTTCCTCCCTACGTATTTGATTGGGCTATTATCGTCGCCTTGCGGAAGGTCGTTCTGTCGTTTCTGCTCAGTATCAGTATTACCTAAGGTTTTAAGATTTGGCATTAATTGTTATGACGATTCATGTGTTGCTATCGCACAGTATTGGTGTAATGGTAGGATGCTTGTCTATGCGTCGAAGCACTGAATGACTTGGAAAGTTGTTTACTCAGTGCATGATTTAGAGATTCGTTATTTTATTCCCGGCGGGGGAAAAGAAATCGGGCTAAGAATGTTCATATTTGGGTTGATGGAGTAACGAGGCTTGGTATGTGCGAGGGTGGTGGAATTTTCATCTGTGATGAGATGTGGTTGTCCTTGTTGAATGTACCGGTGTTAAGACCTTCTAAGATTTGCCCTTAGGGCAGGATATTGTAAGATAGTATTGGATAAGTGACTGTTAGAGATTGTCGGGTGCAGTGGTTCAGGATTGAATGCGTATTTCTAATGCGCACGGCTCGAGAAAGACGATTCTTCAGAAAGGTTTAAAATCTAGTAGCGGTTTATTGGTTCAAGTACTACCGAGATAGATTTTGATCTAAGGCATTAGCTGAGCAACAAAGGATGAGGAAGGACGTGTGGGAAGTGTCACACAATGGTTAAACTTCTAGAAGGCCAGGTGTAAGAAGTGGAGGTCGAGTAGTTTCTTAAAGAGGTGAGTCTGCCCAAAGTGGAAAAGTGTAAGAGTAGTATGTGGATTCAGTGGTAGAATAACTACACCCTTGAGGAAAATTTGGAGTGATTTTTGGAGTTTTAGTGGACAGTGGCTGGGTCTACGGACTTAATTTGAAATATCGGCTATTATTCGGCAGGAGATTTGATATGACGGAAAGGAGTTGCTTGATATGAATGAGGATACAATATAACTTTGAATTGGAAGATATTATCGCACATTTAGTTGTTGTCCACGAGGAGTGAATGGACTTGTGCGACTGGTGAATGAGCATGGGCTCAGGTGGGTTATCTCTTGTGATCAGGTCAGCGGTTGCATGGTTGGTGAAACTCTTGCGAAGGATTTTAATGGCTATCTGGTAAGAGGTCTAATATGTGAATGTTGCTAGAGATTCAGAGTGTTCATGAAATTCTAACGAAAGGATTTCGAGGAATCTGGCGGTTTAATTGAGCAAGGTTATGTCAATAAGAGATAAAGAATCTTATTGGGTTCCAAAGTTGTGTAATAGTCGCTTCAAGCTAAGTGGGAGAGTCCCACTGCCTACAGTTGTATTGCATGGTCATCTATTTATGAGATTTCAGGTTATTAGCATATTGATGGGTTATTTCCGCTAAGAGA
This sequence comes from Nicotiana sylvestris, assembly GCF_000393655.2. Classification (NCBI taxonomy): domain Eukaryota; kingdom Viridiplantae; phylum Streptophyta; class Magnoliopsida; order Solanales; family Solanaceae; genus Nicotiana; species Nicotiana sylvestris. The sequence continues at coordinate 58,545,555 of NC_091059.1, forward strand.
AAAAGAACATAAGAGGTAATTTGAGCAAAGGAATTGTTAAGGGTGTGCTAGGGCTGGACTCATTGGCTTATGTTCGGAGTTGGGGAAGGATTCAGGATTTATGCCTTGTATAGATGCGGGTTTCACGGAAAGTGATTTGGTCGGGTGCTTCGTCGAGAGGGTATTCATATGCTAGAAGATTCATGGAGTTGATTATATTCGGGACCAAGTCATAGTGGGTGGCTCTCAACCACGGTCCTAGTGGATTCAAAAGTTAAAGTGTGGTGCCTAATGATTTCGAGCCTATGAGTATGGTAAAGAAACAAGCTTTTGTAGAAGATTATGATAAAAGGCTCGGAGTGTTCTATGATATTTTCGTCTTGTAGTGTAGCATTGGGAGGAAAATGAGAAAAAGACTTCGGATTTGTATAGGAATTATCAGAATGGGTGTATCAGTTGAAGATGCGAATGTGCGAGCAAGGGGGGTATGAAACAGTTCATGGGCTTGGTGACAATGTGGTCTCGGGAATGGAGTCGCTCAAGATGAGTGCAGATTCAGGTTGATGTTGTAAGGAATGGAGCTATTATTATCTCTAAGGTAAGTTAAGGATGGATTAGAAAAAGATAGATTGGTTAGCCATAATTGAATTGGCATAGTGATGGCGGTGCATGCGAGGCTCGACGGCCGTCGTGATTGATTTTATTTGGAAGTGTTCAAGTATTATGGCCTTGTTATGTGTAGGCGGATCCTAGAAGGGTCATGGTGGTTTAGACTATTACTTGAGGATTTGAATGATCTACGATTATGAGAATTCACTCGCATGTTGCTATGGTTCTCTTGGAATGAGTTAAGTAAAAATTTTCTATGTGATGAAGTATTTACCCTAATAGTGGTGCAGGAGTTATAATGAAATTCTTGTACTATCGCATGGCTTGTTAGGTGCAGTAAATGGTATGAAATTTGAAGGTGAGGATCAACGTTGTAGTTCGGTGTTTGACGAGGATGTCACGAGCTCGGATGAGCAGGAAGAGGATTTGGATATTTGGAGTAAGTTGGTATTGTCTTCAGTGTCACCTGAGGTCGGCATTTTGTGCCGGAGGCTTTGCATCTTGGTTACGAATTCTTGATATGCTTACGACATTAGTGTGACATGTAGTCACTTAATTGATTGGAAATTTACACCAAGTGTGAAGGTTGTGGTAATATCGCCGATTTGAGAATTTATGCTTGAAGGGCACTCGGTTTATTGGGTTGTGGACTGTGGAGGTTTACTCCAGTTATGATGGTTGTTCTTATGAGTCATGGGAAAGAGGGATTATTATGAACCCAGGAAAGATTATAGGCCTAGTTCGGTACGATCAATATCGGCTTGAGGTCTGTGAATAGATTTAAATATGAACATAGGCCCTATGTCAGGCCGGATGTGTTCATTTCGGCATAGCGCTCCTTATGAAGGAGTATTCGCATATTGGATGTTATTTCGTCGTCGGCTATTTCATGTAATGCTATATTGTGACATGTGAGTTGCGAAACAGTTTGATAAATTTCTCATGTATTAAGGTTCCGCGTAGCGATGGTGTTATGTGAGCAGGATGGCCCTTGAGATTCAGATCATATGTCGCACTTCAGTTGTGCTTAAGTTTTGTAGCTTATGGCGCTACATGTCTCCCCAGGGATGGTATTATGCACTTAGCCTGCTTGTGACCGATATTCGATATTTAGTAGTAATGAGCAATTTAGCTTGGTGTGTACCCCCTTATGTGAATTTTATGTGTGGATCGGGTGGCACGCCGCCATGGATATGTTGTTTGGATCGGGTTGCACGCTGCAACAGTATAATTTTGAGTGCAGTTTTCTATATTCTATTTGTGTGTTTTATTTCTCATTTCTTCCGAAGGTTGGGTAGTCCCTTCCAGAGTTCGTTTTCTTTATGTACCATGTTCGACTTGGTAACCTATTGGCACGTTGTGGCAACATATGAGACTTTTGGTCATGACTAGGGTGACTTGTTGCCTGAGCAGTTTGTACTGCGTGAGACAAGGTTATTGGATCTAGGATAAGTGCGATCGGATTATATGAAGTATATTAAAGAGCAAATAACACTATTTGGTTCAGAATAAGGTAGCGATGCTCGTTAGGAGTATAGACCCAACGGTTTGTCAGCTCAGCATTTGGTTATATATTATTCATGTCTCTTTCATCGTTGCGGTATTGCGAGAGTGGTAGCAAAACCTATATATATCATGAGGTGCATTGGGAGAATCAAATTCGTGGAATTTTAGCTATTATGATCAGAGAATGTTATTATGGTCCAGTGAACGACATGGTGCATGGTGTGAACTCAGCAAAGGGATGAAATCTTGTATCGGTGCATCGTGTGGTGATTTGTACAGTGTTCATATGTTGAAAGCAGGCCTGACAGAGAATTTCGGATGTTGAAACTGGGCTATAAGGCTTATTTGCCTAAATGAAAGAGGTTATCTTTAGATTAGATCGAGCTAATGTTTCTGACTGAGTTGTGATAGCACGGGTAGGTGCACAAGGTGTTAAACAGTGATTTTGGACAGCTCCAGTGCAGTTCTCAGCACATTCGAGGACGAACGTATGTTTAAGTGGGAGAGAATGTAACGACCCGATCGGTCGTTTTGAGCTATAGCGCATCATTCAGCAGTTTGAAGCCATGAGCAGCTTCACTTCATGTATTATGACTTGTACGCGGGGTCGGAATTGAATTTCGGGAAGTTCGGAGTCGATTTGGAAAGAGAATTTTCATTTCGGAAGCTTTAAGTTGAAAGAATCGACTAAGATTGGTTTTTTGAGTAAATGACCTCGGAATCAGGATTCGAAGGTTCCAGCAGGTTCGTATGATGATTTCGGACTTGGGCATATGCTCGAATTTGGATTTGGAAGTCCGTAGGACATTTCAACGCATTTTAGCGAAAGTTGGAAAATAGAAATTTTTTGGAAAGTTTGACTGGGGAGTTGACTTTTTGATATCGGGATCAAAATTCGATTTTGGAAACTAGAACAGCTCAGTTATGTCATTTATGACTTGTGTGTAAAATTTGAGGTAAATCAGAATTGATTTGATAGGTTTTGGTATCGAATGTAGAATTTGGAATTTGTTAGTTTTGAATAAGCTTGAATTGGGGTGCGATTCATGTTTTAGTGTTGTTCAATGTAATTTGAGATATCGACTAAGTTCGTGTCATGTTATGAGACTTGTTAGTATACTTGGTTGGGATCCCATGGGGCTCGGATGAGTTTTGGAGGAGTTTTTGGAAGAGTTTGGCGTTTTGAGCATAAGCATATAATGATCCAAAGGTCTATTTTTAGTTATAGAGATCGAAACCCGATTTCAAGACTTCCGAGATTTTGATAATGAATTATAGGAGTGATCTGGAAAGTTTGGTCTAATTTCATCAAGTCGTGGTTGAGTTTTTAGAGCAAAATATGAGTTAATTGTTTAACGAGCGAAATTGATATCGCATTGAGTAGATAAGCTCTGAATTGAGTTTTAATTGAAGGAATAGGTTCGTATTATTATTTGCGACTCATAGGAACAAAAATCGTCGAATTACGAGTTCGTATGATGAAGTTAGAGCATTTTTAGTGAAATTAAAACCTGCTGAAATTTCTGGGTAGTTGTTGTGTTTTTGCAGGTGCGTGAACAGTAACCGCACCTGCGTGAACAGTAACCACAGGTGCGAAAATGTTGTGCAGTGTATAAATCGAGCAGTCCAAGATTTTTACTCATTTTTGGAGCTATGGAGCTCGGATTAAAGCGATTTTTGAGGCGATTTTCACCATATGGATTGGGGGTAAGTGTTCTATATCCAAAAGTGATTATATTTAATGATTCTATGGTTATTTTCATCAAGTATTAGTGAATCAAATGGAAGAAATTGGAGAAAAATTGTAAACTTTTCAAAAACGAAAATTCTAAATTTGGAGGTCGATTCTTTATCGGAATTTGATAAAATTGGCATGGTTGAACTCGTTGGAATGGGCTGTCAGATTTTGTGAGTTTTTTAGAATTTGGGCACGTGGGCCCGAGGGCGATTTTGTCAACTTTTCGAACGGAGTTAGGAATTTATCTAAATTGAATTGTTGTGAGTATTAGAGCCTATATTTATGGATTTTCTCATTTCTTGGCTAGTTTTGGAGCGTTGCGCATTGATTTGAGTCGTAGAAAGGGTTTAAAAGCTGGTTATGGAACCTCAGAGCGAGTTGAGTCTCCTTTCTAACCTTGTAAGAGGGAATTTTCCCCATAGGTGAATTAATTAGATTTGTGCTCCTATTTGTAGGGGCTACGTACGCGCGAGGTAACGAGAGTCCGTGCGTAGCTACTATTATGTTTAAGTCCGGGTAGTCTAGGACCCAAAAGCATGCTATACTTGGAATATTTGTAATCTTATCAACAGTTTGAATTGCTTAAATCACATCTAATTAGTAAATAAATTTCTAAAAAGATTAAACTTCATTTTCTTGAATTGTTAAAAGAGAATTGGATTTTCTTTGGATAATTATTCCCTGATGAATTCTTGATTGACTGATTGTTGTGTTTATTTATATTTGACAGCGTCGCATGTATGATTCGCGAGTGGGGTAATATATGCATCTATGGTTCGCACCATTCGACCCTCTAGCAATGCACATTTTAAATATTGTTGGATCGGGTCGTATGTCCTCGGCATGATTTGTGCATGCTTGCATTGCTTGCCTTGGGATTTATAGATGTTGATATTTGCTCTCCCTGACTTAAGAATAATGTATAAATGAAAAAGAATTTGAGAATTTCTTATAAAAGAAAGAATTGTTTACTTGCTTCATTCTATTGAATTACAATTCTGTTATAAAAATCCTCGATTTACTATATTATTGACGTATCATTATTGGACCACTAGTAAGTGTCGAAGTCGACCTCTCGTCTCTACTTCTTCGAGATTAGACGGGATACTTACTAGGTACACGTTGTTTTCGTACTCATGCTATACTTGCTGTGCATTTTTGTGGCACATGCACATGTATTCCTAGTGGCCTACTGGGCGTAGCAGCATGGATGATACAGGAACTAGGTGAGCTGCATTTCTCGAGGCGACCTGCAGCCAGTATAGTCTCTTTCAGTGTATTGTATTTACTTTCTGTCCAATTTGTATTACGGACAGTTATTGTACTTTATTCGATTCCTTAGTAATTGTTCATGCATTTGTGACACCGGGTTCTGAGATGTCTATGGGAGTAATAAGTATTTTAAAATTGTTAAAGATATCATTATTTATTCAGTGGAATTTATTCTTTATTATTTAAATGTATAAAAGAAGTGAATTCAGAAATATCTAAAACGAGAAATTACTAGTTATTTAATGTTGGCTTGTCTGACAATGGTGTCCGGCGCCATCACGACCCTTAGTGAATTTTGGGTCGTGACAGTCATGCTATATGCTATATGGATAAGATAAAACTAAAGACAAATACATAAACAATAATTTCAATAAAAAAATAAAAAGAAATAATTTAACTTCTTATGTAGTAATATTAATAAAATAATTAAACTTTGATATTAAATACAAACGAGAAGAAGAATTCAATTTAATTTCTTATGGGAAATAATACAAAATTAATAATTATTATAATTATTAGTAGATTTATGACATATAATAAAAGAACTTCTCTTTTTTTTTGGAAAAAGGAAAATTTCATTAATAACAGTTACGGAGGCATTACATCACTATTAGTAATAGTAGGGATAATACTAAGATTTCCAAGCACTTCTAGTGTATTACATATAGAGCTAGATACTAGTCTAGTAATAGATGCTTCGTTTTTGTCATCCTGGATCGCCCTCTTTACTCTATCCAGAGGTGTGTGCAAAATAGTTGTAGTAGAGCTTAGGTGTTGTTGCTTGGAGCCTAATTTACACAAAACGTGCGCTACTTTGTTGCCTTCACGGAAGCTGTATCGGACCACTGGATTCCCCAATTTCTTCAACAAGTACCTGCATTCCAAGATAGTGTTAGTATAAGAAGGAGAGATATTGTGTTGAAGTAGCTGAATTATGTCCGTTGAGTCAGTGTCAATCTCCAGTGGTGCTAGTCCTTTGTCATGTGCCAATTTTAAACCTGCTGAAGTGCTTATAATTCTGCATGAGTAGAGTTGTAGGCTTTGATTTTGTTAGTAAATCCTACAATCATGTTTCCGCGACTATTTCTTATTATATCCCCAATGCCTCCTGTGTTTTGATTACTCATGGAAGCATCTATGTTTAATTTGTAGTTGTGGGGTGGTGGTGAGTGCCATTTAATGTGTACCGGAATTTTGTGTGTTGTGCATTTGTAATTGGAGACTAGTTATTTAAACTCAATGGCTCGTGTGTTAACCATATGATAATTTAGGTTGTTTGAGTAATTGTGGAAGCAGTTGTTGTTTCTATTTAGCCAAAGGTGCCATATTGCAAAAGGAAAAACATCCTCCCAAGTAATGGAGTTGTGATTAACCGGTACTTGAAGATCTTTGATAGCTAAAAGCCAGTGTTTGTTGTGGGGGATGGTGTTGATGTCAATGCATGTGCTGTCCCAAAATGAGCTTGCGATAGTGCATTCCAGGAAGATATGAGTTATGGTTTCTTCTGCCATATTACAAATCAAACAAGTATTATCAATTGAGACACCAATTTGGTGAAGGTAGGAGTTAGTGGGTAGCCTATTTTAAAAGCATTGCCACCGGAAAAATTTGATTTTGTTTAGGGTATGCAGTTTCCAGATCCAATCATAGTCAGTGGTCTTGTGGATGTGTTGGTGAAGTAATTTGTAAACTGAGTGGGTTGTGAAGGTGCCATTTGTGTTGAGCATCCAAATGGATGTATCTACTGCAAGGGGGTTTTGTGAAAAAGGGATAGGGGAAATGTCAGTAGTAATGTTTCTAGGTAGCTCGAATGATATTTTGGACCAATTCCACTGATTGTTTAGCCAAACCTGTCAAGGGTTAAGTTGTTATCATTTTTGTTAAGAGGACCCTGAATGATAGAGCGGATGTTTGTTTTGTTTGGGGTCCAGCAACCATAGTAGAAGTTTATGGATTTACCATTGCCAATATCCCAAGCCAATCCTTTGTTGATGGTTTCCCATCCCTTTAGTACATTTTGCCAAATGAAGGAGGTGGTCTTGATATTAGGCTTATTGCTGTTTTTTTGAATTAGAGTATCTGCCCACATTGTTGATGGATTGGTAAATAGTCTCCATGCAAGTCCCACCAGAATGGCCTGGGTTTTGTGTCATGCCTTGGGTATCCCTAGGCCACCTAACTCTTTTGGAAGGGTTACAACATCCCACGAAACGTAGTGTATCTTTTTTTTAGTTGTGGTTGTCCCCATATAAAATCACGCTGGATTTTATCAATTTAGTGAAGTACCTTTTTTGGGAGGGATATGTACTGCATATTATGGTTAGGGATAGCATTGAGGGCAGCTTTTGCAAGGGTTGCTCGTCCCGCAAGAGTGAGGAAATTTGTTTTCTAGTTAGAGAGCTTGTTTCTCATATTGTCAATTATAAATTGGAAATCAGATGGTTTGGGCTTGTTATTGGTAATTGGGAAACCTAAGTACTTTCCAAATTGGCTGGTTGGGTTAACGTTAAAAAGATCTATTGCATAGTCTTTTATGGCAGTTGGGCAGTTACTGGAGAAGAGAATTTTGGATTTGGTGTTGTTAATTTTGTGGCCTGATAGGGAACAAAAGGTTGCTAAGGAGTGGTGAATTGTATTAATAGTTTTTCTATTTGCTTGGGCCATGAATGTCAAGTCATCTGCGTAAAAGATATGTGATACATGAGGTCCTTTTGGTCCAATTTTAATGGGGTTCCACAGGGTAAGGTCCACTTGGTGATGTGTGTAAATTGAGAGTAATTCTATGGTTAAAATGAATAGATAGGGGGATCGGGGGTCCCTTGTCTGATCCCCCTCGAGGGTTCAAAGAAGTTTGTTTGAGCACCATTTACTAAGACTGATATTCTACTTGTGGCTATGCAGTTCATGATCGGGGATGTGATTTTTGGTGGGAATTTGAAGAAAACAAGGGCTTTGTAGACAAACGACCATTCTAGCCTGTCAACGGCTTTTTCAAGGTCGATTTTAATAATTAGTTGACCATTCACCCCTTTTCTTTTTTGAACTGGTTTATAACTTCGTGTGTAATGATGGCATTATCACATGCTCACCTACCTTTTAAGAAGTTGGCCTGACATGGGCTGATTAATTCAGGAAGGAAGGGTTTGATCCTGTTAACAATTATTTTGGTGATTATTTTGTATGTGGTGTTGCAGAGACCTATTGGTCGGAAATTATTAAGGTTATTTGCATGTTTGAATTTGGGAATGAGGCATAGTAAGGTTTGATTTATTTCCCCCGGGGATTTTAGATAGGGAGAAGATTTCTTTGCATAATCGTATGACAAAGGGTCCCACAATGTTCTAGTGACGTTGATAGAATATTGGGTGCATCCCATCCGGTCCTGGGGCTTTGTATGGCTTGAAGGAATATACTGCAGAAATGATTTCCTGGGTGGCTAGTGGCCTATCTAAGGAGGAAAGATCTATATTCGAGAAATTTGTGTGGGCACTTTTAATAATATTCCACTCCGATAGTGTATTACTGGTAGAGAATATATCTTTGAAATATTGGTGTGTGTGTTCAATGATTTTTTGGTGATCCGTAATAAAATTGTCCGCGTTATCTTTTAAAAAGGAGATACTGTTACGCCTTCGCCTATTTAGGACAGATATGTGAAAGAATTTAGTATTTGTGTCGCCCTCATTGAGCCAATTCATGCGTGATCTAATCTTCCAGTGATCTTCCTCCAGTCGAAGGATGTTGTTATACTCATTAATTAGTGTGTGCTCTAAATATTTGAGAAAGGTTCTATAGGTATAGCTTGCCGAGTTTTGGATTCCCTTAATTCTAGCCAGTAACCTTTTTTTATTGGCAAAGATATTACACAATTGAGCACTCCATTCACTGACATTATTTTTGAAACAAATTTGGGCATCATTGAGGTTTCTATTATCCCAGCTTTTCTCAACGACTTTACTAAACTCAGGATAGCTTAGCTAATATTTTTCGAGTCTAAATGGCTTATTTGAAATTTTTCTAGTATTAGTAAGTCTGAGTAGTAAAGGATTATGGTCTGAGTATGTCTTAGGGAGGTGAGTAACTAACACTGAGGGGTATTGTTCCAGCCAAGATTCATTTGCAAGGCATCGATCAAGTCTTTCTAGTATAAGACCTTGCCTCCTATTTCTGTGGTTGGACCACATGTACCGGCAACCTTTGAATCCTAGGTCAATTAAGTTGCAGTAGTTTATACAAGACCTAAATTTGGAGGATCTATTCTTATTAATATTCCTGCCTCCCCATTTCTCATTTTGATTTAGGACATCGTTAAAGTCACCACCTATTAGCCAAGGTCCTTTGTAATTGTCAAAAATATTTTTTAGGCTATTTCATAACTCTAACTTATTTGATAAATAGTTACTTGCATAAATTGAACTAAAGAGCCAAGGGTTGTGATTTGGTAATACCTGCACTAGAGCATAAAGTTTCTGATCAGTCTGTCTCACACGCTCCACTGCTACCATTGTGTCTACCCACATGATGGCCATACCACTAGCTCTGCCAACCGCCGGTATTTCTATTGAGTCCGAGAAATTGAAATCTGCCCTGAGAGTTGCATGGTTGTCCATTTTTGTTTCTAGTAGGGACACCATGCATGGGTTGTGGTTATTAATGAGTTCCCTAAAGTTGCGTCTGAAGTTTGCATTGTTTGCGCCTCTTACGTTCTAAATTATTATACTGGTAGGTGTATTCATGATAGGAAAGTGATTTTGGAGAATAGTTACATGGTTATTTCCCTTCATGAAGGGGCTGTCCCTCAGAGTGGGGTTCAGTAGCACTGCATACTTTATTGTTGCAGTGTTGATCGATGGAGTTATCTCTATTGAGCACCTTTGAAGTGCCACTAGGCATCGTAGTATGTATTTCTTGTCCTCCCTCTCTGGGAATAGCATAAGGGCTATATCTCTTCTGGTTGAGATTTCTGTGAATTAGCTTCTTCTCGGAGGGTGGGGGGGTCACAACTTCTTCTGTTTCTTGCACTTCCTAGTCCAGATTTGGACCTTGTTCCATCGGAGGGGCTACATGGGGATGGGGCTGGGCTTGTTGAGGTGTCCAAGGGAAAAATAGAGGGTTCATTTCTGTCACCTCCTGTGATGGAAAAAAGGGCAGTTCGAACATTTGGTTCATGTTCAGGAGGGGGTTTAAGTGTTGTGGAAGGTTCCAATGGTTGTGCATTGTGTGGTAAAGAGCAGGGGCTATGTTGGGGCTAGGGGGTCGAAAATGTTTTCCATCCACATATGGTTTATGTAATTGTACATGGCCATTCTCATACCCTCCGCCACTACTTGTGCTAGGAAGTTTGGATTTTGGATAATCACCATGACTTCCTGTCCCTCTATCAACATGGAGAAGAAGAGAGCTTGGCCTTGGAGACCTTGTTTGATCCATGAGGTAGGTTGGTGGTCCGGGTGTTGTGGTTGGGTTGCATAGACTAAGTTTGGAATGTGCATGGGGTTGTTTAGATTGTTGAAGTTCATCGTGGGAGCTTGAAATGAGCTCCTGAGCACTTTGTGAGTTAGTAGTGCCAGACGTGACCTTTTGTTTAAGGGTAATAGTAGATTTGGCATTTTGTTGTTGTGAAGTATTTATTTTTCATTTTCCGGAGGGCTGCTGTAAAGATAGGGGAAATGATTGTGTATCTTTTTTTGTATATTCAAATTGAGTGTGATTGGTTGGATTAGGCGTGTGAGTATATAGTGTTTGTTTGGTTAGACGTGTCCATAGGTGTGTCCATTTGGACAATGTCCACTGAAAGGTGTTTGCATGTGTATTGCATGGAGTTTGACTTGTCACTTGGATATTGAGTGTTGAGTGCATGCAGGGAGTGATTAGCCTCTAAGTTGTAGTTGTCATAGCTTCTAGATTTGGCAGCAACTTGCTATGCAAGTGTTGAGCATGGTTATTGGTGGAAGCCACGTTTTGGACACGTGGAATTTGAGTTGTGGCCTTGTTTCTTGTTTGTATCGAAGGGTCTTTGTGTGAGGAAGAGGAAGAGTTTTTGTAGTTTCAGAGGAATGTCTGTGGGGATGTCCATCCCTTCATATTCCTCTAATTCATGAAAGGTTTCAAATTTATTACTGAGAATCCTGGGTTGGTTAGAAATAGTAGGGTCCATTTTCCCAGTTGAGTTTGTGATTGTTTATTTTTTGGGAGAGTATATTGGGGTGTTATTAGGGGGTTGGGATTCGTCAGTTTCTTTAGAACTATATGAGAGCTTTTGAGTGTGGAGGTACTCACCTGTAGCCGCTTCAAAAATTTTGACGTTAATACATGTGTATCCGCTTTGGTTGCCTTGATAATGTGGTACTGGCTGTGCTTTACTGCTCCTTGTTGCTCTTGGTCGTGGTATGCTTGGCTGTGTTTTGATTTTCTTGTGAAACGCCACCCTTTGCCACTAGTTTATGGAGGTAATGGGAGTTGCCATGTTGTGCTCTACATTTGGAGATGTTGGTGTAAGTGTGGTGTGAGAACAGTGTTGGGTTGTATGTCCTAGTCTTCCATAGGCTTTGCAGAGGATGTGCCCGCCTTCATAGATGATTTGTTGCTTGTAGCTGCCTATCTGTATGCAAGGTTGAACTGGTTCTTCAAGTTGTATCTTAATGCAGAGGCGTGCATATCTTCCTCGAAGTGTTGCACTTGTACAGGCATCAATCTTCAGAAGTTTCCCTATGGTGTTACCTATTTTCCTTAGTATAATAGCATTGTAGAATTCAGTGGGCAATTGGGGAAGTCATATCCAAATGGCTGACCTTTCCTGGGTGGCATTGCTTGCTATGAAGTTTGGTTCCCATTTCTAGATGGATAGAAAGAAGCCATTGATAAACCATGGGCCATTTTGGAGGGCACTGATCATATTTTCTTCCTTGCTAAATTTGACAATGAAGTAATCGGAGCCTAGATCTATCAGTGGGAAATTTTTCCGATGGTTTCCACATTTCTTGTATTTTCTTTTTTAGATATTGGTGTTGTATTCATTTACCTAGTAGCTTAATGATCAGGGAGTGTTTCTATGGTAGATACATTCTATTTTTTTCCTCTTCTGATAGTTGGATTGTTCTTATGCCTTCATGCAATTCGTTTGATATTAAGAGCATGGGATCCTCCGTTCTATTTTATTCTTCCCTTGTATGTTCATTTTCTAGCATATCGATATGCATCATGTATTCTGCTGCCAGTAGTTTTTCTTTGAAGGATGTTTGAATGCTTGTAGTTATGGTATTAGTGTTTGTGGTTGTGGTAGTGATGTCTGGTGGTTTGGGTGGTATGTGTTGGGTTGCTGTTTCAGCTTCCTCTTTTTCCATCATTCTCGATCACTAGAAAGTGGGCTAGTCTCTCTCCTGTCCACCTCTACTTAAATGTGCGTCTTCTCATTTTTCCCAGCCAAAAGCAAAGAATTTCTCTTTTAACCTTTGAGCCAATTGAATAACATTCATTTACAAAAAAAATACAATAATATTCATATTATAGATAAACACTAAATGAAAAAAAATCAAAATATTGTAGAACAAAAACTAATGTATAAAGAAGAGAATAGATATAATGTGATTTTATAGATACTTTAAATTTATTTAATAAATTTAAGTGAATAAATAATACTCAAAAATATTATTGATAAACTTAAATATCAAAATAATTATGAGAAAGTCATACAGGATAAAGTCAAGTTAAATTTTAAGAGTAATACAAAATTATATTTATTGTATTATATTAAAGTAGCAATTTATTAAAAATTTATATGATAACTTAATAATATTAAGTAATGAATAATACAAATAGATAAGCCAGGAACAAAAAAAGTAATAAAATAAAAAATTGTGATAAAATATAAAAATAGAAGACTTATAATTAGAATTATGATGAGAAAAGTCGTACAAAGTCGTACATATACTCATAACTAAAATCATAATAAATAAATAGTTATAAAGGAAGAATACTAAAAAAAATCAAGCGATAGCGTAAAAATATATATACTCATTAAATTTCTCATGTAAAAAATTTAATTAATAAATAGAACTCATAATTTTATAATAAAAAATACAAAAATATAAAGATGCTATTAGGACATTATACATAAGATAAACATAATATATATATATATATAACAAAAGTTAATAATTATTAAAAATATTGATATTTTTTTATAAAAATAATAAAAGACTTATCTCTTTATAATTTTGATTAATTTAAAATTATAATTTAGTAAAAAAAATATTATATTATTCAAACTTTTATTAAACTATAAAATGATAAAACTAATCAAATATTACAGTAGAAAATAGTGTATGAAAAGAGGGGGATAAAAATAATTATAATTATCTTTTGAATTAATTAAAAATAAAAGATAAATAAATAACACTCAAAAATATTATTGATTAATTTATACAATTGAAGAATTTTGAATAGTATGATATAAGTTTAAAAAAATAAAAAAAAAATTCAGAGTAAAGTAAGAAAATATATATATCTATGTTATATTAAAAGAGAAGTAGTATCAAAATATTAAGCCAATTGACAAGTTAATAAAAAGTCACATTAGTAAATGTACAGTACTAAGTACTTGCTAATTTAATATAAGGAATAAATAATTTATTTGATTATTATATGATGTGTATCCTTTGATTTTATATAAACTTTGTTATATTTATGCATACTACATTAAATAAAAAACTAAAAACTAATATTTATTAAAATAATATGATATATTAGATCATAATTTTATAAGATTAATATTCTGTCAACCGGGTTGTAATACTAATTATGATAATTGATAAATTCGAAGAAAAGGAATATAAGCATCCCCTTAAATTTGTCTCTGTTTTTTTTATTTAAACACTTAAACTAAGCCCTTTGTGAACGCCTCCGCTGCCCACTCGTTTGGTACGATCGATAGCAATGTCTTTTCTTTTTAGAACCTTATCACAAACTCTCTCACTAATTTGGACTCACCTTGGGCGATCCTAAATATGTTCACCTTCCTCGCTTGGACCTCCCTTTTGTCACACCCCAACCTCGGGAGGCGTGACCGACGCTCAATCGAGTATACCCCAACTGAGCAAGCCTTATTCATACATTTCTACCCAACTCACTACGGCTAAAGGAACCATGCTTTCTTTTATTTAGACAATAACAAAATTGAACTTTCACAATACTAGTCCATTTTCATGTCACAAAACAAAAACCATGGTTAAGTTTCAAGATTTTATACGGTTATAGTTTAGAAGAACTAGAGTACAAGGTTACAACATAGTTCATTGACTCATCCAACACCCTTACCTTAACCACACAAACGTCTACGGAACCTCTAAGGATACAAAAGACAATAATGACAATGCCGGCAATACCTCAAAAGTGGATATCTATAACAAAGGATGTAAAACATAACCCCTTGAAGGAGAAGGGGGCTCACCAAGACTTTGAAAGGAGGAAGCTCCGCTATGCGCGATCGGCACTATCCGCTATGGAGCCACCTACATTCATTTAAAAATGTAGCGCCCTCGGCAAAAGGAACGTTAGTACCATAGAATAGTATTAGTATGTATAACTAAACACCATCCAGTTAGAAAGAACAACCATACAAGAGTACATAGAAATCATAAGAAACACAAAGCTTCAAATAAGCACCACGTCAACCATATAAGAGGTTCACATAATTTTAACATGATTTCTGAAATTTGTAGATTGGGGCATTCTATATCGTTGCATCATCATCCACATTACCACTGCTTCCTTGAGCGGAGTCCGATCACGGACCGATCGGCTAAGTCGTCTTACCAAGACGTTACCCTTATTTCATTCTCACTTTCCAGTTTCAATGATTAACACATTACCACCATGTGTGTATAACATGGCTTCCGATCACGGCCCGATCGGCTAAGCCGTCTTACCAAGATGTTACCCTTTTCCGTTAATCATCTCACTTCAATCTTTGGTTTCACTTGTATTAGTTCCTCGGCACTTGGGGCCACAATTACCACATTCCGTAACTCACATTTCACATTATTCCCATTTTCAACATTGACCTTGCCATTTAAGATCAATGGCACATACAAAAGCAATTTAAGTTATAAGCATAGAGAGGAATTCATCTAGTTCGCATATTAATCACAATGTAACCTTGACTTGATATTAAGCATTTAGCACATAGCTCATGTTTTTCACACATCCTAAATTTACAAAGAATAACACATTAAACACATGGAGAAGCACCTTCCACATACATTTTCACAACATCAAATCATTTGACATAACAAGTACCACATCGATCCAATTTCAGACTTACAACATTTGCACGGGTAACATGGAGGCTCAATTTCTAAGAGGAGGGGGTTTTAGCCATACATACCTTGTTTAAGCTTTCCTTAAGTTACTACGACGTTCCGAAAATTCTAGTAATCCCAATCTACTTGAGACATAACAAAATTAAACACAAATTAGGAAGGTATTCATGGTTTCAGCTCATTTGAGCATTTTATCAAATACTAGTTGAACATCTTGATTTCAAATCTCTTTTACAAGATTTCCTTCATTCCCCAACCCAATTTTTAATTTTTTATGTTCAACAATCTTCCCACAAACCTAAGTTGTACATGCATGTATACATAATACTATTACACCCAAGAATCATACATCAATAACCCATCTCACAATCTCTACAACACCAACACAACCTAGGTTAGGCACCTATGGCTTCCAATCATCATCCCATGAGTTATAATGTATATATCATACATAAATAATCACCATAGAGTAGTTAGAGATGATAGACATACCTCTTGTAGTAAGAATCTTGAGAATCCCCACTTGTAGTGTTCTTGATCAATTTAGGGATCTGAATGGGAATCTATGGATTTTCAAGATCAATCCTTGTTAATATAAGTGTTTAGGAGTAGTAATCAACTCAAAATACTCCAAAAACATTACCTTGGATAATAGGAGGGAAGTATGGGATGGATTCCCCTTGATAGAGCAAGCCCTAGCTCAAAACAATGACTTAGAAACTCTCCATTCCCGGTCTTGGGGTATTTATAGGGCTGCTAGGCGCGCGACCGTGGTCAAACCACGTCCAGGACGTGGTGGCCGTGCTCGGAGGCAGAAACTCTCAGTTTTCCCGCGGCCGCGCCGCGGACGCGCATCTGACATAGGTCCGGTAAAATGATCATAACTTTCTGTATACACCTCCAAATAATGAATGGTTTGATGCGTTGGAAACTAGACTCAAAGAGATTTAATTTAATAGGTTGTGAATGATACAAAACCTTATATAAATATAGATATGCTTGTCCAAAGTGAGGTCTTGTACGCACTCATTTACAACTTTAGTCTATTATGAAATTTTCCAACTTGGCTTAGACGTAGGCCTCTTCTTAGACCCCAAATCACTTATAATATGACTTGTACGCTTATTAACATATCCAATTGATATCCATTATATCATGAATCCTCATTTGCACACACAAATAAAATAATTAGCCTACCTTGGCACCACAAAATCTTAAATTACTTAGCAAAATTTTCTAGGGCTTTACATTCTCCCCCGCTTAGGATCATTCATCCTCGAATGATAATTGGAGTCAATTCGCAAATACTTAGTATAACTTATCTGCTTTCTCACACATCTTAACTCCCAAATTTTGACTAACTCCCAAATTTTTCAGAAATTTCGTCAGAGTTTCCCTTGTAACTAGGCCTATCCACCTGTTAGAGGGCCCCAGATACATATCCTAACAGCATATACATGTTCCATAGACATAACATAACTTGTACAACACCAACCATGGCCGCATAGGCAACATATATAACCAAAATGGAATAGTTTAACATAGATCAAATCAAAAGATAAGAGGTCATAGGAACCAAATGCATAAAAGCTATTACATGACTATTCAAACAAATGTGGGTACTTCTTTCTCATTTCTTCCTCGGCTTCCCAAGTGGCTTCCTCACCTACTGGTTCCGCCATAACACTTTTACGGAGGCAATTTTCTTATTTCTCAATTTCTGGACTTGCCTATCAAGAATGACAACTGGAATTTCTTCATAAGATAGTTCTTTATTAACCTCAATAGCTTCAATTGGCACAATAGCGGACGGATCTCCCACTACCTTTTTCAACATAGACACATGGAAGACCGAATGTACCATCGATATCTCGGGTGGCAGCTCGAGCTTGTATGCCACCTGACCAATCCTCTGAATGATTTTGTACGGTCCGACATACCTCGGACTTAATTTCCCTTTCTTCTCGAATCGCACGATGCCCTTCACGGGGGAAACCTTCAAAAATACCCAATCATCTTCTTTGAACTCCAAATCTCTGCGACGAATGTCCGAATAAGACTTTTGGCGAATTTGAGCAGTTTTCAACCTCTCCTTATTAATCTTGACTTTCTCCATGGCCTGATGCACGAGGTCCGGCCCTATCTATTTTGCTTCTCCAACCTCGAACCACCCAATGGGAGACCTACATCTCCTACCATACAACGAATCAAATGGTGCCATCTGGATACTAGCATGGAAGCTGTTATTGTAAGCAAATTCTATGAGTGGCAAATGGTCAGCCCAACTACCTTTAAAATCAAGAGTACAAGCACGCAACATGTCCTCAAGCATCTGAATAGTCCGCTCTGCTTACCCGTCGGTTTGAGGATGGAAAGCTATGCTAAGATTTACTTGCGTACCCAAACCTTGCTGAAATTGCTTCCAAAAGTTGGTAGTGAACTAAGCCCCTCGATCTGAAATGATTGAGACTGGGGTGCCATGCAACCTGACTATTTCTTTGATATACAACTGAACATACTGTTCTGCTATGTCGGTAGATTTAACTGGCAAGAAGTGCGCTAATTTTGTGAGTCGGTCCACAATCACCCAAATTGAGTCAAACTTGCGCAGAGTGCGCGGCAACCCTACCACGAAATCCATGTTGATCAACTCCCATTTCCACATTGGAATCGCTATGCTTTGGGCCAATCCACCGGGCCTCTGATGTTCGGCCTTCACTTGCTGACAGTTCGGACATTTTGCCACAAAGTCTGCCACATCCCTTTTCATGTTATTCCACCAAGAAATCATGGTACATTTTTTTGTAGAACCTGGGTGAACGGAATACTTAAAACTATAAGCCTCAACCGTGATTCTTCCCAGAAGATCATCTACATATGGAACATATAGCCGCCCTTGGTACCGTAGTGTACCATCATCCATGCCAAGAGAAAAAAAAATTGTGGTCTTATGTTCATGAATCCCCTCCTTCAGCTGCACTAGCAATGGATCGTTGTATTGCTTTTCTTTGACCTCTGCTACAAGCGACGATTCAGCCCTATTATGCACAATTACTCCCTCTTTACTAGAGTCCGCAAGACGAACTCCTAGACTAGCCCACTGGTGAACTTCCCTGGCCAACGAGCTTTGATATGCCTTTAAGTGAGCCAAACTTCCCATAGATTTCCGGCTAAGAGCATCCACCACAACATTGGCCTTTCCCGGGGTGATAGAGAATATCGATATCATAGTCCTTAAGCAACTCGAGCCGTCTTCTCTGTCTCAGACTCAACTCCTTTTGTTTGAAAATATATTGAAGGCTCTTGTGGTCCGTAAATGAATCCACGTGGACCCCATACAAATAATGTCGCCAAATCTTTAGTGCGAACACCACTGCCGCAAGCTCTAAGTCATGTGCTGCATAGTTCTTTCCATGATTCTTGAGTTGCCTAGAGGCATAAACTATCACCTTAACATGTTGCATCATTAGTGGAACATCTTTATCACATTTATCTTACATAAGACCTCCCACGAATCGAGTTCTACAATAATTTTCCTGATATGGTTACAATGTCCTATGAATACTTGCAACTAACTCTTCCAAATTTTCAACAAAAGACATTACTGAATGAGTTTTTTTTTTCATAGGACCTTCTGTCTCAAATGAATAACACCTGCTAATTTGCGCACATACCCTGATAACATCAACCTACACGACATTGCATCAAATGTAAGGTAATATTGCTCTGACTTTTCTTAGCTAACCTCTTCTCCCCATATGTGCCTTATAGAATTTAAGAAACCATACTACTTCCCCTGTGAATATTCTCACGATCCCTTTTTACGGTTAAACACTGCCAAAACACATATCAACCAACACCCTTTGTATGTATACAATTTAGGAAGAGTCACTGGCCTGAGAAGGGCATTCTCTGAAACTTGAGATCCTCCTCAATTTTTCAGCAACAACTTTTGATTTTACTCTTAAGTGTAAGACTTAGTCCACCTGATTCTATCCTCGATGAGTAACTCACCTTATTCCCCGTATTGTAGCTACTAATAGAGTTCCCTAATATTGCGGTTTAAGAGTTACCATGTTAAACATGTCTGGTCTATAACAGGTGTTCATCCTCTTTCAATCTGTTTTGAACCTTTCATTTGCCCTTTGGGTAGATGGTGTTGTCTTTCCCCCTTTGGCCTGGACAATATGTTGGTACCATCTTTATCTTTTAACTGGAACATTCATTCCCATTCTATTTTGCTCATGGTGCATAATTAATAGCCTTATTGTGCTACACACTTGTCTACCTCCCGTGAACTTGTAATATCATTGTTCCTGGTTTAGTGAGTTTATCATACAACCACTTCACCTCCAGTAGTCTCACTTTCCATTGTATGTAGACATGAACTATCTCTAGATCCTTTAGTTGATATTCGGTGTCACCCAAGTCGGTTGCATTACGGTTAGTCCTTTATAACTTTTATTAACACTTATGCTCTAAGAGAGTCCACCATTCTGATACAAGATATTTTATGATAACCATGACCATCTCAATTTGTAGGTTTTCTCCCCATTTATTCTCACCTCATTCTTCCTAGCTAGTGAATAGCCATGCACTCTTCCATATGTTACGTGGTCTTTTCCCTTAGTTATTTCATCATTCTCACCTCTTAACTCTTGTGAGGATATCCGTGGGAAAGTATGTTCATCCGTATATCACTTAACACTTATTTGCTTGTAAGTTTTTTTTAGGCTCTCCGTCAAGCCCAAATACCCTCTTGGGTTATTATAGCATCACATTTATTTCTCCCACTCGTTCCGCCTTTCTTAACGTCTTGGAACTTTGGTTAAATTGCAAATCTATGATTAACCCATTCTAAAAACTCGCAACCTTCCACATTTGACCTATAGTACTTCCTTAGGTTCCATTGTTCCTAACCCTCTAA
This sequence comes from Nicotiana sylvestris, assembly GCF_000393655.2. NCBI lineage: Eukaryota > Viridiplantae > Streptophyta > Magnoliopsida > Solanales > Solanaceae > Nicotiana > Nicotiana sylvestris. The sequence goes on from NC_091059.1 coordinate 58,565,905, forward strand.
CAAGTATACAATCCCTTTACAAACATACTCTTAGTTTCTAGGATCGTTGACCCTATCATTCACATTGCCATGTATGAAGAATTTACCTTCTTTAACCTTCCACCTTTTGGGGGGTACTAGTGGTCTATCATTAGTATATCCTTTCAGATAATCACATTATCTATTATCATTTTTCTAGACTACGCATGTCTTCAACAAAATATTCAAACATTATAGCTACATGGTCTTACTCTTATTTCGTTGTATTTAAGTGGCCTCACTATGGCCTTCCTCCCCCACTTGAGGCGAATGTCCCGGATTTCGACACAAGTCTTGAATTTAGCAACTTCAGGGACATATGACTCATGTCTCTATCCCTCATATATATGTTCGACTATTAGGGATATTTAAGTCACCATGGTGTTAACCTCATAAGTTCTCTGCTCTTATTCAGCCACACGAGCTTGGGATTCCAATTCCTCATGTCAATATATGTTAGGAGTGTAATATCACTTTGTACACTTCTGGATTTTTATAAAGTTCGTAGTATAGGGGTCTTCTCATCGGGGGTTCAATTGACTCTCCTTTCATAACTTCTTGTCTCCTAGGAGAGACTTGCACTCTCATCATTAATCTCCTGGTCACGTCTCCCGTATATCACGTGCTTATATAACCAATTTTCTTTCACACCTTAGGATCATTTACATACTTCTCACACTACCCACATGTGTTATTCAAGCTTACATATCACTTATCAATTCAATGTTTCTTTGGAGGTGGTAATCATTTTTAACACTTTTCTCGAATAAATTATGCTCATGGTACAATGTACTTATCCTATATGCCCATACCATTCGTTCAACAAGATACATGTACCATCTCTTTAATATTGATGCCTTTTCCCATTGGTCATGCCATATGACAACATTACTTGAAATAGACGAAAGAGAGTTTAAACTTACGTTGAATCTCAACGCACGAGTTAGAAAACAATCTTATAGTCAAGCTTTATCGCACGATCTGGAGTGTTGAAGAAGGGTAACATTCCTAAATGTACGTGTAGCCTCCAACTTATAGATGTGGTTGACAACACACCGATAAGAAAGACTCCACTAGACACGGCTCCGAGACATCCTAGGACACTTTAAAACCTTAGGCTCTGATACCAAGTTTGTCACGCCCCAACCGTGGGAGGTGCGACCGGTGCTCAATCGAGTAAACCCCAACTGAGCAAGCCTTATTCATACATTTATACCCAACTCACTACGGTTAAGGGAACCATGCTTTCTTTTATTTAGACAATAGCAAAATCGAACTTTCACAATACTAGTCCATTTTTATGTCACAAACCAAAAACCATGGTTAAGTTTCAAGATTTTATACAGTTATAGTTTAGAAGAACTAGAGTACAAAGTTACAACATAGTTCATTGACTCATCCAACACCCTTAACTTACCCACACAAACGTCTACTGAGCCTCTAAGGATACAAAAAACAATAATGACAATGTCGGCAATACCTCAAAAGTGGATATCTATAACAAAGGATGTAAAACATAACCCCTTGAAGGAGAAAGGGGCTCACCAAGACTTTGAGAGGAGGAAGCTCCGTTATGCGCGATCGACACTATCCGTTATGGAGCCACCTACATTCATTTAAAAATGTAGCGCCCCCGGCAAAAGGGATGTTAGTACCATGGAATAGTACTAGTATGTATAATTAAACACCACAAAGTTAGAAAGAACAACCATACAAAAGTACAAAGAAATCATAAGAAACACAAAGCTTCAAATAAGCACCACGTCAACCATATAAGAGGTTCACATAGTTTTAACATGATTTCTGAAATTTGTAGATTGGGGCATTCCATATCGTTGCATCATCATCCACATTACCACCGCTTCCTTGAGAGGAGTCCGATCACGGCCCGATCGGCTAAGCCGTCTTACCAAGACGTCACCCTTATTTCATTCTCACTTTCCAGTTTCAATTATCAATACATTACCACCATGTGTGTATATTATGACATCTTATCACGACCCGATCGGCTAAGCCGTCTTACCAAGAAGTTACCCTTTTTCGTTAATTATCTCACTTCAATCTTTAGTTTCACGTGTATTAGTTCCTCAGCACTTGGGGCCATAATTACCACATTCTGTAACTCACATTTCACATTATTCCCATTTTCAACATTCACCTTGCCATTTAAGATCAATGACACATACAAAAGAAATTTAAGTTATAAGCATATAGAGGAATTTATCTAGTTCGGCATATTAATCACAATGTAACCTTGACTTGAGATTTAGCATTTAGCACATAGCTCATGTTTTTCACACTTCCTCAATTTACAAAGAATAACACATTAAACACATGGAGAAGCCCCTTCCACATACATTTTCACAACATCAAATCATTTGACATAACAAGTACCACATCGATCAAATTTCAGACTTACAACATTTGCACGGACAACATGGATGCTCAATTTCTAAGATGAGGGGGTTTTAGCCATACATACCTTGTTTACGCTTTCCTTAAGTTACTACGACGTTTCGGAAATTGTAGCAATCCTGATCTACTTGAGACATAACAAAATTGAACACAAATTAGGAAGGTATTCATGGTTTCAGCTTATTTGAGCATTTTATCAAATACTAGTTGAACATCTTGATTTCAAATCTCTTTTACAAGATTTTCTTCATTCCCCAACCCAATCTTTAATTATTTATGTTCAATAATCTTCCCACAAACCTAATTTGTACATGCATGTATACATAATACTATTACACCCAAGAATCATACCTCAATAACCCATCTCACAATCTCTACAACACAAACACAACCTAGGTTAGGCACCTATGGCTTCCAATCACCATCCCATGAGTTCTAACGTATATATCATACATAAATAATCACCATAGAGTAGTTAAAGATGATAGACATACCTCTTGTAGTAAGAATCTTGAGAATCCCCACTTGTTGTGTTCTTGATCAATTTAGGGATTTGAATGAGAATCTATGGATTTTCAAGATCAATCCTTGTTAATATAAGTTTTTAGGAGTAGTAATCAACTCAAAATACTCCAAAAGCATTACCTTGGATCATAAGAGGGAAGTATGAGATGGATTCCCCTTGATAGAGCAAGTCCTAGCTCAAAATAATGACTTAGAGACTCTCCATACCCGGTCTTGGGGTATTTATAGGGCTGCTAGGCACGCGACCGCGGTCAGACCGTGCCCGGGACGCGGTGGCCGCGCTCGGGTCGCGCTCGGAGGCAGAAACTCTCAGTTTTCCCGCGGCCGCCGCGGACGCGCATCTGACACATGTCCGGTAAAATGGTCATAACTTTTTGTATACACCTCCAAATGATGAACAGTTTGATGGGTTGGAAAATAGACTCAAAGATCTTTAATTTGATAGTTGTTCATCACACAAAACCTTATATAAATGTAGATATGCTTGTCCAAAGTGAGGTCTTGTGCGCACTCATTTACAACTTTAGTCTATTATGAAATTTTCCAACTTGGCTTAGACTTAGGCCTCTTCTTAGACCCCAAATCACTTATAATATGACTTGTATGCTTATTAACATATCCAATTGATATCCATTATATCATGAATCCTCATTTGCACACACAAATAAAATAATTAGCCTACCTTGGCACCATGAAATCTTAAATTACTTAGCAAAATTTTCTGGGGCTTTACACCTTTCCCCGACATGGGCCTTTATGAATGAATCTGCTAGTATTTCAAAAGAGTCAATTGAATGCTCGAGTAATAATGAACACCATGTCAAGGCTCCTTTTGGGAAAGTTTCACGAAACTTCTTCAACAAGACCTATTCGATCTCATGTTGAGCTAAATCGTTCCTATTTATAGCCGTGCTGTAGGTTGTGATGTGCTCGTGCGGATCCGAAGTCCCATTGTATTTTGGTATGTCCAGCATTTTGAACCTTTTTAGAATTAACTCCGGTGTTGTGCTCGGTTTAAACGGCAATTGAGTGTATTTTTTCGAATCTGGGCTGTTCAAACCCGATAGTGCTCCTGGAATTAGATCCATTCGGGCATGAAACTCCTTTGAATTTTGATCGATCCATTCGTTCATTTCCCTAATAAATCTCATGAGTTCAGTTTTGAAGGGATCACTCCCGTTATCATTACCACATCCGCTACCGATCCCTCCGACACCGTCAAAACTGACATCACCCCTTGGGGTATTGTTATCAACTCTTTGAGCCATTTGATTTGTAGGAACGCTGAGAGGAACTATGACTCTTTCATTTGCGTTGTTGGAAGCGCCTGACAATGCTTGCTTCAACTCCATCATCACCTGATCCTGCCTTGAGAAGTGGCCCATGATGGCTTTCTGTTGCTCTCTTAGGATTCTTATTGTTTCCGCAATATGTTCCTCTTCCGCATCATTGGGAGTTGGCTCATGTACATGCTCGGGAGACTGCCCTTCATGAATCGGGGTTGACTTGTCCCATTAGTTACGAGTGTCGCTTATTGAATCCTCATGTTGAGGCAGATTTTCATGTCCCTCAATATTGTGTGCGATGCTGATATCATTAGCTGCCATTTTCAATTTATTTCTAAGGAAAAAATCAAATAAGTTAGTAACAAACGTGAGAATCAAAGCAATTATGCAATTATCTAAGTCCCACAATGGGCGCCAAACTGTTTACCCGTAAAACGGTACAGTTGAATTTGTTACATGTTTTATAGATAAGTGAATTGATTTAATCCAAAAAATTTTAAATAAATGAGATTAAAAATAAGATCTAGCGATTAAATTGAAGAAGACGGCAATCCTGGCTCCGAGAACAGCATCTCCGAGGACAGAAATGAGAACAACGTAAAAAAGCAAATAAAGTCGTTAAATTGAGAACGAGAATGGAATAAAACATATGTTTTGCCAAAAAATTCGAATGAGAACAACGTAAAGAGCAAATAAAGTCGTTTAATTGAGAACGAGAATGTAATACAACATATGTTTTGCCAAAAATTTCGTATGTTACTATGGCTGTTGATGCTATTTATAGCTATACCTAGGGAAACAAGATCCTTGGATCAAGCCTGGCTTAAATGATAATAAAGGAGTCATTGATGAATATGTAACGACAAGCTCTGAATGCAAATATTCTCTTCAATGATTGCCCACTTAATTTTAGAGGATATTCTTCATTGAATGCTATCTGATGGCACATACACGATTTGCTCCCATTGACCATACTCCCTTCGTGTTTACCCGATGTTAACTGTAGTTGTTATTATCGATACTGGTTGTTACTCGATTCTCTTTTTATCTGTCTTCAGTTCCACGTGTCATACGATCGTTCGACTATTCATTATAGGGTAAAATACCATTTATTATAGACTAATTTTACCCTATACAATGTTAGAAATTTCTTCGATGGTGAATGTGAACTTGGGAAAGAAATCACTGGATAGTGATAATTGTTCAGGAGTTGCTGATCACGCCCAACTATGCCTTACAAAAGGACAATGCGGATGTTGCAAATATAACCTGAGTATTTATGCCCAAAGTCGAATCCACAGAGAATTAACCTATCAATTACTTTCGTTGGACTTACTAAATTCTATAGAATTAACTTCCCCAAACGTTGTGAATAACAGTTGATGGTATATTTAATAACTAAGATTGAAAGCCAATAAACAGTTGTAAACTAAATATGCTTAGGTTGTGAACAATAATGAGAAGGTTCTAAGGTAGTGATTTCCCCTATTGATGGAATCCCTTATGTTTATATTTCATATAGATTTACCAACACATCTCTATCAACCATGAACACTCAAATTATCGTGAATCTCTCCCGAGTAATCACGAAAATTTACTAGACGCACTCTCCCGAGATACGCTAGCTGACTTTGTTTATTACAGTTCACTTTAGATTGCACCTAAAACTTTGTTATCCCTAATCTCGCCTTTAAACCCGCAGTTATAGATCCCTCTTATACTTTGGGAGTGATGTTGTTCAACAATTACCTACATATGCACTCTCTCCCGAGTTATGCATATTAAATAGGCATAGCTAATTGAGGATCCTGTCAATTAACTACAACAAACACGTAGTTGAACAAATAGAGATTAAACCGGCAAACCATATTAACATAATCAAGAAGTTCATCCTTCAATAGGTTCCATCAAAACCCTAGACAAAGGATTTAGCTACTCATGACAATGGGTAAATAAACTATGAAAATATTCATGATCAAAATTGCAAGAAAAATAAAAAGAAGAAGAAAATATGATGTTTTGGGTGATCTCTCCCACTTGTTTTCTTGCCAAAGTACTTTCTAAAACATTGCATGCCTCCCTTGGACGAGTTCTATTGTTTAATATAGGGTTTGGGGCTAAAAATCCCGTGTTTTGCACTTCAGTCCCTCAATTTTTCGCTTCCTGCCGCGGTCCTACCGCGGTTACGCCAGGACCGCGGCCAACTAGCCTCTCAGAATCCGCAACAGCCTTTTGCCGCGGTCCGACCGCGGTTACGCCGGGACCGCGACAGTCCATCTCCAGTTTTGGTTTTGCTGCCTTCGCGTGGTGCACTTAGCGGATATTGTAAGATTGGCCTCTTTTTCTCCATAATTGATCCCAAAAGTACTCCATAGACTTCTTTTATTGTATATAGCCTGCAAAGCATGAAAATCACTAATCAGAGCATTTTGTTATCACTTTTTACCATAAAAATTATACAGGAAGGTGGTTCTTTAGGGCCTAATTATAGTCCAATTCACCTATTATCAACACCCTACACTTAAATCTTTGCTCGCCCTAGAGCAAGTTGAACCACACTTCTAGGCCTAATCGTTTGATGCATTACCCAGTTTATGTCACACCCGCCATTATGAAAGAACAACCTAAGCAGTGCAACAGCCACACCTCAGATGAAGACTCTAATGCCATGTCACACTCGTGCTTACTCTAGTTACTCTAAACAGAGGTGAAAACTCGCTTTTTCTTCCTGAGTCACATGCCCTCACATCATATTTCTGAGAGAAGTTCCACACATATAAAATCAAGCAACAAGGAACTATAGATAGAACGAATCCACTCACTCTCAGCAAAGAACATTCACATGCCACACAGATACACCATAAGCTTGCCCTTAGTGTAATACTCTACTAATCGAGTTGTTCAGTCCAAGATCAAGAGATCTTTATTTGGTTATAATGTAGGCTAAGGGATGGGAAGGATATATTTGGATATAGTGACTAACCTCCCTAAGCACTTTTAATACAATCGTTCCCTTTATTCCAATTTCCATGTTCAACCCAATCATTCTTCCACACTTGTTTCATAGGCTACCCCCACTTTTCTTTAGGTGCAACTGGCCTCTTTTTTTTTACAGCCATTGCACCATTCAAGTATTTTCCTGATTTTCTTTTTCCCACTTCATTACTACCCCACACTTTTACTTTTATATGCTCTTTAACGATTCAAGTGCTTCTAGGAGGTACAGGTTCAAACAGTCAAACTATTCAAACACAGGGATGTAGGTTGTTGTAAGGTTATCAAATAACAGGCTTCAGGCTCGAAGGGGTTAACTATGGCAATATGTATAGGTGGATTCATAATTATACAGGCTACACAAGGAAATGCCTCAATCATCTCTAAGGCCAAACAACTTCTATTTCGCTTTGCAAACACACAGGGTAAGTTCTAGGTATCGCATGCAAGCACAGAATACAAGTATTATCTCACACACACTTGGCATGTAACTCATTCCGAATTAGTTTGTCAACACACTCACGTGAGCGTTCAAGAAAGACAAGGTGTGTAGAATTAAGGCATAAAATTACTAGTCTACAAACGAGCCTAGACGTCGCACCCTCAAGTTCGTTTTAGTTATTTGCATGTGTGTACATTACGGGTTGCATTCTTGCCTTCACCCATCTTGGTCCAATAGAGTCCTAAGGGTCCTAAAAATATTAAAGAAAAATCTACCTAACCCGGTTCAAGAAAAGCCCTTGGAAAAGAACCGTGGTCAAAAGAAAAACTAAGGAGGAATTACTACACTACCTAAAAAGAAAAATAAAAATAAAAATCTAAATGGACTACTTCCCTCAAGAGTACTGTCCAAGTGGTTCGTCCTCAGGAAGAGTCTCCTACATTTATTTATTTTACAACCAATGTATATGTACACTAACAATACACCACTAAAGCAAGTCTCCCACCCCACACAAAAAGAATATGGCATGTCCCCATGTCATAACACAAATAAAGTGCAGAAGGGTAAGAAGACTTCCCTGAGCGTCACTCAAAGTCGGAGACGGTGCTAGGATCCACATGACAAGCCCTCCCCAAAGCACGTAACCAAGCTAGCATCCGGCTCTCAGACCTGGCATGCTGCTGAGACATGGCATCCATACGCACATGCAGGTCATCCACCGAGGAGCGAAGATATGCCACCTCTTCCTCCAAAGAATGTAACATGGGTCGGCTGGACTGTGATCTAGAGAACCCAGCCCCAGTAAGGGGTTGCCGAGAGGATCCGGCTCCATCATAAGATCTTCTGGATGGTGCCATGGGTGCTGGGGCGTCATCCTCATCATCAAGCTCAATGGTTGTGGGTGCATCTCTGCCCACTGTGATCTTTGAAGCTCTGAATGCCGCTTTTGCGGGCAAAGCTCCATCTGTAGGATTGGTGGTGACACCATCCAGCAGACACAACCTCGTCACAAGTGAGGGGAAGTAAAACCCCTAAGATAGCAGAGGTGACCGAAGAATCATTTCATCTCCAATAATTCTCGCCACATCAAAGTCTTTCTTGGTGACGAAGCACCACACCAATAGAGCCCGTAGGTGGTTCACATCTGTTGTGTTGCACGTGGGCAATAACCGGCTGCAAATAATGGTGAACCAGCACTTAGCCTCATGTGTGAACGACTTGGAGTGAAGGGTAATGTTTTCCTGTATCCAGATTGGTCGACCCCCTGTGCATATTGTCTTAATCATAGTGTCCCAAGTGACCCCTTGGGCGTCGTGGTAATGATCAATGTCACCAGTGAATTGGGGCAGCTACAAGACCTAGCGAATCTTCAGAATTGAGGCATCCACCACCCTGCCCCGCACAATCACAGACCGGCACAAATTTTTAAGGGCAGTTCGCGTAGAACTCCCGGACTATCGTCATGTTTGCCGTCTCAGGTTCATCAAACAAGAACTCCATCTCCCTCCATCTGATTTCCTCATACATGTCTACTTTTTCCATACGGAGGGCATACCTGTCAACAGGAATATCAGGGATAAAGCTTTTGGTGGCCTTAGCATGAAACGCGTCCTCGACCTCTTGTGACTGGAACCTGGTGGCATCATATGTGGGCATTTGGGAAGTGCTTGCCGAGCTCTTTCGCCTTTTTCGGGCCATATTACCCGCAGACAATTCAGGGTAACAATTAGATTCATTCTAACATGTGCCAGTCGGATGGGTACTCAGACTTCGCCACCCGATGTCACCAAACAATTTCCTTTTGTCAAACAATGCCAGTATATCCAATTACGAAGGTGCCCAAAGTTGACAACCTCCACTATTGCCCTCACAGCACTATTAATTCTACAATTCCGCCATATAATACCCCACACAATCTCCCACAAGTGAATCATGTCAAATTCTACCACCACCACAAACTAAGAAGGGCACAAAGTGCTCCAAACTTTTACAACACACCCCCAATTTTCGGCCATTTAGACCCCTCCACCAAGCTTCACCCTAAAAAATTTGTTTAGGCCTCCAAATCTTCTAAAAATTTCCCCCAAGTTAAGCACAATGAAAACCCAACCATTTAAATATCAAGCATGGTCAAAAGAAGCAATTAATAAAGAAAAGGAAAGAAAAGAAAGAAAGAAAATAAAATAAAATAAAAAATTTACACTAAAACACCACACTAAGTTATGTAAAAGAAAGAGAAAAGAATAGAGAAGCTAACCGTGAGGATGAATGGAAGGGATAAGTGGTGGAAAGAGAGAGATGGAGAAGAAAGGAGGGGCAACAATGAGGGTTTGAGGGATAAGAGAGTGTGAAAGAGAGAAGAGAAGAAAGAAGGGAATGGAGGAATAGTGGGGGGTTAGGTTTATTAAAAGGGGGTGGGGAAAGGAAAAAGAGAAAAAAAATAAAAAATTCTGCACTTACCTGGCCCGCTCTGGTCTGCCGCGGTCCTACCGCGGTTACGCTGGGACCGCGGTAGACCTCTTTCAGAGGGGGTATTTGACCGCGGTTACGCTGGGACCGCGGTCTGGGCGTGTTCCTGCTACTCTTTTTTTAATGAAGTTATGCATTACACTTACAACACATTCGTGGGTTGCCTCCCACGCAGTGCCTGATTTAACGTCGCGGCACGACGCAGATGAGCGCATTTAAGGCTCGCTAGACCTCTGTGGTTCAGTCAGGTGTAGCTCGGACACTTCCTTTGGTTCGCTCATGCCCACATATAGTTCCAATCTCTTCCCATTGACTCTAAATGTACGAGAGTCTTTCTCTATGACAATCTCGACAGCACCTGAAGGGAAAACCTCGACTACTCTAAATGGTCCAGACCATCGTGACCTGAGTTTACCCGGAAATAGCCTTAATCGTGAGTTATAAAGCAACACCATATCTCCAGGATTCAAATTTCGCTCCACAATGTTCTTATCGTGCAACCTCTTCATTCTTTCCTTGTACAACTTTGTGCTCTCAAAAGCAAGATGTCTGAACTCGTCGAGCTCATGCAATTCTGTGATCCTTGTTGTGCCCGCAGCCTCGATGTCAAGATTCAGCTGTTTCAGTGCCCACCATGCTCTATGTTCAAGTTCCACTGGCAAATGGCAGGCCTTCCCGAACACCAACTTATATGGTGACATACCAATCGGTGTTTTAAAAGCAGTTCTATAGGCCCAGAGTGCATCATCTAACTTTTTCGCCCAATCAGTTCTTGTGGCGTTCACAGTCTTGGTTAGCACACTCTTTATCTCTCTGTTGGACACTTCAACCTGCCCACTAGTTTGCGGGTGATAAGGGGTAGCCACCTTGTGGCGTACATTATACTTTGCAAGCAACTTCTCGAAAGCTCTATTACAGAAGTGAGTGCCTCTGTCACTGATAATCGCTCTTGGTGTCCCAAATCTGGTGAATATGTTCTTCTTCAAAAACCCCACCACCACTCTTGCATCATTAGTGGGCAACGCTGCAGTTTCTACCCATTTGGACATGTAATCCACAGCAACAAGTATGTACTTATTGCCATAGGAGCTGACGAAGGGACCCATGAAGTCAATCCCCCAACATCAAACACTTCCACCTCTTGAATTGGGTTCATGGGCATCTCATGGCGACGGGAAATGTTCTCGGTCCACTGACATTCATTGCAGCCCTTCACCCATTGGTGCGTATCTTTAAACACTGTTGGCCAAAAGAATCCAGCCTCAAGCACTTTCCCAGCTATCCTGAACCCTCCAAAATGTCCTCCGTAAGGCGATGCGTGACAAGCCTGCAAAACAGAAGATTGTTCTATCTCAGGGACACACCTCCGGATCATATTGTCAACACAAATTCTAAACAGGTAAGGCTCATCCCAATAATACATGCGGCAGTCACGATAAAACTTTTTCTTTTGTACAGATGAAAGGTCATAGGGAACTATACCGCATGCCAGGTAATTTGCAAAATCTGCATACCATGGCACTTTCTCAAGATTAGTTGCGAGCAACTGCTCATTTGGAAAGGTTTCCAGAATATCTTCAACCTCAACTGCATTTTCAGCTCCCTCAAGTCGTGATAGATGATCAACGACTTTGTTCTCTGTGCCCTTACGGTCACGAATTTAAAGGTCGAATTCTTGCAGCAGCAACACCCAACGAATCAGGCGCGGCTTAGACTCCTTCTTCTCAATCAAATACCTAATAGCTGCATGATCAGTGTATAATTACCTTAGAACCAATCAGATATGATCTGAACTTGTCGAAAGCAAACACCACAGCCAACATCTCCTTCTCAGTCACCGTATAGTTCAGTTGGGCTCCACTCATCGTTCTACTTGCATAGTAGATTGGATGCATCAGCTTGTCCTTCTGTTGTCCCAACACTGCCCCCACTGCGTAGTCACTGGCATCACACATGAGTTCGAATGGCTGCTCCCAGTTGGGGGCAACAATGATAGGTGCTGTGACCAGTCTCTTTTTCAGTTCCTCGAATGCTACCCTGTAATCATCAGAGAACAAGAAAGGATGATCTTTTTCTAACAACTTACAGAGAGGGTTGGCAATTTTTGAGAAGTCTTTTATGAATCTCTGGTAGAAACCGGCATGCCCAAGGAAGCTTCTGATTGCTTTGACTGAAGTTGGAGGAGGTAACTTTGCTATTACATCCACTTTAGCATGATCCACCTCAATTCCTTTGCTTGACACTCGGTGTCCCAAGACTATGCCTTCTTGTAACATGAAGTGGCACTTCTCCCAGTTCAGAACCAGGTTAGTCTCGATACACTGTTTCAGCACACGCATCAGATTTATCAGGCACTCATCAAATGAATTCCCCACCACTGAGATGTCATCCATGAACACCTCCATTATGTCCTCTACCATGTCAGTGAATATGGCCATCATGCACCGTTGGAATGTGGTGGGTGCGTTGCATAAGCCAAAGGGCATCCTCCGAAAGGCATAAATGCCATAAGGACAAGTGAAAGAGGTCTTCTCTCTGTCCTCTGGTGCAATGGAAATCTGGTTGTATCCTGAGTACCCATTCAGAAAATAGAAGTGTGACCTCCTTGCCAGTCTGTCTAACATCTGATCAATAAAGGGAAGTGAGAGGTGGTCTTTCTGGGTAGCTAGATTTAGCTTTCTATAATCCATGCAAATTCCCCAGCCCATGACTATTCTTGTAGAGATCAATTCATTGTTATCATTCTTAACTACCATCATACAGCCCTTTTTAGGTACACATTGAACTGGGCTAACCCAGCTGCTGTCAGAGATTGGGAAGATAATTCCCGCGTCTAACTACTTTATTACTTCCTTCTTCACCACTTCCTTCATGTTGGGGTTCAGCCTTCTTTGGTGTTCCCTGGAAGGTTTGTGTCCCTATTCCAGTAGAATTTTGTGCATACAGTAGGCGGGGCTGATCCCCTTTATGTCTGCCATGGTCCACCCAATGGCAGTCTTGCACTCCTTAAGTACCTGCAAGAGTTGTTGCGCTTGCACATCTAACAAACTAGATGAGATAATAACAGGTAATGTGGAGTTAGGTCCAAGGAATTCATACCTGAGATGGTTGGGCAATGGCTTTAACTCCAGCTTTGGTGGTTCTTCGATAGATGGCTTGGCTGGAGGAGTCTCTCGATTTTCCAAGTGTAAGGGCTCAAATTCTAGAGTTCTATCCCAGAACCCTCTACCCTCTAATGCCAACACCCATTCCGCCAGTTCCTCTTCATTCACCTCATCCAAATTCATTAAACATGCAGCAAGGGGCCCTCAATGGTTAGCACCTCATCATCAGTCTCCACGATTACATCCACGACATCAATAAGAGAACAATTGGCGAATTCACTTGGTCGCCTCATAGATTTCTGCACATTGAATGTTATCTCCTCATCGTTCAATCTCATCTTGAGCTCCCCGGTTTCACAATCAATGAGCGCTCTCCCTGTGGCCAAGAATGGTCTTCCCAAAATTATGGGAATCTCTTCATCCACTCTGCAGTCTAAGATCACAAAATCTGCAGGGAATACAAATTTCCCTACCTGAACTAGCACATCATCCAGTATACCAGAGGGTCGTTTCACTGTCCTGCCAGCCAGCTGCAACAACATAGAGATGGGTCTAGCTCTTCCAATGCCCAGCCTCTTATAAATCGCCAGGGGCATAAGATTGATGTTGGCCCCTAGATCACACAGTGCTTTAGCAAAAGCAAAATTACCAATAGTGCATGGAATTGTAAAGCTCCCTAGGTCAGACAACTTTTCTGCAATTGGTCTAGTCACCACTGCACTACATGTCTGAGTAAGAGTAACTGTGGCCAAGTCTTGGAAATCAAACTTTCGGGACATCAAGTCCTTCATCATTTTTGCATACCTAGGCATCTCCTTCAAAGCTTCAATCAATGGTATGTTTACCTGGATTTGTTTCAGCATTTCGAAGAACTTCTTGTATTGTTCCTCCTTTTGATACTTAGCCAGCCTCTGAGGGAAAGGTGCAGGAGGTCTCTTCTTCCCAACTAACTGGGATTGATCCTTATCAGCTGCTACCTCAATTATTGGTTCCTGGACTGTCTCAGCTTCTTTCTTGGTCGCATTCTGGATGCTATTTTCTTCCTGGGCAGGCTGGACTAGCACCTCCGTCAGTTTCGTTGACTCATCCAGCTCAATAAGCACTGGTATAAGTGTCTCAACTTGTCTAGTTTCTCGAGCCCTCTCTTGCTCTATATCCAGATCTCTGCCATTACGTAGACTTACCGCCATCAGCTACTTTGGGCCTTGATCTTTTGGATTTATCTGGGTGTCTACAGGTAGTGTCCCATGAGGACGATTGTTCAGAGACATAGAAATTTGGCCCACCTGCACTTCAATATTCTTGATTGTTGCATCATGTGCATCCACTCTCTCATTAATCTTTACATTAGACCCAATAACCTGCTGCATCATTGCCTCAAGTCTAGCAAACCCATCTTCCTGCCTTCCACCATGTTGCTGCTGAGGAGGGTGATACCCCTACTGCTGATTCTGATTATTATATCCCTGTGGCATTGGGTAAGGTGCCATATTGTTAGTGGGTCTCATACCTCCCATGTTTCCATTGTTGAACTGTGGATGGACTGGCCTGTATTGCTGATTTTGCTGGCCCCAATTCTGACCACTCTGTCTCTGGCCTCCATAATTAGACACATAATTCATGTCTTCAGGGTAGTGGTGATAATCATATTCTGCATTCCATTGGTTACCGATTGGCTGACTAATGCAAGATGCGCACAAGCCCCCATTAGTAGTATCTACGATATGTACCTGCTACTTCTGCCCTGACTCTTCCACCTTTTTGGTGAGTATACTCATCTGTGTCAATAAGGTGGCCATATTTTCAGCCATAGAGTTGGATGGATCTAAGGGCACTGAGTGAACCACTGGAGTGATAGGTGCATTCCTGGTTGTCCATCCCGAATTTTGTGCCATCTTGTCAAGCAGACTCTGGCCTTCTCTCCATGTTTTGCTAAAAAATGCTCCACCAGCTGAAGCATCAATAATGTTCTTCATGCTATCTGACAATCCCATGTAAAACCGCTACCCCAACATCAGATCTGGAATACCATGGTGCAGGCATATAACCAGCATCCCTTTAAAGCACTCTCATGTTTCATGCAGTGTCTCCATTGGTCTCGGTTTAAAACTCAAAATTTCATCAATTTGTTGAGCAGTCTTATTGGGTGGGTGGAACTTGTTATGGAATTGCCTGAATAACTCATCCCAAGTTGTTATAGAATTTATGGGAAGTGAGTTTAGCCAAATCTGGGCAGCTCCCGTCACTGAGAATGGAAACAATAACAGCTTGATTGCTTCAGGAGTTACGTTGGGCTGACTTTGGGTTTTGCAGATAGAGAGGAAGTTCTTCAAGTGCTGCTGAGGATCTTCGACTTGCGACCCCGAAAATAGTCCCTTGTTCTGCAACAAGTGCAACATGTTATTCGTAATTTGGAATGACTCAACCTGTATATGCGGAACTACAATGGCTGTGGACAGATTTTCAGTTGTGGGTTGTGCCCAGTCATAGAGAGCAACCTCTGGCACTATTGGTACCGCTGGGTTTTCCTCGTGATCCCCCATGACTGTTTCGAATTGTGCAGTTGTTGGTTGTTGTTTGTTTTTCCGATTAGCCCCATTCAAGGTCTTGAAAACTTTCTCGGGATCTGATAATGCTTCAAATACTTCACCAGATCTCGATGAGTTTCTAGGCATGCAC
Organism: Nicotiana sylvestris; assembly: GCF_000393655.2. NCBI lineage: Eukaryota > Viridiplantae > Streptophyta > Magnoliopsida > Solanales > Solanaceae > Nicotiana > Nicotiana sylvestris. The sequence continues at coordinate 58,581,837 of NC_091059.1, forward strand.
CTGTGCAACCAAGTCAACAAACGTATAGAGAAAAAATGACTACAACAAGAATTTTTGTACTTCTTTCAATTGTAATTGATAACACCGTTATTTTCCTGGCAACGACGCCAAAATTTGATCACGCCCAACTATGCCTTAAAAAGGACAATGCGGACGTTGCAAATATAACCTGAGTATTTATGCCCAGAGTCGAATCCACAGAGAATTAACCTATCAATTACTTTCGTTGGACTTACTAAATTCTTTAGAATCAACTTCCCCAAACGTTGTGAATAACAGTTGATGGTATATTTAATAACTAAGATTGAAAGTCAATAAACAGTTGTAAACTAAATATGCTTAAGTTGTGAACAATAATGAGAAGGTTCTAAGGTAGTGATTTCCCCTATTGATGGAATCCCTTCTGTTTATGTTTCATATAGATTTACCAACACATCTCTATCAACCATGAACACTCAAATTATCGTGAATCTCTCCCGAGTAATCACAATAATTTACTAGATGTACTCTCTCGAGATACGCTAGCTGGCTTTGTTTATTACAGTTCACTTTAGATTGCACCCAAGACTTCGTTATCCCTAATCCCGCCTTTAAACTCGCAGTTATAGATTCCTCTTATACTTTGGGAGTGATGTTGTTCAACAATTACCTACATATGCACTCTTTCCCGAGTTATGCATACTAAATAGGCACAACTAATTGAGGATCCTGTCAATTAACTACAACAAACACGTAGTTGAACAAATAGAGATTAAACTGGAAAACTATATTAACATAATCAAGAAGTTCATCCTTCAATAGGTTTCATCAAAACCCTAGACAAAGGATTTAGCTACTCATGACAATGAGTAAATAAATTATGAAAATATTCATGATCAAAATTGCAAGAAAAATAAAAAGAAGAAGAAAATATGATGTTTTGGGTGATCTCTCACACTTGTTTTTCTTGCCAAAGTACTTTCTAAAACATTGCATGCCTCCCTTGGACGAGTTCTATTGTTTAATATAGGGTTTGAGGCTAAAAATCACGTGTTTTGCACTTCAGTCCCTCAATTTTCCGCTTCCTGCCGCGGTCCTACAGCGGTTACGCCAGGACCGCGGCCAACTAGCCTCTCAGCATCCGCAACAGCCTTCTGCCGCGGTCCGACCGCGGTTACGCCGGGACCGCGGCAGTCCATCTCTAGTTCTGGTTTTGCTGCCTTCGCGTGGTGCACTTAGCGGATATTGTAAGATTGGCCTCTTTTTCTCCGTAATTGATCCCAAAAGTACTCCATAGACTTCTTTTATTGTGTATAGCCTGCAAAGCATGAAAAGCACTAATCAGAGCATTTTGTTATCACTTTTTACCATAAAAACTATACAGGAAGGTGGTTCTTTAGGGCCTAATTATAGTCCAATTCACCTATTATCAGTTGCAATTAAGATAAATGGTGGATGTTCCAGCATGAACAAAAAAATTCTAAGCTTAACTGTTAAGGATTTGACACCAACAAAAAAAAAGAAGAAAATAATGAATGAAAGAGAATTTTCTATTTTGTTTTTGTGGATCTACATTCGTTCCTTTTCCCCCTACTAGATGGGAAGGCGAAGGGTGGCAGATGGTGGTGGAAGATGGTGGGAGGGAAAGAAAGTAAGGAAGAAGAAAATATTTTGCTACAAGATATTGGTCTAACGCGCTCAAAATGAGTATTGCACACGTACTCTGCCATATCAGTAAAACGTGTCTAATTGGCACAATTCAGGGGGTTCAATAGAGATAAAACTTAGTTTAAGTGTTTAAATGAAAAATTCTAACAAGTTTAAGGGGCAATCTATATATTTGGCCTAGATAGCAATGAACTTTTTTAGACGTTGCTATACTAAAATATTTGACCTAACTTAATTCCTTAATCAAGTTTTTCTTTCTCACTCCTTAAGTACTTTTTTTTAAATATACTTTATTCATACGTTTTTACTTTTCTGAAGTGTGGATCAAACATACCAAGCTACCATTCATATATTGACAATGATCCATAAAAAGAATGGCAGGATAGGAACCTCAAGCCTCAAGCTGTGGCCGGCCTAGCTTTGACTTGCTATGTTGGATGGTCAAATCAACATTCCTCTGTACTCGAAATAGATAGCCGCCCTCCACCCCTAGCCCTAATACCCCAAACCCCCACCCCTCTCTCCACCTCCACCCCACTCCCCGCCAACAACCCACCACCCCCCATCTCCTACCGCAACCTTGGCCCCTAAACCTGACCTATCACCCTTACATATTTTGTCTCCCAAGTATTTGTCTAAATTATACTCCCTTTGTTTCAATTTAGATGACACACTTTTCTTATTAGTTCGTTCCAAAAAAGAATGACATAGTTCTATATTTAGAAATAATTCAACTTTGAACTTTTCATTTACTCATTTTAGCCTTAATGAGAAGCATTTATCGCTACACAAATATTATGATCCCACAAAGCTGTTACCCCTTAAGTTTTTAAGACCACATATTTCAAAAGTCTTCTTTTCTTTCTTAACCTTTGTGTCAAATCAAACTACATTATCTAAATTGAAACGGAGAAAGTATTGTTATTCAAAAATGTTTTCTGCACCTAAAAATATATAAAAACACCACTTATTTTCAAATTTCAGGAAATTTTCCTCTGTACCAAACACACCCTAATTGTGTGTCACTACCACTGTAACTTTCTCTCTCTTTTGACATTTTACTTTACAAGAAAGGGAGGTGAGGGCACAGTGGTTAAAAGGGACATCGTTTACCGCGGAAACCAAATTCTGAAACAGGAAGAAGAAATTCTCCAGAATATATATATTCTCTTGTTGAAGCTACACTCAGTAGTCAGTAGCACCCCCACCACTTCTCCGAGCCGTTCAAAATCGGAACTGCCAGTTTACTTTTTGCCCTTTCCATCTAAAATCCGCCTCAGCAGATTCCCCAATTTGATTAGTCTTTCATTTCTTTCCCTCAAGCCAAGAATCTCACATATCCTCTCTCTTAGCTTTTTCAACAATGATGCCATTCTTCTTCTCTCCCCCTCTCCCTCTTTCTCTTAGTCCTTTTCAACGACTTTCTCCAAATCCCAGAAAAATCTTTGTCTATACATACTACTCAAATTTTTCTGTCTTCATGCCATGTCTTCTTCAAGTGTCAATCAGCCTTTCACATTTGGTAATGTTTCACTACTTCTTAATTGGGCTCGAAGCTATATAAAGTGTAATCCTTTTTGAGTAATAATAAGAAATGTTGGCTTTTTTGTGTGGGTCTTAGAAGATCACTGTGTTGTTTCTTGATTCGCAGAGAGGAAGTCAAGGTTTATGAGATGGCTTAGTAAGCTTTTCAAGGGTGGTGGCTCAGCCAATAGGAGTGTGCCAGCTGGACGACCACAGTTTCTTGGAGAGGAGGATAACATGGTTAGGCGCCCTCCACCCAGACCACTGGTAACTTTCTTATTCATGTTTTGGATTATGGATTACTACAGATAAAAGCTTTTCTCGGGTAGAGAATTACTAAAAGCAAAATTCTTCTTCATTCAGAATAGAAATCTTGCGCTTGAAAATCAAAATAGTTACTAGTTTGGATATATTGGTAAAGAACCTATGTGTATTGTAATGGTCAAACAGAATGCTGGTTAAATATTTTTATCTGCTGCTTTTGGTCTTTTTATATTTAAATTCTGTAGCCATGATTTGATGTGGTATAATTCCATTTACGTCTAAAGACATTTCCCATATAATTAGCTAGCTTGTGTCATTGGAAGACTGGAATATGGATAGTTACTTGATGTACTTGTGTTCTTCATTTTACCTTTCTAGCCAATGAATTTTGTTATTACAACGATTAACCGCATTCAAGATGACTTGAAAAACTGATCATATGTAAATTAAGTATCAATTCAAATTGATTGCCGGCGATATCTAGTCAAGTTCTTGAAGTTCTTCAAGATATAGTTCCAACTAGAATTAGAAAAGAAAAGGCTTTTACATTCTTCCACTCTCAAGTTTAGATAATTGATTAACTGTATCATCAAACTGATATTAAGCCATAACTAACTTCTTCTTCATTTTTGTTTTGGGGGGTGGGGGGTGGGGGGGAGTATTCTATGTTGAACTGCATATCTTCTTTGATGGAATGGTTTGCTAATGCATTTTAAAAGTTAACAGGATGATCACTCTAGGGCCAGTAAAGAGAAAGAGGAACTAGATCGATCAATTGCACGCTCTCTAGCCAAAGATTCGAAGAGACCAAATGGTATTTATTTATATTTTGCAATCCTGTGGAGCATGTTCTATTCTTTTCCTTCAACAATCTTTTAGAGGGATTAGTTGTTTGTTGACTTTAATATATCACTATGAGTGTGTTGCTCTTTTTCATAGGACAAAGACGACAGGGGACTGGGAAAGATGAAGACCTAGCAAGATCACTCCATGATAACATTAACTCGTCCTCGTATCCTCCTCCACATGCTCCTTCACATGCCCCTTGGGATTACAATGCCAGAGGTTGTAGGTAATTGTTTTATGTTTACAAGATTGAGATTTTGATTTTTGCATTATATCTTGGGAGATGAGAAACTTGGAAACTTATAAAAGCATGATATTTTTTAGTTTTATAACCTTTCAACATTACCCAAAATGTCTTACCTATTTTCGATTTTTATTTTATTTACTCCATCACTTTTTTTTCTTCTAATAATTTATAATCAAAATCAACATATACTTACTCATTCAAAACGTTTAAAATTCAAAATATAGTGCACAATCTATTATCTTTTTTCTAATAATTTATAAACCAAATTGTTTTCCTAAAATTGGTAAATATTATTTTATTGGAATTATTGATTTGGTAACTTGCAATGATAAACACAAATCAACTATTATGCCTGAATCCGAAGCTAGTTGAGTCGGTTATATGAATCCTCTATATTAATTCTCCTTCATTTGGATCCATTTCATTCCGATATTCAATAATTTATGTTTAAGACAAATTAGGGGTTCTCTAATAGTAAAGGTTCTTTATATATCACATTTATCCTTACTCGGAGACACAAATCTTTAAACAAACTAAAAAGACTTTTGGAGTTTTGGCGAACACCGGCTTTAATGGAAATGTACCGATATGATTAAGCATTAATCCAACTAGTTGGTATCGCCTATATAGATCTTTGCTTCATTGTCTTATGTTCCTCGCTAAAACCGTCGGAATTTTGAGAGATTGTAAATCTTTCGAGACAATTTCCCTACATTTGGTTTTAGGTCTACCTTGCCACTTAAAACAAAATTACTTTCATGAAATTTCATTAAATGTTAGAAATTAATTACACCAGGGATCGACATTGACCATGCTTGTTTATCCTAGTTATGGAAAAGCTAACCAGCACAATATAATACAAGAGGAGGTCACCTGTTATATGCTATTTGCCGAGGACATCGTGCTAATTGACGAAAACAATGAGAGTGTCAACAACATCTTGAACTGTGGAGAAGCACTTTAGAGAGCGAGGATTTATAAGTAGAAGTAAGAATGAATATATGCACTGCAAGTTTAGCCAATAAAAGAAGAGTGAAATAGGTGGAATTCGATGGGGATCGCAATGCTAACTGCAAACAGTTCAGATATTTAGACTCGTTGTTTCAGGAGACTGAAATGATAGATGAAGATGTTATAAATAGAATCAAAGTCGTACAGTTGAAATGGGGAAGTGTTACAAGGGTGTTATGTGGATGCCTACCAAAGTGAAAGATAAGTTTTATAAAATATCTATAAGACCAATAATATTATATGAGAGTGAGATTTGGGCACCACTGATTTTGACATGGACTAAAGCACCAACCACCAACATCCACTAGCTTTACATAGTGGAAAACTTCAGCCATGAAAGACACATATGTTTTTATTTGTCTTTCATGGGCTGAAATTTTCCACGATGTAAAGTGCTTTAATGGTTAGTGTTTTAGTAGTTCATGTCAAAATAAGTGGTTATTGTTGGTGCATTTTAAAGTGTCTCATTAGTTGTGCTTTTTGACGTTTAGGTTGTAAATCAGTTGAGCTTTTAGCTCACATTTTTAAAATGTATTAGTGTCGGTCCAATCAAATTGGATCAGTGTCAGAAGGATTCTGTCTCTCTACAGCTAATAAGGCTTATTTGTTGTAGAGAGGCAGAACTCTCTTATCCTTGTAAAATATTGTGTGCTGAGATAACGTATTTTCTTTCTAACTTTTCTCTCTTGTTTCTTTCTTCAATTATGGGAGATTGATTCTTAATTGATTATAGAATATTGAAAACCATAATAGGCGTGATTACCATAGTTTAAAGATTCTTGTTGGATAAAGACCAGACAAATTGTTGGTAAGGTGTGCCGTGTTAATCTAGGCTAGGCAAAACCTTCTAAAGAAAATTCTTTAGCTATCGGTTCAATAGATATTCGCCTTCTCAGTTTTTGGTATTATGTCACCTTGGTATTACACTCACCAATTGGTATCACAACCTAATACCTTTTATTTATATTTGCATAAAATTGGCATGAGATAATATAAATGGAGTAACATGGTCAATGAGCTCATGTAGCCAACCCTAACCAGTTTGGGACTGAGTCCTAGTGGTGTTAGAGATTTATTAGCTTGTGCAATATTAGTTAGTAAGGTTTACTAACTTTATCAGTTATCTTCTACAATGTGAATCAATCAATTTTACATCAAACCAAAAGTCGGCTATATGAGTTCTTTATATTCATTTAAAGATTGTTTTATAGAATTTGACTATTTTTTATGCTGAGCGTCAACATACTGTAGTTGATTCATCTGTCCCTGACCAAGCAAAGCAGCTTTTGTATCCACTGATAATGAAGCAAGATATAAGATAAAATACAGAAAAAATTGTTTCTTTTTCACTTATGGTGGATTTATTACATAAGATGCTGAACATCCTTTGTTTTGGTAAATTCTTTTGCCATCAGATCCAAGTAATTAATCAGAAAAGGTTGATCAATGTTCTGTCAGATGTTTGCTCAAATAGAGGACTGTGACGTGCTAAATGCTATCACATGAAATATTCAAGCAATTCCTTGTTTTTGGTGATATATACTGTATACATAATTCAAACTTCAGGTGATGATTGGATCTGTTTGTACTTTAAAGTACGTGTATGCATATAAGTCAAAAGCGTGGTACTTAAGTAGAGAAGGGTAGAGGGGTGGGCCCATTATCAGGAATTTCCCGGTTATAAAGAAAAAAATACATATATGTTATACAAAGAAAGCGACTGTGTATATTTTATCTTTGTTTTGGAGTACTGAAAATCCAAACTACTTACTCTGTGGTAATAAACTGCTGCATAGCCAAACATGTAGATATCTCAGGGTGAGATAAGTTGATACATATGTACACTTGTCTTGAAGATGAACACTATATGATGTTATAACTATTTCTTCACCATGAAAGAAATTATGAGAATGCGTTTACTTTGCAGAAAATGTAGTGGCTGCCATGGGGATATTGGCTCTGGCAATTATTTGGGATGCATGGGAACTTTCTTTCATCCAGAGTGCTTTCTTTGTCATGCCTGTGGTCTTCAAATTACCGAGTACGAGGTACAATATTGTCCTTGGTGTTAATCATTTCTTCCAACACTTGAACCCTCTTCCAAATGTGAAAATAAAATATTAAACCGTGTAACTGAAAGTCTTGTACAAGCTAAAAGTGTTTGAACCCATTCTCATGTTTAGCTCATTGGTTTTCTTTGTTGATTCAAGTTTTCTTTGTCAGGGAACAATTCATATCATAAGTCATGCTTCAAGGAACTGACTCATCCCAAATGCGAAGTGTGCCACCAATTTGTAAGGATACACTGCTTCTCTGTGTGATTTTGTTACCGGAAGATGCTCATTTCAATCCAAATTTGGTTCATGGTTTTTGTTCGGTCGTCATCTGTGGATTTAGGCCCCTCTTGTATGTTTAGTTAGTGAATAGCATTGCCCTTTGTTCCCACTTACATCTTAGGCCCTTGGAGTCAAATTGTCTATTATGTGTTTATTTTTATCAGAAAACAGCTTCAATATTATTAATGTCTGTGCGGAAAGGCAAAAGTGTCATCCTATCTTTTGTCAGTCATGTGGATAAATTATCAATTTGTAAATTTCTATTAGCAAACCATTGTCAAAGGTAGCATTGTTCCTTACAGGATAATACATCTAATAATCATCTAACACTCATATTTGCAGATCCCAACAAATGGAGCTGGATTGATAGAGTATAGATGCCATCCATTTTGGTCCCAGAAATATTGTCCTTCACATGAGAATGATGACACCAAACGATGTTGTAGTTGTGAACGTCTCGAGGTAGGTATTTCAAATAATGGGAAATGTTGGGTTGCCTCTCATTCAACTTATATGCTTGTTATTTATATTGCTTCTTTATCTTCTCGAAGTCATGTAATACAAGATACATATCACTTGGAGATGGTCGGAGCTTATGTTTAGAGTGCACTGAGTCGGCCATTGCGGACACTGGGGACTGTCAACAACTATACCATGCCATTAGAGACTTTTATGAAGGCATGAATATGGCAATAGATCAGCAAGTTCCTATGTTGCTTGTTGAAAGACAAGCCCTTAATGAAGCCATTGAAGGGGAGAAGCATGTACGAATGATCTCTACTTGTTTTTTCTCTGTTCTTCAGTCTGCAAATATTTATGACTGGAATTTCTTTTAGGGTTTTCATCATATGCCTGAAACCAGAGGTCTATGCCTATCAGAAGAGCAGACAGTGACCAGTGTAAGATCTTCAGTCACTTAGAATCATCCTTTCTAGTGAAATGTCCTATACCTGCTATGACATTTTATTTGAACAAATCCAGATACTCAAAAGGCCGAGAATGGGTGGTCGTGGACTAATAGGAATCAGAACACAGCCTCAGAAGCTAACTAGAAAATGTGAAGTTACAGCTATCCTAGTCTTATACGGGCTTCCTAGGTAACGTATTTTATATATATATATATGTAATTATTCTCCCGACCTCATTGTTGAAAACGATTACCAAAGTGTGGCATCCCCCCCCCCCCCCAAAAAAAAAAAAAAAAAAAACTCAGAAAAAGAAAAGAGAAGGTATTGACACAAAATATAAGGGATTATAAGAAGAGAACTTTCTACAGCATTAAGTTCAATATTTCAATTTAACACGTATTAGGGTAGTTTGCTCAGTAGGGTGTCAAAATTAGTTTTTTTGTTTTTGTTTTTTGACAATGTAACATGTATATTTGTATTAATCAATCTTCAGCACAAAGGTTGTGCTGGAAGCCAAAAGAAAGAGTTTACAAAAGCCTACAAAGCTCCCTATTACAATCCTTGCGCTTCTTACAAGGAATCTAGGACTTGTAAAATTGACTCTAAGTCGTGACGATATTCTGCTTTACACCAAAAACAAAAAAGAAGAATTCAATTCATCTTAATTTTCTGAATAGAGCTAATTGTATCCTCAAAGCATCTTGAGTTCCTCTCCTTCCATACTGTCCACCAAATGGACAATTTTCCATCTGTCTTTGTTTGAAGCAGTGTACTTCCCCCCTACATTCCAGCTTGACAAGAATTCAGATGTTCTTCCTGGCATTGACCATCTAATGCCCCTGAGGTTGATGAATAAATCCCACAACTGACTAGCTGTCACGCCCCAAGTTCGGGAGGCGCGACCGGCACTCAACCGAGTGAACCCGGCCGAGCAAGCCTGCTGGACACTTCCTACCCATCTCACTTATGCTCGAGAGAATACGTGATTTCATTAATTAGACAATAGGAGATCATACAAGTACATTACTAAGCCATTTCATTAATTACATCGTTGTTGAGCTGTCAAAATACACACACCCTACTATTTAGTGAAACAACAATCCAAACACAACATCATCCTTTGACTTCCCAACACCCATATACAACCCACATAATGTCTACGGAGCCTCTAAGTAGATACAAAAGAAAGTACTACAAAAGTGCCGGCAACAAGGCCCCGGCTATACCTTAAAGCGTGGCAATCATATAAGCAAAAGATGTATTACATGACCCCGGGAAGGAATGGGGCTCACCAAGACTGCTGGGAAGATGAAGGCAAGCACCGCTAGCTGCGATCAACACTGTCGGCTATGGAACCACCTACATCCATTAAAAGATGTAGCGCCCCCGACAAAAGGGGCGTTAGTACTGTGGAATAGGATTAGTATGTGGAGCTAAACACCAATCTTAATAGAACGAACAATGAAACAAAAAGAAATCAAGAAGGGAGGTCGTCATGATATACAATAAGAGCTTCAACACATATCAAAACATCAAGCAAGGATCACATAATTTCCGGACAAGTTCTCATTTTATTTACGTTTGATAATCTCAGTGCCATATGCCACAATCCACAATACCACCGTGTTCCTACACGGAGTCCGATCTCGACCCGACCGGCTAAGTCATCTCATTTGAGACATCATCCATTTTCATAATTTCAATCAATCAATTCAGCACAATTACCACCATGTGTGCGGCATGGTGTCCGATCGCGGCCCGATCGACTAGGGAATCTCACTTGAGACATCATCCTTTCAATCGTTCATCTTAGTTCACATTTCCTTTCAATCTTTCATTACATGGCACGTCTAACCTCATATATCACATCGTTCTTGGCCTTTGGCCGCATTTCACAATTCAAGTTCCCTTTTTACACGTTCAACAACATCATCATAGCAACAATAAGGTTTATCATGTAAGGCATGTTCACAAGCAAGGGAAAAGCTCGGGAATTCTAAACCTACAGAGACTTCACATATGAATTGGCACAAAAACCTTTATTCAATTTCTTGACATGAGTTCTTAACCTTCCTCACACATATTCTACACTGTCAAACATACTCACATAGGAAGATCAGACATGATAAGCAGTTAGACAATCATTGAACATGAATCTATCAACACAACACAATAGGGCAAACGATTCTAGCATGATCAATTTAGGGACTTACACCAAGTTCACGGATGTCAGGGGTTCGATTCTAAGAAGAAGGGGGTTTAGCCATACATACCTCAATAGAGCTTTCCTTAATACTTTAAAGGGGGGTTTCCGGAATTAGCAACTTCAATCTATTTTAGCAATATCACAAAATGGGACCCAAAATTAGGAGAATGATGTGCAATTCTAGCTCATTAAAGCATTCTACGAAACATTATGTGTGCATTGTGTTTCAAGACTTTTTTTGTGTAAAATTATATCATCTCACACCCCAATCTTTAACATTTTTAGCTCACAATCTCCCTATACCCTTTTATCATACATACATGCATGCAAGATAATAACTCCAATACCCACTAACTTTCTTGATAATTACCCATATTTAGCTAAAATTCGAAATTAAGGGTTAGGGTGTAGAATCTTACCTCAAGGATGAAAATCTAGTATGTTTTTCCTTGTTAATCTTCAAAGATTTGTGTAAGAATTGAAGGATGCTTTAATGAAGATCACTGTCTCACTTTAGGGCTCCCTCTCTCACTTCATAACATCAAATTTTTGCTCAAAAATGACACATTGCGTGTATTTAATGAAGTTGGGTCGGGTTATAAAGATTGAAGAATGGATAGTCCAAGATTCCGGACCGGGCTACAAACCTGGCGTCGCCAGCTTAAAGCCTGGTCTAGCCTGGCTTTATCCAGGCCTCGCCAGCTTAAAGCCTGGTCTAGCCTGGCTTTATCCAGGCATCGCCAGCTTAAGGCCTGGTCCAGCCTGGCTAAAGCTTGGTCTACCAGTGATGAAAAATTTCAACTCCCCAACGCATTGTTGAACCCCAAACTCCGAAAATGCAACGCATTAGCCTACCTTGATACCACAAAACCTTGAATTACATAGCGAAGTTTTCCCGGGGCCTTACACTAGTCACTCTACAGTGTAGAAACAGATGGCTGATTGTCTCTACCTCTTAGCCACATAAGTAACACTTCGAGCAGATTGGTATTCCCCTTTTCTTCAGGTTGTCATGTGTTAAAACTTCTCTAACTACCAGCCAAGAAAAACATGCCACTTTGTATGGTGTCTTGACCCTCCAGATGTGTTTCCAAGGCCATAGATTGACTTGTCCAACATCTTGGTTTAGATACTTGTAGGCTGAGCTGACTGTGTACACCCCACTGCTGTTTTGGCTCTAGCTAACTGTATCTTCTCCCTTCTGCAGTCCGTTGCATAGCTCCAGAGTGTTAAAGAAGTCTGTTATTCTGGGCAGCTCCCAATCATGTAAAGGTCTTCTGAAAGTGAGATTCCATGCCTGTGCCCTCCGAAGTTCATATACTGTAGCTCTATGTTGTTGATTCAGGGCATAAATGTCTGGAAAAAGATTCATAAGACAACCAATTCCTAACTAGTTATCTTCCCAAAAAAGAGTGTTCCTACTACCCTTACTTTGAATTGAAGCTTGTCAGCAAAATTTGGCCACAGATTCCTTATAGTTCTGCACAAGCTGGTACCATAAGCATTGTTTACATGCTCTGTCATCCAGAATCCTTCCTTTCCATATTTAGCCTTTATAACCTTGCTCCACGAAGCTTGTTCCTCCCTAGTAAACCTCCAAAGCCACTTCATCAAGACTTTTATTCGACATTCTCAAGTTCCTAACCCTGACCTCCCAACTTTTTGCTGAGGGTCAAAGTTTTCCATTTGACTAGATGAAAGCCCTTCTTCTCTTTGTTTCCATGCTAGAGGAAGTTTGTTCTCAAGGTGTCCAGTCTTTTCTCTACATTGGCAGGTATAGGAAATAGGGACAACATATATGTGGGGAGAGCATCTAGCACAGAGTAAATGAGGACCAATCTACCACCCAATGAAATGTAGTTTGATTTCCATCTTGCTAGCTTTTTCTCACATTTTTCCAGGACTCCATTCCAGATATCCTTGGACTTGCTCTTAGCTCCCAAAGGCATCCCAAAATAAGTGGTTGGGATAGAACCAATTTCACCTCCCAGAATTCCTGCTAGCAGCTGAATATTAGATACCCCATTGATGGCTTCGAAAATTATAAGAATCACTCTTAAATACTTTACTTGAATCTGATCAGCATCACAGAAAATGAGGATATCATCTGCATATTGAAGATGAGTAACCTCCAACCTGTCAGTTTGGTTCCTTGCCACATTGAAGCCCTTAATTCATCCATTGCCCTGTGCTATTCTTAACATATTGTTTAACCCTTCCATGAAAAGTATGAATAAGAAAGGGATAAGGGATCGCCCTGTTTCACTAATAATAGAGTCCAAAGGCTTCTTCTGAAGATTAGGCTTTGAGGGATAGGTAGGTTTGTGGGCCAGAACCCTTTGGGCCCCTTCACGTGACCCTTCCACTTTATCAGATTTTGAAATTGGCACATTTCTTGATGTTCCCACGTGACCAACCCTTTCATTAATACCCCTGTACGCCTTTTGTACTTCATGATAGGGTTTCATTGCCAAGCGGTCAATACACTGCTTTCTTCTAACATCATCTTCTTCATCATCTTCTCCGGCAGCCACCCTCGTCGGAGATTCACACCAGATCGGAATAGTAAAGTTTATTCCCTTGTCAACTATAACTACTTCCTTCGGTGCTTTCTCCCCATCACCTCTAATTTTAATGGTTCTTTAAGGAAGTTTCTTCCTCAGTTTCTAGCCAACTACCACAAAGATCTCCAATAGCTTTGAAGATTTTCTCAGTCCAGAAGTGCATTGGGAGACCCATAACTCTAATCCATGTCCAATCTCATTTTTGGTTGATTGAGCAGCAGCCGGCCGTCGGCGACCACCATTCCAGATGAATTTTTGCTCGCTTCCACCTCCATTCCCCTTTAAGGATGTGTTCTGCCATGTACTTGTTAGGAAATTGAAAAAGAAAATTGGGTCCAGCCATTTCGTAGACATCGACTCTAAAGGCTTTCTTCCAAGTGTTCACTGACCAATCACCGGATGTCGGCAAGGGTTGGTTTTTCGCCTAAGCCCTCGTCAAAACTTCCAACAATGCACCTGCTCAGCAAACCATCATTTGTGTTGACCTCACCATCGGAGATTAATATTCTGTTGTTGGGACCATGTGTAACGTGAACTTCATCGCACTCCCTTGACTGCCATTTGCTGACTTTAACAGAAGCGTAGGAAATTTTTGGATCTGCCTTCTTGGGACCATTTGTAATAAATGGCCTTTTATTTTCATTAATGAAGTTCCTGATCTTAAATGCGATTTCATTCCATCCCGCATTAAATGTAACTTCTGGAATAATGGTTCCTGCTCTGTTGTCACCTTGGACAGTAACAATGCTAATAAATCTTCCAAACTTGTTGTATTTCCTGGAACTGTAGAATGATGAATATTGCTCCTTTAGCTGCCATTTCCTTACAAACGTACCAGCATCTTTTGAGGCCTCTTGAAGGACAAAACACAACCATTCCATAGTTTTCCAGCTAAAGGTTGATCTACGTACGAGATTACGACTCCTTTCCACCCATTCGAACCAAGTTTCTGCTCTTGATTCGAGTCTTGTAATGTCATACGATTTGAGTCCAACTGCAAAATAAATCCTATTATCACCTATAATGAACTAGAATAATTTTTAAGATTAATCACGGGAGGATGATTAAAATTAAAGACTCTGAAAAGGACGTCGGAGAACTAGATTATGCCGGAAAAGTGTTGTCTTTTACAGCCTCGAAAGGTGTGCTTGAGAGCACTCTACCAAGAGCTTCCTTTTTCTCTTTTTCTCTTAAGGGGCAACCAAAAAGAGGGCATAGGGAGCATCTACATGAACTAAACAGTTTTCTTGGATGTGCTTTGTGAAATGAAGTTTGAAGCAGATGAAAAGAATCAGTGATCTACATTTTTAGTGGATGGAGCAGACATATTGTCCTTTGCCTGCTCTCTGTATATACTGGTTGTGACAAAGTGATGATGCTGTACTTGTAGTTGTCCATTACTATTACTATTGGATTCTAAAGCGTGTTAAGGCCAGAAACACTTACCATTATCTTTCAATGTGCAGATTACTTACCGGTGCTATTCTTGCTCATGAACTGATGCATGCCTGGTTACGTCTAAAAGGTAATTTGATTGCTGTCTTTTGACCGCGCCTGTATGGGGCAAGGATTCTACAAATACAGGCAATCAAGCAAAGAAAGATTGCTAGATGGTTCATCTTCAACACTTCGTGATGGTTAATACTACCTGATTTCAGTTTTGAGTGAATATACAGTGACCATAGTTTTTACTGAAATTTGCAGGGTTCCGTAATCTCAGCCCTGAGGTGGAGGAGGGCATCTGCCAAGTGCTTTCTCAGATGTGGCTTGAATCAGAAGTAATGCCTGGATCCAGAATTATGCCGTCCACATCCACTGCGTCATCCTCTTCGACATGGTCGTATTCCAAGAAAGGTGGAAAGTCAGGTGTGGAGAATAAGTTGGGTGAGTTTTTCATGCACCAGATAGCTCATGATGCTTCTCCAGCGTATGGTGCAGGATTTAGAGCTGCTAATGCAGCCGTAATTAAGTATGGTTTGCGACGTACATTGGATCACATTCGGCTGACAGGAAGTTTTCCTGTATGATGCAATCATGATAGCTCTTTTACTTCGTTTTGTCGATGATCATTTCCTCTGCTATGTGGCAAGCTGGAGGTCATTGAATCCTCCCATGAGGACGTGAGTCGATCATGCAAAGCTGGATTAGCTCCCACTAACCTTTGGGTTACTGATAAGGAAGAACTTGAAATATCCTAGAATTAGGGAGTAGCATATTTGGCAGTGAATATTAACTAGAAAATGTAATTGGGGGCTGGTGCATTTGGACTGCAAAAAGTTCACATCTGAATGCGTCGGGATCATTATCCAATGTCTTGGACAAATGTTGTTTTGAACGAAATCCTACCTAAGCTGTACCTGTTACAGTTATCACTTTTGGAGTAGTGTACTGCAGAGTGAATCCAATTGTGGCACCCTAAGGGTGTTAGCTTAGTAGTCATTGAAATTGGTAGAGAACTATGAGGTCTCATGTTCAGACAAAAAGTTACTAGGTGACTTTGTCGCATATGTTAAACCCTTGAGTTGATAGAGTTACACTGTATCTATGTTGGTGATGTACCCGACGGATTTACTCAATGAGTGTGCATAGTGGCTTGGATACTACCGTTATCGAAAAAAAAAGTGAACTGAACTGTGTTCTTTAGCCAATGTTCCTACTTGATATATCAACCAACGAACACTACGATTGTCTGGTAATTTTAAATATCTTTGGAGAAAACAAGCTCAAAAAAGGGAAAAGAAGAAGATAGGGAGTATTATAGCAGAAAGTTCTCTGGCAAAATAATAGACGAGCACTGCCATAGAAACGAGTCTACACTGCTGAGCAGATCCCTGTAACAACACGAGCCATCAAGTTTAAACTACTTTGAGAAGGGGCTTATTCCAGAGATAAGAGATGGTTTTGTATTGAAATTCTGCCAATGATATCTATTTACACATATTCTGCAGTATTGCGAGAAGAGTCCGGTGTGGCTACAATTCTAATTCTTTTTCCAATTCAAACAATGACCAAAGGGAAGTTATCCTTTCTTTTCTGTCGTAGGGGAAGGGAGGACAAAGACAAGGTAGTAAATCCATTCACTTCCAAAAGATCGACACAGATTTTAGATTTTCCAGGAATAATTTTGTTTTTAAGTCACTTTTCCAACAAGAAGCTTCAACTCGTAGGCTTATCAAAGGCACCAAGAAGAATCATATCAATTCATAAAATTGAATTGTACTTTAGCTACTGCAATTGTGCCTTCTTTTAACCATCTATACATGAATGGTGTGGGTTTACATCGACAACTTCGAAAGAATTACAAACCTCTGGTATATGATCTTGAGGCGCCTTATACCTGTAAGTTTATTCTCCGATATCTCAAGCCAACACATCAGTCAATATCTGAGAGAATCTGTTTCATTTTCTCGTATGTCATAAAGACAATACCGATACTAGGCACAACCTTGTAATATTCGGGCAAAATTCCTCTATATAAACCACGCAGACCCTCTGTCTGGATAATACGACTGAATGCACCAACCAAACCAGTCTTATAAATACGAGCCCGGCCACCTGCTCCTTCCAATTGCATTCGTCGCCTCACAAGATCCAAAGGAAATGTTACTGCAAAAGCATCCATAAACATAAAGATGAAAGAATTGCAAATAATTAGCATTTCATCATGTAATCAACTTTTTCCCATCAGAAGCACATTTGGGATTCTCAATGCCCAGCTTTAGATAATGCAAAAGAGATGCAACTTATTATCCTACTTTTGTCAAAAAAACTAAAAACTTTGACAAGGTTGTGGTGATGACTTGAAAAGCAACTGATCCAATTATGACAATATAGAATATCAAAATGGGAATGATGAAGGTGATTGCCCATCCACCGGAACATCTAAATAAATTAGAAGCCAAAACATGCACCTGTTAGTATTAACCATCAAGTAGGGAAGCATGGAGAGGTGCAGGTGTGGTGCCTCATAGGGCAAACTACGTGACTTGAAAGAAGTGCTTGTTACAGTGGTATAAGTAATAAAGGCATGCGGAGGGAGCTTCTATCTGGATCTGTTGTACTTAAGAAAGAACCCATATACAGAATTAAGGAGTCTAGATATCTACCTGAAGAAAAAAAAAAGATGGAGAGGAAGTAGACCTACGTATGCTGCTACACTAGAAGAAAAGGTGAAGAGAAAACTAGGTCCCAAATGGCCTTTCACTTTGCTCCAGGAAGGTTCCTCTATCTTCTTTCTTGATGATTCAAAATTCATCATCACTATTTTATGATTTAGTTTCTTCTCTTTCTCCCTCATCCTGTAATTGCTCAGCTTCTGTCAGTCTGCTTTCTTTTCTTCTTGTCCTTCATCCTCCTCCCTGCTTTGCTCTCTCCTATTCCTTTCTTCTATTCTGGTATCTCTTCTACAGCTATCCTCTTATTTTCCTACTTCATCTTGTGATATGACACTTTTATTTTATGCTTTATTAGTAGGAATTTTTAGTCATAACTAGAAATCTATGAACTGCACAGAAATTGGCAAGTGAAATTTATCAAATTGAATGAATTAAATGGTATTATCAGAAGATAATTTTAAAGACAGTGGTCGTCATTACATGTTTAATGCATGTTAGATGTGTATGTACGTTATATGAAGAAAGTGAGTTGAAAAAAATAAGATAGCTGTCAATATCCTATATTATTCTACATTTTCTTCAGTGAAGCTGTGCTTCGTCTTGCTTCTCGCCAATCACACTTTTTGCTTTTAAAACACTGGTGCTAGTTGTACGGAATACATAAAGCCAACTGGGCTACTCCAACTTCTTTTATATCCCAATTTGAAATATATGTCAGAAAGATATACAAATTTCTACTCTTTAGCGAAACTGAAATTGCATAAATAAATTCTGGGTGATGCATACAGTCTGTAAGACATTAACAAAAAAATGCTTTGCAATGCCAAAGCCTTCTATCCCATATCAAAAGATGCATAACAGGGACTTCAGACAAGCAATGAAGAAGGAGCAGGTTGCAAAGATGAACGAATAGATGCAGCCAAGAGGGAGAATCTCTTACGAAAGTCGAAAGGGGTCAGTTTCATTTTTCATGCATGTTTCTTCTTCCATTAATCATTATTCTAGTGGACTTCCAATAAGTTTTCTCCTTTCTTTTTGTTAATCTGTAGATTTTAGTAGGTGAGATTGCCATTTCCTTTAGTTCCCCAGTGCATGCATCTTCTTTTGCTGCTGTCTCTATCTTATTTTTGAGGGTTTCTAGGAAGCAGATGGAATTATTCAAATTTTACATACAAAGACCAGTATAAAACAGCTAATTCTTGATGGTCCTACTATCAATTTTGTAACATAACACTTTCAAGCCTAATTGAGAAGCATACCTCAACGAGGAAGCCTCTCACATTTTGATAACTGCAAATACAAATGGCTCGCGTGCAAATATCCACCATAGTGGAGCCAACTGCATGTTTGGAGATCATCCAATTAAAGTATGAGACAAAAATTATGACTGACATTTCTAGTCAGAAACAAAAAGTTAGTGCGAGAAAGACAAGTAAGCAATTTTTTTTTTGGTTGGGGTGAGCTTCCTTACTAAATTCCAATATGCCAGATAAAGGTGCTCGGGCTCTAAGGGTCAGTCCAGTTAGAAACTTAGTGAGAAGCCAGCACCTCAACCTGCTTCTCTGCATCAAAAGCAATGAGATAACTACATGCATTAACACCTACTTTCAAATACCATAGATTTGTTTAATATCATAATAGTTGAAGGCCTAACTCTGCATATCTAGAACTCAGTCAGTGCCGCACCAACTTTGAGGTTAAGAAACAGCTTGTTAAACACAACATCAGCCTTTCTATTTGTTCATCTATTTTGTAAAGAGTATTCCAATCATTGAATAACAGTTAGATATTCTGTTTGTTTTGATATCGAGAGCTACAGAACACATTTATCAAAGCAGGGTATCATAAAGAAAAAACTGCACCAAAGGTGCCAGGAGAAATAGCCAAAAGGAGGATAACAAGGTTCTTTTTCCTCCCGAACACATTTATGGAATAGGAAGCATGTGGAAGTTGAAGGTTTTGGCAATGTAGATATGTCTCCATGTAGTAACAAGATGTTGAGATCAGAAAATTCAGAGACAACAGCACACTTAAATAAAGTGGTGCCAACACTCAACAAGTTGGGGGGCATTAGCCAAAATTCAAGGAATACAGGTAAGACAATACTTTTCTCCATCGCTATTTCCTGTATAGGACATCAAACCAAAATTGGAAGCTCAAAATTTCTACCACCTTTCATGTACATCAGATCACTGACCTGTTGATGATGCAACGCCTGAAAGACTTCCACAAGCAAGGCTGACCAGGACGGTTGAGTCTTCTGGTCTGATATGAAGAGGTGTGTTAATATAGTGCTATCTTGAGATGAATGCGTAGAGGGACAAACTTGAGAACTGACCAGTGAATGACAGCACATTTCATCGATAGTTATCAAGAGGAAAACAAAAATGATGAAAAGAGAATAGACAGTAAAATCTCATCGAATATTACCTATGAGACTGCCAGTAAGATCTCACAGTGTCATAAACTGAAAAGCTGATTGCCAAATTTGGGCCAACCCCCTTCATGAAATTGAGATATTCATTCAGCATAAAACAGGAAAAGCACAATTCAGCAGGAATAGAATCCCAAGGACAAAGCGAGATACCAATAAAGTAGCACCCATTCCTTTATAAAGGCCGGCTATCCCTTCCTCCCTACTGATGGTTTGTAATGCATGCCAAATGCCTCTGTAATATATTACATTTCTCTGCAAAACTCAAAATGAGTAAACCTACCAAAAAGGATCTAATGTCTCAGAAAAGGAACAAATTGTTACAGAAATATGTAAGAGAAACCATAACCATTTCTGAAATTTCAAAACTATCTTAACTAAGAGTATAAATGAATCTGTGGGCTTTGACTTTCCAACAACTCTGGCATCAAGCAGCCGCTCTAGACTATTGTTTCTTAATCTAGTAATTGGAACATTGGAATCTCACCAAAAGTAAGAATAATAGCACTGATTACTGAAAGCGTATAGTTCCGAGCTTTCAACCAAATGAATAAAATACAAGACATCATTTACAAGATAGAGCAACCCGTTTATAAAATAACTAAGCCAGAACACAGTAATGTGTGTGTGTCAATGTAAAAGCAAACAGCTTTAGCATTTTTCCAGATTATGTACCGTTCATTTACTAGTCAACAATTAAAGAAGAGAGCCTCCTGAAGCTAGTATCCGTAAATAGACTCGCCTAGGGTGCCCTAAGCCCCGAAACTAGTTGGAAAATAGACTGAGCGCTTCGCCGCGCTTCGCAGGCACTTTAGTGAAGTCACCAAGGCTCTAAAGCGTATGTATCATTGCTAATGGGTGTTATCCTAAACAGAGCGAAACTAAACAATAAATATTCCACTTTATTGTGAATTTTTGTTCATATAATTTATTTGTGTATAATTATTATTCCTGAATTATATATATTTCTATTTTTTTCTCCATTTGTGCCTTTCTTCATTAAAACCTGCGTTTTGTGCTTAAAAACCCAAGAGACCTTAGCGCTTTTCTCCTTTGATAACATTGATTATTAACCTTCAATGACGAACTACCCACATTCCATTCAGGACACCTCCAGCCCCTCCCCTACCCCGAGTCATCTAGGAAATGATTAATAATTCTGGTCTTAATGGAAGATGAGGCCGAAATCATCAGACTGAACAAATATTCAAATCCATCTAATGTAATTTGTCCCCAGGAGCTTTGTTCAGTGGTAAGGATGCAACATGTGATTTCTCCAATATTGAGTACTCCAATGAGTAATTAGACAAATCACCTGGATGAAGGCAAATCAGGACATAATGAAAAAGGAAACTACATGAAGATTGAAATAATAATAATACAACTTAGCCTGAGCTTTTTATTGTTTTCAACACCGAACAACTTGGTTCATGTGATCAAGATCATAACTGTTTTAGATACTGAACAAAAACTTTTTTCCTAATACACCGATTAAAAGTAGGTCTTTTGTTCCCTTTTTTTTCCCCCTTTGAACTTTGTCTCCACGGCATTTTGGGAATGATACATTAATTAGCAAATAAACATGTTTCCAAAACCAAATCAAAATTCCAGCTGAATTCCACTCACCTGAGCTGCAAGACGTGTCCTAACAAGATCCAACGGGTATGTAACAGAAGCAGCAGTTATCCCAGACAAACCGCCACCTACAAGTCGTATACAAAGGTCTGCAGTTATATTCTCTCCTTGGCTTTCAACCCCCAAAATCAACTGCAACACCTGTATTTGCATTTAATAATTAAAAAAAAAATAGACTTGGCACTTTAATAAAACAGAATTTCATAGAACGTTTGTACCAACATTCTTGTAGCGTTCAAATGCATAAAAGCTAATAGAGGAATATGGAAGGCGGTGAGCAATTGTGACCAAATTCCCCTTCCAAAATGCCCGATACCCTTCTTCACGTACAATACGTGAAGCCTCCTGCCATATACTAGCTTTTTTTAAGCTACCAGCATCCGCGTGCATTCCTTGCACCTATAAACACAAATTAAGTTTCACTTAGAACTATAATAATCAGTTTAAAATATTAGGAAAACATAAAGTAAAAATTTGAACCTGAAAGAGAATAGTAAGCCGAGCAAGGGGAGCAGTGCAAGTCTTGCTGACGGCACCGGCAACTCCACCGGCGAGAAGCTGAGGAACAGTCCCGATCTGAGACTGCTGACGGCGCTGCTGCGTGATCAATTTACGAGATGCTCCGCCGTCCACAACCACTGCTCCGCGGCCACATCCTCCACCGCCGGCGCTTCCTCCTCCATCCACCACCACTCCTACTCTGGCTTCAGTCTGCATCGTATTCTCACCCAATGGATTGAGCGGTCTCTAATTTTGAGAGGTTACCAGTTTCTGCAACGACCTATTGGTTTCCTGTCGATTGTTTTGCTAGCGTGGTTTGGACAAAGATTAACATTGACAGAACGACGTCGCTGGGACTCAGTCTGGTGACTGAGTATAGTAATTTATTTTTTAATGGGTGTGCGTGTGACTCCGCAATAAAGTGAAAACTGGAAGGGAGAAGAGCATTTGTTAGGTTTGCTTTTCCCAATAAAACCCAATTTACTTACACACCGACCTTAACGTGCTCTCAAGTAATTTTCTGTTTCAAGTCGGGCCAAATTAATTATAGCTCTAATTATCTTTGAACCTTTTTTTTTTAGAAACTGGATACTC
This sequence comes from Nicotiana sylvestris, assembly GCF_000393655.2. Classification (NCBI taxonomy): domain Eukaryota; kingdom Viridiplantae; phylum Streptophyta; class Magnoliopsida; order Solanales; family Solanaceae; genus Nicotiana; species Nicotiana sylvestris. Next base: position 58,604,669 of record NC_091059.1, read on the forward strand.
CTATTATATATTGATACTAGAACATGTTCAAAATATTACATCCCATAGAGATATTCAAATTATATTTGAACTTTGTTTTCTCCTCTTTTCTTATTTATTTATTAAATCGTACTTCAACTTTGTGATTTCATTGAACAAAGACAAGTTTGAAGTAATGTCACATTTAATAAAAATATGATGTACAAGAACATGCTTGAAGTAGAACCAACTAGCACCAGCAAACAGACATCTGAAACAGTTGAGTTAGAAGAAATCTTAGAAAATGAAGTGGCTAGAGGGATTACAATTGATTCTGAAATTGAAGATGAAGAACCACAAGCTGAATCTGGATCGGAACCAGAACTAGAACCGGAGATAAAATCAAATGCAGAACCAAATCTAGAGTCAGGACTTGAATCAAATTCGGGATCAATTACTCTTGAACCTACATTAAGGAGATCTAAAAGAGTCACGAATTCTCCAGATAGGTTAACTCTCTCTCTTCACTATTTACTTCTGACTGATGCTCGAGATTTTGTGAAGCAATGCAGGTGATAGACTCTGATAAGTGGAAGCTAGCAATGAAAGAAGAAATGAATTCTTTTCAAAAGAAGAAAACATGGATACTTACAGAGTTACCAAAAGGAAAGAAGGCATTGCATAACAAGTGGGTGTAAAGAGTCAAGGAAGAACATGATGTTGAGAAGAGATACAAAGCACGATTAGTGTCGTACGCCTTTTTTCTCGCGAAAACGGGTTTCGATATGTGACAACTCTTTAAAAAAGAGTATTAAAAGAGAAAATTCGCCACCTAACGATTTTTAAGGTGCATTAGGGCACCTATTTGCAGATAACTCTGTTTGACTAGTCAATGTTACCAAAGATCGGGTAAGGGCTCAAGTTACCTCAAATAGAAGGTGTTAAGCACTCCTCAAGGTCCAGAACTGTGGGTCCCGGCCGAACTTAAATTATGTGAATTAGTCTACGTGATCAAATAAACAAAGAGAGCACAAAAAATCTAATTTTATTACAAAGATATTAAATAGAGAGGTACAACTATTTCAATTCTACCAGAGAGAAAAAAAGGGAGGGGGGAGAGGGGTCCTATATTTTTTAGCCTAAAGGATCACCCCGTGCAACATAAATAATATTTCGTAACTCCCTTGGGGTAGGGTGTTACTCATATTATTCAACAGGCACAGATTATCATCTCCTGCTACCCGATTACTATGTTAAAGTTGTTTACCTAAAAGCGCTCTAATTCAATTCTAAGTCGTGCCCTACGTGTGCACTACCCGTCCCACACCTATAGTCCAGGGGGTTTAGGACCTCTATTTGGATGGGTCTAGACCTTATATGGGCTGCTCAAAAAATGCAAAACTAGGCGACAAGCAAAACACATAAAGACTTCACATAAAAGCAACTAAGGGTTCACATTGACCCCTACACTTAAACAACAAATGCATTCAAACACATATGCAAATTAGGAGATTTTCAGAATTCAGAACCTTAAACCTATGGACATGATTTCTAGGTGGCTTTGAATCAAAGTAGGTGGACAGTTTCAGATGCAGAATGTCACACCTCCTTTTTCCGCACCCGCGGGGGTACAAGGGAGTTTTTTCCAATTAAAGGACGATCGAAACGGGATTGGTTTATTTATTTCAGAGTCGCCACTTGGGAGATTTAGGGTGTCCTAAGTCACCAAATTTAATCCCGAATCGAGGAAAAGAATGACTCCATATTACAGTCTGCGTACCAGAAATCCGGATAAGGAATTCTGTTAACCCGGGAGAAGGTGTTAGGCATTCCCGAGTTCCGTGGTTCTAGCACGGTCGCTCAACTGTTATATTCGGCTTGATTATCTGATTTTATACAAATATGAACTTATGTGCAAAATTTTATCTTTTTACCGCTTTCTTACTTATTGTTATTATTTTACGAGAATTGCAACGTCGTGGAAACATATCTCGAACCACGTTACATCAATGCACCCGTAGTTGTTTGGCATATCTCGACTCGGTTGAGATTTGGATTTGGGTCACATAAATGTGCACCCGAGTTAAGGAAAATAAATTATTAAAGGCGCGCCTAAAGCAACTAGCGTCTTGTTATTTTGGGGAAGGCCGTAAAATTCGCTAAACGGCCTGTCCTCGAATTCTAAGTATTTTAATATATACATTTAGAGGGCCCCGCAGCTTGTGCATTTTTTGTTTGTCGAGGCTCGTCTCATTCATTATTAAAAAGAATTTGCAATGTCATGGAAATACATCTCAGACCACGTCACAATCAATGTACCCGTGATTAGAGACACATTTCGATTTCGTTGAGATTTGGATTTGGGTCACATAAATGTGCACCCGAGTTTAAGGAGATAACATTATTAAATACGCGCCTAAAGCAACTAGCGCATTATTATTTTGGGTAGGGCCGTAAAATTTGCTAAACGGCCCGTCCCGGAATCTAAGTATTTAATACATATATTTTGTGAGGGCCCCGCAATTTGTCCCTTTTATTTGGCGAGGCTCGTCTCATTTTTATTTTTATTTTTTTTATTTTTTTAAAAAAAAGGATAAGGCTAAAATAACCACATTTCTGCTACTTTGCAAGGTCATGGGTTGTAGATCGAACTTATTTGATGAAACAAGTATTTTTTCGTGGAATTAAAATTACTACTATGGTTTTGACATTACTACTACATGTATAAACAATTATTAAGACAAACTAAATAATTAACACCTTTCGGAATGTGTACAAACACTTATCGCAACAAATATTTGGATAACAATAATCTGAGCATGAGGAAACAAGATGCCGAACAACTACTTAACATAACGAAACAAAGGGAAAGACATTCACGGCCAAATTTCAATGCCATACGGAGTTAATAAGCAAGAAATAGCAATTAGCAAACATCATATGTATATGTCTCGCTCAATTCGCGTACTATCCGCATGAACTAGGATGGTATTTCAAAACATCACATATACATATTACTAACAGCAAATATGAAGGACACGGACAGAGATGACCTACTTGAGATTAACGTCCGATGCGTTGGACCTGCGACGAAATCTCGGACAACAACCTTGACGTACCGGACCTCGACAAACCAAAGACGACCTCAACGGACTGCACGACGGCAGTGAAGGAACAGCGATAACATGGGCTGATTGGTTGTCGTGTTTGGACAGAACAGCTGAAGCAGTGGTGGTGGGTCGACAAGGAAAACAACAGCAATGGTGATTGCCGGTGGTTGTAGGCGATGGGGAAGGTGACGATGGAGGTGGTGTTTGGGTGGTTTGCTGGTAGCGGGTAGTGTCGAGGGGGTGTGACTGGTTTCAGTAGGTGTTGTTTGGCGTGAGGCTGGTGAAGGCGATGGTTATGGCGGTTGACGGAGGTGGTGTTTGCTGGACTGCTTGGGCCGTGACGATGACGGGGAGGCAGCTGGAGGTGGAAGGGTTGTGGTGGTTTTGGGTAGGTTTGACGATGGTTTAGGGTGGTGTTTGGGTAGTGGTCAGTTTGGTGGTGCCTGGTGATGGTGGTTTTGGCGACGAGGAGGGTGAGGACAATGGTTATGGCGTCGGGACGTAGGGTCGAACGGAGGTGTTCGCCGGCGAGGAAGGCGACGGGGGCGTTGGGCTATTTCGGACGTGAGGGTGACGGGCTCGGGTTTGGATAGGGTTCCGACGTGTTTTCTTTCTTCTTCTTTAGGAAGAAGAAGCATGAACAGTGCTCCTTGTTTTCCCAAAATCCCCCTTTCTTCAAAGCCTGTCCGTGCATTTGTATAGTCTTTGCCAAGACAATGGACCCCACGTGTGTAGGGGTCCAAGATTCATGTCCCCCATGCGCGGTGGGGTTCCCCGTGTATGGTGTTCCGTCCGTGTTCCCCACGCGTGTCCCTCATGTGTGGTGGACTCGGATTATTATGGGCTAGGTCCGAAATTAGGCCTAAAACCGGGTAGTTTGAACCCGAATATTATTCTTTTGCCCGGACCCGAGAAATAGGAACACGACGTTGCTCAACTGATTATGTAAGCAAAATAGCTACTAAAATAAGACTTAATTATTTAAAACAAAACTATATTATTATTTTCTTAATACTTTTTCGAGATTAAAATAGCTACAAAAATATTAACAAAACTATTTTTTTGTAATTTTCGTTTTTATATAAAGATAAAATATAAAGTAATATTTTTGTATTTTTTCAAAAATTAAAATGACTACAAAACATTAATAGGACTATATTTTTTTGGTAATTTTCGAAATTATATAAAGTACAAAATAAGGTACTATTTTTTTTGTATTTTTCAAGTTTATGAGAAATACATAAACTAAAAATTTATATATATATTTTTGTAATTTTTCTTTTTGCAGCGAAATAAAGTAAAATAGTCAAAATGGCTATATTAGACCTAAATTACATATTTATGCTAAAAATGTGAAAATTCTTGGGGAGGGTCAAAAATCACATGTCTACAGCTGCCCCTCTTTGACTGGAAACACGAAGAGTTTCCCGACAAAGAACGACTAGACATGTTTTTGACCCGACCATTACTTGGACGGACTACACTAAGGAAAGGAAGGGGATGTGACCGAGCCCTGGTATCTGAGCTGCCTACATATCCTTGGTTATACAGGAATCAGGTCACGTGTAGTTCGGGAATGAGAGATGGTAGATTGTACCGGGGTGAAGAGCTGATCGAGGTGCCGTTCCATTGAGGTTCCGGTCCGTGGTCCTGTCATTACATCAAAAATGAAAACTGAAAAAGACTAGCTAAGCCTATCAGCTACTAGTTACAAGGATTCCTATCTGTAAGTCTTCTGAAACTTGGTCTTGAGTCTTGAATGGTGCTTCATACAGACTTCGGATTTGAACCTTGATACTGCTAGTTGTAGGTGCTAGTTCTTGAGCAGACCACATCTGTTCTCCACTTCCGTACTTTGGGTTCGTTTGTTTTTTTTCTCTTTTCTTGTTTTTTTTTCTTGTTTTTGTGACCAGCTTTTGTTGACCATCTCAGACTGTTGACTCGCATTCTTGAGGCGAGCTTCTTGTTGTTTCTAACTTGGATTGAATGCTGGGTATTTCTGTTGTAGCCTTCTGCCTTCCAATGGGTTACGGCTTGACTTTGAACGATGTTCCTCTGTTCTACAGGCGGACCCCTAACTTCTTCAATCTTCGACATATAACAACCTCCGCTCTACAGGCAGGCTCCTGACAACCAAAACAAACAACACAAATGAAATTTCCTAACCCAGTTCGCACTGGGAAGGTTTGTGAGTCGTTAGCAAAATCGTAACCCACCAATACTACTGATATAATGCTGAGAATGAACTAAAGACCAGACTAGGATGTGCATCTCCGACGAGTAAAATCTCAATTTAGGAAGTGAGTCTCCTAAAATAAAATATAACCTGAAAAAGCCAAGCTAGGAACCGCGCCTCCTATTGGTAAGACATCGAGTGTATTCCCTTGTTATACAGGTGGGCGCCTAACTTCAACGCTTGAAATGTAAAGACTGAAATGTATGCCTCTGTTCTATGGGCGGGCTCCTAACTTCAACACTTGTAATGAAAAAGACTGAAATGTATTCCTCTCGTTATACATGTGGGCGCCTGGGTTTAAGAAAACTAAACATTGATAATCTTAAGAAAACTAAAAATGACTCCTTTTTTTTTCTTTTTTTTTCAAATTCAAACGTTGTTGTTTTTTTTTTCAGACTAAAAATGACTCTTTTTTTTTCAAATTATTCTAGGAGAAAATTCGTCAGACTAGGATTTTTTTTTTTGGTATCTTAGGAGAAAGATTCGTCAGACTAAGATTTGGATCCTAGGAGAAGGTTCGTCAGACTAGGTCTCTATCTTAGGAGAAAAATTCGTCAGACCAAGATTTTGATCCTAGGAGAAGGTTCATCAGACTAGGTCTTGTTTTTTTGGTATCTTAGGAGAAAGATTCATCAGACTAAGATTTGGATCCTAGGAGAAGGTTCATCAGACTAGGTCTCTATCTTAGGAGAAAAATTCATCAGACTAAGATTTTGATCCTAGGAGAAGGTTCATCAGACTAGGTCTTGTTTTTTTTTGGTATCTTAGGAGAAAGATTCATCGGACTAAGATTTTGATCCTAGGAGAAGGTTCGTCAGACTAGGTCTCTATCTTAGGAGAAAAATTCGTCAGACTAAGATTTTGATCCTAGGAGAAGGTTCATCAGACTAGGTCTCTATCTTAGGAGAAAAATTCATCAGACTAAGATTTTGATCCTAGGAGAAGGTTCATCAGACTAGGTCTTGTTTTTTTGGTATCTTAGGAGAAAGATTCATCAGACTAAGATTTTGATCCTAGGAGAAAGTTCATCAGACTAGGTCTTGTTTTTTTTGGTATCTTAGGAGAAAGATTCATCAGACTAAGATTTTGATCCTAGGAGAAGGTTCGTCAGACTAGGTCTCTATCTTAGGAGAAAAATTCATCGGACTAAGATTTTGATCCTAGGAGAAGGTTCATCAGACTAGGTCTTTTTGTTTTTTGGTTATCTTAGGAGAAAGATTCATCAGACTAAGATTTTGATCCTAGGAGAAGGTTCGTCAGACTAGGTCTCTATCTTAGGAGAAAAATTCATCTGACTAAGATTTTGATCCTAGGAGAAGGTTCATCAGACTAGGTCTCTATCTTAGGAGAAAAATTCGTCAGACTAAGATTTTGATCCTAGGAGAAGGTTCGTCAGACTAGGTCTCTATCTTAGGAGAAAAATTCATCGGACTAAGATTTTGATCCTAGGAGAAGGTTCATCAGACTAGGTCTTTTTGTTTTTTGGTTATCTTAGGAGAAAGATTCATCAGACTAAGATTTTGATCCTAGGAGAAGGTTCGTCAGACTAGGTCTCTATCTTAGGAGAAAAATTCGTCAAACTAAGATTTTGATCCTAGGAGAAGGTTCATCAGACTAGGTCTTTTTTTTTTTAACAACAACTTAGGAGGAAATGCATCTCCTATGGGTAAAATAAACTTAGGAGGAAATGCATATCCTATGGGTAAACTAAACTTAGGAGGAAATGCGTCTCCTATGGGTAAAAACTAAACTTAGGAGGAAATGCATCTCCTATGGGTGAAACTAAAACAAACTTAGGAGGAAATGCGTCTCCTATGGGTAAAACTTAAACTTAGGAGGAAATGCATCTCCTATGGGTAGAACTCTAATGATTTCAAACTAGGAAGTGCGTCTCCTATTAATGAAACCTTCGCTTTTTTTTTGAATTATTTACTTACCTGTGTTGTCTTCCCTCGAAACTGTTGGGGATTATTTAGATGGGGATGACTTTTCCCCCTTTTTTTCATTATTATCTTTTTTTTATTCTTTTTTTTTATTCTTTTTTTTATTCTTTTTTTTATTCTTTTTTTTCATTATTATCTTTTTATTCTTTTTTTTTATTCTTTTTTTATTCTTTTTTTATTCTTTTTTTTTGTTTTGTTTTTGCATAGCTTCTTCCTTCGAAGACTACCTCCCTTGAGAGTCGTTTTGTCTTTCCCCGAAAGGAACCGCTGAGGATACTGACTTTCCAACCTTGTGTTGGACTCCTCGCAACTGCTAGGGATAACACTGTTGGGGAATTATTTACTTACCTGTTGGGGGGTAAAATGTTATCAGCTGGGGGTACCTGACTTCCAGAAAATTTTCTAAATGGAAGGAAAATTTTCTGCCCCAGTTTGATAATATCCCTTGTGGCATGCAGTTCTGGCATCAATGCCATTTCCTTTACCTGTTTCAAATCATGGATTTCGCCAAATCATGCTCACTGCTCTCCTTGCTCTGTTCATGGGCCTTGGCCTTGAGGTTTATAACCTTGGTTTTGGCAAGGATATCTCTCTTGACGCTCGTCAATCCTTTTGTCAATTCCCTTTGCTGGGGATATCTTTTTTGACACTGGCCTCGCGCTTGTTCCTCGCTGACTATACCATTTGGATGTACTAGTCAGATCTCATCTTGGAAAGCTGATGGCATATTTTGAAGTCATTTCATACTTGTTCTGGCCAGACAGACTCTATTGGGGAATTTTTCTATGAAAGGAGAAAGATAAAAGAAACAAAATAAAAGACAAAGGAAACGATGACTCTTTTACAAAAGAAACTATAAATAAAAATCTATCAAACGCAGATACCGACTTTAAGGGCCATGACATGCGTATGTGGCCTATTCTCTACCGTCAATCATATTTCAAGATCTTCAATTGGCGATTCCCCATCTGATTCTCAATCTTATTCGACTTGTAGTGCCCGAAGGGTTTTCACTATCAAGTCTCTCTCATTTTTTGTTCTTTTCTCAGCTTTCATCGCCTTATGGTGCCTGTGAAGGTTTTCACCAATAAGACTCTCTCATTTTATATCTCTCTCCAGCTGGGGGATTTGGAGTGTTGCCGGTACGACTCTTTCTGTTGGGGATTAGAGTCCTTTCTGCTGTGGAACAGAATGTTATGCTCACCGGTAAGACTCTCCATTTGTCTGACTTGGCATCTTTTGAAGACTAATCAGAAGGTCTTTCTTTGGACCGTAATGTGGGTTTTGGATAGGCTGGAAAGAAAGGGTATTAAAGGCTCAAAAAATGCATTAATTTTGGGTTATTAATTACAACCTTCGGAATTAGATTTATTTACAACAAACGCAACCTTGGCCCCAGTTTCTTGCTTGGGGATATTTAATTGAATTTTTTTTTCATTTTTTCAAAACTATGACCGAGCCGTGAAGCGCCTACGTATCCTCTTTGAGGAATCAGGTCAAACGTAGTTCCCAATTCCTCTTTTTCATTTGACTTTCTTTTTTTTCTTTGTTATCAATTTTCTTTTCTTTTCCTCTTCCCTTTTTCTTTTTTTTCGTTTTGTTGTTTTCTTTCTTTCTTTCTTTCTTTTTTTTGTTGCTACTGATTTCGAACGAGGGGTATGAAAGAAAATAAATAAGGCTCAAAAGGGGTAACGAAGGATAAAGTGTTTAGGTAGCAGAACAAAATGCCTTCGTCATTCCAGTCTTCAAAACATGCCAAGTGCAAACAACACAATTGATCATAGATTTATAGTCTCTTCCGATGGTGCTGGACTTGACAATTATGTTAAACACTTGCTTTTTCATTTGTCATTTCTAAAGCACCGTTGGGCGACACTCTCATTATCATGACCGACCCTCATGCCAATTTGGCGAATCTTGCTTTTAACGGTTTTCTTTGTGCTTAACTTGCCCCAGTTCCACATGACTCGAGCTCTGAATAATCTCAAACCGTCCTTATTTTCTTTAAATGGTCTGATCGCCTTTCCGGGGTTTTATGATTAACTTTTAAGATTAGGCCCAAACTGTGTGCGCATGTCATGTCACTAGAATCGGTACTGAACAAAATGACAAAAGGACTAAACAAAAGATGACAGGATATAATAGAAGACCAGAATTTGCATTAGATTACCGGTGAAATGGTTTGAGAAAACAAAACAAACAAAACAAACCAGAATAAAATCCTAACCAAACTGGACAAAATTTAAACAAACTGCTAGGACAAAATGGAAAGATAAGAAGGTTTGACACAGGACAAAATCCAAATTACAACCTTAATAATCCGGACAACAGAAATGACAGCAAAATAAGCCACCAACAGCGTCTCTCTTGCTAACCAAAGAATGGAGCGGCCTCCCACTTCATCAAAAACTGGCATCTTAGCCACTGAGCTTTGCATCAATACTGCCAAGACCATTACCAGCTTCAACATCATCAACCTCTGTCAATAAGTTCTCGATAGGGCTCGAGTGCTCCATGTCATTGTTATTGATCACAATTCGCCCTTCTTGGATCATTCTTTCTATTTCTCTTTTCAAATCCCGACAACTTTCCACATTGTGCCCCTGGGCATTGGAATGGTATTCGCACCTTTTAGAAGGGTCAAAGCTTCTTGCACGTGGGTCCACACGATTTGGAGGAGTAGGTGTAATCATGTCATGATTCTTTAACTTCTCAAATAAGCTTTTATAGGACTCTCCTATTGGTGTAAAATTATCTTTCAACCTTTGTTCCCCTTTATACCTCTGGCTTGGATGTGGGTTATAGGGCACCTGAAAATTTTGTGGAGACTTCTGGAGATTTTGTGATGCTCGTGCTCGCCTCCTGGGGCATTTTGGTGGCTGGACAACATACTGAGGTGGAGCGATAAAGTATTGAGGGTTCTGAGGTGGATAATACTGCTCAGGGGAGCCATGGAAAATCTGAGGATGCTGCTCATACCTTAGAGATGTACTCCTAGGACCTCTTCTAGACCCTGATGTCATCATGATTTCTTTAATCTCCTCATTTGTGTCGCTAAGATTATCAGACTCAACCCGGACAGCCTGAGTTGCGGCTTTTAAAGCTGCTTGACTTATAATTTTGCCTGTCTTAAGACCATTCTCTACCATTTCTCCCATTTTGATTGCTTCCGAGAAGGATTTGCCAACTGCGGACACCATGTTTTGAAAGTAGTCTGGCTCTTGCGCTTGAAGGAAGACAGTTATTAGCTCGGGGTCATCCATAGGTGGCGTAACTCGAGCTGCTTGCTCTCTCCATTTAATGGCAGATTCCCTGAAACTTTCACTTGGTTCCTTCTTCAGGTTTGAAAGGGAAATGCGGTCTGGAGCAATGTCGATGCTGTATTGGAACTGCTTGACAAAGGCCTGTGCCATGTCGTCCCAGACATACCAGCGAGACGTGTCTTGATCCATAAACCATTCGGAGGCTACTCCCGTAAGGCTTTCCACAAAATAAGCCATCAACAATTTTTCATTTCTTCCCGCACCTCTCAGTTGATTGCAATACCTTTTCAGGTGGGCTATGGGATCTCCATGTCCATCGTACTTTTCAAATTTGGGTGTCTTGAAACCAGGCGGCAAGGGGACATCGGGGAACATACATAGATCTTTGAAGGCAACACTCTTTTGACCTGCCAACCCTTGCATGTTTTTCAACCATTGTTCTAAGCTTTTCACTCTTTGGGCCATTTCTTCCTGTACCATCTTTCGGGCAGGCTTCTCAATCTTTGCAGGAAGATCAAACGAGTACGAGTGGTACTCAGGAGCGTGGTACCGCTCTTGTTGTGTCGCAAATTGTGACTCATGACGAAGCTGTCCTTGACCACCAGCCCATTCTTGACACATTTCGGTCATTTGCTGTTTCAATATTCTATTTTCCTCAACCATAGTAGACTCGTGTTGAACCCTCCGACCCTGAGTCTCTGGAGCACTTGTAACAGCTTCGACGTCAGTTGTCATTTTTCCTTGGACCTTGTGTTGGCCGCTTACCACAAACCGACCACCTCAACTTTCTTTACAATTCAAAACAGAACATGTTAGAATGGACTCAGTCGGTCCTTATTATTATCAACATATTTTTTCATCATTTTTTTTCGATTTTTCATATTTTTTTTCATCGTTTTTTCATTTCATTTTTTTTATATACTTTTTTTGTTGTGGTCGAATCCTATGGAGATTGCCTACGTATCATGACCCCGCATGAATCAGACCTTGCGTAGTTCGGACAAATAAACGATAAATAATAATAAAACATTTTTTTTGAATTTTCAATTTCATAATAAAACAAACTTGATTACAAAAGTTTAAAAACTAACAATACTAACAGATTTTGACAAAAGACAACAAACGGTCTCGAAAATCAAATAACCCGCATACTCTAAAAATATTATAAACTCAAAACAAAAGGCCAGCTCCCTTTCTCCGTTTGACAAATGCAACCAAACGGTTATTTTTGCAAATGTGGCCCCTGCCAAATTTCACATGAATTTTGAGGCCGGGGAGGATTATTTTGACACTTTACAAACTTGTCCATTCTTTTACGAAAATAACCTTTCGACAACTGAAAGATACTCTAAGGCTATTTCGGCAAGAACGGTTTAAGACGCGGCCGAAGCTGGCTCGGCTTATTATGACAAAATTCAAACGGTATTCACCTGACCGCTGACTCTTTGTTTTTTTTTTCAAATTATAATGAAAACTTAGTGTTGCAAACACGGCCCTTCAGCGCCTCGGGGACAAAGATTTTTTAAGGCTGTGTGGGTCAATTGGACCAAATCTAAAACAATGACCCAAAGGTGTCTGTTTATGCAAAGTCAGCCTTCCGGCGTCCCTTTCGGGAATATTCGGCTATTTATGACAAAACGACATCACCCTGACTTGTTTATGACTCTTTTATCATTTTTCAAAAATAGAAAATTCAACTACGGCCTTTCAACGTCTCGGGGACGAAGATTTTTAAGGCTGTGTGGGTCAACTGGACCAAATCTTAAATATGACCCAAAGGTGGCTGTTTATGCAAAGTCAGCCTTCCGGCGTCCCTCTCGGGAACATTCGGCTATGTCTTGATAAAACAACGTCACCCGACTTCTTTATGACAAAATTAAAATTTGACATATTATTCTTTTATTATTATTTATTTGTTTTTGGCTTTTTAGCAAAAGGTGGGGTTGGACCCGATGAGGGTTGCCTACGTATCTCACATCCGGTGAGAATCAAACCCGCGTAGTTCGGGCAAATAAACTATTTTTGAGAAGACCCTTTTCCATTTTCTATTCTTTTTTTTATATATATAACAAACAAACAAACTATTATTTTTCATTCATAACAAACAAACTAACTAACGTAAAAAACATTCCTTCTTTTTTCATTTGTTTTTCCTATTCTAAAGAAAAAGAAAATGTTTTTTTTTGAAATTTTTACCTTTAATAAAAGAAATGCTTGAATTTTTAAAGAAGAATCAAAATATTTTTGATTTTTTTTTTGGGATTATATATATATTTATTTTGGAACAAATAATAAAATCACGTTCAACGCCCGACTCTTTTTATTTTATTTTTGGCATTTTCATAGACAAACAAAATAAAATAAAATAAAACATTTTAAAAACCAGACTCTTTTTCATTTTCATTTTCATGGCAAAACAAACTATTTTCTTTTCTATATTTTTTGACAGAACAATGATGATTTTTTTTCTATTTTTCCTTTGCTTTTAATATAACAAACTAATAAGACATTTTTTTATTTTCTCAAAATTTCGGCAGAGTTTCGATACTACTCGGACATTCATTTTTTTTTCTTATAAAAATAAGTAGTTATATCTCTACACTGTTATTTTCTTATTTTTTCACGTTTTTTTTAATCCGTGGAAAATGATGAAAACATACAAAATCTTTTGAATTTTCATGCTTTGTTTTTATATGTATTTTTATTTTTTATATTTATTATTATTTTAAAAAATGTGGCATGGGAAACATAAGGATTTCCAAGACATCTTGGATTTCGCAAGTGTTCCCCATGCGCTTTTCCCAACATGTGAAGCATGGGGGACATAGGGAATTCCAAGACTTCTTGGATTCCACAAATGTTCCCCATGTGCCTTTTCCCAAAAATGAAGTGTGGGGGACATGTGGAATACCAAGGCTTCTTGAATTCCACAATGTTCCCCATGTGCTTAATTAATATAATAGCATGCTTATCTAAAAAAATCGTGCAACTTTCTTATTTAACGTGATCAACATGATAAGGAGTGTCATTTGTCCGCAAATATCATTGGTCCGCCAAATGACCCATTCACCCTTGAATAAATACAACATGTAGCACATAGGATGCCATAAGATGGTTTATTATTTTCAGGTTGCTTGTCCTAGACGGACCCAACCCCTGTGTTGAGTCCCCTAAGTCAAATGCACATGATGCAAATAAACGTTCCTACTAGGGATCCGGCATGGTCACGTTATTCTATGTTCAAAACCTGGGTCGGTGTTCTAGACAGTGTACCCGAGCGGACAACTCGAGCTGAGGAAGGAGCTCTTTTCCGGGAACCAAAAGGCCAGCCGGCTTAGAAACTTTCCGAGCCTCTTTTATTTAGGGTATGACACTAACAAAATAGGGAGTCTCAACCAGTAAGCACATCCCCCGAGGTAAGAAGAGAAGGGTTTCGGCACAGTTTATATACAGTTCAGATAATATCAAAGCGGTAAAAGACAACATTTAGTATGTTATGTCAAAACATGTAATATATATCAGATAATAAAGCCAAATATAACAATTATTCTAAGCTCGAATCCTTGAGCCCTGAACCAGCGGTTCTGGGTTTAATTTCCAGCAGCGGTTTTGTCATACTGGGTTTATAACCTGGGTATACGTTCTAGACTGTGTACCCGAGCGGACAACTCGAGCCGAGGAGGGGGCTACGTACCGGGGACCCGCGAGATCGTCCGGCTTTGTAACTTGTCCGACCTCTTTCTTATTTCAGGTATTGACACTAACAGAATAGGGAGTCTCGTCCAGCGAGCTTCTCCCCGGAGGTAAGGAGAGAAAGGTTTCAACACAGTTTATATGTACAGTTCAAGTAATATCAAAGCGGTAAAAGCAGTATATAGCACATTAGGCTCAACATGTAAAAATCAGATAAAACCGAATATAACAATTTGTCTAAGCTCGAATTCTAACCCTGAACCAGTGGTTCTGGGTCTACGTCCCCAGCAGAGTCGCCAGAGCTGTCACACCTCCTTTTTCCGCACCCGCGGGGGTACAAGGGAGTTTTTTCCAATTAAAGGACGATCGAAACGGGATTGATTTATTTATTTCAGAGTCGCCACTTGGGAGATTTAGGGTGTCCCAAGTCACCAAATTTAATCCCGAATCGAGGAAAAGAATGACTCCATATTACAGTCTGCGCACCAGAAATCCGGATAAGGAATTCTGTTAACCCGGGAGAAGGTGTTAGGCATTCCCGAGTTCCGTGGTTCTAGCACGGTCGCTCAACTGTTATATTCGGCTTGATTATCTGATTTTATACAAATATGAACTTATGTGCAAAATTTTATCTTTTTACCGCTTTCTTACTTATTGTTATTATTTTACGAGAATTGCAACGTCGTGGAAACATATCTCGAACCACGTTACATCAATGCACCCGTAGTTGTTTGGCATATCTCGACTCGGTTGAGATTTGGATTTGGGTCACATAAATGTGCACCCGAGTTAAGGAAAATAAATTATTAAAGGCGCGCCTAAAGCAACTAGCGTCTTGTTATTTTGGGGAAGGCCGTAAAATTTGCTAAACGGTCTGTCCCGAATTCTAAGTATTTTAATATATATACATTTAGAGGGCCCCGTAGCTTCTACATTTTTTGTTTGTCGAGTCTCGTCTCATTTATTATTAAAAGGAATTTACAACGTCATGGAAATGCATCTCGGGCCACGCCACAATCAATGTGCCCGTGACTAGAGACATATTTCGACTCCGTTGAGATTTGGATTTGGGTCACATAAATGTGCACCCGAGTTTAGGGAGATAGCATTATTAAAGGCGCGCCTAAAGCAACTAGCGCATTATTATTTTGGGTAGGGCCGTGAAATTTGCTAAACGGCCCGTCCCGGAATCTAAGTATTTAATACATATATTTTGTGAGGGCCCCGCAATTTGTCCCTTTTATTTGACGAGGCTCGTCTCATTTTTATTTTATTTTTTTTTATTTTAAAAAAAAAGGGATAAGGCTAAAATAACCACATTTATGCTACTTTGCAAGGTCATGGGTTGTAGATCGAACTTATTTGATGAAACGAGTATTTTTCCGTGGAATTAAAATTACTACTATGGTTTTGACATTACTACTACATGTATAAACAATTATTAAGACAAACTAAATAATTAACACCTTTCGGAATGTGTACAAACACTTATCGCAACAAATATTTGGATAACAATAATCTAAGCATGAGGAAACAAGATGCCGAACAACTACTTAACATAACGAAACAAAGGGAAAGACATTCACGGCCAAATTTCAATGCCATACGGAGTTAATAAGCAAGAAATAGCAATTAGCAAACATCATATGTATATGTCTCGCTCAATTCGCGTACTATCCGCATGAACTAGGATGGTATTTCAAAACATCACATATACATATTACTAACAACAAATATGAAGGACACGGACAAAGATGACCTACTTGAGATTAACGTCCGATGCGTTGGACCTGCGACGAAATCTCGGACAACAACCTTGACGTACCGGACCTCGACGAACCAAAGACGACCTCAACGGACTGCACGACGGCAGTGAAGGAACAACGATAACATGGGCTGATTGGTTGTCGTGTTTGGACAGAACAACTGAAGCAGTGGTGGTGGGTCGACGAGGAAAACAACAGCAATGGTGATTGCCGGTGGTTGTAGGCGATGGGGAAGGTGACGATGGAGGTGGTGTTTGGGTGGTTTGCTGGTAGCGGGTAGTGTCGAGGGGGTGTGACTGGTTTCAGTAGGTGTTGTTTGGGCGTGAGGCTGGTGAAGGCGATGGTTATGGCGGTTGACGGAGGTGGTGTTTGCTGGACTGCTTGGGCCGTGACGATGACGGGGAGGCAGCTGGAGGTGGAAGGGTTGTGGTGGTTTTGGGTAGGTTTGACGATGGTTTAGGGTGGTGTTTGGGTAGTGGTCAGTTTGGTGGTGCCTGGTGATGGTGGTTTTGGTGACGAGAGGGTGAGGACAATGGTTATGGCGTCATGACGTAGGGTCGAACGGAGGTGTTCGCCGGCGAGGAAGGCGACGGGGGCGTTGGGCTATTTCGGACGTGAGGGTGACGGGCTCGGGTTTGGATAGGGTTCCGACGTGTTTTCTTTCTTCTTCTTTAGGAAGAAGAAGCATGAACAGTGCTCCTTGTTTTCCAAAAATCCCCCTTTCTTCAAAGCCTGTCCGTGCATTTGTATAGTCTTTGCCAAGACAATGGACCCCACGTGTGTAGGGGTCCAAGATTCATGTCCCCCATGCGCGGTGGGGTTCCCCGTGTATGGTGTTCCGTCCGTGTTCCCCACGCGTGTCCCTCATGTGTGGTGGACTCGGATTATTATGGGCTAGGTCCGAAATTAGGCCTAAAACCGGGTAGTTTGAACCTGAATATTATTCTTTTGCCCGGACCCGAGAAATAGGAACACGACGTTGCTCAACTGATTATGTAAGCAAAATAGCTACTAAAATAAGACTTAATTATTTAAAACAAAACTATATTATTATTTTCTTAATACTTTTTCGAGATTAAAATAGCTACAAAAATATTAACAAAACTATTTTTTTGTAATTTTCGTTTTTATATAAAGATAAAATATAAAGTAATATTTTTGTATTTTTTCAAAAATTAAAATGACTACAAAACATTAATAGGACTATATTTTTTTGGTAATTTTCGAAATTATATAAAGTACAAAATAAGGTACTATTTTTTTGTATTTTTCAAGTTTATGAGAAATACATAAACTAAAAATTTATATATATATTTTTGTAATTTTTCTTTTTGCAGCAAAATAAAGTAAAATAGTCAAAATGGCTATATTAGACCTAAATTACATATTTATGCTAAAAATGTGAAAATTCTCGGGGAGGGTCAAAAATCACATGTCTACATAGAATATTGCTCATGGACAAAATTATTCAGGCATCACTAGCTGGTTATCGCATATTTTAAGTGATTAACCGTATATGTGTTATGCCTAGGTGATCTACGCAGTTGAGTATAACAAAATCTGCTGGTAGAGGTCCCAGAATTATTCGTAGTAGCATACATGAAACAGTGTTTGAGCAAATTTAATATTAACAAGTTATAATCATTCCCTATAGGCAGGATCTCTAACGAATAGTACTTAGAGCTTATTTTATTGTCATATCTTAATCCTATAGGTATATTTTCTAGGTGAGCAACGCCAAATAGAATAATTGGAGTCCTATAGGCAGGATTTCTAATAAACGTTGCGATTTGCAAGAAACATTAGTGATAACTAATTCTTATAGGCAGGTTTTCTAATAACACATAGCAGCAAACATAATTGCAGCATTTTCTACTTGTGTTTGCTAGCAGACAGTATGTGTGTGTGCGCTTTCTGTAATAGCATGGTTTCTATTGTGTAGATAGTAATTGAACAACACATATAGCAAATAAATTATCAAGTCCTATAGACATATCATCTACCAATTTTTCGCATGCAAATATTAAATTCTACCCATTTCTCCTTTTACTAGCACCCCAATCATTTATACAAAAGTTATTACAGGCCCAATAATGAATAAAATCAAAGTATTTTACAAAAGGATAACAATAAGCCTTCTGCATGCCTAAATAAAATAACCAGCACTGTCTGGGCCTTCAGTAAGCATACTCAGGCCTCTAATAAGGATCCATATTCAACACACGACCCTAGAATCCATAAAGGAGCCTAAAGTCGATTTATTTGACCACAATGCCAAGTATTGCACTATTTAAATAAGCCAATTCAGGTATACAACAGATAACAAGATAGAATGGGATGAATGAGAGTAGTTTGAGATTCAGGGAATGACTAAGGACCAAGTCCTAGCGTCTCAGAGTTCACAAGGGTCTCAATTAGACCCCGAGCAGTGCTCACACTAGGGAGGTCAATGATAGAACCTAGGTAGCCTTTGCTTTCAACCGGATAAGAATGAGAACTCAAAAGAGCCCAGGTAACAAGTGAAGGAAAGTAAACTAAGGTTGAGGGACAAAACTGAGGGATACAAACATAGTCAAGTTGAGCACATAGAGCAGATAATCGAACATGCTTTAGGTTTTAAGAACAAACTTAGCAGAGATTCAGAAAACAAGTTCAACACGTAGTGCATAAGTAATCATTCATTAGTAGAGTTAAAGGGAGAACATGTTTGCAAGATTGATGAAAATACATTGATTCATAATAAAGGGAAAGGTCCAATTATGCTAAGTATAGGTCCTAATGTTATGAAACAGCCATACTAATTTGGTAGCAGAACAACATTTAGACATGATAAAAAGCAGATTACAACTACTGGTGAATCGGGGAGTCAAAACATGCTAAAGGGCATACTGATAGAGAACATGATCAAAACATACTATATAGGCAAGCTATCACCACAAAAATACAGAATATAATAGGAAAATAGACTTGTGCCATACAATGAGTGTAAATATTCATGTTTTGAATACAATTGACTAACTAATGAAAGAGAGAGGGCAATTATGTAGGTAAAGCATGTTCAAATAATAGAATTGATAGCCTAAGGTAAACTTATGCACCAAAAGATACTAACAAGTGTAAAGGTCCCAAACAATAGTAATTCGTAACATATTGGCTAGTCGGGCTTGAAAAATATCTAATTTAATAGAATCAGGTTTAGGCATGCTTAAAACTATCAACATTATGAAGATAAAAGTTAAAGAGACCTATAAATTGAAGTAAAGCAAACAAAATTGCACACAAAATAACCCAGAAAAGCACATTAAGCTAACAAACTTCAGGAGTGAAAACATATGCAAATCACAGATACATAGGAATGAAACTACGAAGTCCAGTAACTTACTAGTTAAGCGAAGAACAGTAAAGAATAAACTTTCACAAAATCCCAGAATCTCAATGCGTCAAAGTTTCCAAGAGCTTTGATGAACTCTGGGCAATGCTCGCACCAAGATTGGGTTGAATAACAAGGTTTTAGTGGCCAGCTGAGAATACAGGACAAGAGAATAACAGAAACCCCAAGTTTTAGTGAAGAAAAATGTCGATTAAAAACCGTCCCAAGAAGGGAAATGAGGGGGTTTATATAGCAGTCGAAAATTGAACAAACACATAAGGTAACGAAATAAATCAAACAACAAATAAGGAAAGAAAACATGCAAAAGCAGTTCGAAATCAATTTAGGAGAAAAATTCGATAAACCCTAATTTTTTAGGGAAAGTGTAAATCACAGGAATCCAAACGAAATCGGACTCACATAATACAGCGTTGAATGTATTTATACAAATCAGTGCTCAAAATCAAAGATTCGAACCCCTTTTTGTTCGATTTTGGAGATTATTGCTTGCCATGTTAGGCAAGCACTTAGGTAACACCACAATAGACAGCCAGTACCAGAAAGATTCGAATATGGCAAGAAAATAGTAGTTGAATCCCATTAGGAGAGGGATTAAGGAAGGCGGCTAGAGTTTAGAGAAGAAAAAAAGAGAGAGTTTCAGGGCGGCAGGTTAGAGGGAGTGGGGAATTAGGGTTTGGGGTTAGGTAATTAAAAAGGGTAGGTTAATTGTGCGTCATTGATCTTAGAGATCAACGACCAAGATTTTAAAAAGGGACTGGGGCGGGTTAATTAAATGGGTACCGACCGGGTTTTTATAAAGGGTCGTGTGGCTTTGGGTTGGGGGTTTTAGGTTAAGGTATTGGGCCATTTGGCCAAAAACTTGGTTTAAAAAATTGGGCCATCTCTTAAGTTCACATAATTTATTAAGATATAATTTATAAAAAATGACTAGTAAATAAATAAAAAATATTTTTATGCGCTAAAATGATTAAAAATAATTATTTAGCATTGTAAAAATATAAAATACTATTTTGACACAAATAATATAAATAAGGAGCCTTTGTATATGACTATAGGCTATTATTGCAAAATTAAATAAATTTCTTAAAAATATAAATATAATTATATGAAATAGAGTGAAAAATATTATGAAACATGTATGAGTATGAAAAATAGTAAATTGGATGATTAAGTCATTACAAATAATTTAAAGGGATAATTACTGAATTTTTATGTAATTTAATGTAAGAAAATGAATTTAAAAGCTCTAAAATTATGAAAAATGATAAAAAGTGCTTATGTAAATTTTGTAAATTAAATAATAATGCCAAATGATATTTTGAAAGGTATATATATTATTTTAAAAATATATAAGGGCAAAATTGGGTATCAACAATTGCCCCTCTTTACCTGAGAATGATGAAAGAGTTGTCGGGTAAAGAAAATGATGACCGATTTTGACCAAATGGGTGATTTGAAAAATGGAGGCCGAACCCTGGTTCCTGAGTTGCCTACATATCCCTGGTGTTACGGGAATCAGGCCGTGTGTAGTTTTAGATCCAATGATGAACTGAACCGATGAAGTTGTTATAGGAATGGTTGTATGCTTCGGAAAGGGTTTTCTTGGGTAGGACAATATCAAATGAGTTTATACAAAATCGTGAGTGTGAGTCTGAAATGTTACGGATGTATCTCAGGACGAGTATCTGAACGATTATCGAGTAAAAGTGGGTATCGCATGGTGGTTGGCTACGTTTGAAATAATTGCAGGATGTGAACGTTGAACAAAAATCGGAGCAAAGATTGCTACCGTTAGGAAAATGGTTACTTCCTGAATCACCTGCAAAACTTAAAACACGATGCATGCAGATATATATGGATTATTGCAAGAATTTAAACATGATACAAATTCCCTTCGGACCATGAGAGCTGTCTTTGAACGATGAAGATGATGTCCTTGGACCATGACGTCCCGGGCTATGAATCATGCGATAAGGGATTCACAAGCCATGAAATGATTTCTTCCGTCCATGAGGATGGTGCCTCCGGACGATGATGCCTTTGAATAATGATGTGTAATATTGAGAGATCCTCAGGCCATAGAATGGTGTCTTCCGGCTATGAGGATGATGCCTTCGAACTATGACGCCTTTGGACAAAATGACGATGTTTCCGCCCATGAGATGCAAAGATATGATGCTTGATCGTATGCGAAATAAAACAAGACAAAGCTTAGTCTTGTGTAAGATTAGGGCATTGCTTTAGTCCTAGGCCAATAGAGGATAGTGCTAGGTCTTAAATAGCGTAATAGAGATAACATTTGGTCTTATGCAAGGAAAGACAATGCTTAGCCTTATGCAATTGGGGAGGCAGTGCTTAGTCTCATGTAGAAGAGGAGACGATGCTTAGTCTCAATGCAAGGAAAGACAGTGCTTAGCCTTATGCAATTAGGGAGGCAATGCTTAGCTTTATGTAAAGAATATGAGACAGTGCCTAGTCTCGATGTAAGGAAAGGCAGTGCTTAACCTTATGCAATTAGGGAGGCAATGCTTAGCCTCATACAAGAAGAGGAGACAATGCCTAGTCTCGATGCAAGGAAAGACAGTGCTTAGCCTTATACAATTAGGGAGGCAATGCTTAGCCTCATGCAAGAAGAGGAGACAATGCTTAGTCTCAATACAAGGAAAGGCAATGCTTAGCCTTATGCAATTAAGGAGGCAATGCTTAGCCTCATGCAAAAAGAGGAGACAATGCTTATTCTTGATGCAAGAAAAGGCAGTGCTTAGCCTTATACAATTAGGGGGTCAATGCTTAGTCTCATGTAAAGAATACGAGAGAGTGCTTAATCTGGATGCAAGGAAAGGAAGTGCTTAGCCTTATGCAATTAGGCAGGAAATGCTTAGCCTCATTGAAAGAATATGAGACAGTTCTTAATCTCGATGCAAGGAAAGACAGTGCTTAGCCTTATGCAATTAGGGGGACAATGGGAGAGTAAAGTATTTCTTAGTTGAAGATGTTTGCGCTAGATAATTTGTTGTCTTGAAGGCAGTGTCTTGATGTATCTGCGAGTATCGTTGTCTTATTGTGCCCGCATTCAAAGAAAGATTGTGAGTTCTATGGGGGAAGGTTGGTTCGCGCTTTCGTCCTCTGCTTTACCTGTGCTCTTATCTTGAGATCCTGTTTGAGTTAACCTGGGTAACATCTGGCTGCCATAGAAATACAATTTTCAAAACATATGCATGCATTTGATAAATATAGTTGTTTAAAATGTAGTAGTATGCGTAATTTAGATGAACCGATAATGGTGACACATTTTGGGGACATTGCAACCTCCCTGCCTTAGAATTTTGAGGGTCCCCAGTTTAAATGCAATACTTTGGTTGTTCCGTATATGACTAAGTCGGCTGAACTTGCTCTAGAATTTTGAGGGTCCACCCCAAAATTCTGCCCCAGTTTTCTGATCATGGCAAAATGAAGATTTTATTAAGATGTGACCGAACCCACAGGGCTTCCTACGTGTCCCCTCTTAAACGGGAATCAGGTCAAGCGTAGTTCAGTTACATCAAACGAAGAAATGTAATCAATCCTAAATATAGTATCTCTTGACTGCGTCTGAGTTGATAGGTTTTTTCCAAATTTCTCCGTCCATTTCTACAAGTATAAACGCTCCTCCTATTAGTACCCGATGAACCATGTAGGGACCTTGCCAACTGAGTGAAAATTTTCCTTTAGCTTTGTCTTGATGCAGGAAGATTCGTTTTAGTACCAATTGCCCCGGCGTGAATTGCCTTGGTCTGACCTTTTTGTTGAAATCTCTTGCCATTCTGTTTTGATAGAGTTGACCGTGACATAATGCATTCATTCTCTTTCCATCAATGAGGGCCAGTTGTTCATAGCGACTTTGTGCCCATTCTGCATTGCTGAGCTCAACTTCTTGTATGATTCTTAGAGAAGGGGTTTCTACTTCAGCCAGGATAACTAATTTAGTACCGTAAACTAATAAATAAGAAGTTGCCCCAGTCGATGTGTGAATTGTGGTACGATATCCAAGCAGAGAAAATGGTAGCTTCTCGTGCCATTGTTTGTAATTATGTACCATTTTCCTCAGTATATTCTTGATGTTTTTGTTGGCGGCTTCTATGGCTCCATTAATTTGCGGCTTATATCCTGTGGAATTCTTATGCTTGATCTTGAAAGTTTCACACATAGCCTTTATTAAATCACTATTAAGATTGGCATCTTTGCCGGTGATGATTGACTCTAGAACCCTGAACCGACAAACAATGCGATCCCGAACAAAATCTACAACGACCTTCTTAGTTACAGCCTTGTTACAGCCTTGTAGGATGTGGCTTCAACCCATTTTGTGAAATAGTCTATGGCTACCAAAATGAATTTATGTCCATTAGAAACAGCGGGTTCGACTGAGCCGATGACATACATTCCCCAAGCGGAGAAAGGCCATGGTGCATTTGTTGCATTAAGTTTATTGGGTTGTACTCGTATCATATCAGCATGTATCTGGCATTGGTGACACTTTTGGACATATTTAATGCAATTTGTTTCCATGGTCATCCAGAAATATCCTGCTCTTAATATTTTCTTGGCTAAAACAAAGTCATTCATGTGCGGTCCGCAAGTTCCGACATGTATATCCTCGAGCAGCCTAGATGCTTCCTTAGCATCAACACACCGTAGTAACCCTAGGTTAGGAGTCCTTCTATATAGAATTCTTCCGCTTTGAAAGAAGTGGTTGGCTAACCTTCAGAGTATACGTTTCTGAGTATGAGTTGCATGCTCCGGATATTCTCCTTTTGCCGGGTATTCTTTGATGTCATGGAACCATGGATTTCCATCACTTTGTTTTTCAACATGAGCACAATAAGTTGGTTGCTTATGAATTCCTATTGGGATAGGGTCGATGAAATTCTTGTCTAGGTGTTATATCATGGAAGATATAGTGGCCAATGCGTCTGCGAACTCATTCTGAATCCTCGGAACATGTTTAAATTCTATCTTCATGAACCTCTTGATCAACTCTTGCACATAGTACAGACATGGTAATATCTTGGTGTTCTTGGTAGCCCATTCTCCTCAAACTTGATGTACCAAAAGATCAGAATCTTACGTTCATGTCAATGGCCAACCTGAGTCCCAAGATGTAAGCCTTATATTCTGTCATACTGTTGGTACATGGGAACCTAAAGTTTGCGGATACCGGATAGTGTTGACCGGTTTTTGATACTAAGACAACTCCAATACCTACTCCTTTGAAGTTCGCGGCTTTGTCGAAGAACATCCTCTAACCATCGTATGCTTCAGTGATGTCTTCTCCACAAATGGTACTTCCTCATCGAGAAAATACGTTTTCAATGCTTCGTATTCTCCGTCTACATGATTTTCTGCCAAATGATCTGCCAATGCTTGCCCTTTGACTTCCTTCTGAGTTACATAGATGATGTCGAACTCACTCAGCAATATTTTCTATTTCACCAACTTTCCGGTAGGCATGGGTTTCTAGAAGATATATTTTAACGGGTCCATTCTTGATATGAGATATGTGGTATAGGCACAGAAGTAGTGCCTCAACTTTTGAGCTATCCATGTCAAAGCGTAACAGGTGCACTCTAGCAAAGAGTACCGTGCTTCATAGGGTGTGAATTTCTTACTTAGATAATATATGGCATGCCCCTTTCTTCCTGTCTCATCGTGTTGTCCCAAAACACAACCAAAAGCCCCATCTAGTACTCACAAATAAAGCAGCAAATGTGTCCTTAGTTTCGATGGGACAAGAACAGGTGGTTTAGATAAATACTCCTTGATTTTGTCGAAGGCCTTATGGCCTTCTTCTGTCCAATATGTTGTAGCATCTTTCTTCAACATTCTGAAAATTGGTTCACAGATCACAGTTGATTGTGCTATGAAATGGCTGATATAGTTGAGACGCCCTAAGAAACTCATCACATCTTTCTTGTTCTTTGGAGGTGGAAAGTCAGGCAGGGAAAGTCAGATAGCTTTGACCTTTGATGGGTCCAATTAAATCCCTCGACGACTGACGATGAAACCTAGCAATTTTTCGGTAGGGACTCTGAAGGCACACTTTGCAGGATTCAGTTTCAGATTATACCTTCGAAGCCGATTAAAGAATTTTCTCAAGTCTGCTATATGATCCGTACTTCTTCTGGATTTGATGATGACTTCATCCACGTACACCTCTATTTTCTTGTGTATTATGTCGTGAAAAATGGTTGTCATGGCTCTCATGTAAGTGGCTCCAGCATTCTTTAGGCCAAACGACATCATTTTATAGCAATACATCCCCCATGGTGTGATAAAGGCTGTCTTTTCAGCATCCTCTTCGTCCATCCAAATATGATGATACCCCGCGAAGCATTCCACAAAAGATTGGAGTTCATTCTTGGCACAATTGTCTATTAGTATGTGTATATTGGGCAACGAGAAATCATCTTTGGGACTTGCTCTATTTAGATCCCGATAATCGACACATACTCTGACTTTTCTATCCTTCTTCGGAACCGACACAATGTTGGCTAATCAAGTCGGATATTCAACCACTCTGAGAACCTTGGCTTTGATTTTCTTAGTGACTTCCTCTTTTATCTTCAAACTCATATCTGGCTTGAATTTTCTGTGCTTCTATTTCACTGGTGGACGCATAGGATCGGTGGGTAACTTGTGAGCCACTATGGATGTGCTCAGACCAGTCATATCATCGTAAGACCATGCAAATATGTCTTCATACTCCTTCAGGAACATGATGTACTCTTCCTTCTCTGATGGTGATAGGTGAATGCTTATACGGGTTTCCTTGACTATTTCGGAATCCCCTAAGTTAACCGTCTCGGTCTCGTCCAAATTAGACTTAGGCTCGTTTTCAAAAATTTCCACTTCTCTGACAATTTTCTCAGGTATTACATCATCCTACAGATCCTCTGAATCACTATCCTTATGTTGCATTGTCTCATTATATGTCACAGTCATAAGTTCATCAGGATAAGTAATAATAACATTTTACAGAAAAACGTAAAGGATAATAAATACTAAAAATATCAATGCATAAATAAATCTTGAAAACATCAAAACAAGTACGACTCAATGACTCGAGCAATTATTTCAAAGTAGAATACGTTCAAAACAATTACTGAAAGTGTCTTAGTTGCTCATAAAATTGCTTTTAAAAAATAATAATTGACGCTAATTGCCAGGATACCCAGGAACTTGACTGGCCCGGGATGGTGCAGCAGTCCAGTTCTTAAGAACAACTTCTTTTTCCATAATCTAAATAGTAAGGTCTTCCTCCTCCTCCTCCTCAACTATCACACTGCAGTCCATGTCTTCATCATCCATAAATAGATCCCTTATGCTAGCTAAAGCTTCATCTTTTTCAGACCCCCACATCATGTCATCTTGTTGAAATGTCTGGTGCAAATGTGGTACTGGTTATTCCAGTGGATAATAAGGATCACGCCATGGTGGCGACCAATCCTGATACTCTTGCCAAGTGTATTCATACCCAAGCCCGAAAGTGGTACCGTGACGCTTCAGCTGTACCGGTTTGGTGATCCCTTGGAGATTCTTGCCGAGACCCTTACTAGGATCATACCCTGTCCATAGCAATGTGCTTTCTATCTTGTTGCTCCACCATTTGTCCTTTTCAATTGCATTGACGCACTCAATGCGATGATATGTTTCTCCACCCAGCTTCCTCCTGTTCTTGATGACTGGAACAGTCTGATTAGTATAGATGGGATTACTCCCGTCTCCATGGATGATCACTTCCTGATGATTCCATTCAAACTTCACAGCCTAATGCAAAGTAGAGGCTAAGGCCCCTACAACATGTATCCAAGGTCGTCCCAACAGTAGATTGTAGGTAGCGGATATATCCAACACTTGGAACTCAACATCGAACCAAGTCAGACCCATTTATAAGCTGAGATTAATTTCTCCGATCGTGGCCCTTTGATATCCGTCAAACACTTTCACATTCATACTTCCTGCTTGTATCTTATGCAAACCTTTAGCCAGCTTCCTAAGAGTAGTCAGCAGAAATATGTTGATACTTGAACCCCCATCTATCAGGACCCTGGCGATGAATTTGTCCTCAAATTGCACTGTGATATGTAGTGCCTTGTTGTGACTTAGTCCTTCCGGTGGCAGCTCATCTTCATGAAAAGTGATTTTGTGGCTTTCTAACACCTATCCGACCATGTTGGTCATTTCCCCACTAATGATGTTGGTGGGTACATAGGCTTCACTGAGTACCTTCATCAGGGCATTCCTTTGTGTCTCGGAGTTTTGCAGCAGTGATAAGATGGATATCTAGGTAGGAGTTTTATTCAAATGATTGACCATAGAGTATTCTCTTGCTTACACCTTCCTCCAAAGGTCGTCAGGGATAGTCTCAATGACAAGAGGCTTAGATGCAGTTTCTTTGCTTGTTCCTCCCAAATGCTCTAGTGTATAAACCCTACCGGTTCTAGTCATGCCTTGTGATGCATCTATTTCTTCCACTTTCGCTTTTCCTTTCCATCTTTCCTCTGCGACATAATCCCATGGTATAACTTTAGACTGGTAAGATGGAGTAGGTGCTACCATCATAATGAAGGGTGTGGTTACCTCAACTTCAAACGTCGCTGGTGATAAGTAGGGATTTAGACCTATTATATGCTCTCTTTTACTTGTGTTTTAGGCCAAAAAGGTTTGAAGGTATTCTCGGAAACTAATGAAATGCGCTTGCATGCAGGAATTGTTCAAAATGAGCCAAAGGAATCAAAACCAACTCACAAAGGAGTCAAATGTTGAACAAAAGACTGGATAAAGAAGCCTGAAGTGCGGACCACACCAATATTGTGCGGCCGCAAAAGCCATGGTGCGGCCGCGATCAAAATTAAGTGCAATAGTCCTGCCCCGTATTAGGGCGGGCAACTTTCAAATAACCAATGTCATGCTCTGTTGGAACATAAGGGTTTCTTCACCGGAGCTCCACACTAAAATGCCTATAAGCATCTCAAAGATTTTGTTGACACATGCTGGGGGAGCAAACAGACTAATGTTTTCGAGGACGCATTGAGGTTAAGGCTTTTCCTATTTTCTCTAGGGGGAAGGCTTTGGATTGGCTAGAGAGGTTACCCAACCATTCCATACACACTTGGGATGAGTTGGCCGAGAAGTTCATCGCAAAGTTCTTTTCTCCGGGTCATATGACAACGCTATGAGATGAGATCCTTGCATGAGATTTAGGAGCGATACCGAACAATGGTCAAAGAGTGCCCGAACAATGATATGACTGAGGCCATGATCCAACAGACCTTGTACAGGGGTATCAACATAACAAACCAATGTGTGGTTAACCAACTCACCGAGGGGAACTTCATGAACACGCCATATGCCGAAGCTTGTGAAATACTTGATGAGATGGCGGATACCTCTTCGGTGTAGCAAAGCAGAGCCAATGTGCCACAAGGTGACCCTAATGTTATTTACCTACACAAGGAGATACATGACCACGGGCAAACTATAGCCGAGTTGACAACTACCATGAACCAATTGGCCAAAGCTCAGCTTCAACAAGTTCAAGGACCAAAACAAGTGAATGCCATGGAAGGAGTGAACATGATAGTCAACAAGAGAAGGCAACGAGGTCAACAAGTTCAAAACAATCCAGATCAATTTGAGCAAAGTGGTAGTGGGTACAATTAAGATGATTCATATGATGATCAAAGTGAAGAGGTTCAATATGTCAACAATTATCAAGGTCAACAGAGCAATGCTCCGAATCAACAACAGTGAAGATCACAGGGAAACCAAGGAAATTGGGGAAATCAAGGTCAACAAGAAAATTGGAATAGTGGCAACAACACAACCAAGGCAATTAGGGGAACAACAACAATCAAAATTGGGGCAATCTAGGAAATCAAGGCAATTGGGGTGGCAACAATAATAGTAATTGGGGAGGCAATAACAATCAAGGGGTTTGGAACAACAATAATCAAGGAAATTGGGGATCAGGCTTTCAAAGACCCACGATGTATCAACAACCAAACAACCCGCCTCCATATCTGTCACAAGGTCCTAGTTCTTCCAATATTGAGATGGGACGGATTGAAAACATATTCAAGAAAATGATGGAGAAGAATGCCAACTCTGATGCCCAATTAGCCTCCCACAACACTTCTATCCGCAACTTGGAAGTACAACTTGACCAGCTCAAGCTTTGAATACTCGTCCTAAGGGGGCACTACCAAGTGATACGGTAGTAAACTTAAAGGGTGGGAACAATACGTGGCACGCTATGGCGGTGACTACAAAAAGTGGGAAAGGTGGAATTGCCAGTACCTCAAACTTAAGAAAGATTGTGAATGATGATGTGGTGATGCAAGATGATGATGAGCCAAGCAATGAGGTTCAAGTAAATGATGAAGTGAGGATAGACATTGATAAAAATGTGGAGGAGACACAAGATGATGTGAACCCGTCTAGGGGACATGTAATAGACATACTGGATCCGGTAGTGCCCAAAGCCAAGGCTCCTTTGCCAAGGCCTCCTCCACCATATTCTCAAAGGCTTGCAAAGCAAAACAATGAGAATCAATTCAAGAAATTCATTGATATGATGAAAAGTTTGTCCATAAATATGCCATTGGTTGAAGCTTTAGAACAAATGTCGGGATATGCCAAGTTCATGAAGGACTTGGTAACAAAGAAGAGATCAATGAACTGTGAAACGATCAAAATGACACATCAAGTGAGTGCCATTGTGCACTTTATGGATCCAAAGTTAGGAGACCCCGGTGCCTTTACAATCCCATGCACTATTGGTAGTGCCGATTTCGCCAAAGCTTTATGTGACTTGGGGGCAAGCATTAACTTGATGCCCTATTCTGTGTTCAAGACATTGGGGATAGGAAAACCAAGACCCATATCCATGAGGTTGCAAATGGCAGACCGGACAATGAAGAGGCCATTGAGGATAATTGATGATGTGATAGTTCGGTTCGACAAGTTCATACTTCCCGCAGATTTTGTGATACTTGACTGTGAGGTTGACTACAAGGTGCCAATCATATTAGGGAGACCTTTCCTAGCTACAGGGAAGGCCTTAGTTGATGTGGACTCTGGGGAGCTCACCTTCCGGGTGGGTGATGAAAAAGTTGTGTTCCATATTTGTAAGTCAATGAGGCAAACTAATAGCAAATGTGTTCATTTGTGGATCTTGTGACCGAAGTAATTGTTGATGACATAAGTGTTGTGATTAATGTTGAAGACCCATTGGAAGCTGTGTTATTGAATCATGATGAGGATAAGAAGGAAGGCTTGGTAGAATGTGTCAATGCTTTGCAAGGAATAGGATCATATATATATGAGCCCCGAAAACTTTCCTTGGACCTTGAAAACTGGAAGACTCCACCAACAAAGCCCTCAATCAAGGAGCCTCCCATATTAGAGTTGAAGCCCTTGCCTTCACACTTCAGATATGAGTTCTTAGGCCCTTGTTCCACTTTACCTGCTATTCTTTCCTTGTGCTTCACTAACGTGCAGGTAGATTCTACTCTTGCGGTGCTCCAAAGGAGGAAGAAGGCAATGGGTTGGACATTGGCGGATATTCGGGGTATAAGCCCCGCCTTTTTTCTGCACAAAATAATATTGGAGGGGGATGCCAAACCCTCAGTAGAACATCAAATAAGGTTGAATGAGTCCATGAAAGAGGTAGTCAAGAAAGATATCATCAAGTGGTTGGATGCTGGGGCTGTCTACCCCATTTCTAATAGTTCATGGACTTCACCGGTACAATGTATCCCAAAGAAGGGGGCATGACTATGATTACAAATGATAAAAATGAGTTGATCCCCACAAGAACTGTTACCGGTTGGAGAGTATGCATGGATTATAGGAAGCTTAACAAAGTGACTCGGAAAGAGCATTTTCCGCTTCCATTTCTTGATCAGATGTTGGACAGGCTAGTCGGACGTGCTTATTATAGCTTATTGGATGGGTATTCCGGATATAACCAAATTCTTATTGCACCTGAAGACCAGGAAAAGACCACCTTCACTTGTCTGTATGGCACATTTGCATTCTCAAGGATGCTGTTTGGTTTATGTAATGCACCGACTACTTTTCAGCGATATATGACGACAATATTCATGGATATGGTAGAGGACTTCCTTGAGGTTTTCATGGATGATTTCTCTATTGTGGGGGATTCTTTTGAAGCGTATTTGGATAATCTTGATAAGGTATTGGTACGTTGTGAAGAGACCAACTTGGTGCTTAATTGGGAGAAGTGCCACTTTATGGTCGAAGAGGGCATTGTCCTCGGCCACAAGATCTCCAAGAATGGTTTTGAAGTGGATAAAGCAAAAATTGAAATGATATCAAAACTTCCTCCTCCTACTTCCGTCAAAGGAGTGAGGAGCTTTCTAGGTCACGTGGGGTTTTACCGTCACTTCATCAAGGATTTCTCAAAAGTGGTGAAACCCTTGTGTAAGTTGTTAGAAAAATGTTACGCCCCGCAGTATTACGTTGACGTTATGCTCTACAATAATATATTACGATGATGTTACCCTATGCAGTAGTATATTTTGACGATATTACGTCCTGCAGTATTATATTACGGTGATGTTATGCTTTGCAGTATTAAGTTATGACAATGTTGCGCCCTCCAGTATTTTACGTTGAATTTGTCGTAAGGTAATTGACATCAGTCCAAGGAAAAGATTATTTGAGAATTATAAGGATTATGCTATTTCACAAGTGATTAGTATATTCATGAAGGTGAAAGGGGGAGCAATTCTAAGAAAAACAAATTTGGTCAGAGTTTGACATTTTGGGATAAAATACAACACGAGCTAAAATACCCGATATTTATGGACTAGTGCCATACAAAATACTACAATGCCATGATAGTAAGGTATTCAAGGCATGTTAAAAGAGAGGGCAAGTGAGAAGGTGACGAGAATGGATAAGTCCTCAAGATTAAACCCATGAAAACAACCGAGCTAATGGTTTCCCTAAGTCATAGAAAGCTCGGTATAGCCTGAATGAACTCAAAGAAGTCTAAGACTAATATCATTTGAAAGAGATGAGGGTGTAATTGTGGTAGATAAAGAATGACATTTGAACCTTCGTTTGAATAATGATTTTGAAAAAAAAAGAAAGGAGAAAATATTTCACTGACGGCATGAGATTAGGATACCTCCCATAAGGGGAATTACATTGAGACACTATGAAATACGATTATGGAAATCACTTCAAATATTCTAATGCAATTTAAGCCCTAGCGGCAATATATTACGTAAGAAGCTTCAAATCTTCAAGTGGAGAATCGTAGATCAACATTGAGGTGAATCAACAATGGACAAATACAAGTTACAAAGTATGACATGAGATTACGCCATCCTTCTTAAGATGAACGGTAATGAAGGAGCATTAAAGGACTGAGATTTATACCTAAGGGATATGCAACAAAAGTAACTGGGAGTTTGGTAAGCATACCTCAATAACGATAAATTGATAAAAAATACTATTATGGTATAGTGTGACCCATGTAGATGCAGTAAAGCCATACAAATAGATAACCGAATCTATGAAATAATATATGGCCATATTCGCAAGTTCTACAAAGTATCGAGCGAAGAACTTCAATACACCTATAGATGCCCGGAGAGGCATCCTATTAAGCCATGTATATATTTACAAAGTAACGCCTAGTGATTGGCTAAAAGACGGAGGAAAAATGAGAGGATAGTCGCATAGGCAAACTTACAAGGTCAGTATCATAGAGGCTGCATGATGAAAGGTAGCAACAGTTACGAGATTGAAAGGATTTCGACTACAAGTTGTGGTGTGAGAAGGAGGCCTAAGGGAGGAATGCCCTGGACTTTGGACTTATTCACAGAACAATCGCCTAGATGGCAAGGGAAGTTCTAAAAGTATTCGGAAGATATAAGTTATAAAAATGATAAGTGCATCAGTCAACATTCAAGGACGAATGTCCCAAAGGGGGGAATAATGTTATGCCCGCAGTATTACATTGACGTTATGCTCTACAATAATATATTACGATGATGTTACCCTATGCAGTAGTATATTTTGACGATATTACGTCCTGCAGTATTATATTACGGTGATGTTATGCTTTGTAGTATTAAGTTATGACAATGTTGCGCCCTCCAGTATTTTACGTTGAATTTGTCGTAAGGTAATTGACATCAGTCCAAGGAAAAGATTATTTGGGGATTATAAGGATTATGCTATTTCACAAGTGATTAGTATATTCATGAAGGTGAAAGGGGGAGCAAGTCTAAGAAAAAACAAATTTGGTCAGAGTTTGGCATTTTGGGATAAAATACAACACGAGCTAAAATACCCGATATTTATGGACTAGTGCCATACAAAGTACTACAATGCCATGATAGTAAGGTATTCAAGGCATGTTAAAAGAGAGTAGTATTTAATTAAATTGAGACAATTTTTAAATTATACGGGTAATTGATTAATTACCGGGTAACAGAACATTACCCAGTTAACTAATAAGCGGACAAAATTTAACTACTTATGCCCAATAACGTGGCACAAGGCCACTAATTGAAGAAGGTGACTCATCAAACATAGGTATAGGTGGCTAATGTGACCTTACAAGATAAGTCTTGAAGTTTAAAAAGGAATTTGTTTTTTTTTAGATCAAAACCCCATTCTGAAAGCTTCCACCAATCTTCAAAACGTTGGAAAGCAGTTGAGTTTGAACCCATTCTTTAAGACCAATAACGTGAGAAAAGCAGAAACATTTCATTTCAACTCCTTAGAAGCAATTCTCGTCCAAGCTTCAACAAAATTAAGCACAATTTCGTTCAACAATTAAAGAACTAGGAGCTTCATCCTGTTGCGTTCAACATATTTCATAGAAGCAGAATTTCATTTCATTCAAATAATTCCGGGAATAGGTATGTTAAGGCTATCCCTTCTTTCTTTTGGCATGATCCATACGATACAAACGGAACGTGCAAATGCACAAATTCCATGAATGACTCTATTCATAAAAGTATTAGAGATATCTGTGTTCTTGAATTTCCGTGTGTGATAATATCTTACCATCTGTTCATGGGTCTCAGAAAAATACGAAAGTTGAAAAGAGTTTACTTTATAATATTACTCAGAGGCAAAATGGTCTTATGACATTCTGAATGATTTTATTGACGTACTTTTTATGTACTGCATTCATATGCATTGACCCTTGACTAGATGGCGTTATATACGTGTATATATGTAAATATATGTATATGGGATATGGGAAAAGGTTACGGCGTTATATACGCATCACCACCTGATCATCTGGTATATGATGATGATGTTGCCCATAGTGGCTGAAATATGATTCAAACGACATTATATACGCATATATATGTATGTACTCAAACAGCGTTATATACACGTATATATGTAAATATATGTATATGGGATATGGGAAAGGTTATGGGGTTATATACGCACCACCACCTGATCAACTGGTATACGAGGATGATTTTGCCCACAGTGGCCGGTATGATATAATGGAATGCCCTCAGAGACTGATGATGTTATGAAACAGGTACCTATGCACGACATGACATTCAAACGCACATGCATGACGCTAAAAGTAATTTATGATTTACAAAGTTATTCATACTTGCAGGTTGAGTCATGTACTCTATATTTCTTCCATGTCTCTGATGTACTTACTTATGTGCCTTACATACTCGGTACATTATTCGTACTCATGTCCCTTTTGCCTGGGGACACTGTTTTTCATGCCCACAGGTCCCGATAGACAGGTCGAGAGGCCTCCAAGTAGGCTATCAGCTCAGCGGAAGATGTTGGTGCGCTCCATTTGCTTCGGAGTTGCTTGTTTGGTTAGTATGATTTAGACGTGTATTGTTTAGTATGGCGGGACTCCATCCCGACCTCTATGACATATATGTATTCTTAGAGGCTTGTAGACATATGTCGTATACGTGAAAGATTGTATGGCCTTGTCAGCCTATGTTTGAGTTTATAAATGATTATATTGGCCTACTAGGCCCGTATGTCATGTGTATATAATGATGTAATAAGAAAGATACGCTATGTTGGTACTCGGTTGAGTAAGGTACCGGGTGCCGGTCTCGCGGCCCATCTGTTTGGGTCGTGACAAAAAAGATGCCAAATTTGTGTTCAATGATGATTGTACGAAGGCATTTGAGCTACGCAAGTATATGTTGACTACCATTCCCATCATTATCACACCAAATTGGAGCTTACCATTTGAGCTCATGTGCGATGCTAGCAATATTGCGGTATGAGCGGTATTGGGGCAAAGAATCAACAAGATATTCCATCCGGTCTACTAATGATTCTTTTCCGGATGAACAATTCCTTTGCGTGTCTTTGACCAGGATGCCTTGGTTCGCCGATGTGGATAACTATCTTGTGAGCAGAATTGTCCTGAATGAGTTCTCTTCAAACCAAAGGAAGAAGCTCAAACGGGACCGCTTGGATTATTATTGAGACGAGCCATATCTTTTCAAAATTTGCATTGATGGTGTTATCTGGAGATGTGTTCCAGTAGAAGAGCAATTGGGTATTTTTGAAGCTTGTCATTACTCGCCCTATGGTGGTCACCATGGTGGGATGAGAACTGCTACAAAGGTCCTACATTGTGGATTTTATTGGCCTACCTTGTACAAAGACGCTAGCGAGCTCATTAAGCGTTGTGATGATTGCCAAAGGGCCGGTGGGATTTCCAAGAAGAATGAGATGCCTCTCACCACCATCCTTATGATTGATATTTTTGATGTGTGGGGCATCGACTTTATGGGTGCATTTGTGAGTTTATGTAGGAACACCTATATTCGTTTTGCTGTGGATTACGTTTCTAAATGGGTTGAATCTGTGGCTTTGCCCAACAATGAAGCATGGAGTGTGGTGGCTTTCTTGAAGAAAAACATATTCACAAGGTTCAACACTCCAAGGGCCATCATTAGTGATGGGGGTTCTCATTCTTGCAATAAAGCTTTCGACACTTTACTCTCCAAGTATGGTGTCACTCACAAGGTGTCAACCCCTTATTACCCCCAAGCAAGTGGACATGTTGAAGTCTCCAACAAGGAGATCAAGAGTATTCTATCCAAGACTGTCAATGTAAACCGGACTGATTAGTCAAGGAAACTTCATTGGCATTTATTTCCTGCATGTTTTCTAGTAACACATAGCAGTAGAATAAATAGAGTGTTTACACCCGTGCCTTGATGGTGGACAATTTATGTGTGTGTGTGTGAGTTTCCTGAAGATATGGTTTCTACTAGTGGAAGTTAAACAACATATACATCAAGTCAAGTAAATCACATGAATCCTATGAGCATGTTTTCTACCCTTGCATATTAATATTATAATCTACCACATTCCCTTTTACTAGCACCCCAATTGTTTGTACTAAGATATTATTACAGACCCAAGTTAATAAGTAAAGTAGTAATATTACATGACAATAAACAAGCCTATAGCAAGCCCCAAATAAAATGACTAAATACCCATCCTTGTTGGGCCTTCAATACTTCTAACATAGTATACTTAAGCCTTCAACAACGAATCACACGATCACAGGCCCTAGGGAAGTCCAAACCCCTTTTAGTGAACCACAACACCAAGTGTTGCACCACTTGGAACAACCGGTATAGAACACAATACATGATAGGGAAGTAGAGTATTATGGACAGTTTTGGAGGTTGAGGAAATAACTAGAACCTAGACCTAGTGTGTTAGAGTTCACAAGGGCCTCAATTGGACCCCGAAAAGCGCTCACACTAGGGAGGCCAACAATAAAACCTAGATAGCCTTGGCTTTCAGCCGGCTAAGAATAGGAATTTAGAATGTCAAAATAACAGGTAAGGATGGTAGACAGAGTTCACTGAATTGAGCATACAACACAAACGGTCAAGCAAGCTAGTAGGTTCATCAAGGTTCACATAGTGAAATATCACATAAACAAACATCATAGGAATTAGGAGAAGAAACGGGTTTGCAAGCATACATAGGTTGCACTAGCAGACATCTAAGTATCTAAATTAAGTTAAGTCTAACCTTATACCATATTAATCAAAAATTGAACACAATGGAGGGATACACATATTGATAAACACAGAAAGGAGAGAACATCAGATGAACCAAGGCATACTGGAAAACATGTTAGCATAAGAGTCCTAGAAAATAAAGTGTTTGTCTTTTAGAAATCCAGGATAGTATGAAACAAGTTTAAAATAGACTTTAGGGCAGTATTAAAGAGCATTCCAATATACACAACACTTTAGTACCAAAAGGTTCATTCGAGTAAAAGGGGTTTCCATAGAGTTAGGGTAGTATCTAAACACAATATATACAGAAATCATATAACCACAATAATCAGGCTCATATTGGAATGGACTGCTATTGAAGTCCAAAAATTAGACATGTTAAGATGCTACAGGGTACAGAACCAATCTCAGGAGATAAGAGATCACAGAGTGTAGGTCATGGTGAAGCATAATACAAACAATAGACTATTACCATGTGTGCAACTAACACAAAATGACTTTGAAATTGAACATTATCATAATTGAATCATGCTCATACGAGTTTAAATACATCTGCATCAAGAAGGAAAGAAATTAAGCATTGCAAGGGTTTAAACACTAACCAGTAGAAGAATCAAAAGAGTGAAGAGTGTAATAGCAAAAACTCCAAATCCCCGATGCTTCAGAGTTCACAAGAGCCTCGAGAATGGGCTCCGAGTAGTGCTTGCACTGGAGGAGGCTATTCACAATTTAGAGAGTGTTCGAGTGTGCCAGTGAGGGAGTAAGAGAAGAGAGTAGTGAAATCAATAGCAAGGATTCACATATTCAAATCCTGTTTTAGGGGTTTTAGGGGACGGGTTTATGTAGTAGCAAATCTGATACGTAAAATAGGTAAACACAGTAAAATTAAACACAGAATAAGAAAATATAACAGAATCAATTAGAATCAATTTTTAGGGTAAATAACACATAAAACAAGGGAGTTTAGAAATTAACAGAGAATAATAAAAATAATCATGCAAATAGCACTTAAAATAAGGGAATACAACAGAGAATAAGGAAAATATCATACGAAAATCAATTAGAGTCAGACTTAGGGCAAAATAAAGTTAAAAAAGGGAAAACGGTGGGTTAAATAGAAATAAGGACCCTTCTCACATGATTCTTGTCACTAGGCGCGAGATTTTTCCACCAATCCAGTAGCAGAGGTGGTATGTTTTGGACCATGCCG
The DNA here is from genome assembly GCF_000393655.2 of Nicotiana sylvestris. Lineage (NCBI taxonomy): Eukaryota > Viridiplantae > Streptophyta > Magnoliopsida > Solanales > Solanaceae > Nicotiana > Nicotiana sylvestris. Next base: position 58,643,325 of record NC_091059.1, read on the forward strand.
AACCTGGGGACTTCATGCTTTATTTTCTACAAACAAATAGAGTTAGCCCTTTTCCCCATACATATTCGACTATTTACACACTAGTGGTCAACATATTGGCATATTTTCTCCAAGTAATGCACATAATATGACGATATCCATTGGGATTGTGGAAATCCCGTCGGACTTTGGACAAGGCTTATCTTAGCAGGATATCACGTTGACAATGTTATAACTCGTACTAGGTTTAACATAATGCATGTACATTTGATATTGGAGTAGGGTTTCTAAAATGTCCTAGACTGGTACTCTCAAGTGTACAACTTGAGAGGGAAAGGCACGGGACCATCGACTGCACCACTGATCGACTAGTCTACCGTAAATAAGCCTTTTCGATTTTAAAAGGGGTAATTTTGGAAGAACACGGACACTCATCAAGTGCCGCTATGTTGATAATTGACATGAGTGGAGTATGATGTGGAGCATGCTTTATGCAGAGATAATAACACATTGCCAAGTATTTGCATGGTAAATATGTAAAAGCAATAAATACAATATTAAGGTAAAACATAAAGACGTAAAAGAAGGAAAAGGAAAGGAGTTAGTTCGTGGAATATAGGGAAGTGTAATAAAGTAAGCGAGGGAGTGGGGGCAGGAGAGACATGATATAACAATCTTTAAACAAATGAAGAGCAGCTTAGAACAAATAAAGGTGAATAGGAAAAGGGATGTGCATGTTATAACCAATTTAAGCAAATAAGGTAAAAAAGGGAAGGGGTATGCATGTTATGACGAATTTAAACAAGTAAAAGGAAAGTGGGCGAGGGATGTGCATGTAATAGCAAGTAAATATGGAAAATGAAAACGCATTTATAGCAACAAGACTGATTCACATAAGCCAAGTTCGCTATGGTAAGAGTCTAAGATTAAATCCCCAGTAGAGTCGCCATGCTGTTGTACCCATTTTTCTTGCGAAAGCAGGTTTTGACATGTGACAACTCTTTTAAAATGGGTATAAAAAGAGAAGAGTCGCCACCTAATGATTTTTAAGGTGCGTTAGGGCACCTATTTGTAGATAACTCTGTTTGACTAGTCAACGTTACCAAAGATCAGGTAAAGGCTCAAGTTACCTCAAAGAGAAGGTATTAGGCACTCCTCGAGGGCCACAACTGTGGGTCCCGACAAAACTTAAATTATGTGAATTAGTTTACGTGATCAAATAAACAAAGGGAGCACAAAAAATCTAATTTTATTACAATGATATTAAATAGAGTGCTACAACTATTTCAATTCTACTAGAGAGAAAAAGGGGGGGGGGGTCCTAAGTTTTTTAGCCTAAAGGATCATCCCGTGCAACATAAATAAAATTTCGTAACTCTCTTGGGGTAGGGAGTTACTCATATTATTTAGCAGGCACATACTATCATCTCCTACTACCTGATTACTATGTTAAAGTTGTTTACCTAAAGGCACTCTAATTCAATTCTAAGCCATGCCTTACGCGTGCACTACTCGTCCCACACCTATAGTCCAGGGGGTTTAGGACCTCTATTTGGATGGTTCTATACCTTATATGGGCTGCTCAAAAAAATGCAAAACTAGACAACGAGAAAAACACATAAAGACTTCATATAAAAGCAACTAAGGGCTCACATTGACCCCTGCACTTAAAAAGCAAATGCACACAAACAAATATGCAAATTAGGAGATTTTCAAAATTCAGAACATTATACCTATAGACATGATTTCTAGGTGGCTTTGAATCAAAGTAGGTACACAGTTTTAGATGCAGGATATTGCCCATGGATAGAATTATTCAAGCATCACAAGCTGGTTATCGCAAATTTTAAGTTATTAACCCTATATGTGTTATGCCTAGGTGATCTACGCAGTTGAGTATAGCAAAATCTGCTGGGAGAGGTCCCAGAATTATTCGCAGTAGCGTACATGAAACAGTGTTTGAGCAAATTTAATATTAACAAACTATAATCATTCCCTATAGGCAGGATCTCAAACGAATAGTACTTAGAGCTTGTTTTATTGTCATATCTTAATCCTATAGGCATATTTTCTAGGTGAACAATGCCAAATAGAATAATTGTAGTCCTATTGGCAGGATTTCTAATAAACGCTGCGATTTGCAAGAAACATTAGTGACAACTAATTCTTATAGGCAGGTTTTCTAATAACACATAGCAACAAATATAATTGCAGTATTTTCTACTTGTGCTTGCTAGCAGACAGTATGTGTGTGTGTGTGCTTCCTGTAATAGCGTGGTTTCTATTGTGTACATAGCAATTGAACAACACGTATAGCAAATAAATTATCAAGTCCTATAGGCATATTATCTACCAATTTTTTGCATGCAAATATTAAATTCTACCCATTTCTCCTTTTACTAGCACCCCAATCGTTTATACAAAAGTTATTACAGGCCCAATAATGAATAAAATCAAAGTATTTTACAAAAGGATAACAACAAGCCTTCAGCAGGCCTAAATAAAATACCCAGCACTGTCTGGGCCTTTAACAAGCATACCCATAAAGGAGCCCAATGTCAATTTATTTGACCACAATGCCAAGTATTGCACCATTTAAATCAGCCAATTCAGGTATATAGCAGATAACATGATAGAATGGGATGAATGAGAGTAGTTTGAGATTCAGGGAATGACTAAGGACCAAGTCCTAGTGTGTAAGAGTTCAGAAAGCTTTCAATTGGACCTCGAGCAGTGATTACACTAGAGAGGTTAATGATAGAACCTAAGTAGCCTTGGCTTTCAGCCGGCTGAGAATGAGAACTGAAAAGTGCCCAGGTAACAAGTGAAGGAGAGTAAACTAAGGTTGAGGGATGCAAACATACAAGTTGAACACATAGAGCAGATAATCGAACATGCTTTAGGTTTTAAGAACAACCTTAGCAAAGATTCAGAAAACAAGTTCAACACTTAGTGCATAAGTAGTCATTTATTAGCAGAGTTAAAGGGAGAACATATTTTCAGGATTGATGAAAATACACTGATTCATAATAAAGGGAAAGGTCCAGTTATGCTAAGTATAGGTCCTAATGTTATGAAACAACCATACTAATTTGATAGCAAAACAACATTTAGACATGATAAAAAGCAAATTACAACTACTGGTGAATCGGGGAGTCCAAACATGTTAAAGGGCATACTAATAGAGAACAGGATCAAAATATGCTATATAGGCAAGTTATCACCACAAATATGCAGAATAGGATAGGAAAATAGACTTGTGCCATACAGTGAGTCTAAACGTTCATGTTTTGAATAAATTGACTAGGTAACGAAGAGAGAGCGCAAATTATGCTGGTAAAGCATGTTCAAATAATAGGATCGATAGCCTAAGGAAAAATTAAGCACCAAAAGATGCTAACAGGTGTAAAGGTCCCAAACAGTAGTAATTTGTAACATATTGGCTAGTCAGGCTTGAAAAATATCTACTTTAATAGAATCAGGTTTAGGCATGCTTCAAACTATTAACATTATGAAGCTAAAAGTTAAAGTGACCTAAAAAATAAAGTAAAGCAAACAGAATTGCACACAAAACAACCTAGAAAAGCACATTAAGCTAACAAACTTCAGTAGTGAAAACATATGCAAATCCCAGATACATAGGTATGAAACTATGAAGTCCAGTAATTCACCAGTTAAGCGAAGAATAGTAAGAATAAACTTCCATAAAAGCCCAGAATCTCAATGTGTCAAAGTCCCCAAGAGCTTCGATAAACTCCGGCAATGCTCGCACCAAGAACAGGTTGAATAATAAGATTTTAGTGGCCTTGGCTTTCCGCCAGCCAAAACAGAATACAGGACAAGAGAATAGCAGAAACCCCAAGTTTTAGTGAAGAAAAATGTCGATTAAAAACTATCCCAAGGAGGTAAATGAGGGGGTTTATAGAGAAGTCAAAAATTGAACAAACACATAAGGAATCAAAATAAATCAAACACCAAATAAGGAAAGAAAACATGCAAAATCAATTCGAAATCAATTTAGGAAAAAAATTCGGTAAACCCTAGTTTTTTTAGGGAAAGTGTAAATCACAGGAATCCAAATGAAATCGGACTCTCATAATACAATGTTGAACGTATGTAGACAAATCACTGTTGAACGTATGTAGACAAATCACCGTTGAACGTATGTAGACAAATTAGTGCTCAAAAGCAAAGATTCGAACCCTTTTTTTTATTTCGAAAATTAATGCTTGCCATGTTTAGGTAAGCACTTAGGTAACACCGCAACGGATAGCCAGTACTAGAATGATTAGAATATGGCAAGAAAATAGTAGTCGAATCCCATTAGGAGAGGGATTAAGGAAGGTGGCTAGGGTTTATATCACGACCCAAACCGATGGGCCGCGACGGGCACCTAGTACCTTACTCAACCGAGTATCAACATAACATATTTTTCATATCATTCTATCATAGGTAAAGTAACCGGAGTAAGGCATGAGGGAATACAAACTTATACATATGATGTACGGGCTTATAAGGCCGGCATGTTTCTTTATATACTCAAAAGATAGGCCGACAAGGCCATATAAGTATCCGTATACATGACATCTATCTACAAGCCTCTAAGAGTACATACTTATCATAAAGGTCGGGACAGGGCCTCGCTATACCAAACAATATACGTCTAAATCATACTGACCAACAAGCAACTCCGGAGCAAATGGAGCGCACCAACATCTTCTGCTGAGATGATAGCCTACTTGGAGGACTCTTGACCTGTATATCAGGACCTGTGAGCATGAAACGCAACGTCCCCAGGCAAAACGGACGTCAGTACAAATAATATACCGAGTATGTAAGGAATGAAAATCAATAAATAATAGACATGAGAGAAACATGGAGTAAAAAACTCGACATGTATGTTTCTTAGCTCTGTGAATAATTTCATTTTTTATAATGTCATGCATATGCGTATAAATATCATACCATGCAAAGGTATATGCGTTCATAACATCATCAAGCCTTTGAGGGCATCCCATCATATCATTTCAGCCACTGTGGGCAAATCATCAACGTATACCAGCTGATCAGGTGGTGGTGCGTATATAACACCGTAACCTTTTCCCGTATCCCATATACATATATTTACATATATACGCATATATAACGCCAACTGGTCATGGGTCAGTGTAAATGAATGCAATGCATTATAAGTATGTCAATAAAATCTTTCGGAGTGTCATAAGACCATTTTGCCTCTGATTAATATCATGAAATAGATTTTATCCACTTACATATTTTTGAGACCCATGAACAGATGATAGAGTAATATGACACATGGAGAATCAAGAATATAAGTATCTCTAGTATTTCTACGAATAGAGTCATTTATGAAAATGGTGCATTTGCTCGTTTCGTTTGTATCGTATAGATCATGCCAAAAGAAAGAAGGGATAACCTTAACATACCTGAGTCGATTCTCTTGACAATCCCTCTAATACACGTTAATTGCGACGAAACATGGAACAAGTCGTATGAAGAGCTCAACGCAATCACGTTGCTCAAAGAAAATTTGGCTAAAACATTTCCATCCCCAGAATGTCGTTTCTAATGTGATTTGGATAGAAACTCTTGAATAACTTTTCTATTCCTATTGATGAAGATTCTTATAAATCTTACGTTATTATTAGTAAAGAGGCCAAAATGGCTTAGCCTAGTTTCTAATCCAAGAAGTTGTATTAGGCTGGTACTCTTCTCACAGGCTTTATCATAGAGCCATTATAAAATATGGCTACTGTACTATCCCTATTGTACCTCTGATATTAAGAGTAATTCTGCAATGTTCTCAATCATGATGTCTATAATTTTTCTGGGTCCAATAATCAGACTCCTAATTTTCTTAGTTGATGTAACTCTTTAATTTCCTCTTCCTTCTGATCAGCCTTTATGTAGGCTTAAGCTATCTTTAAATCTGTGGCTTATGACATTAGTTATTACTTTAGCCTTTCATGGATGCTATGGAATATCCATGATACCATCTTCTAACAATTCAATCCTTTGTCTATGACCTGGACTCAATTCTTACTTTTAACTTATATCGGAGTCTTCTACAGCTGTATGATTGTAAACATATATGCTTCATGGATTATACCCCAAAATCTTGAGTGCATTCATAACGTAACTAACTCTGGACCATCGATCGAATAATTCCTTCCGTTTCTTCTCAACTTTATTTGAACGTAAGCTTTTACTTTTCCCGGTTTTTCTTCCCTCTTTCATGTACATACTTAGCTTATCTTAGTGCCCACGCATATTGGAATTCCATACAACTCATATGATCTTGGATGTCACTTTTGATTTTACTTCCCGTTCATTAGCCACGGTAGGTGCCATTTTCTTATGCAGTGGATACCATGTTGTTGTGAGACTGTTGTTATAAGACCATTCCCTCCTTAGGTCACTGAGCTTAGGTTGAAGCCTTCTTTCTTACTTTCTCTGCTAGTCTTTCATTGTAGTATTTAGGGAGGACCCTCTGACTCTTGTAAAGTTGTGAGCTTATTACGGACCCTTTTGATGTCCGTCCTTGCCTATAATTATTCATAGTTACTTATCTCCATGCCCTTGTGCTTGTGGGGTTGCCTCTGAACTAATATTTTGACTGTCATCCTAATGGCACTCTCTTTTATTTTTGTAACATTCATACGGTACCTTTAACTACCCCGACTCCTATCTGAATATATCTTAAGTATTACAATAACATTACTGCGGGGCTGAATTCACTATATTGGGTTTTACTATGCTTATCTTGCATGATCTGTTGATTCATTTGTAACCCCCTGTCTAGCCATAACTAGGCTCTTCCTGTATTAACTGCTAACTAGTCGTTGGCCCATTCTCATATCAATATTCCGCGTAATCTTTCTTGGGTTATTTCCTTTGTCTTAACTTACCTCTCACACTGGCTCCTTATCTATCAATAATATTTTGGGCAGGAACCCTTACTTCCTCTCCTTGACGTCATGTTTGCACAATGTTCTGGAATCGTAGCATATATGTAGGATTTGGATAAGTGCAATCTCATTTTTATCGCATCCTTCATTTACCATTCCATAATTACTAGAATCACTTAATTCTGTCTTAATGGCACATCACTCCATATTCCCCCCTTTAGGGGAGTATTGAGAGTTGGAGCTACGACTACCTACCTATAGATGATTTACCTTTTCATCTTCGTCGTCCTTTCATATCATCGATGACCCTTACTCGCCTTGTGGTAATCCTTCTGTACCAAGGATAACAAAGTTCCTCACTCGTAATGGTAGCACTTAGTGTAACTGGCACATATAGTCCCTTAAGCTTAAACTTTGCTCACATTGCTCGCTTTAGGGAAGCATCTTCCTGAATGACCATTCTCTGAATTTCTCATGAATCTTCTTCTGTTGTCCATTCTATTATTGCCGGTATGAAATCTGAAATTCATGATGCCAACTTTTATCAATCCCTCAATCCCTAATTCATGTTTAAGTTATCTTGTTCACCAATCCATACTTGTTCTATTACTCTGGGGTCTAACTTTTCCTTTTTGGTAATCGCGTTAGAGTTGTGAACTTATTTCTCGAAATGAGGACATGACTATATGGCCTATACTCTTTTGTTGTCCTAAGGCCTGTCACCTCTCGTCTCTTTCTTCACTTGACTTATAGATTCTGTAATACTGTCATCTTTTGATCTACCGTTGTCATCCATGTATCACATCTTACTCATAATGCTTTATAAACTCTCTTATTATGGGGTTAATGGTTATGTCTATCACTTTTCCTAAAAACTCAAACCAAACATTCTTTTGCTTTTAGTTCCTCTTGTTCCATCCAGTAGCTCTTTGAGTTGCTTAACATTCTCGCTCTACTAGGGACGTGAGCCACACTAAGGTAATATTTATCCCTTCAAGGTTTCCAGTTCCTATCTTTGTAGCACTCATGTCTAGCTGTACTATTTTAGAGTGCACCATCTGGGTGTTTCACAAGGAGATCTATTAGCACATTTGCAATATCCTTCGGCAATGACAACCAATTCACCATTTTGGGTTACTCTAACCCTAGCCGGATCCTGATATCCCGTCCTTTTCTTAATCTACACCTGTTAGCCCCCAATAGGGTATAACTAAGATGGGTGTGACCAATTATACATACCTCTATTACTGTTGAGGGTAACTCACAAGCTTATATTCCTCTGCCTGAGTTGTAAATACTGTTAACCTTCATTAACTGAGCGTCTCGTACCCTTCTTCATCTTGCTTATTTTGCATCTTGAAACTTGTATTTATCTTCTGAATCTCTCATTGTCTTTCACCATAAAGGTGGATATATATTCTTGCCTTAAGGCTCCTTATCAAGAGGCTTATATGTCTTAGTACACACATGATCCACTGAAAACCTTATATTTACTCATCATAAGCAAGATGCAAAATCGAGTTCCTCTAACTCAAAACTTCCACAGCTACATCTCTTATCGACCATCTTTCTAAATGTAGGTACCGTCTTATTACGAATAAAATAGAAATTTGGAATTTGAATTCTTATAAGTGAGCTCTACCACACGATCTAGAGTAAGAAGAAAGAGTGACAGTCCTAAATGCCCTGCAGCCTCCTGCTTATAAGTGTGGTGCACGACACACTCAAAAACAAGACTCTACTAGACATGGCTTATAGACTACCAAGTACAGAACTACTCTGATACCACTTTTGTCACGACCCAAACCGATGGGCCGCGATGGGCACCCAGTACCTTACTCAACCGAGTACTAACATAACGTATTTTTCATCTATATTAACCCCCTCTTATTTTAATTTCTGGACAACGAACACTAGTTCAACTACACTATTATACACTCAAAAGCTCTCTACTCTCTCCTATTCCTTGCAATTCTTATTAGTCCAGCCGGCTGTAAGACAAGGCTGGCTACTGGAATCATCTCTACTATGTATTTTGTATACTCTCCTTAACTGGTATGTTCTGATTCAATTCATATTCCAAACTATGTGTTTCCTTTGTTGCTGTAGTTCATCAATTTGTGATTTCCAGTTCTATATGCTATTCTACTTAATATGCAATCAACATGCGTAGATTACTGTATCACAAAGCATGTTTAAGCTCATAGCTATTATACTATTTGGCATGCCAATCCTGCTTTAAATAATTGGTTCACTAGCATGTCCCAAGCTGCATTGTGTGCTTATGATTTCACCCAACATGATCAAATCTTGCCTTTTCTGTATATGTTTAGTATTTCTAAAACATTGAATGTTTCATGAAGTGTTTGTCTAGTCCAGTTTGTTCTATTTCACTAATGAGATCCTATTTGTAGCTTAAACCTATGTGTTCTCAACTTAACTTTGCAACTACAATATGTGTATTTGATTGCCATCACTAAGGTGCATTCTAGGTGTTTCCCCTACCTCTTTCCCTTGTGTGAGGTCTGTTCTGAAACTGTGTGTTCTCTGACTTGCTTTCTGATTGTTGTAAAAATGCTCTTCATGTTTTCTCAAACTATTCCTACTCTAACTATGTTCTGATTTTCATAAAATTCTTTCTACTACTAAGACATTCTTTCTTCATTATGCACTCTCACATTTGTACTGCCTTGAGATCCTTTGAGGTCTCTCTGAACTCTCTGGTATGTCTGAGCTGGCCTTTCCACACTGCACCTAAATCAGTTATAGTTTGAGAAAAGGTCTAGGTGTGAGCACTGCCCAGGATCCTTGAGGCCCTTAGGGAACTCTGACACACCTAGACATGATATTGTCTATGGAACTTTGGCATTTGAGGCTATTGGAGGCTTGGGAGTCATTTAGGCATACTGCAGGCTCCCTATAGATTAACTCCTATTCATTTATGTATTTTTATTTAATTCATTGGTCTATAATAATTATTGCAAACAACATTGGGGTGATTAGTGAAAAAGGGGTGGGTAGTTATATATATGTTGGGTAAATCGGGTAGATATCATGTCTATAGGGTTGTATTAATTCAAATGTATTTGTTACGTTTGCTTTACTTCCACAATATTAGAGACCATGCCTATAGGATCTAAATGGCCTTATAATTAAATATCATTCCTATAAAGATAAAGTAATTGAAGTTTAGTTTTTGTTACATCATGTATTCACATTCGTCTTTTTAGATATCATGCCTATAAGTTCAAGAGTCAGCTTTAATAACTAGATACCATACCGATAAGGATGAAAATTATCTCTAATAGAAATCATGCCTATAGAACTTAAAATCAGTTTAGTTAAAAAAATCAGTTTAATTCATGTTTGAATAGGTTTAATTAACTACCCGTTTCTTTAAATGAGTTTTCAAACACTGCCTTAAATTCATGCCGCTAGAAAGCATGTCTATAGGAAATCAAGTTGTCCGTTTAAAAAAAAATTGTTCATTGTTTTACTGCATTCCTAATCAATATAGATACCATGCTTTTAGGACGTCACTGTTATGCGTTTAGGCAAGCCTCTAGGGCGATTTAAATTCTGCAACTTTAAAACTGTGCCTTGTTATTTGAGATTCTGGAGATTTAACATGTCTAAAATCAGTAGGCAAGCTCAATAGGTTTTTGACACTTGTCCTAATTCAGTGTTGTATAATCCCTGCTCACCTAGATATCATGTTCTAGGATTTCCTCTTAAACACCTGACTGTTGTTTGAAGACGTGCATTTACTTGTTATATTTGTGGAGGTGACTGTGAGCCTATAATATGTTCTCTTTAAATGCAGTCTTAACTGTTTTGATTGACGCCTATATTTTTATCCTTTAAAATCTTAGGAAGTTCTAGAACTACCCTAGTAAGAGGTCCTAAATACCTCCAGGACCAAGAGGAAGGGACAGGTAATGCACGCATAAGGCATTTTCAAGGTTGCTAGAGCGCTTTAGGCTATGTCCAAGGGGAGGGAATTGGGTAGTAAGGATATGATGACTACGCGCTAATGTCACGTGTAGCCCCTCATTGAGGAGTGATTACTGGGCATTGCGTAGGGGTGATCTTGTAGACTAACCAACCTAGGACTCCTTTTTCCCAATTTCCGATGTTTAAACTTTACTTTCCTCTATATATGCGGCTTGTTCAAGTCTTTTCCTTTTGTCTCATTACTTGAGTCATACAATGTCCAAAACTTGCCTTTATTTGCAAGTATGTATTTAAACTATTTATTTGTTAAAAGGACTAATTCATAAGTATAAGTTCGGCCGGGATACACCGTTGTGGAACGAGAGGGGTGCCTAACACCTTCCCCTCAAGGTTATTTCGAGACCTTACCCTAAATCTCAGGTAATGCAAACTAGTCTAAGAGTTAATTGCTCTAGGTGCCCTAATGCACCATAATCCGTTAGGTGGTGACTCTTCAAAAAACCCAAATTCCCAAAAGGAAATGAGTTATTACCCTCATGAACGTCGGAACCCGGACTTCTCTCTTCGCGGAGGGAAAAAAGGGGGTGCGATAGCATGGCGACTCTGCTAGGGATACCTTTAGGCTCTTACCATAACGAACTTATCTTTTGTGAATTGGTCCAAGCATGCTCTATCCCTCGTACCCTTTCCCCTTATTTGGATGTAACTGTCTATTTTTAAAAGCATTTATGATTCTTTTATTTCTGAAACTCACTTGTCTATTTGTTTTCTTTTTCTGTAACTGTCTTTCAATTATTTAAATATTGTATTTATTTTTTCCTACATGCAAATACTTGACTACATGCTATTTATTGCTGCATAAATCATGCTCCACATCATATTCCACTCATGCGTATTAAATCCTATAGAAACGCTTGATGAGTGGTTGCACTTTTCCTATTTATTACCTTTAAATTCGGAAAGGCTTATTTACGGTAAAACTAGTCAATCAGCGGTGCAGTCGACGGTTCCGTGCCTTTCCCCTTCAAGTTGTCTGCTTGAGGGTACCAGTCTAAACCCCTATAATAACCTTACTCTGATCGAAATTGTGCATGCATCATGGTCAAACCTAGTCGGATCAATATGTTGTCCACATAATGATCCTTTAAGATAAGCCTTATCCAAAAGTCCACTGGGGTTTCCATAATCCCAACGGACACAACCACGTTCTGTGCATTAATTTGGAGAACTAAATGCCAATATGCTAATCATGAATGTATAAATAGTCGAGTCTGGTGGGGGAGAAAGGCCTAACCCTTTTGTTTTGCAGAAAATGAGGCACGAGGTCCCCAAATTCGGTATGGTTAGCAACATTCCACCATTACTGCTAGATTGGTGGGAGGACCTTTCCTCAAGTGACAAGAAACATGTAAGAAAATACCTGGGTAACTTGCCTTCTCTACTAGACATTGAGACAAACAAAAGGTTAATTGAGGATGCCACTTTATTCTGGGATAGTGAAAGGGCTGTGTTCCATTTCGGCGACATAGAAATGACACCACTTCTAGAAAAAATTGGAAGGCTTGCGGGATTGACTTGGGATAGCCCCGAGTTATTGGTGCCAGAGAACCGTACTGGTAAAGGGTTTTTGAAGATGATGGGGCTGAAGAAAAATGCTGACCTGGTATGCCTGAAAGAATCTTACATACCCTTCGAGTATATGAATGAGAGGTATGGACATAGTAAGTCCTACTGTACCTACCATGATGAGCTCTCTCTCACTTCTCTAGGCCACATCCACCGCAGAGTGTTCGTGTTCATTGTATGCTTCTTGGGCTTGATAGTGTTCCCAATGAAAAAAGAAAGAATCCACACTAGGTTGGCCATGGTCGCCAAGACTTTGATGGAAGGGATCAATGGACAGACATACACCATAGTCCCCATGATCATAGCCGACATCTACAGGGCTCTGGAGCACTGTCAAAGAGGGGTCCAACATTTCGAGGGTTGTAACCTGTTGCTGTAGTTGTGGTTATTAGAGCACCTTCAAAAGGGCCAGTATCGCCAAGAATTTCCGCGGAGGGCTTGGAATGACCATATTGCCTTACATCACCCCAAGCGGATGACCTACATTCCAAACAGGTTTGCTTAGCCAAAAAGTGCCAAAGAGTGGGTGGACTTCGATAATCTGACTGAGGAGCAAGTGCAATGGATCTTTAAATGGTTCCCAATGGACGAATTCATCATCAGATCCAGGGACGCTCCACACTTGGTACTGATCGAGTTGAGAGGGATATACCCTTATGTCCCTATCTGAGTTATGAGGCAAGCAGGCAGGAAAGAGGTTGAACCAAGGGTTGCCAAGATAAGTCATTTCAGAGCAGACTTTCAAGGCGACGACATCCCTTACAAGTGCCAAGCTCAACACATGGGCACTGCAAGATCATTGTTGAAAAGAATACCATCGAGACCGATAGGTATTATGTAGGGTGCGAACTTCTCTACCCGACGTTGTTAGAACACAATCTAAAAGGACTGGTGATGCCAGGAGCCGGTCGAGGGAATAGAATCATAGACGAAGAAGCTGAAGCTCAAGTCAAATACAACAGGCTGCGCAAGAGGTTCCACGACTCTGAGAATTTACACAGGGAAATACATGAGAGGAATGTGAAGTTGATCGAAGAATGAAAAGAAATGATAGTCACTTCAAACAGAAAGTTGGAATATCTGGAGCGAGGAATAGTAGAGCTAGAAGGTAAAGTCATAAAGAGGATCGAGGATTGCCAGAATGCTGAAGTAACTGAAGGAGGACATCTGGCCAGAGCCTACTTGCTGCTGTGTCTGCGCGATCTGGGGGACATGTATGATGGAGTTAGGAAGATCGAATTTACGGAAAGTCCTTCTGGGACCAAATAGACTGGATTTATTTGCTTTCCTGAAATGTAATAAGGCCAAGTGCGAGTAGTGACTTATTTTTCTATTATCTTAGTGTCGTTTGGGATTTGTCCATTTTTCATATTATGAAATAAAACATTTATTGGCATCGAAAGATCTCCAAATCTACTTGTCGCTAGGCCTACCTCGGGCACAACGAGGCTCCCAAATTAGGACACGAATTTACATTTCCGCAATATGTGTTTAAATACTGCAAACATTTCAGAATCCTCACTGACTTGTTACCTTTTTGTTTTTCCTTATTTTGCTTATTCCCATCCCCTTAGGTTGGTTCGCTCATACTGGCCTCATCAGCATATCACACCATATCTAGAGGTCCTCCACCACCTCCTCCTCCAAGAAATACAAAAGGAAAAGGAAAAGCAAAAATAGACGACTTAAGTGTTATCCGAAAGGAGAATGTTCAGAACACAAAAACTTCAGATGGATGAAGTACTCCGACACCGAATGACCTAGTCTTGAGATTGTAACAAAATTTATTGGAATTGCAAGGAGAACTTGAGCAGGTTTGCAACTTAGCAAACTTGTCACTCACTCTGAATGTCCCCGACATCAACCAACAGAACACAAAGAACTCAACACCTCCCCAAAACACACAAAATCAACATCCATAAAACCCTCCCGCACCAAATCAATACGCAATTCCACCCCAAAATCTCAATCCATTACCAATACCAACTCTGCCTCAACATCACCACCAACTAATTCAATACCCACCAACCACCACTTACCACACTCCCCAAAATACACCATAACCCATTCCCGATCCCCAAAACTCCACCAATGACCATTATTACACCCATGTCCCTGGCCCCAATCAAAGCAACCCCATATATGTGGAAACTGTAGCTCACTCTATCCAACCAATCTCCTATATACCAGAATCCTCCGAGAAGCACCTGCTCATTAAAAACATGGCTGAAGAACTCAAGAAGTTAACGAATCGAGTTCAGGGCATCGAAGGCAACAAAGGAATAAAAGGTTTGAACTATGAGGATTTATGCATATAGCCAAACATAGAACTACCAGAGGGGTACGAACTCCCCAAGTTCGAGATGTTTGACGGTGCAGGTGATCCCAGGGTTCATTTGAAGACTTATTGTGACAAGCTTGTTGGGGTTAGAAAGAATGAAAAGATCTGGATGAAACTCTTTATGAGGAGTCTTAGTGGAAATGCTTTGTCCTGGTACATCAGCCAGGATTCCAAGAAATGGTCCAGTTGGGTAAGTATGGCATCCGATTTCATCGACCGGTTCAGGTTCAACAATGAAAATACACCAGATGTTTTCTATATCCAGAATCTCAAAAAGAAACCCACCGAGACCTTCCGCGAGTACGCTACCCGTTGGAGATCGGAAGCAGCCAAAGTCAGTCCATCTTTGGACGAGGGATATATGAACAAGTTCTTCGTCAGAGCGCATGATCCACAATACTATGAAAGATTGATGATTATTGAAAATCATAAGTTCTCTGATATCATCAAACTCGGGGAAAGAATCGAAGAGGAATCAAAAGCGGGATGGTAACAAACTTTGAGGCACTACAAGCCACGAATAAGGTATTACAATCAGACAGTATATCAAAGAAGAAAGATGTTGGGACCGTAATGGTGGCTCAAGGCCCGAAATCTCCATACACATACCAAACACCTCCACTTACATATCAAACACCTCCACCCACATATCAAACACCTGCACCTACGTACCAAGAACCACCACCCACATATCAACCCTCATCTCCTAGATATTCCCAACCAGCCACTGTCCATCACACCTATAACTCCCAACCGTCTCATTTCCATTCGCCACCAACTCACCAAAATTATCCAAGACCAAGACCCAACTTCGATTGCAAGCCACCAAAACAATACACCGCCATTGCTGAGCCCATCGACTAGTTGTATGAAAGGTTGAAAGCCGCGGGTAACGTCACTCTTGTTCCCGCTGTAGCATTAGAAAATACATACCAATGGGTCAATCCAAACAAAACTTGTGCGTACCATTCTGGTATGAAGGGGCACACCACTAATGAGTGACGAACATTGAAGGATAAGATCCAGACACTAATTGACAACAAGGTCCTACAGGTGAAGGAAGCCGCACCTAATGTGCGCAACAACCCCCTCCCTGATAATAGATGTGGTGGAGTACATGTGATAGAGACGAACGAAGAATGGGACCCTGAGGGGTCGATTGGACTTATTCGAGAAGGTGATGACTTTAAAGTTACAGTCACACTTACTCCTATCGTGGTATAGACTCAGTCACCAATCGAGGTTGAGGTAGCTGCATTAGTTCCATTTGAGGTAGAGGTGGCCCCGCCTACGGCCGCTCCATTTGAAGTAGAAGTGGTCACACCTTTCACAGTGACAGTATCAACCACACCTCCTTTCGAATCAAAAGAAATACCCTGGGATTATGTTGCCAAAGCTCGGCGAAAAGGGAAGGCAAAGGTAGAAGAATCTGATGCTGCACAAGGAATGACTAGGACTGGAAGAGTCTATACACCATAACACTTGGGGGGATCAAGTAAGGATGCCACTACCAGGCAGCCTATCATTGAGACAGGGCCAGATGACCTGTGGAAGAAAGTACAAGCGAAAGAGTATTCCGTCATCGACCTTTTGAACAAAACCCCAACTCAGATATCTATCCTGTCACTGTTGCAAAATTCAGAGGCGCATAAAACTACTTTAATGAAGGTGTTGAGCGAGGCTTATGTGCCCAATAACATCACTGACAGAGAAATGGCCAATATGGTAGGACAAGTACTAGAAAGTCATAAGATCATCTTCCATGAAGATGAGCTGCCACCTGAGGGGTTGAATCATAATCGAGCATTGCATATTACTGTGCAATTTGAAGACAAATTCATTGCCAGGGTCTTGGTTAATGGAGGTTTAAGCCTCAATATTTGTCCGTTGGACACTCTGAAAAGGTTGGACAAAGATTTTCATGAAATATGGGTAGGAAACATGAACGTGAAAGCTTTTGATGGGTCCCAAAGGGCCACAATCGGGGAAATCAACCTTTGCTTGCAGATGGGGCCAACTTGGTTTGATGTCGAGTTTCAGGTGCTTGACATACCAGCCTCATATAATCTTCTGTTGGGCCGACCATGGATCCATGCCGCTGGAGCCATTGCTTCCACACTACATCAAGCCGTGAAGTTCGAATGAAATCGTCAGGAAGTGATCATCCACGGAGATAGGAGTAACTCCATTTACACTAGTCAAACCATCCTGGCTATTGGACATAGAAGAAGGCTAGGAGGGGAAACCTATCATCACATTAAACGGGTCAATGCCGTCGAGAATGATTCTCAAAATTCTGGTTCAGCAAGGCCTATTATCTGCAAACGGTCAAAAGATCATCTACCAAACTGGGGCCGAATTTTGAGGAACATAATAGAGCTGCAATGTCTTTGAAATATGTTACAGTCACTAGTTCATCTAAAAATTACTTGATATATTAATACGTTTCTAAAATGACTCTATTTTTATCAATAATTGCATATTTTCAAAAACTCTATATCCGTGACAGTCAGGTATTACCTTGGGAAACTCGAAAAGGCCTCCAGAACGAAGCAAAGCAAGGCTAGCAGATGAAGGCACGAACCAACCTCCCCTTATAAAACTTACCATTTTTCTTTGAATGCAGGCACATTTGACGTAGCGATAGCACCCGCAAATATATACACGTAACAAATTCGCTATCAATCAGGACATCAGACACTGAATATATCTCCAGCTAAGACATATACTACTCTTATTTGCTATTTGCTCTCTACATGAGGCAAATCCTTGCCTCCACATTTGCATGAGGCTAATCCTTGCCTCCGTATTTGCATGAGGCTAATCCTTGCCTCCGTACTTGCATGAGGCTAATCCTCACCTCCGTACTTGCATGAGGTTAATCCTTGCCTCCATATTTGCATGAGGCTAATTCTTGCCTACATACTTGCACGAGGCTAATCCTTGCCTCCATATTTGCACGAGGCTAATCCCTGCCTCCGTATTTGCATGAGGCTAATCCCTGCCTCCGTACTTACATGAGGCTAATCCTTTCCTCCGTACTTGCATGAGGCTAATCCTTGCCTCTGTACTTGCATGAGGCTATTCATTGCCTCCGTACCTGCATGAGGATACTCCTTGCCTCCATATTTGCTTGAGGTTAATCCTCGCCTCCGTACTTGCATGAGGTTAATCCTTGCCTCCGTACTTGCATGAGGCTAATCCCTGCCTCCGTATCTGCATGAGGCTAATCCCTACCTCCATATCTGCATGAGGATAATCTGTGCCTCCCCATCTGCATGAGGTAATCCCTGCCTCCATATCTGCATGAGGCTAATCCCTGCCTCCCCATCTGCATGAGGCTAATCCTTGCCTCTCTATTTTCATGAGGCTAATCCCTGCCTCCATACTTGTATGAGGCTAATCCCTGCCTCCTCATCTGCATGATGCTAATCCTTGCCTCCCATATATGCATGAGGCTAATCCTTGCCTCCAATATCTGCATAGGACTAAGCACTGTCTTTCTTTGCACAAATATTGCTCTATTTCTAGTATTATCTATTTTCTTTTCAATCGGGATAAGCTCTTCCCTCCATTTCACAAGACTAAGCCTTGTCTTGTTAACATCATGTTATTGCATATTATGGGCTGAAATATCGCCAATCTATCCAAAGGCGTCATAGTCTCAAAGGCATCATCCTCATAGCCGGAAGACACCATGCCATGGCCTGAGGATCCCTCAAATTTGCATATCATTATTCAAAGGCGCCATGGCTCGGAGGCGCCATTTTTCATGGCCCGAGAACATCATTTCATGTACTACGAATCCCTCACTAAAATATTCATGGCCCAGGACATCATGGTCTGAGGACGTCATCTTTAACCATCCAAAGACAACTCTCATGGTCTAAAAGGGAATCTGCATCATGTTTGGATTTTCGCACAAATACATGTTCTTTTTATCTGCAGGTAACCAGTAAGCAACTGCTATCCCAGCAGGAGTAACCTCGCTCCAGTTCCTTCAACTATCTCAAGCTTAACCATAACCATTCTTTCACCTATCCCGAAATCTCGTGTCCATTCTTGTAATGACTTCATCGGTCTATTTTGCCGATTAATCCAAAACTACACAGAGCCTGATTCCTGTAATACCAGGGATATGTAAGCAACTCAAGGCCATAGTCCAGCCTCTGACTTTCAAAACATCCCGCCCGGTCAAAATTGGCCATCATTTCTTTACCTGAAAACTCTTTCATCCTTCCCGGGTAAAGAGGGGCAGTTGTTGATACCCAATTTTTCCTCATATGTTTTAACATATATATATATATATATATATATACTTTCAAAATATTACATATGCAGTTACAAGCATGCAGAAGCATTTTTATAATTTTTCTATAATTTTTAAAAGCTCCAAATTGGTTTATTTCTTCCCTTTTTATTTATAAAATTTCCAATAATTATTCTTCAAACTATTTTTTTGGTGATTTAGTCATCTAAATTCTTTATTTATGCCAAAGTATTGTTTAAATATTTTTAGTGCATTTTTTATAATTGCATTTACATTTATAGGCTAAATTGCATATCTTTGCAATAATAGCCCTACTAATGAAAATGATCTTTTATATTTTTAAAATGTTAAACAACTATTTTAAATCATTTTAGTACATGAAAATATTTTTTTTAGAAATTATTTATTATTTTTATAAATTATATAACTATTAAAAGTGGCTATTTAAAATCTAGCCTATTTTATTTTCAATTTCAGCCCCAACCTCACCTAGTTACCAGCCCAATTTCAGTTAAATTACCCAGCCCCCATCTACCCGATCTGGCCCCCAAAACTTTTTAATGTCGGCTGTTGATCATAAAGATCAACGGCCACAAACGACCATTCCTAAAATAAACCCAAAAGACCCCCCAAACCTATCATTTCTATACTACCCACCGCCCTGAAACCCCTCTCTGCTCTCAAATGCTCTCAAAACCTAACCCTAATAACCTCACCGACCCTCATTCATGGCCATATTCGATGATTTCTCACCACCTCTCAGGCCTCCAATGGCCTCCCTCACGTTAATCTTGCCATCTCCAAGGCCCTCAAGGGACTAGGGCTAGTTGGCTTGCATCTATGGCTCCTCTCTCACCTATTTCAGGCCATTCCAATGTGATTCCGAGTAATTTCGTCCTATATTGACTACAATCTATGGTTTTCTAAGCAGGTTTCTTCACCTCTGTATGGTTCTCTACAAAACCCTAATTTCTTTTTCTAAACCTCTTAGATCCGTACAGATCTAAGATGATTTGGGTTTGTTTCATGCGTGTTTTACAATAACCTTAAGATTATTTACAAGAATCGTATGATTTTCAAGTGATTTTCATTTTTTCCTAAACTAGGGTTTCCGGAATTTCCTTTTACAAATTGTTTGATGACTTTTTGTGTTTAATCTTCTTCTTCTCATATATTTTGACTGATTTTGTAAGTCTTCTACAACCTTATCCTATTTGTACTGAAAACCCTATTTTTTTTTTATGTTCTTCATCTGGTTTCTGAGTACTAGTATATCAACTGGTTCTACTATGGGTTCTTGTGATTTCTCGTGACTTTCTTGCCCTAATATTCTTCTACTGAATTTCTTAGTTTGACCTTTCACTGATTCTATGTGCTTGTGTTCGTCATGACCATTCATGTTAAGACCTGTAACATTCTCCTTGAATCAGTCCCGTTCTAACTATTTGTTTTGTTAAAGTTATGTGGAATCAGGATTATTCATGTTCTACCTTATTTTATATGCTAAACATGCTGACTCTTTCATGACTTTCTCTTTGATTATTCTGAATTCCTTATTTTTTGGTTTGATTTGAACACTTTCTCTTAAACTTTCGATTCTTACCTCTCTACTCGATTTGATTGAATTGCTTGCCTTAATTAATTTTCCTTTGCCTTGTTTGTATTTTGCTGATTCTTACTGATTCATTTCCTTAATTAAAACTTCTGATTCATTTACCCCTAATTACCTACTCTATACTAAACCTTACTTGATTATTTTCCTTAAATACTTAGTATGCTTTAACCGTTGATTTAAATTGGCCCTTGATTAAGGGAAAGACTTGCTGATTTACATGTGACTTCCCTGATTTGCTACTTAATTGATCTCTTACCTTATTTGTTAAGCTTTTGATTACTATATAAACCCCCTCTTATTTTAATTTCTGGACAACGAACATTAGTTCATCTACACTATTATACTCTCAAAAGCTCTCTACTCTCTCCTGCACCTTGCAATTCTTATTAGTCCAACCGGTTGTAAGCCAAGGCTGGCTACTAGCATCATCTCTACTCTGTATTCTGTATACTCTCCTTAACTGGTATGTTCTGATTCAATTCACATTCCAAACTATGTGTTTCCTTTGTTGTTGTAGTTCATCAATTTGTGATTTCCAGTTCTATGTGCTATTCTACTTAATATGCAATCAACATGCCTAGATTACTGTATCACAAAGCATGTTTAAGCTCATAGCTATTATACTATTTGGCATGCCAATCCTGCTTTAAATAATTGGTTCACTAGCATGTCCCAAGCTACATTGTGTGCTTATGATTTCACCCAGCATGACCAAATCCTGCCTCTTCTGTATATGATTAGTATTTCTAAAACCTTGAATGTTTCATGAAGTGTTTGTCTCGTCCAGTTTGTTCTATTTCACTAATGAGATCCTATTTGTGTCTTAAACCTATGTGTTCTCAACTTAACTTTGCAACTACAATGTGTGTATTGATTGCCATCACTAAGGTGCATTCTAGGTGTTTCTCTTGCCTCTTTCCTTTGTGTGCGGTCTGTTCTGAAACTGTGTGTTCTTTGACTTGCTTTTTGATTATTGTAAAAATGCTCTTCATGTTTTCTCAAACTATTCCTACTCTAAATATGTTCTGATTTTCATAAAATTCTTTCTATTAATAAGAAATTCTTTCTCTGCTTACCAAACTCTTTCAAAGTCATTATGCACTCTCACATTACTCATAGAATACTAGGTTCTGCCCCTCTGATATGTGTACTGCATTGAGACCCTTTGAGGTCTCTCTGTGTCACGCCCCAACTTTGGGAGGCGCGACCGACGCTCAATCGAGTGGACCCAACTTAGCAAGTCTTATCAACTGCTATCTATCCAACTCGATAAGAATAAGGAAGCCATGTTTTCCTTTATTTAAACTAGGAAAGATAGTACATTCAACATCTTAGTTCATTTTATATCACAACATTTAGAACGTGGTTAAACTTCCAAGGTTCCATACAAGTTATAGTGTAGAAGAAAGCAAGAGTACAAGGTTACAACACGGTCCATTGACCTATCCAATACCCATACATAACCCACACAAACGTCTACGGAGCCTCTAAGGATACAAAAGACGTGATAACAATGCCGGCAACAAGGCCCCGACTATACCTCAAAAGTGAAAGTCCAAAATAAGAAGATGTACAATATAACCCCTTGAAGGAGAAAGGGAATCACCAAGACTTTGAGAAGAAGGTACTCTGCTATGCGCGGTCGGCACTATCCGCAATGGAGCCACCTACATTCATAAAAGAAATGTAGCGCCCCCGGCAAAAGGGACGTTAGTGCCATCGAATAGCACTAGTATGTATAACTAAACACAATTTTACTAGAAAGAACTATCAAGAAAGTACAAGTAAATCACATGGGTAAATAAAATATGCAATTCATTCAATCCTTCATATAATTTCCAAAAATTAGTCTGGGGCATTTCTTTCATATCTTCATCACTGTCCTCAATACCGCTATCTTGAGCGGAGTCTGATCACGACCCGACCGGCTAGGTTGCCTCATTGGAGGCATATATCTCAATCACTATTTCATTTCCCTTATCCTAAATTCAATATCAGCACATTACCACCATGTGTGAAGCATGGTGTCTGATCACGACCCGGTCGGCTAGGCCGCCTTATCTAGGCGTTGTTCCCTTCTCATTAGTCATTACACCTGAATCTTTATTTCATATATATATCATATCGTTTTCCATTTTCAGTATTCATCTTGCAGGTTGTGATCATAGGCATATACAAAAGTAATTCAAGTTGCAGTACAGGTAAGTGGGCACATAACTAGCATGAATAATTCTCAGTTTCTATCTTGGCTTATAACCTAAGCATTTCAACACATAATTGTATTCTTCATACTTCTCTAATTATCAAGCATGGTACATTACTCACATTGAGGCACATCCTTCACGTATATGTGTAGTTAATTGCAAATCAATTAATGCGCAATAACAATCAATACATTAACCTATTCAAATCTTACCACACTTTCGTAAATGCCAACAGAGCTCAATTTCTAATAAAAAGGGGGTTTTAGCCATACATACCTCGTTTAAGCTTTCTTTAAATTACTACGATGTTCCGGCAATTCTAGCAATCCCAATCTACTTGAGACATAACAAAATTGAACACAATTTAGGAAGGTATTCATGGTTTCAGCTCATTTGAGCATTTTATCAAATACTAGGTGAGCATCTTTATTTCAAATCTCATTTACAAGGTTTCCTTCATTCCCCAACCCAATCTTTACGTATTTATGTTCAACAATCTTCCCACAAACGTAATTCGTATGTGCATGTATACATAATACTATTACACCCAAGAATCATGCCCCAATATCCCATCTCACAATCTCTACAACACCAACACAACCTAGGATTAGGCACCTATGTCTTCCAATCACCATCCCATGAGTTCTTATGTATATATCATACATAAATAATCACCATAGAGTAGTTAGAGATGATAGACATACCTCTTGTAGTCAGAATTTTGAGAATCCCCACTTGTAGAGTTCTTGATCAATTTAGGGATTTGAATGGGAATCTATGGATTTTCAAGATTAATCCTTGTTAATATAAGTGTTTAGGAGTAGTAATCAACTCAAATTACTCCAAAAACATTACCTTGGATCATAGGAGGGAAGTATGGGACGAATTCCCCTTGATAAAACAAGCCCTAGCTCAAAAAAATGACTTAAGGACGCTCCATACCCGGTCTTGGGCTATTTATAGGGCCGTTGGGCGCGCGGCCGCGGTTTGCCGCGCTTGGAGACAGAAACACCCAGTTTTCCCGTGGTTTGCCGCGGTCGCGCCACGGTCGCGCGTCTGACACATGTCCGGTAAAATGGTCATAACTTTCTGTATACACCTCCAAATGACGAACGGTTTAATGCGTTGGAAACTAGACTCAAGGAGATTTAATTTTATTGGCTGTGAATCACTCAACACTTTATATAACTAGATATATGCTTTTCCAAAGTGAGGTCTTGTGCGTATTCACCTACAACTTTAGCCTATTATGAAATGTTATCCAACTTGGCTTAGACTTAGGCCTCTCCTTAGACCCCAAATCACTTATAATATGACTTATACACTTATCTAATTGATATACATTATATCATGAACCCTCACTTGCACTCAAGATAAAATAATTAGCCTATCTTGGCACCACGAAATCTTAGATTACTTAGCAAAATTTTCTGGGGCTTTACATTCTCGCTCGCTTTCATTCACTAGCCATCCTTATATAATTTCAGCTTGTTCACATAATGAAATATATCACAGCCCCGAATTTGGCTAACTCCTTAAATTTTCGAAAATTTCGCTAGAGTTTCCTTTGTAACTAGACCTATCCACCTGTCAGAGGGCCCCAGATACATATCCTAGCAGCATATACATGTTTCATAGATATAACATAACTTGTACAACACCAACCATGGCCGCATAGGCAACCCATATAATCAAAATGGAATAGTTTAACATGGATCAAATCAAAAGATAAGAGTTCATAGGAACCAAATGCATAAAAGCTATTACATGACTATTCAAACAAATGTGGATACTTCTTTCTCATTTCTTCCTCGGCTTCCCAAGTGGCTTCCTCAACCTGCTGGTTCCGCCATAACACTTTTACGAAGGCAATTTCCTTATTTCTCAATTTCCGGACTTGCCTATCAAGAATGGCAACTATAATTTCTTCATAAGACAGTTCTTCATTAACCTCAATAGTTTCAACTGGCACAATAGTGGACGGATCTCCCACTACCTTCTTCAACATAGACACATGGAAGACCGAATGTACCAACGACATCTCGGGAGAAAGCTCGAGCTTGTATGCTACCTGACCAATCGTCTGAATGATTCTGTATGGTCCGACATACCTCGGACTTAATTTCCCTTTCTTCGCAAATCGCATAATGCCCTTTATGGGGGAAACTTTCAAAAATACCCAATCATCTTCTTTGAACTCCAAATCTCTGCGACGAATGTTCGAATAAGACTTTTGGCGACTTTGAGCAGTTTTCAACCTCTCCTTAATAATCTTGACTTTCTCCATGGCCTGATGCACGAGGTCCGGCCCTATCAATTCTGCTTCTCCAACCTCGAACAACCCAATGGGAGACTTGTATCTCCTACCATACAGTACCTCGAAT
This sequence comes from Nicotiana sylvestris, assembly GCF_000393655.2. Classification (NCBI taxonomy): domain Eukaryota; kingdom Viridiplantae; phylum Streptophyta; class Magnoliopsida; order Solanales; family Solanaceae; genus Nicotiana; species Nicotiana sylvestris. The sequence goes on from NC_091059.1 coordinate 58,668,627, forward strand.
GGTGCCATCTGGATACTAGCATGGAAGCTATTGTTGTAAGCAAATTGTATGAGTGGCAAATGGTCAACCCAACTACCCTTGAAATCAATAGTATAGGCACGCAACATGTCTTCAAGCGTCTGAATAGTCTGCTCTGCTTGCCCATCGGTTTGTGGATGAAAAGCTGTGCTAAGGTTTACCTGTGTACCCAAACCTTGCTAAAATTTCTTCCAAAAGTTGGCCGTGAACTGAGCCCATCGATCTGAAATGATTGAGACTAGAGTGCCATGCAACCTGACTATTTCTTTGATATACAACTGAGCATACTGTTCCGCTGTGTCGGTAGATTTAACTGGCAAGAAGTACGCTGATTTTGGGAGTCGGTCAACGATCACCCAAATTGAGTCGAACCTGTGCGGAGTGCGCGACAACCATATTACAAAATCCATATTGATCATCTCCCAGTTCCACATTGGAATTTCTATGCTTTGAGTTAATCCACCGAGCCTTTGATGTTCGGTCTTCACTTGTTGACAATTTGGACATTTTGCTAGAAAATTCGCCACATCCCTCTTCATGTTGTTCCACCAATAAATTTTCTTGAGATCATGATACATTTTTGTAGAACCGGGGTGCACAGAATACCTAGATGTGTGAGCATTTGCCATGATCCTTTCCCGAAGACCGTCGATATCAGGAATACATATGAGGTCTTGTTACCGTAGAGTACCATCATTCATGCCAAAGGAAAAAGCTGTGGAATTGTGTTTGTTAATCCCCTCTTTCAATTGTGCTAACAAGGGATCGTGGAATTGCTTTTCCTTCACCTCCGCTACAAGCGATGATTCGGCCCTATTCTGTATAATTACCCTTCATTCACTAAAGTCCACAAGTCGAACTCCCAACCTGGCCAGCTGGTAAACCTCCCTGGCTAACGGCCTCTGATATGCTCCCAAATGAGCCAAACTCCCCATAGATTTTTGACTATGTGCATCTGCCACGACATTAGCCTTTCCCGGGTGATAGAGAATGTCGATGTCATAGTCCTTGAGTAACTCTAACCATCTTCTTTGCCTCAGATTCAACTCTTTCTGCTTGAAAATATATTGAAGGCTCTTATGATCCGTAAATACATCCACATGGACCCCATACAAATAATGTCGCCAAATCTTTAGCGCAAACACCACTGCTGCCAGCTCTAGGTCATGGGTTGGATAGTTCTTCTCATGATTCTTGAGTTGCCTAGACGCGTAGGCTATAACCTTACCGTGTTGCATCAACACACACCCGAGACCGATCCTTGAAGCATCGCAATACACCACAAATCCCTATGTACCCTCTGGCAGGGCCAATACCGGTGCTGTTGTCAACCTTGATTTCAATTCTTGGAAACTCTTTTCACAAGCATCGGACCATTGGAATTTAACTGCTTTCTGCGTCAATTTAGTCAATGGAGAGGCAAGAGTAGAAAACCCCTCCACAAACCTCTTGTAGTATCCAGCTAAACCTAAGAAACTATGGATCTCGGTTGGAGTGGTAGGTCTAGGCCAATTCTTCACTACTGCAACCTTTTGATGATCAACCATAATTCCTTCCCTGGAAACGACATGACCCAATAACACGACAGATTCAAGCCAAAATTCACATTTTGAAAATTTCGCATACAGTTGATGTTGCTGAAGAGTCTGCAAAACTGCCCTGAAATGGTCAGCATGGTCCTCCCGACTTTAGGAATATACCAGAATGTCGTCAATGAACACTATCACAAAGGAGTCTAGAAGGGCTTGAAAACTCGATTCATATGGTCCATGAAAGCTGTGGGGGCATTTGTTATCCCAAAAGACATCACCATAAATTCGAAGTGTCCATACCAAGTTCTGAAGGCTCTTTTTGGAATATCCTGTCCCCTTATCATCAATTGGTGATACCCGGACAGCAAGTCAATCTTTGATAAACACGTAGCACCTTGTAATTGATCAAACAAGTCATTAATTCTTGGCAGAGGATATTTGTTTTTGATTGTGACTTTGTTGAGTTGCCGGTAGTCAATACACATCTGTAGCGATCCATTTTTCTTTCTCACAGACAAAACCGGTGTGCCCCATGGCGACACACTCGACCGGATGAAACCCTTCTCTAACAAATCCTTTAATTGCTCCTTTAGCTCTTTCAATTCTGCCAGTGCCATTCTATAAGGTGGAATTAATATAGGCTGCGTGCCTGGCATCACATCGATACCAAAGTCAATCTCCCTATCTGGGGGAATCCCAGGGAGCTCATCTGAAAAGACGTCTGGGAATTTATTCACAACCGGTACAGACTCAAGGCTAAGCCCCTCGGCATCGACATCCGTAACCCGAACTAGATGATAGATACACCCCTTCTTGATCATCTTCACGGCCTTAAGGTAGGAAATAATCTGACCTCTAGGCACTACATTATCACCCTTCCATTCAATAACGGGCTCATCAGGGAATTCAAGCCTAATAGTTCTAGTCCGACAGTCAAGTTTAGCAAAGCATGAATAAAGCCAATCCATCCCTATTATTACATCAAAGTCGACCATCCCTAACTCAACAAGATCGGCCGTGGTATCCCTACCCCGCACCGTGAAAATACACCCTCTATAGACTTGAGCAGCCAAAATTGACTCTCCAACCGAGGTAGATACTGAGAATGGTTCATGAAGTTGTTCTGGTTCTATCCCGAATTCCATAGCAACAAAACGGGTAACATAGGATAAGGTGGAACCAGGGTCAATAAGTACATACACATCATGAGATTGGACAGTTAGAATACCTGTAACAACATCTGGAGAAGCCTCTACGGTCTGGAGACCACTCATAGCATAGAATCGGCTGGGTCCTCCTGAACTCTGTGCACCACCCCTAGCTGCACCACGCCCTGTGGGTGCTGGGGTACCTCGAGCTGGAGAGGGGGCTAAAGATGTAGCAGCTGCTGGACTGGTGGGCTGAGCTGCGCCCCTACCTGCTCCCTGGCGAGACACACGACAATGTCTCTGAATATGACCCCTCATCCCACATCCATAGCATATAGGTAACTCCATATAGCAACTTTCCAAGTGCATCTTCCCGCACCTGGGGCACGAGGACCTCTTCTGCTGCTGAAACCTTTCTCCTGACCGACCCCGCTAATGGGATCCCCTATTGCCCTGACCGGGCCTGAAACGACTCCACTGCTGCTGGCTGGGCCCTGATGGCGGTGCACTAGCTGAAGACTGTGTAATAGATTGGGAAGGCCCTGATGATCCTCCCCTGAAAGCTGATCTTCCCCCACCTAGTGACTCTCTCGTGTTGCCCGCGGACCTGGACTTGCTGTTACCCTCTCTCTCTATTCTGTTCTTCAACTTGCGGTTCTCTGTAGCCTGAGTAAAAGCTACCATCTTCCCATAATTCATATCTGCTTTCAATGCAGCCGTAGAAGCCTCATTAATGGTCAAAGAATTAAGTCTCTGAACAAACCGACGCACATTGGCCTCCATTGTGGGCAACATATGAATGGAATATTTTGACAAGCGAGCATACTCCATGTGGTACTCCCACACACTCCTGTTACCTTGACTCAAGTTTTCAAACTCCGTTGCCCAGGCTGCCCTTGTCTCGATGGGCAGGAAATGTTCTATAAAGGCATCTGCAAACTCACTCCATCTCGCCGGAGGACGCCCCTCTTCACGGGAATCCTCCCACAACTCAAACCACGAATAGGCCACCCCTTTCAGGCGGTAGGCAGCCAACTCCACCCCCTCTGTCTCAGTTGCACGCATCACCCTGAGGGTCCTGTGCATCTTATCAATGAAGTCTTGGGGGTCTTCTTCTGGATTGGCACCCGTAAATACTGGAGGGTCTAACTGAAGGAATCTGTTTACCCTAGAACTAGTAGAATCCCCTTGCTGGCTGCATGCGCTGAGCGCAACATTTGATCTCTAGGCCTGAGAGGCCACTAATTGGGTCAACATCTGAATAGCTCCCCTAAGATCCCCATCAGAAATACCAGAACCTGAGGTTGGGGCTGGAGGCGGGACATAAGTATCAACGGGAGGGATAGTGGTACCCTCCGTAGGTGTAGGAACTGGGTAGTCTGCTCTGGAATAGAAGGATCTGGCAAAGTAATAGCAGGGCGACTGCCCTCACACGTAACATCAAACAGTGAATCATCAGCCACTCCTGGGGTGGCATTGGCTTCTTGACCAATTCTCGCTTTCTTCTTAAGTGCCATTTACTAAAAGATAGAACAACATACTGATTAGGAAGAAAATATTTTCACCGCACGATCAAGAATATCAAAGAAGGGTGTTATTCCTAAATGCCGAAGTAGCCTCCAACGTATGGATGTGGTCAACAACACACCGATAAGAAGGACTCTACTAGACACGACTCCGAGACATCCTAGGACACTTTAAAACCTGGCTCTGATACCAAGTTTGTCACGCCCCAACTTCGGGAGGCGCGACCAACGCTCAATCGAGTGGACCCAACTAAGAAAGCCTTATCAACCGCTATCTACCCAACTCGATAGGAATAAGGAAGCCATGCTTACCTTTATGTAAACTAGGAAAGATAGTACATTCAACATCTTAGTTCATTTTATATCACAACATTTAGAATGTGGTTAAACTTCAAAGGTTCCATACAAGTTATAGTGTAGAAGAAAACAAGAGTACAAGGTTACAACACGGTCCATTGACTTATCCAATACCCATACATAACCCACACAAACGTCTACAGAGCCTCTAAGGATACAAAAGACGTGATAACAATGCCGGCAACAAGGCCCCGGCTATACCTCAAAAGTGAAAGTCCAAAATAAGAAGATGTACAATATAACCCTTTGAAGGAGAAAGGGGCTCACCAAGACTTTGAGAATAAGGTACTCCACTATGCGCGTTCGGCACTATCCGCAATGGAGCCACCTACATTCATAAAAAAAAATGTAGCACCCCCGACAAAAGGGACGTTAGTGCCATCGAATAGCACTAGTATGTATAACTAAACACAATTTTATTAGAAAGAACTATCAAGCAAGTACAAGTAAATCACATGGGTAAATAAAATATGCAATTCATTCAATCCTTCATATAATTTCCAAAACTTAGTTTGGGGCATTTCTTTCATATCTTCATCACTGTCCTCAATACCACTGCTATCTTGAGCGGAGTCCGATCACGACCCGACCGGATAGGTTGCCACATTGGAGTCATATATCTCAATCACTATTTCATTTCCCTTATCCAGAATTCAATATCAGCACATTACCACCATGTGCGGCATGGTGTCCGATAATGACCCGATCGGCTAGGCCGCCTTATCTAGGCGTTGTTCCCTCCTCATTAGTCATCTCACCTGAATCTTTATTTCATATATATATATATTATATCGTTTTCCATTTTCAGTATTCATCTTGCAGGTTGTGATCATAGGCATATACAAAAGCAATTCAAGTTGCAGTACAGGTAAGTGGGCACACAGCTAGCATGAATAATTCTCAGTTTTTATCTTGGCTTATAGCCTAAGCATTTCAACACATAATTGTATTCTTCATACTTCTCTAATTATCAAGAATGGTACATTACTCACATTGATGCATATCCTTCATGTATATGTGTAGTTAATTGCAAATCAATTAATGCGCAATAACAATCAATACATTAACCAATTCAAATCTTACCACACTTTCGTAAACGCCAACGGAGCTCATTTCTAATAAAAAGGGGGTGTTAGCCATACATACCTTATTTAAGCTTTCCTTAAATTACTACGATGTTTCGATAATTCTAGCAATCCCAATCTACTTGAGACATAACAAAATTGAACACAATTTAGGAAGGTATTCATGGTTTCAACTCATTTGAGCATTTTATCAAATACTAGTTGAGCATCTTGGTTTCAAATCTCATTTACAAGGTTTCCGTGTAGTAAGAATTTTGAGAATCCCCACTTGTACAGTTCTTGATCAATTTAGGGATTTGAATGGGAATCTATGGATTTTCAAGATTAATCCTTGTTAATATAAGTGTTTAGGAGTAGTAATCAACTCAAATTACTCCAAAAACATTACCTTGGATCATAGGAGGGAAGTATGGGACGAATTCCCCTTGATAAAACAAGCCCTAGCTCAAAGAAATGACTTAGGGACGCTCCATACCCGGTCTTGGGGTATTTATAGGGCTGTTGGGCGTGCGGCCGCGGTTTGCCGCGCTCGGAGACAGAAACACCCAGTTTTCCCGCGGTTTGCCGCGGCCGCGCGTCTAACACAGGTCCGGTAAAATGGTTATAACTTTCTGTATACACCTCCAAATGGCGAACGGTTTAATGCGTATGAAACTAGACTCAAAGAGATTTAATTTTTTAGGTGTGCATTACTCAACACTTTATATGACTAGATATATGCTTGTACAAAGTGAGGTCATATGCGTATTCACTTACAACTTTAGCCTATTATGAAATGTTTTCCAACTTGGCTTAGACTTAGGCCTCTCCTTAGACCCCTAATCACTTATAATATGAATTATACACTTATTAAATTATCTAATTGATATCCATTTTATCATGAACCCTAACTTGCACTCAAGATAAAATAATTAGCCTATCTTGGCACCACGAAATCTTAGATTACTTAGCAAAATTTTCTGGGGTTTTACACTCTGAACTCTGGCATGTCAGAGCTGGACTTTCCACACTGCACCTAAATCAGTTATTGTTTGAGAAAAGGTCTAGGTGTGAGCTCTGTCCGGGATCTTTGAGGTCCTTAGGGAGCTCTGACACACCTAGACATGATATTGTCTATGGAACTTTGGCATTTAAGGCTATTGGAGGCTTGGAAGTCATTTGGGCCTACTGCAAGCTCCCTATAGATTAACTCCTATTCATTTATGTATTTTTATTTAATTCATTGGTCTGTAATAATTATTGTAAACAACATTGGGGTGATTAGTGAAAAAGGGGTGGTAGTTATATATATGTTGGGTAAATCGGGTAGATACCATGCCTATAGGGTTGTGTTAATTCAAATGTATTTGTTACATTTGCTTTACTTCCACAATATTAGAGACCATGCCTATAGGATCTAAATGGCCATATAATTAGATATCATGCCTATACAAATAAAGTAATTGAAGTTCAGTTTTTGTTACAACATGTATTCACATTCGTCTTCTTAGATATCATGCCTATAAGTTCAAGAGTCTGCTTTAATAACTAGATATCATGCCTATAGGGATTAAAATCAGCTCTAATAGAAATAATGCCTATAGAACTTAAAATCAGTTTAGTTTAACAAATCAGTTTAATACATGTTTGAATTGGTTTAATTAACTACCCGTTTCTTTAAATGAGTTTTCATACACTGCCTTAAATTCATGCCGCTAGAAAGCATGTCTATAGGATCTCAAGTTGTCCTTTTTTAAAAAAACTATTCACTATTTTACTGTATTCCTAATCTCTATAGATACCATGCTTTTAGGACGTCACTGTTATGCATTTAGGCAAGCCTCTAGGGAGATTTAGATTCTGCTACTTTAAACTGTTCCTTGTTATTTGAGACTCTGCAGATTTAACATGTCTAAAATCAGTAGGCAAGCTAAATAGGTCTTTGACACTTTGTCCTAATTCAATGCTGTATAATCCCTGCTCACCTAGATATCATGTTCTAGGATTTTCTCTTAAACACCTGACTGTTGTTTGAAGATGTGCATTTACTTGTTATATTTGTGGAGGTGACTGTGAGCTTGTAGTTTGTTCTCTTTAAATACAGTCCTAACTGTTTTTATTGACGCCTAGATTTTTATCCTTTAAAATCATAGGAAGTTCTAGAACTACCCTAGTTAGAGGTCCTAAATACCTCCAGGACCACGAGGAAGGGACGGGTAGTGCACGCATAGGACATTTTCAAGGTTGCTAGAGCACTTTAGGCTATGACCAAGGGGAGGGAATTGGGTAGTAAGGATATGATGACTACGCGCTAATGTCACGTGTAACCCCTCATTGAGGAGTGATTACCGGGCATTGCGTGGGGTGATCCTGTAGGCTAACCAACCTAGGACTCCTCTTTCTCAATTCCCGATGTTTAAACTTTTCTTTCCTCTATATATGCGGCTTGTTCAAGTCTTTTCCTTTTGTCTCATTACTTGAGTCATACAATGTCCAAAACATGCCTTTATTTGCAAGTATGTGTCTAAACTATTTATTTGTTAAAAGGACTAATTCATAAGTATTAAGTTCGGCCGACACCCACCGTTGTAGACTGAGAGGGGTGCCTAACACCTACCCCTCAAGGTTATTTCGAGACCTTACCCTAAATCTCTGGTAATGAAAACTAGTCTAAGAGTTAATCGCTCTAGGTGCCCTAACACACCATAATCCGTTAGGTGGCGACTCTTCAAAAAACCCAAATTCCCAAAAGGAAATGAGTTATTACCCCCATGAACGTCGGAACCCAGACTTCTCTCTGCAGAGGGAAAAAGGGGGTGCGGCAGCATTGCGACTCTGATAGGGATACCTTTAGGCTCTTACCATAACTGACTTATCTTTTGTGAATTGGTCCAAGTATGCTCTATCCCACATACCCTTTACCCTTATTTGGATGTAACTATCTATTTTTAAAAGCATTTATGATTATTTTATTCCTGAAACTGACTTGTCTCTTTGTTTTCTTTTTCTGTAACTGTCTTTCAATTATTTAAATACTGTATTTATTTTTTCCTACGTGCAAATACTTGACTACATGCTATTTATTGCTGCATAAATCATGCTCCACATCATATTCCACTCATGCGTATTAAATCCTATAGCAACGCTTGATGAGTGGTTGCACTATTCCTATTTATTACTCTTAAATTCGGAAAGACTTATTTGTGGTAAAACTAGTCGATCAGCGGTGCAGTCGACGGTTCAGTGCCTTTCCCCCTCAAGTTGTCTGCCTGAGGGTACCAGTCTAAACCCCCATAATAACTTTACTCTGATCGAAATTGTGCATGCATCATGGTAAAACCTAGTCAGATCAATATGTTGTCCACATAATGATCCTTTAAGATAAGCCTTATCCAAAAGTCCACCGGGGTTTCCATAATCCCAACGGACACAACCACGTTCTGTGCATTAATTTGGAGAACTAAATGGCAATATGATAATCATGAATGTATAAATAGTCGAGTCTCGTGGGGGAGAAAGGCCTAACCCTTTTGTTTTGCAAAACAATGAGGCACGAGATCCCCAAATTCGGTATGGTTAGCAACATTCCACCATTACTGCTAGATTGGTGGGAGGACCTTTCCTCAAGTGACAAGAAATATGCAAGAAAATACCTGGGTAACTTGCCTTCTCTACTAGACATTGAGCCGAACAAAAGGTTGATCGAGGCTGCCACTTTATTCTGGGATAGTGAAAGGGTTGTGTTCTGTTTCGGCGACATAGAAATGACATCACTTCTAGAAAAAATTGGAGGGCTTGCGGGATTGACTTGGGATAGCCCCGGGTTATTGGTGACGGAGAACCGTACTAGTAAAGGGTTTTTAAAGATGATGGGGATGAAGAAAAATGCTGACCTGGTATGTCTAAAAGAATCTTACATACCCTTCGAGTATCTGAATGAGAGGTATGACCATAGCAAGTCCTACCGTACCTACCATGATGAGATCTCTCTCACTTCTCTAGGCCACATCCACCGCAGAGTGTTCGTGTTCATTGTATGCTTCTTGGGCTTGATAGTGTTCCCAATGAAAAAAGAAAGAATCCACACTAGGTTGGCCATGGTCGCCAAGACTTTGATGGAAGGGATCAATGGACAGACATACACCATAGTCCCCATGATCATAGCCAACATCTACAGGGCTCTGGATCACTGTCAAAGAGGGGTCCAACATTTCGAGGGTTGTAACCTGTTGCTGCAGTTGTGGTTATTAGTACACCTTCAAAAGGGCCAGTATCACTAAGAATTTGTGCCAAGGGCTTGGAATGACCATATTGCCTTCCATCAACCCAAGCGAATGACCTACATTCCGGACATGTTTGCTTAGCTAGAAAGTGCCAAAGAGTGGGTGCAGTTCTTCGACAATCTGACCAAGGAGCAAGTGCAATGGATGTTTGAATGGTTCCCAATGGACAAATTCATCATCAGATCCAAGGACGCTCCACACTTGGTGCTGATCGGGTTGAGAGGGATATACCCTTATGTCCCTATCCGAGTTATGAGGCAAGAAGGCAGGAAACAAGTTGTACCAAGGGTTGCAAAGATGAGTCATTTCAAAGTAGACTTTCAAGACGACGACGTCCCTTACAAGTGCCAAGCTCAGCACATATGGCACTGCAGGGTCATTGTTGAAAAGAACACCATCTAGCCCGAAAGGTATCATGTAGAGTGCGAACTTCTCTACCTAACGTGGTTAGAAGACAATCTAAAAGGAATGGTGATGCCAGGAGCCGTTCGAGGGAATAGAATCATAAACGAAGAAGTTGAAGCTCAAGTCAAATGCAACAGGCTGCGCAAGAGGGTCCACGACTCTGAGAATGAGCACCGGGAAATACATGAGAGGAATGTGTGGTTAATCGAAGAATGGAAAGAAATAGTAGTCACTTCAAACAGAAAGTTGGAATATCTGGAGCGAGGAATAGTGGAGCTGGAAGGTAAAGTCATAAAGAGGATCGATGATTGCCAGAATGCTAAAGGAACTGAAGGAGGACATCTGGCTAGAGCCTACTTGCTGCTGGGTCTGCACGAGCTGGGGGACCTGTATGATGGAGTTAGGAAGATCGAATTTGGGGAAGGTCCTTCTGGGACCAAATAGGCTAGATTTATTATCTTTCCTGAAATGTAATAAGGCCAAGTGCCAATAGTGACTTATTTTTCTATTATCTTAGTGTTGTTTGGGATTCGTCTATTTTTCATGTTATGAAATGAAGCATTTATTGGCATCTAAAGTTCTCCAAATCTATTTGTCACTAGGCCTACCTCGAGCACAACGAGGCTCCCAAATTAGGACACAAATTTACATTTCCGCAATATGTGTTTAAATACTGCAAACATTTCAGAATCCTCACTGACTTGTTACCTTTTTGTTTTTCCTTATTTTGATTATTCCATCCCCTTAGGTTGGTTCGCTCATACTGGCCTCATCAGTATATCACACCAGATCTTGAGGCCCTCCACCACCTCCTCCTCCAAGCAATAGAAAAGTCAAAGGAAAAGCAAAAATAGAAGACTTAAGTGGTATCCGAAAGGAGAATGTTGAGAACACAGAAACTTCAGATGGACGGAGTACTCCGGCACCGAATGACCTAGTCTTAAGATTGGAACAACAGATATTGGAATTTCAAGGAGAACTTGAGCAGTTTCACAACTTAGAAAACTTGTCACTCACCCTGAATGTCCCCGACATCAACCAACAGAACACAAAAAACCCAACACCTCCAAAAAACACAAAATCATCATCCACAAAATCCTCCTGCACCAAATCAATACGCAACTCCACCCCAAAATCTCAATCCATTACCAATACCAACTCCGCCTCAACATTAGAATCATTAGGTCCTATTTCTATATGATTCCGATTTCCAGTATTATACCGGCAGTACTGTAACTTTTAGGCTAACGTATAGGCAGATTAAAGCGTTACAAATCCTATGGTCATGATTTCTAATTGTTTGCGTAATAAGGTAGTGAAACGATCCCAGAACTCCTAATTACCAGTGATGATTTTTATGGACAATGTCCTATAGGTAGGTTTTCTAATAATCGCATAGTGAGGCAATAAAGTCACTTGAAAACACATGATTAGTAGTGTTGGTAAACAGTTTCTTATGCGAATGACAACATCCTATAGGCAGGATTTCTAACAATTGATAATTAGACTTGATTTTATAACACTTTATCCCTATAGGCATGTCATCTGAGTGAGGCAGTATAAAAGTAACAAAAAGCGGTTGATCAATTATTAAAACATTATAGTCATGATATCTAGATTAGCAAAGGCATTGTATTAATGTATCATATAGGCATGCTTATCTAAAAGCATTGAGTAGTAGACATGGAAACAAGTGTAGCAATTACTTGAGCCAACATATTTTGACAAGTTCAGTGAAGTGTGTGCATGATTCTTATAGCCATGATTCATATTAGTGTGCAACACACATTAAACGAAACAACAAATAAGGCATGCTGGACGTAATAACAAATAGAAGACATAGACCCTATAAGCATATTTTCTAACCCTTCTTGCAAGTATTGGAATATCCCAACCCTCTTTTTATTAATTTCCCTCATCATTCATTATTACAAGTTATTATAGCCCAAATAGAATAACTTAAATCAAATATGAATATCTACAGAAGAAGACAACTATAGGCTCGATGATAGGTCCAATACAAATAACCCAGTGTTTTTCTATGCCTTCGACAGCTCTAGTAGACTCAAGTTCGTAGCTCATAAGATCAGTCTAGTAATTCTGAATTTGACAACCAAGCCCAACATCACATAGAACCAGACACCAAGCCCAAATGAAGGACTCACACATGATCACACAAGCAACAACCTATATGTTGAACTAACTAAATAGAGCAGAAAATCCACACACTTATTTCTTAGGACTGTAAAGCTAATGACCACCAAGACGTATAGACAAATTCACGTGGCATGCTGGCAGGACATACATAAGGCAAGATCTTGTTTTCATTTTCCAGGTTTAGGGGACATGATGATCATCATAGGATAGCAGACTCTTTCCAAAGAAGTTTCAAACATTAACATGGTCAAAAACAGCTTAAGGCAATTTCAAGTAGGGGATCTAAATATGAATGCTGAAGGATCACATAGAACAACCTTAATAGAGTAGTTTTAGCATAAAGAATGACAATATACGTTCACAACAAGCGAAAGAGTATAACATGTGCAACATTAGTAGAGTTGAGGAGGCATATCACATAGGTCAACATGGTAAGCATACACATTTAGTTTTCAGAACAACAAGATTATAGTAAAGTATGAATTAACCTCAAAGAGACTCAAAACTAAGAATTTAAGGCATGAAGGTCTAATAAAGTGATAGTCAGAGAATGGCAAGTAAACACGCAAGTATGCATGGTTTATAACAATCGATAAGAATCCTAATCACAAAGATTTCTAAGTCCAAAGACATCATAGTAGGAAGATATGCCAATCTTAAGGTCAAAGGATAGACAGACTTCAGAACTTAAGCCAGTCAATTATGCATAATGATAAAAACCAAGTGTATTGGGGTTTAACTACAAACCTGGGCAACACTGAAGAATGCAGGATTGACCAAATACCAAATTAGCAACATTTTTGGCTAAAAAATTGAGATAGCAATGGGCACATAAGGCGCATGTAAGCAGGAGAACAATAGAACATGCATGAAGGATTCATTAGAAAGAAATTCACTCAAGAAAATTCTGGGTATGAGATAACCTCCTTAAGAATGCAAGAATCCAAGGCAAGGCATGAGAAAAAACTTTTGAAGAGCAACTAGTAATCGGAATAACAATGCAAGCTGAAAGTACTAATAAATCATTCAAATTGCGCACATATAATAGGAATGCATCGAAACTCAGAATTCAAGTAGGTTCAGATACTAGAAAAATACAAGGGTATAGGATAATGCTAGAGCAAACATGAGTACGAACAGAGGCAAGAGACATCATATTGATTCATAAAAACCTAAATGACATGAATACACACAAAAGAGAATAAAATCACATGAGTCTCATTACTCACCAGTTTGAAGAATTAACGAGCTAATAAGGTAGAGATTAAGAGCTAACAACTTGCTTATTAGTAACACGAAGAGAACAATAGAAACCCCAAAATTCTCAGTACGCCAGAGTACCCAAGGGCTTCAAGTGAACCCGGGTAGTGCTCGCGCTGAGAGAGGTCGAATAATTGAATTTCGGTGGCCTTGGCTTCCAGCCGGACAAGAGCCCAAATTTCAGAATAGTATAGGACTAGTGAGAGTGAGAATACAGTGATTAAGGTCTGTCTAAAGGGAATCAAGGGAGGGGTTTATATAGTAGTAAAATTCAAACGAACAATCAAGAAAAACAGTCAATCAAACATAATAAAGGAAAGAATATCAAGGAAAAATCAATTTCAAATCAGATTAGGAGAAAACTCAAACAAACCCTAGTTTGACAGCAATAAAAAATCGACCAAAGATCTTGTTGAATCGTCCTGATATCACCTTGCTATGAATGTATACAGACGAAATACTGTCTAGATCTTGAAGATTGAAGATGATTGCACATGATTCAAGGTCTGGTACTTGCCAAAAATAGCGAAGTACTAGGTGATACCATAATCGTATAAGTAACAAAGAGACAGAGCATATATGGAAAGAAAATCATGGAGGGATTCCATATTAAGGTCGTAATCAGAGAGGATTAAGGGTTATGATGGCTAGGGTTTCTTAAAGAAGAAGAGAATAGAGAGGATCAAGGGCGGCTGTTAGGTGGAATTGTTTCTAGGTTTGGGTTTGGGAGATATAAGGAAAGAGGAAGGGTTATTGTGGGTCATTGATCATCTAAGATCAATGACGATGATTCAAGGGGAAGTGGGGCGGGCTAGGAGATAGGTATAGGGTAATGGGCTGCTGATGCTGGGTTAAAGGGTATTGAGCCAAGGTTTTGGTTTGAAAATTAGCCCTACATTTGGCTAAGAATTAAATACACGAAAATTGTTTTAAAATAATTTATAAAAAAATAATTAATAGATAATAAAATATTACTTATGCAGTAAATGCTTGAAAATAATACACTAACATTATAAAAATATAAAAATGCGGTTTTAGCATGAATAATGTAATAAATATAATTATGCATAGGATATATGTTATTATTGCAAATTATGTAAATAGCTCAAAAATGCAAATATGATTATATGAAATGAAGTAAAAATATTACAAAAATATATATGTAGATGTAAATAATGAATTTGAATGATTAAGTCATTACAAAGTAATTTAAAAGGATAGTTAATAAATATTCAAATAATTCAAATGCAAGAAAATATATGACCCTTATAAATTAGCTAATAATGCAAAAAGGATATTTTTAAAACGTACATGATATTTATAAAATATGAGGATAAAATTGGGTATCAACACCAGGATCAAAGAACCCTTCAAACATATTAACCAAAGTTGTCGGTGTTGACAAACTGAGGCTGTACACTACCTCAGTTAGCTTTTAAGACTGATAGCATGAAGACGCCACCAGAGAATAGCAGTTTTTTTTAAAAAAATCCTTTCTTGATGACACATAGGTTTGAGGAGGAGATTGATAGGAGCAAACCTGTTGTTGTATATGAAAGAAAGAAAAGTAGACAACAAAAGAAAGAAAAATCAAAGAGAGAAGAAAAATGATAGGCGGAAGAATTCATCTTTGAATTCTTTTCTTATGACGTAAGTGCTTACGTTGATATGCTGAATTCTTTTCTTATAACGTAAGTGCTTACGTCGACGGCGCATTCAAATGCCTATAAAAGGGGTCTGCATTTTCATTTGCAGATCATCCCTCAACTTCTTCTTTCTTTTCAATTAATAAAAAGCTATTCTTTATGTGATCGTGCAATAGACAAAAATTGTCGAACCACGTATATCTTGTCTTGTCTTGTGCAATTTATTGCTCTTCTCTTTTAAATATTTTTTCTCTTCCATGAGCCTGATACGCTTCCCTACAGCTTGGATTTAATAAATTTGACAAATAATTTTTTTTGGATTATTTTTCTGTTTGTTAGTACTTATTTAGTACCTAAAAAGAAAAAGGGAGGGGGAGGGGGAATAAAGGAAGGCTTAAAGAAAGGTTGAGTGCCAAACAATATCTTGATCTCTCAAATTTTGATAGACCATCATTTCGCTTCAGGGATCGCTATTTCCAATTTTTTTGGCGAAGTATTATTTTCTCTTTATTTCAGTTTTCTGCACGTTTTGGGGTAATTATGTATAATTGTTTCTGCTCATTTTGTTTATTTTCGGGACATATTTTTGAAGACTTTTTTTTTGTATTTTTTTTTGAGTTTTATAGGCAGATTTTTCGAGTTGTTTACTGTCATCTTTTAATTTTTCTACACGTTTTTTTTTTAGAATTTCTCGGTAGTTTTTGCCCGGGGCAGAGCTAGCACTTTAAATACGGGTTCGACTGAACCCAGTAACTTTTGCCCAAACCCTGTATTTTTCTTAAAAAATTATTGAATTATGCACAAATTATTAATTTAGAACCCAAAACTTAAAAGGATTACAATACTGAATCCATAAGTTTCAAATCATGGTTCCGCCTCTGATTTTTGCAGTTTAAGGTGTATTTTATTTCTAGAATTTTTATATAATTTTTTGTAATTTTTGCAAATTCCTGCTGTGCTTTAGAAAACTTTTGAATAGTTTTTGCAGTTTTTAAGATTCCTGCTGTGTTTCTTCAAATTTTAGGTAGTTTTCTGCCGTTTTCAGTTCTTAAAAAAATGTTGAAGGATGGTTTGGTTAGGTGATGGTAGATCTTACAAAGTGAAAAACTTCACTATTTTTCTTTGTTGCATTCTTTTGGCATAATTATTACTTTTAGTTTATTACTCAAAATTCTAACACCCTAACCATTCTACCATATGTGCTTCTTGTTTCCAAATGAATAGATTAGTCTAATATGCTGCAAAAGTAACTTCTACTAGATAAAGTTTATTTGCTTGGGACATGTGAGCATGTTCATTAATACATAACAATCTTCCCAAAGGAAGGATTATTTTGGCCAAATAATGAATAGTCATGAATATATGATATATTTCACAATACCATACTAGTAATTTATTGGTAAAAAGAAAGGCATATTGCTAGATTACTTTAGTAGGACGATGTGCACATATAGCTATTAATAGCACATGACTTTATTTTTAAGCCACTGTTTTAAATGTTTTTAGTCTTTAGCCACAACTTTAATAAACCTTTACCTGCCAGGACGAAAATACCCTTGTGTTATAAGCTTATACCTACGCTCCTTATTAACGATCAGCAGCAGCAACACGTAACTACCTTCTGAAGCAGCAACAGCGACTGTAATCGTCCAAAATTGCAGAAGCTTCTCTTCCGATTTCAAACTATAGAATTGTATACGGTAAAATCGGAGGGTCCAATTTTCGATTATTACGACGCTTCATGAGCACATTTCCATAGGCTCGAGATTATGATCGAGATTAACACCCGAGGGATTATCGACATCCAGCCTCGGGGCAGTGCAAATCGATAGTCATGATGTAAAAGTGGGAGGCTCCCAAGGCATGTGACTAAAGCTAACCTAGTCTATTTGGCTAGTTTAAGTCCGTACTGTGGCATTAAATGGCTGTACCAGCCCCATATCTTTGTAATAAATGTATTTGTGCTATGTTGTGATTCCCCCTCATATATAAAGGAAATCCTTGTCATTTTGTAAGAGACATGATACTTAATATTAAATATACAAGAACATTCTCTCTGCACTCTAACATATTCTCTTGATCTCATTACTTACACTTACTGCTTATATTCATTGTGTTCTATTTATTGTTCATTATTGATCATAAAAGGCTCCTTATAACTGTTAATCCCCCCTCGATTTCCCCTAGCCAAGCATCCGACTCGACCTCGAGGTCCGTATACGCCAGCTCGAGGCCCCGATTTCCAGCCATTCGGTTTGGTCATTATACTATCTGCAAGCTCTTATCTCATTTTCTAATCTCTTACCTGACATGTATTGCCTAACCAACTAGCATAAAAATAGATCACGTATTTTTAGAACCACAAAATCAAATCTAATTGTAATTACCATTTTCAAGGTAAACAGTTTGGCGCCTACCGTGGGGTTAAGAATAATAGTGATTATTTTCTTGCTGGTTTACTACATAACACAAGTTACCTTTCACACTTTTTCTTGTCCAAGATATTTGATTTCAAGTCAGAATGTCTAACTCAGAAAACACACGTGAAAACAATAATCTTGAGGACCATGGGGAGAATGGTGTGGATCCATGTGTTGGTGTACCACCACGAAACCATAAAAATGCACTAGGACCAATTCTCGCGGACGTGGTCTCGCGCAATGCTCAACACGTCGAAATAAGCTCCTACACCAACATGAGCATACACCAAGAAGATCGACAAAAAGCTCAAAAACCCCCGGCTTAGGAAGAACAAGGGGTTAGCCTTCATGTCATCTTCGAAATATTACAAGCACAACAGCTGGTGATTGCTCTGCTGCAAAGCAACCAAAAGACTCCCAGCACGGTAGCTCCGGAAACGGCTCCCCGGGCAGAGCAGGTACCAGAAAGATCAAGCAACAGCGGGTCGGCAACCGACCCCGCCATCATAAAGATGTTCGAGGACCTCACAAAGAGGATCGAATCGGGCGAGAAGAAGATAGAAGCCAACGATAAGAAGGTAGAGACCTACAATTCTCGGGTCGATCAAATTTCGGGCGCACCCCCAATTCTGAAAGGTGTAGATTCAAAGAAGTTTGTTCAAAAGCCATTCCCATAAGAAGCGGCCCTAAAACCCATTCCAAAGGATTTAAGAATGCCCGACCTTCCGAAGTACAACGGAACCTCAGACCACAACGAGCACGTCACTGCTTACACTTGTGCAGTGAAGGGCAACGACCTAAAGGACGACGAGATTGAGTCCTTCCTACTGAAAAAGTTCGAAGAGACGCTTTCAAAAGGGGCAATGATGTGGTATCACAACATGGCCCCAAACTTGATAGATTCATTTGCCATGCTGGCAGATTCTTTCATAAAGGCACATGCTAGTGCCATTAAAGTAGCTATAAGGAAATTCGACGTCTTCAAAATCAAGCAAAGGGAGAATGAGATGCTACAAGAGTTCGTATATCGCTTTCAAATAGAATGAATGGAACTACCACTGGTCTCCAACGACTCGGCGGTGCAGGTCTTCACTCAAGATTTGAACGAGCGAAGCTCAATAGCTTCGAAGAAGCTGAAGCAGAACTTAGTCGAATATCCCGCCGTGACTTGGTCGGACATCCACAACTGATACCAATCAAATATCAGGGTCGAAGACGACCAACTAGGAGCCCCATCGGGCTCGGTATATCCTAGTAGGATTCCGGCAAAGGAGTCAAAGCCAAATAAAGAGAGATACCAACCATACACTGAAGATAGAAGAAACGCCCCAAGGCGCAACATAACCCGCAATGACCGAAGGATGGACCGAGGCCAGAATCCTCAGGGACTTATTAGCAGAGATGGATTTGATAGGCACACCGGGCCGACGGAGGAGCCCCGCTTGTCGGAATACAACTGCAACGTCGATGTTTCAAACAACGTATCGCCATTAGCAAAATTAGAGACACCAGGTGGCCAAGATCTGTACAATCAAATCCTTCACAAAGAAACTATAGCTTAGTGTGTGAATTTCACATCGCGCATGGTCACAAGACCAAAAATTTCCGGCAACTCTAGGAAGAAGTAGCCCGACTACTCAGCAAAGGTCACCTCCGAGAATTCCTCAGCGACCAGGCCAAAAATCAATTTTGGGAAAGGGAGGCGACCAAGAAAAATGAAACAAATTAGCCACAACATGTCATCCAAATGATCTTAGGAGGCATCAATGCACCACAAGAACCCATGATCAAAAAAACAAAAATATCCATCACTAGAGAAAAGTGAACTCGAGGTTACATACCCGAGGACGCCCTCACATTTAGCAACAAGGACATCGAAACCTTGTCTCATCCTTACAACGACGCACTGGTAATCTCTTTCCTTGTAAATACATTTCAAATTAAACGCGTACTTATGGATATAGGTAGCTCGACCAATATTATCAGGTCGAGGGAGGTAGAGCAACTCGGACTGCTTGACCAAATCGTGCTCACCTCTCGAGTCCTCAATGGGTTCAACATGGCGAGCGAAACAACGAATGAGGAAATCACCCTCCCAGTCAATGTGGCCAGCACAACCGAAAATGCCAAATTGCATGTCATCGAATGAGACATGCGGTAAAACGCCTTGTTTGGGAGGCTATAAATACACTACATGAGAGCAGGACCATCCACCCTCCATCAAATAATGAAATTCCCGACAAAGGATGGGGTAAAAGTCGTCTATGGGGAACAACATGCATCGAAAGAGATGTTCGCGGTGCACGATGTGGCACCAACACCAATACCTCCACCATCGAAGGAGCCGAAGGATAAGCAAATAGTAAGATAGTAATAACAAGATACATTCTCAGCTATGACTGACTAAACAAAATGAGGGGCCGTACCAACTCCTCATAGCAAATGGTTGAACCATATCAAGGCCCGAAGCGCCATCAGCACTAAGGTATGATCATCTCCCTTTTTAGTTACATTTTATACTAACCTGAGTGCAGGTATCCGATCGAAATGGCTGAAGCGCTTTCCAACTCAAAGGCCTTAGGTCCTAAAAGCATACGTTGCACTCTTTTCCTTCTATCGAGGTTTTATCCCAAGAAGGGTTTTACCGGCAAGGTTTTTAACGAGGGAACATCTATATGCTACCTAAGGAAGACTCAACAAGTATCCAATGCTTCTTTTTCAATCAACCTCGAATAATAGGGGGGAATCCCCCCAGAAGGTCACCTCCTTAGAGAAGCCAAGATGTGCTGAATGGGGTCTCTATAGTAAAATAATGTACCGGGCCAAACGGTCGAACAAACCGTGTCCGTATAGAATAGTCGAGCCCTTAGTAGCAAAAACGTGTATACTTGTACCAAGTGACCAAAACTGTAATACCTCAAGCAAGGCATGAACCACACTTGTACCAAGTGACCAAAACTGTAAGACCTCAAGCAAGGCATGAACTACACTTGTACCAAGTGACCAAAACTGTAAGACCTCAAAGGCATGTAAAAATTTGTAAGCCCTTACAAAAGGCATAACCCCGATCTTAAAGTTAAGGTTATATATCGAACTTGTAAGACCCCTAAAAAGGCATACCCTCGATATAGATGCCGAAACTACTTCACTCGGGAACTGAAAGGCTCCATCCAAACACAATGACTACGGTCACAAGGCTGTACCAACCCACCTAACGTGATTCGGGGATGCCCGACCGTCGCTGTAAAATCACAAGCCTTCAATTACTTCGAAAATACTTCGAAAAGAACTGGTTAAACAGGCTACCCTCGACATAGGCAAAAGAGCTTCGACCATGTTATCTCCTAACTACAGGCTTCGAGATGCTTAGCCACCAAGCCAAACCTCCTGAGATGCTCGATCATCGCCATATAACGACTCACAATTGAGGTTTTCATCAAACCATCGAAGTGTCAGGCAAACACAATTTCAAAAGTCCTTAACGAGGGAAAAATAAAGCCTACTAGAGGTCGTACGGACCCAATGCGTAAGAGCCACTGCTGCCAGCCCATACTAGAGGTCGTACCAACCCAATGCATAAGAGCCACTGCTGCCAGCCCATATAAGAGGTTGTACCAACCCAATGCGTAAGAGCCACTGCCGCCAACCCATATAGAAGGTCGTACCGACCAAACGCGTAAGAGCCTAAGGGCCAACTTTAAATTCAAAAACTTAAGGGTAAAATGAGCTCGAGTCAAGACCCGACTCGGATACTGAACCCGAAACAGTTAACTAAATATGCCTAAGAGCAAAAGAAAAAGAGCTCAAACATTGGCTTATATTAAAAGGTCGTACCGACCATGGGCGTAAGAGCCTACGGGCTAGCCCAATGAGCCCCAGAGCCATACTATGAATCTGAGGATTCCTTTTAAATCGAAGACCAATTCATCTGGCTAATGACCGAGAAACTTCGAGGCAAAGGGAAATGCATGAAAAATAAAACTGCGAGGCTTCCTTTTATACATATTTGTGAGAGAATACAAGCCTTATTTGCAAATTTCTTTGAAAGAACTATACACAAAACAAGAAAGGAAAGGCGTAATCTATGTCCCCCTAGGGGACTATGGTCTGCCGACCTCCTTCTCGCCATCGTCAGCATCGGACAGAAGGAGCTTAGCACCATATTCTTCTGCCTCCGCCTGCTTTATCTCTTCCGAGAGGTTGAAGCCCCTGGTATGAATTTCCTCGAGGGATTCCCTCCAAGATTTACACCTCACGTACTCTTTGTTCCTACTCTCCTGGTCGAGAGCCCCCCTAGCTCAACACGAGTGTCGGTAGCATCCTTCAAATAGACAACCACCTTTTTATCAGCCTTAGTTCGGATTACTTCAGCTTCATCCCGAGCATCCACGACTTCGGCCTTCACCTTCAGGAGCTCAGATTAGAGCTTTGAAATAATGTCTGTTCGGACCAAGCTATTCTCATGAGCATTGCAAAGTTGAACTTCGAGGGCGGAAGCCTTGGCCAAAGTATCTTTCTTAGTCGATATATAGGTGTCCACCCAAGCTTTTAGCTCATCACGCTCGCACT
The DNA here is from genome assembly GCF_000393655.2 of Nicotiana sylvestris. Lineage (NCBI taxonomy): Eukaryota > Viridiplantae > Streptophyta > Magnoliopsida > Solanales > Solanaceae > Nicotiana > Nicotiana sylvestris. The sequence continues at coordinate 58,691,012 of NC_091059.1, forward strand.
CGGCTTGACCAACTTCGCTTCTAAGGCATTCCAGGTCCTCCATCGTTTTTGCAACTAAGGTAAACAAAACATTAGCCTCAGGAGATAGAAGTAGAAACACATACTCCCTTGGAACAAAACTTACCTGCTCCTTCAAGTAGCTTTCATAATTCAAGCTTCGACTCGCCTCATACCGTAAGTGTGCCAACTCGACTTCCCTTTCATTGTAAAAAAGCCTGAGGGTTTTCTCCCCATCCAAAGCTTTCCGCAAACTGGCATCATGACGAAGTAGCTCGGACTTGAGCATGTCAAAGGCCTGCGAAAAGGGAGCTCAATAAGAAAGGGAAGGCACGAAACTAAAAAAGCCTGTACCGACTACCAAAACTCACCACAGAGTAGAGCCGTTGAGCTTCCTCAAAGGTCAAGTGCACATTTACTAGTCTGGCTCCCTCAACCCTAGTAAAAACTATCTGGTTTGGGGCACAATCGCTCAGTGTATGTGGCCCCTGGCTTCGAACATCCCTCAAAGTACCTTCGATGGGAGAAGAAGTCGGTGGCAAAAAACCCTCATTCCTCGAGGTGCCTTCGACGAGAAAAGAAGATGAAAACAGAGGTGGAACCATTTTTCTAAAGCCAGGGATCTCGGGTATAGTAGGCTCAGCCGATACATCCTCTCTGAGCCCTCGGCCTAGACTCGTCTTGCTATAAGTGTTGTCGCCCTTCGAAGGTCCTTTTTGCTTATTATTATCATTCTATAGCCCAAAAGCTGGCAATCCTTCTCCATCTCCGAGAGGGCACGGTCTCGCCTCAAAGGACTCCCCGATGCCTACGATGATGGAGTTTGTACGTGTAAAAAGAAAGTGCCTTTCAAAAAAGGAGCAAATCACATAGCACGTACCATGGTGTTTTGCCTCCCATCTACCCTTAGACAAAGCTCGCAATTTACGCTCATTATAAGTCGAGTGGATCGCCAACTTTTGAGCCCAATCAGTCAGGTCGGGGACCTCGTATGGCATCCATGAAATTACTGCAGAAAGGGAAATGAAGGCGCATTTATGAATCCCACCTACGTCATAAGCAAAACTACAAAGGCACAAGTGTACCACTTACGTGTAAAATTCTATTCCTCAAGAAATGGCAGAAACTCTACAGGGATAATATCGACAGTCCTTACTCAGATGAATCAGCTCATCCATCCTCGATCCCTGTATTTTTCATCATCAACAACAAAAGGCGTGGTGGATCGACATCATAGGGTTAGTAGACCTCGATGGTGAAAAGGCCGGTACAACGTGGTGAAATGACTAAGAGTGAATTCAAGCCCTGCTTCTTCCGCAAAGAACCTAATCATCAATAGTATCCTCCAAAATGATGGGTGAACCTGCGCCAAGGTAACCTGGTAGTTTCGACAGAAGTCGAGCACAACCCTATAAGGGGGGCCCAACATAAAGGGGTATGTGTACACATTCAAAAACCCCTTGGCATGATCCATGATGCTCCCTTTCGGGGAAGGTACCCGCAGTACTACCTTTTCCCCTATCCATAATCTTTCCTCACTAACTCAAGGTGCCCCTCTCCTATTAAAGAAATAATCTTCGAGGCATACTCCCAATGACCCCGAACATTTTGGTTCAAGAAGCCTTAGAGGGCGGAACTCCCTTCTCCTTGCCGATCGGGCCCTGGTGTAGTAGCCATAACTATGGTAAAACTAGGGAATTGGAGCGGGAATTTGAACAAGGGCGTCAAAGTTGAAATGGTGTGGGACCTCACACAGGAAAGAAGAACTCTATAAAGGATGATAACTACTCAGAATAGCGGAATCTGCAAAGGAGGGAAGACAAACCTATATATATATATATAGAAAGCGGTAGCTATCCACCCGCCTCAAAGGCCAATTATAAATACTGAATAAGCCATTACCACTTTGGGAAGATATACCGGCGCGATCGCATTGATCGTTTCATAATCATGTCATACAATTAATGCTGCCATATGACATTTCGTGGATCAAAACCCCCGCATCATTACAAGCCTTGAGATGGTACCCGATCTCGAGGACCTCTGTCAAGAAGAAGATTGGATGTAAGGAGCCATTGATATCAGTACAAGCCTTGGGATGGTACCCGATCTCGAGGACCTCTATCAAGAAGAAGATATCCTCTAAGGAGCCATTGATATCAGTACAAGCCTCGAGATGGTACCCGATCTCGAGGACCTCTGTCAAGAAAAAGATAGGCTCTAAGAAGCCATTGGCATCATTACAAGCCTCGAGATGGTATCCAATCTTAAGGACCTTTGCAAGAAGAAGATAGGCTATAAGGAGCCATTAATATCATTACAAACCTCGAGATGGTACCCGATCTCGAGGACTTATGTAAAAATAAGATAAGCTCTAATCTACTCATACGGGCCTGATTTCGAGGTGGTACCCTACCTTGAGGATTTATGCTATTGCAAATACGAGTCATCTACCCAGTTCTTTGCCCCTCGAGCTACATGAGCCCAAGCCAACTTGCACTCGAAAACTAGTAATAAAGCCTTAGGGCTATTTCTCCCCTTCGAATCAAGTTAAACGCCCTATCAGTTATTTTAATCCAGGGGCTATCCGAGTCCAGGCGTACCCTCATTCGGGATCTATCTATAATGCCTTAAGGCTATCTTCGCTCGAAATTTAAAATAAGTTTTCAAGTCGCCCGAGCTTGAACGAACTCTCACTCGGGGACTGTCTTCGAAAGCCTAAAGGCTATCTTTATTCTCAGGCATCCGATCAAGTCCCCCCTCGAGGACTATTGATGGGGTCTGAAAGGCTAAGTTTTGTCATAAAAATTCGAAGCCCTACTCTCATTCAACTCGAAGTCGGGGGTCCCGATGGCCTAAGCTCATATCAATTGAATCTGAGCTCAACTCAAGGAACGACAAAGGGCTCCACAGGATATCGTATTAACCAATAAAGGACCGGGGAAACACCTACACCCAGACCCGGTATTCAGACCAATCAGTAGAGTCATGCACTCAGATTCTTCATAAACGCAAGTAAAAGGAAATCCGGCATAAATCAGGTAAAAAATTAAAGAAACACTTTTTCATTAATAAATGTTGATTACAAAAACCCATGAAGGGTCCTTACACATGATTACAAAAGCCCATGAAGGGTCCTTACACAGAAATAGAGAAGCCAAACAAAAAAAATGTATATAACAGCTACAAGCCTAATATGCTTTCGGGGGTACATCCTCGGGGCCAGTGTCTTCAAGGACTGTTCCCTCCGGGCCTCATCTCAATCTTCTAAACGATATCTTCAAGATTAAAGAAGAAGCAAAAAACGATGAGGAAGAAGAAGAAAAAAATGAAGAAGAAACAGAGAAAGATGAGGAAGAAGCAGTAAAAGATGAAGAAGTGGCTGGGTGAAAAATTTGGCTAGTATGGTTCTCATCAACACTACTATTGTCAAGCCACTTTTTAAGATGTTTTACCGGTGCGGGTGCAACAGTTAGTAGATGGCACCACCTCACTCCATGGAAAGCAAAGGGAGCGAGATGCCACGCCAGGTAATTAGGGTAAATGAGCAGAAGTTTGTAGTCCGCATATCCTTTAATGCGAAGATAATTTGAGATTTCTCTCTCATTACCTCGGGCCAACAACAACATCAACAACAACAACAAATCAATACAACCCCGCTCAGTAGGGGAAATCTCTGGGAAAGGGCCACGACATAACTAATAAGAACACAACCATGTGACCTTAAGGCCACAGGCCTCAAACATGGGAGATAACAGTGGACGAGGATGAAGAAAAGAAAGGGGTAAAAGGCCGTTGAGAGCATTTGAATGAAGTTTTGGTTCAAGAAGGCTACCATTTATAGAAAGGGTGGCCGTGTAACCGATGGCGCAATCAATGATTTTGAAAGACATACCGACAAGCGCAATCAATGCGTTTTGGGAAATGGACTAGCGACAATATTATCGCTTTGGAGAATATAAACCGGCGGTACATTGAATAATTCTGGAAAGATGAACCGACGGGATGCCTTGGTTATCACGAAGGCTTACGTCACGAGTATGACATCATCGCGGGAAGTTCGAGGAGATGGATATCGAAGTCGTTTCTTATCGATTCACTATACGAAACGCGGGTACTATCTGTATACGGTAAAATTGGAGGGTCCAATTTTCGGTCATTACGACGCTTCATGACCATAGGATCGAGATTATGGTCGAGATTAACACTTGAGAGATTATCGATGTAACGACCCGCCCGGTCATTTCATGAGTTGCCTCTCCGTTTCCCCCATTTCTACTTTTTATTTCCTTGTTCAGCTGCATTTTGTGTTACCGGGTTAGTTGGCTCTAGTTCTGAGAGGTTTTGGTGAGGTTTGAGACACTTAGTCTCTTTTGTGTAAGCTTAAGTTGGAAAAGTCAATTGGATGTTGACTTATGTGTTAAAGGGATTGGATGTGAGTTCCGATGGTTCGGACAATTTTAGGAGGTAATTTGGGACTTAAGAGTGTGATCGGAATGTGTTTTGGAGGTCCGGAATAGATTTAGGCTTGAATTGGCGAAATTGGAATTTTGGCGTTTTCCGGTTGATAGGTGAGATTTTGATATAGGGGTCGGAATGGAATTCCGAAAGTTACAGTAGGTCTGTTGTGTCATTTGGATGTTTGTGCAAAATTTTAGGTCATTCGAACTTGGTTTGATAGACTTTTTGATTGAAAGTGGAATTCAGAAGATTTTGGAATTCTTAGGCTTGAATCCAATGTGAATTTGGTGTTTTGATGTTGTTTTGAGCGTTTCGAAGGTTGGAACAAGTTTGAATGATGTTATGGGATATGTTGGCATGTTTGGTTGAGGTCCCGAGGGCCTCAGGTAAGTTTCGGGTGGTTAAACAGATCATTTAAAGTTGTGAAAAGTTGTAGAAAAATCTACTGAAGTGTTGGAGACAACAGTGCTTCGCGTTCGCAAATAGGCCCTCGCGATCGAGAAGGGCTAGAGTGTGAGGCTGAAGGTTTGGCCATCGTATTCATGAGGGAGGTCCCGCGTTTGCGAAGGTTTGGGGTCATCAAGCTACACATTCGCGAGAGGAGAGCCGCGTTCGCGATGGGCTAGGAAGCTGAGCCCTCGGTTTCGCGAGGGTGGAGATGCGTTCGCGAAGAAGGATTTGAATGCTTGGGCAGAATGTTTTAAAAGCTCATTTTCGCAATTTTGAGCATAAGTTCCTCCATTTTTGGGCGATTTTGAAGCTTTTTGAAGGGGATTGAAGAGGGAATCAAGGGGGAACACTTGGAGATAAAATTTATGGATTTATACTCAATACTAATGTGTTTTCTACCTAATTAATCATGGAATTTAAGCCTAATATTGAAGAACTAGGGCTTGTAATTAGAGACCTTCAATTAGGGATTTGAGGGATCAATTGTGATTGGATTTTGGTAATTTTGATATGAATGAACTCGGGGAGTGATAAGGAGTCTATTGATGTAATTTTTATCGTAATCCGAGACGTGGGCCTGGGGGTCGGGTTTGGCCAATTTCGGGATTTGTGGTGTAATTTTATTTTTTTCGAGTGGGCCTTGTTCCCTTAGTATATTTTAATGGTTTTGCACTGATTTTGTTTAGATTTGGAGCATCCGAAGGCCAATTCGAGAGGCAAGGGCATCGCGGGATAATGGTAAGTAATGATTGTAAATGTTGTCTTGAGGGTATGAAACCCCGTATTTCATATCGTTGTGCTATATTGAGGTGACACACACGCTAGATGACAAGCGTGGGGTCGTGCACTGTTGGGGATTGTGACTTAGTCCATCCTGAATGACTCTTTTACCGCGTATTTGATTGAAAACTGTATGATATCATCATGTTTTGGGCTGCATGCCATATTTGGGCCACGTGCCAACTAACCCTTAGGGGATTTTTACTACTATTTCCTCACTGTTTTGATTTTATATCTGTACTCAGTCATGCTATATTATACTGTTTTCATAACTCAGCCATGTTTATTCTGTTTTTAACACTTTAAATGATATTTTTGGGCTGAGCATCATATTTTACTGTGCCCAAGTAGCTTTTAGAGATTTCTGATTGAGTAGGGCCGATAGCCTATGTTGTGAGGATTATTATGGGATCGGGCTGCACGCCGCAACAGTATTGTACTAATTATGATTATGAGGCCGAGGGCCTGAGTTGTACGCTGCAAAGTGGCTTGATATGAGGTCGAGAGCCTATTGATTATGCCACGAGATGGCTTGATATTGTGCTTGGGTCATAAGGGGCCTCTCCCAGAGTCTGTACACCCCCAGTGAGCGCGGGTACCCATTGTGATATGAGATATAGCCCGAGGGGCTGGTGTTGTTCCATGTTATTGCCCGAGGGGCTGATTCTGTTGACATTGTGCCAGAGGGGCAGATTTTATGTGTTTATCTTTTCTAGCTGCTTTTCATTTACTTGCTTAACTGTTGAAAAGGTGTTTTAAAGAAGTTTACTCTGAACCAAGGTATTTTATAAGATTTCACTGCTTTATTGCGTTTATTTGGTTTTACTCTGCTTCTTTATAGCATGTTGTTGTGTTTTTACGTGATTTCTTATCGCTCAGTCTTCATTTATTGTTATTACTCACTGAGTTGGAGTACTCATTTTATTCCCTGTACCCTGTGTGTAGATTCATGAGCTTCAGGTCCCGCCAGTGAGGGTTGATTGCTCAGCAGGCTATTCGGAGTCCACTAGGTAGCTGCTCGACATTCGCAACCCAGTGTTTCTCCCTTCTATTTTATTTCCCTTGTCCTAGTTATGCAGTAGATTGTATAAACTCTTTCATACTCTTAGACTATGTTAGATGCTCATGACTGGTGATACCCCGATGTCGGGTTGTATTTGGTTTTCTGCAGTTGATATATTTCACTCTATTATGGGATTTATCATTATTAATGACTTAATTATGAATTGTTATTTGTTAATTTTATTGGGGGTTTGTGTCGGCTGGCCTTGTCTTCATGAGATGTGCCATCACGACCGGGTCTGGGTTTAGGGTCGTGACAAGTTGGTATCAGAGCCAGGTTACATAGGTCTCACGAGTCATAAGCAGGTTTAGTAGAGTCTCGCGGTTCGGTACAGAGACATCTGTATTTATCCTCGAGAGGCTGCAAAACCTTTAGGAAAAATTTCATATTCTTGTAATTCTTGTCATGCGAATCTGTTGATCCGATTACTAAACTTCTGTTATTTTATTCTCTCACGGATGGTCAGGACATGCGCTACCGGTCAGGATGGACAACCACCAGTACCACTAGCTATGACCACTAGAGGCCGAGGACACGGTCGTGGTCGCGGTAGGGGTAGGGGTGTAGCCCGCACAACAGCTAGGGAAGCACCTACAGATCCACCGGCTTCCCCAATTCAGGATCCGGTCCTAGTTGTGGATGCTCTAGCAGTACCAGCTCAGGCACCAGTTGTGCACATTGTTATTTCGGGTCTTTAGGAGGCCTTGGCTCAGATTCTATCAGTATGCACTGGCCTAGATCAGGCAGTCTCAGTTACTACAGCCGTAACTACTTCTCAAGCTGGGGGAGGCACTCAGACTCCCGTCGCTCGCATACCTGAGCAGGTCGTGCAGGGACTTCAAACGTGGGGGCACATCCAGCCCAGCCGATTACAGCTGCTCATGACTATGTAACTCCTGCCATGCCAGAGGACGAGCATCGCAGGTTGGAGAGGTTTGGTAGACTTTAGCCTCCGACTTTTAGTGGTGCAGAGGGCGAGGATGCCCAGGGTTTCTTGGACAAGTGTCAGAGGATTCTTCACACATCGGGTATTCTGGAGACCAGTGGGGTTGCTTTCACTACTTTTTAGTTTTCTGGAGCCGCTTTCACTTGGTGGGAGGCTTATGAGAGGCATATGCCAGTTGGTGCAGCACCCCTTACCTGGAAGCTTTTCTCTATTCTCTTTTTGGAGATGTATGTGCCGCAGTCTCGCAGAAAGGAGCTGCCTAGGCAGTTCGAGTGGTTGCATCAGGGAGAGATGACCGTGACGCAGTATGAGGTGAGGTTCTTAGAGTTGGCTCATCATGCTATTTGGTTGGTTCCGACAGATAGAGAGAGTATTAAGAGGTTTGTGGATGGCCTCACTTATCAGCTTCGTATTCTCAGGACCAAGGAAAGGGTGTTTGGTGCTACTTTCGAGGAGGTTGTAGACTTGCTCGTGAGATTGAGTCAGTTCATTGCCAGGAGCAAGATGAGAGGGAGGCCAAGAGGCCTCGAGGATCTGGTAGTTATGGTGGTGCTCCTTGGAGAGGTCAGTTTCAGCACGGTAGAGGCCGTCCATTTAGGCATGCTCAGCCAGCTCGCCCAGGTTATCGTGGGGCGTCATTGGGTCATGGTTCTCAAAGTTCTCATCAGGGCCAGTCATCACTTAGTGCGCTTCCAGCTCAGAGTTCGTCCCGTGCTTCATCAGTTTAGGTCTCTTCTATGCCAGGCGCATATGCTAGTCATTCCAGTGCTAGGGGTTCCCTTCAGTCCCTATCTCCAGCACCCGGGAGGTTCTATGAGTGTGGAGAGATGGGTCATATGTGGAGGCAGTGTCCTCGTCGTCTTGCGGGTTCATCCCAACAGAGGATTTAGCCATCAGCTTCAGCACCAGTTACTTCACCACTACCCACCTAGCCAGCTAGGGGTCGCCCTAGAGGGGGAGGTCGTTCAAGTGGTGGTCAGGCCCATTTCTATGCACTTCCAGCTAGACCCGATGTTGTTGCTTCAGATTCCGTGATCACAGGTACTGTCTTAGTCTTCCATAGAGATGCCTCTATATTATTTGATCCCGAATCCACTTATTCTTATGTGTCATCATACTTTGCTCATTATTTGGATATGCCCCGTGAGTCTCTTGTTTCACCTGTTCAGGTATCTACTCCGGTGGGCAATACTGTTGTAGACCGTGTGTACCGGTCGTGTCTGGTGACTATTGGGGGTCTGGAAACCCGAGTGGATCTTTTGTTATTATATATGGTAGATTTCGATGTTATATTGGGCATTGATTAGCTATCTCCGTATTGTGCTATTTTGGACTGTCATGCTAAGATAGTGACATTGGCTATACCGGGTGTGCCATGGATTGAGTGGCGAGGTCCGACTGATTATGTTCCCAGTAGGGTAATTTCATTCTTGAAGGACCAATGTATGGTTGGGAAAGGTTGTCTTTCATATTTAGCCTTTGTGAGAGATGTCGGTGCAGAGACTCCTAGTATTGATTCTGTTCCTGTTGTGAGGGATTTTCCTGATGTGTTTCCTGCAGACCTGTCAGGCATGCCATCAGACAGGGATATTGATTTTGGTATTGACCTGGTGTCGGGCACTCAGCCCATTTCTATTCCACCGTATTGTATGGAACCAACAGAGTTGAAGGAGCAGCTTCAGAAACTCCTTGGTAAGGGGTTTATTCGGCCTAGTGTGTCGCCTTGGGGTGCGCCAGTTCTATTTGTAAAGAAGAAGGATGGCACTATGAGGATGTGCATTGATTATAGGCAATTGAACAAAGTAATAGTTAAGAACAAGTATCCTTTGCCTCATATTAATGATTTATTCAACCAGCTTCAGGGAGCGAGGGTGTTCTCCAAGATTGATCTCCGTTCAGGTTATCACCAGTTCAAGATCAGGGACTCGGATATTCTTAGGACGACTTTCAGGACCCGATATGGTCATTATGAGTTCTTGGTGATGTCTTTTGGGTTGACCAATGCCCCACCAGCGTTCATGCATTTGATGAACAACATGTTTCGGCCTTATCTCGACTCGTTTCTCATAGTTTTCATTGATGATATTCGGGTATATTTGCATAGTCAGGAAGAGCGCGCGGTGCATTTGAGAGTTGTGTATTAGGGGAGGAGAAGCTTTATGCAAAGTTCTCCAAGTGTGAGTTTTGGCTCAGTTCAGTGGCTTTCTTGGGGCACGTGGTGTCCAGTGAGGGTATTCAGGTTTATCCAAAGAAGATAGAGGCGGTTCAGAGTTGGCCCAGACCGTCCTCAACCACAGAGATTCACAGCTTTCTTGGTTTGGCGAGTTAGGACCGCCGGTTTGTTCAAAGATATTAATCTATCGCATCGCCCTTGACTAAGATGATTCAAAAAGGTGCTCTATTCAGGTGGTCGGATGAGTGTGAGGAGAGCTTTCAGAAGCTCAAGACTGCCTTGACCACAACTCCAGTGTTAGTTTTGTCATCAGCTTCAGGTTCCTATACCGTGTATTGTGATGCTTCGAGAGTTGGTATTGGGTGTGTGTTGATGCATGGGGGTAGAGTTATTGCTTATGCTTCTCGCCAGTTAAAGACCCATGAGAAGAACTACGATGTTCATGATTTGGAGTTGACTGCCATTGTTCACACATTGAAGATTTGGAGGCATTATTTGTATGGTGTGTCTTGTGAGGTGTTTACTGATCATCGTAGACTCCAGCACTTTTTCAAGTATAAAGATATCAATTTGAGGCAGCGAAGATGGTTGGAGTTGCTAAAGGATTATGATATTACTATATTATACCATCTAGGGAAGGCCAATGTGGTGGCTGATGCCTTGAGTAGGAAGGCGGTGAGTATGGGTTGTTTGGCATATATTCTAGTTAGGGAGAGACCTATTGCAGTTGATGTTCAGGCCTTGGCCAATCGGTTCGTGAGGTTAGATATTTCGGAGCCCAGTCGGGTATTGGCTTGTATGATCCTTATATGATTGCATCAGAGAGTGCCAGTATGATAATCCTCATTCGCTTGTCCTTAAGGACAGAATTTAGCACGATGATGCCAGAGATGTGACTATTGGTGATGATGGGGTATTGAAGATGCAGGTCCGGATATGTATGCCCAATGTAGATGGGCTTCGGGAGTTGATTCTGGAGGAGGCCCATTTCTCGCGGTATTCCATTCATCCAGGCGACGCGAAGATGTATCAGGATCTGAGACAACATTATTAGTGGAGGAGAATGAAGAAGGACATTGTCGGATTTGTAACTTAGTGTCTCAATTGTCAGCAGGTGAAATATGAGGATTAGAGACCGGGTGGCTTGCTTCAGCGGATGGATATTCTAGAGTGGAAGTGGGAGCCAATCACTATGAACTTTGTAGTTGGGCTCCCACAGACTTGAAGAAGTTTGATGCTATTTGGGTGATTGTGGATCGACTGACCAAGTATGCGCACTTCATTCCTATATGTACTATCTATTCTTCAGAGCGGTTGACAGAGATCTATATCTGGGAGATTGTTCGTTTGCATGGTGTCCCAGTTTCCATCATTTTAGATAGGGGCACTCAGTTTACTTCGTAGTTTTGGAGGTCTATGCAGCGAGAGTTGGGTACTCAAGTTGAATTGAGCACAACTTTTCACCCTCAGATGGACGTGCAGTCCGAGCGTACTATTCAGATATTAGAGGACATGTTGTGTGCTTGTGTCATTAATTTCGGAGGGTCATGGGATTAGTTTCTACCGCTCGCAGAGTTTGCTTATAACAAAAACTACTGGTCGAGTATTCAGATGGCTCCATATGAGGCTTTGTATGGGAAGTGGTGTAGATCTCCAGCTGGTTGGTTTGAGTCGGGTGAGGCTAGGCTATTGGACACAAACTTGGTGTAGGATGCTTTAGACAAGGTGAAGGTAATTCAGTAGAGGCTTCATACAGCACAGTCGAGACAAAAGAGTTATGCTGACAGGAAGGTTCGTGATGTGTCCTACATGGTTGGTGAGAAGGTTTTGTTGAAGGTTTCACCCATGAAGGGTGTTATGAGATTTGGGAATAAGGGTAAATTGAGTCCTCGGTTCATTGGGCCTTTTGAGGTACTTTGGAGGATTGGAGAGGTGGCTTATGAGCTTGATTTGCCACCCAGCTTGTCGAGTGTGCATCCGATATTTCATGTTTCTATGCTCTGGAAGTATATTGGGGATCCGTCTCATGTTCTGGATTTCAGCACCATTCAGTTGGATGATGATTTGACTTATGATGTGGAGCTAGTAGCTATTTTGGAGCGTCGGGTTCGAAAGTTGAGGTCAAAGGATATAGCTTTAGTAAAGGTGTAGTGGAGAGGTCCGCCCGTGGAGGAGGCTGCCTAGGAGATCAAGCGGGAAATGCGGAGCAGATATCCTCACTTGTTTGAGGCATCAGGTATGTTTCTTGACTCGTTCGAGGACAAACGTTTGTTTAAGAGGGAGATGATGTAACGACCCGACCGGTCGTTTCATGAGTTACCGCTCCGTTTCCCCTATTTATGCTTCTTATTGCCTCTTTAGCTGTATTTTGTGTTACCGGGTTAGTTGGCTCGGGTTCGGAGAGGTTTTGGTAAGGTTTGAGACACTTAGTCTCTTTTGAGTAAGCTTAAGTTGGAAAAGTCAACCAAATGTTGACTTATGTGTTAAAGGTCTCTAGTGTTAATTCTGATGGTTCAGAAAGCTTTGGGAGGTTATTTGGGACTTAGGAGTGTGATCGAAACGTGTTTTGGAGATCTGGAGTAGATTTAGGCTTGAATTGGCGAAATTAGAATTTTGGCATTTTTCTGGTTGATAGGCGAGATTTTGACATAGGGGTCGGAATGGAATTCCAGAAGTTGCAGTAGGTCTATTGTGTCATTTAGGATGTGTGTGCAAAATTTCAGGCCATTCGGATGTGGTTTGATAGACTTTTTGCTCGAAAGCAGAATTTAGAAGATTTTGGAATTCATAGGCTTGAATCTAATGCGAATTTGGTGTTTTGATGTTGTTTTGAGCGTTCCGAAGTTTGGAACAAGTTTGAATGATGTTATGGGATATCTTGACATGTTTGGTTGATGTCCCGAGGGCCTCGGGTGAGTTTCGGGTGGTTAAACGGATCATTTCAAGTTGTGAAAAGTTGCAGAAAAATCTGCTGAAGTGTTGCAGACAGCAGTGCTTCACACTCGTGAGTGGGCCCTCGCGTTCGCGAAGGGCTAGAGTGTGAGGCTGAGGGTTTGGCCTTCGCGTTCGCAAGGGAGGTCCCGCATTTGCGGAGGGTTGGGGTCATCAAGCTACGCATTCGCGAGAAGAGAGTTGCGTTCGCGATGGGCTGGGAAGTTGAGCCCTCGCGTTCGCGAGGGTGGAGACGCGTTCACGAAAAAGGATTTGAATGCCTGGGCAGAATGTTTTAAAAGCTCATTTCCGCGATTTTGAGCATAAGTTCCTCCATTTTTGGGCGATTTTGAAGCTTTTTGAAGGGGATTGAAGAGGGAATCAAGGGGGAACACTTGGAGGTAAGATTTATGGACTTTATACTCAATCCTAATGTGTTTATTTACCTAATTAATCATGGAATTTAATCCTAATATTGAAGAACTAGGACTTGTAATTGGAGACCTAAAATTAGGGATTTGAGGGATCAATTGTGGTTGGATTTTGATAATTTTGATATGAATGAACTCGGGGAGTGATAAGGAGTCTATTGATGTAATTTTTTTTTTCAGAATTTGAGACGTGGGCCCGGTGGTTGGGTTTGGCCAATTTCGGGATTTGTGTTGTAATTTGATTTCTTTCGAGTGGGCCTTGTTCCCTTATCATATTTTGATGGTTTTGCACTGATTTTGGTTAGATTTGGAGCATCCGGAGGCCGATTCGAGAGGCAAGGGCATCATGGGCTAGAGTTCGGATCGGATAGAGGTAAGTAATGATTGTAAATATTGTCCTGAGGGTATGAAACCCCTGATTTCACATTGTTGTGCTATATTGAGGTGACGCACACGCTAGATGATGAGCATGGGGTCATGCATTGTTAGGGATTGCGACTTACTCCATCCTGAATGACTTTTTACCGTGTATTTGATTGAAAACTGTTTGCTATCATCATATTTTGGGTTGCATGCCATATTTGGACCTCGTGCCAACTATTTGGACCCTTAGGGGATTTTTACTACTATTTCCTCACTATTTTGATTTTATATATGTACTCAGTCATGCTATATTATAGGGTATTCATAACTCAACCATGCTTACTATGTTTTTAACACTTTAAATGATATTTTGGGCTGAGCATCATATTTTAGTGTGTCCGAGTGGCTTTTAGAGATTTCTGACTGAGTAGGGACGAGGGCCTGTGTTGTGAGGATTATTATGGGATCGGGAAATGAGGCCGAGGTCCTGAGTTGTACGCGACGAGGTGGCTTGATATGAGCCTGAGAGGCTATTGATTGTGCCACGAGATTGCTTGATATTGTGCTTGGGCCGTAAGGGGCCCCTCCCGGAGTCTGTACACCCCTAGTGAGCGCGGGTACCCATTGTGATATGAGATATAGCCCGAGAGGCTGGTGTTGTTCCATGTTATTGCCCGAGGGGCTGATTCTGTTGACATTGTGCATGAGGGGCAGATTTTATGTGTTTATCTTTTCTAGCTGCTTTTCATTTACTTGATTAACTGTTGAAAAGGTGTTTTAAAGAAGTTTACTCTGAACCAAGGTGTTTTATAAGATTTCACTACTTTATTGCGTTTATTTGGTTTTACTCTGCTTCTTTATAGCATGTTGTTGTGTTTATACGTTATTTCTTATCGCTCAGTCTTCATTTATTGTTATTACTCACTGAGATGGAGTACTCACTTTACTCCCTGCACCCTGTGTGCAGATTCAAGAGCTTCAAGTCTTGCCAGTGAGGGTTGATTGCTCAACAGGCTATTCGGAGTCCACTAGGTAGCTGCTCGGTGTTCGTAGCCCAGTGTTTCTCCCTCCTATTTTATTTCCCTTGTCCTAGTTATGTAATAGATTGTATAAACTCTTTCATACTCTTAGACTATGTTAGATTCTCATGACTGGTGACACCCCGATGTCGGGTTGTGTTTAGTTTTCCGCAGTTGATATATTTCACTCTATTATGGGATTTATCATTATTAATGTCTTAATTATGAATTGTTATTTGTTAATTTTATTGGGGGTTTGTGTCGGCTGGCCTTGTCTTCGCGAATGGCGCCATCACGACTGGGTCTGGGTTTAGCATCGTGAAAATCGACATCCAGCCTCGGGGCAGTGCAGATCGATAGTCATGCTGTAAAAGTGGGAGGCTTCTAAGGCATGTGACTAAAGCTGACCTAGTCTATTTGGCTAGTTTAAGTCCGTACCGTGGCATTAAATGGATGTACCATCCCCATATCTTTGTAATAAATATATTTGTACTATGTTGGGATTCCCCCTCATATATAAAGGAAATCCTTGTCATTTTGTAAGAGACCTGATACTCTATATTAAATATACAAGAACATTCTCTCTGCTCTCTAACATATTCTCTTGATCTCATTACTTACATTTACTACTTATATTCATTATGTTCTATTTATTGTTCTTCATTTATTGCTCATTATTGATCATAAAGGCTCCCATCAAAGCTATCATAACTGTTAATCCCCCCTCTATTGCCCCTAGCCGAGCATCCGACTCGACCTCGAGGCCATTATACACCAGCTCGAGATTTCCAGCCATTCGGTTTGGTCATTATACTATCTACAAGCTTTTATCTCATTTTCTAATCTCTTACCTAGCATCTATTGCCTAAACAACTAGCATAAAAATAGATCACGTATTTTTAGAACCACAAAATCAAATCTAATTGTAATTACCATTTTCAAGGTAAACAAGAATTCAACTTTCTCGTCCAAAAATCAACATAAGATTACAGTAAGTTATGCTTTACTGTGTTTCTGTTAATTTTTATTTCGTTACTAGGAATTTGATGCTTTTGCTCCTCTGGATTGATAACGTTAAGGACATCGCGTCTTGTGATTATTCTATAAATATTGAGGACATATTGTTAAGGATTTGGTGTCCTTAGCATGACACATATTGTCCTGATTTTGCAAATTGCATTGAAAAAGTTAAGGACACAATGTCCTTAACGTTTTTGCTGTTGTTCTGGTATTAAGGACATAATGTCCTAGTTTTGCAAATTGTTTTGAAAAAGTTAAGGACACTTGGTCCTTAACTTAGAGTCTTAACTTTAAAAGTTAAGGACACTTCTTCCTTAACTTACAGTTACAAAGTTCAAAAGTTAAGGACCCTCGGTCCTGAAGTTTGAGTTCCAAGTTCAAAAGTTTAGGACACATGGTCCTGAAGTTAGACTAACAAGGTCAAAAGTTAAGGACACTTGGTCCTGAAGTTTGAGTTCCAAGTTCAAATGTTAAGGACACTTGGTCCTGAAGTTAGACTAACAAGGTCAAAAGTTAAGGATACTTGATCCTGAAGTTTGAGTTCCAAGTTCAAAAGTTAAGGATTCATAGTCCTGAACTTCAAGTTTCAAGTTCAAAAGTTCAAGACACTTGGTCCTTAACTTTGAATACCAAGTTCAAAAGTTAAGTACACTTGGTCCTTAACTTTGATTTCCAAGTTCAAAAGTTAAGGACACTTGTTCCTTAACTTGGTCCTGAACTTACAGTTCATGTCCTTAATTTATACAAGGATTGCTCTATAAATATGTCCTGAATTTCCCATTCTCTTGACTTGCACGATGGAAACAATATGTATTATAGTTGATTTTAATGGTAGATGGACTAAAGACTATAAATATCTTGATCATCAAACAAAGCTTGTTCTAGTACCTGAGGCAATTCAATTTGAAGATTTTACTAAACAGTTCTTTGAAGTTATTGAATTGGATAGAGACAAGTTTGAAGCAATGATATGGTTTGATATCAACCTGGGAACAAGCAAGGGAATGATTGTATCCAAAGATTTAGATCTTCACACATGTATAGAGTTACTAAAAAGTCATTCACTCTTCAAGGGTTGTTGTTTCATTGTTGATGTTTCGGAAAGCGTTTTTGGATCTACAAGCACCTTTGAACATGTCAACAGAGAAAATCAACATGACAATCAAAACAAATGCCAACAGATAATGGAAATAGATATGGTTGAAGCTGAACCAATAACTAAAGAGGTGCTTCAAACATTTGATTCTATTTAAGTGGAAGGACAAAGCATTATAGAGATTGACAACGAACAAGCTTTGGGTATTCAAGTCTTAGAGAGTGCACCGGTAATAGAAGAAGTTACTGGAAAAACCTCTAATCAACTAACTAGACGAAGCTCGAATTTGAAACAAAAAGAATCCCCAATTACGATATTAAGAGAAAATGCTTCTTTGGATGAAATAAACGTGGGATCAATATTTGACAAAAAAAGAGTATAATTAACTATTTTCCGAATATAGCAATTAAAGGACATTTTGAATTCAAGGTTGTTAGATCAAACTCAACATGATATTCGTTGAAATACAATGATGATAGGTGTGGGTGGTGTGTGCATGCTTTCAGAGTTAAAGATTCAACACTGTTCAAGATAGCAAAGATTGAGAAAAAATCATGACTGCTGAGTTAACACTATGAAAGTTGATCAAAGGCATGCAACTTCAAAGTTTATTAGCGGTTATATTATTGACAATCTTCGAGACCCAAGGTTTGAAGTTACACCAGCTTTTGTCATGGAAGAAATGCAAAAATTGCATGGACTAGACATTGGTATCACAAGGCGTGGTGTGCTATTCAACGTGCTTCAGCATTAATAAGAGGAACTCTTGAAGAGAATTATGAATTATTGTCTTCATACTTGTATATGATGAAAAGTAAAAACCCAGGAACATATACTAACATAAAGATAGACGACAACAACAGGTAAACAATCAAAAAAGAGATTATTAGTCTATTTTATAAACTTTAGGACATGCTGTCCTTAACTAGTTTTTGATGTGTGAAGTCAAAAAGTTAAGGACATTTGGTCCTTAACTTAGAGTTGCAAGTAAAAAAATTAAGGATTGTCTGTCCTTAACTTTTGAACTCGTAACTGTAAGTTCAGGACTCCATGTCCTTAAATTTTGAGCTTGTAACTCTAAGTTAAGGACTGCATGTCCTTAACTTTTAAACTTGTAACTCTAAGTTAAGGACTGCATGTCCTTAACTTTTAAACTTGTAACTCTAAGTTAAGGACCAAGTGTCCTTAACTTTTGACTTTGGAGGTCTAACTTCAGGACTACCTGTCCTAAACTTTTGGGCTTGTAACATGAAGTTCAAGACTAACTGTCCTTAACTTTTAACCTTGTTAGTCTAAGTTAAGGACTACCTGTCCTTAACTTCTGTTAACCTTCTGTTATACTGTATTTTTAGGTTTATTTATATGTTTTATTCATATGGATCATCAATAACTGGTTGGAATCATTGTAGACCAATGATTGTTGTTGATGCAACATTTTTGAAGTCAAAATTTCATGATGTTTTAATGATTTCAGTTTCAAAGGATGCAAATAACCAAATTTTCCCACTAGCCTTTGGAATTGCAGAATCTGAAAATAAAAATTCCTATTAATGGTACTTTAGTGAGCTTTGCAATGCAATTGGGAGCCGTGAGAATTTAATTTTTTATCAGATAGTTATCAAGCTATTGCAAATGGCATTGCAAAGGTATATCCTAAAAGCCACCATGGGATTTGTATCTATCATTTGGAGCAGAACCTAAAGCAAATGAAAGTGAAAAGTGAGGTCATAAAACTTTTCCAAAGTGCTACAAGAGTATACAGGCGCAAAGAATTTGATCTATACATGTCTGATATAGCAAAAGTAGATAAGAATACTTATGACTACTTGATGGAAGAATCACCGGAAAGGTGGGCACGTTCTTGTAGTCCACGACGAAGATATGACATGCTCACAACAAACATAGTTGAGTCAATGAATTCTATGCTTTTAGAAGCAAGGGAGCTGCCTATATTAAGAATATGGATTTCATCTAAGTGAAGCTACAACGTTGGTTTTATGAAAGAAGAAATGAAGCAGAAGGAACTTTTTATGACATTTCTTGTTGGGTAGAATAGGAATTGAAGAAAAAGATAGATTTAGCAATTACTTTGAATGTAAGTATTATGTTCTTTGTTTAGCTTATTATTTTAATGAAAATTTAGCATAATGTACTAACTCATAATTTTTCAACATTGAAGGTCTTCCCTGTTGATTCATGGC
Organism: Nicotiana sylvestris; assembly: GCF_000393655.2. Taxonomy (NCBI): domain Eukaryota; kingdom Viridiplantae; phylum Streptophyta; class Magnoliopsida; order Solanales; family Solanaceae; genus Nicotiana; species Nicotiana sylvestris. The sequence continues at coordinate 58,709,943 of NC_091059.1, forward strand.
ATTCTAGAGTTGAGGAAGAAGGAATTACTTTCTTGGTGGACTTAAACAAAACAATATGTGATTGTTTTCAGTTTCAATTTGATGAATTACCATGCATACATGCAATTGCAGCTATCGAAAAGTAAAACATCAAGAAGTCCAACTTTTGCTCGCACTTGAACTTAAAGGAATCTTGGCTGAAAACATATGAAAGACAAATACATCCTGTAGGACATACTGATTCTTGGATTGTACCAGAGAGTGTTAAGTCACAAATTATTAAACCTCCAGATTTCAAAGTGCCACCAAGTAGAAGGCAGAAGAAAAGGCATTTTCCAGCTACCGAGTCATAATAGAATAGCTTGTATATATTCTTCGGCAGTCCATCCATTTTCAAGGAAGCATAGAGAGTAATAGATATATACATTTATGTTTATCTACTCTTTTACATTTTTGCTATAAATTGGATTTATTTAGATAATTTTTATTTGAGCAGATGTCCTGAATATTCAAAGTTTCTTTGCGCTTATATGCTTTTTGTTTTTTTTGAGTTCCAAGTTCAAAAGTTAAGGACAGACAGTCCTTAACTTAGAGTTCCATGTTCAAAAGTTAAGGACACTTGGTCCTTAACTTAGAGTTCCATGTTCAAAAGTTAAGGAAACTTCGACCTAAAATTTGAGTTTCAAGTTCAAAAGTTAAGGACACTTGGTCCTGAACTTCAAGCTCCAAGTTCAAAAGTTAAGGACATTTGGTCCTGAACTTCAATTTTCATGTTCAAAAATTAAGGACATTTGGTCCTGAACTTCGATTTTCAAGTTCAAATGTTAAGGACACTTGGTCCTTAACTAATACTTACAAGCTCAATACACTTAGTTTAGCGATTGCAAATGGACAAATCAATACTTGACAGAAACAAAGAAATTAATAACACGATGCCTCCATAGTACTTCTGAACTGTAATTTGGCATAGCTGTGACCAAAAATTATGCTGTGCAAATAAAATAAAAGTGCCTTGTTTACAACAATTTTATACAAAAAATCAACAACAACTAACTTTCTTTACGACTAAACTACAGCTCCTTTGGGCAGCAGGTTTCATTTTCACTATCATAGTCGTCGCCGACATTTTCTGGTGGTGTATCATAACCAGAATTTCTTTTCCACTCTCCATATGCCCAAAGATTTGCTGCAAGTTCTTTTCTAAAGTTTGTCATGTCTTCAGGTTGGAATTTCTCCACATCCTTTCCCATCATCAACAACTTCACATACTTGATTAGGAATGCACTACAATCAGTCCTAAGAAAAATATAAGATATGGAGTCAATTAAACAATATCTTTGATAAAATAAATCTAAAGTACATATAAATTATATGTGATGACCCAAAAGGTCATCACCTATTTTTAAAATAACTTCTGCGTTCCGAGGCCTTAAAACCTCTTTCTGTCTCGCCTCGATTTGCGTGCGTATTCTGGACGCGTAAACAGACCCAGACCCGTGATTTGGGTAAACGGGTCAACATTTTGGGTAAACGGACCCAGACCTGTGATTTGACGGTCCCGGAGGGTCCGTAGGAAAATATGGGACTTGGGCATATGTCCGGAATCGAACTCCAAGGTCCCATGCCTGAGAAATGAATTTTTTAAAGAAAATTGTTTTCTGAAATTATTTATGAGATTGGGAAATGAATTATGATTAGAACTCGATGGTATCGGGCCCATATTTTGGTTTCGATGCCCGGTACAGGTCGTATATGTGATTTAAGATAAGTCTATGAAATTTGGTAAGAAACGGACTTGAAAAGATATGAATCGGATCATTTTTTAGAAAATTAGAAATTTGAAGTTCTTAAGAAAATTTCATGATTTTGATGCTAAATTGCTAGTTGTTGATGCCCGTATGATGTTTTTAGATTGATGTGCATGTTTGGTTGGGAATCCCGAGGGCTCAGGTGAATTTTGGATAGGCCACAGAGTGAAATTTTAACTTAGGGAATTGCTAGTATGCTTCAGGCCTGCAGGCTTCGCATTGTCTCGCAAATGCAAGCTCGCAAATGCGAACAATATATCGCAAATGCAAAGTGTCTGTCGCAAGTGAGACATCTGCCTGGAATCCCCCTTAGTCGCAAATGAGAGACCTCAGTCGCAAATGCGACACTGATTTCGCAAATGCGAACATAACGGAGGTCGGGGTTCGCAATTCTCATACCTACAACCTGCAATTTTTATACTTAGCCGAAAATCAACCTTCCTAGGGCAATTTTTCAAGAACAACTCTTCTTCCAAATTGATTGTAAGTCAATTTTAACTCGTGTCCTTCAATTATTAACATTTTTAAACATGATTCAACTCAAAACCAATGATTTTCATGGGGGAAATTGAGTGTTTTAGGTAGAACCTAGGTTTTTCAAAAATTGGGGATTTGGACCTCGATTTGAGGTCCGATTTCAAAACAAATTATATATTTGGGTTCGTGGGGGAATGGGTAATAAGGTTTTAGTTTGAACCTCGTGTTGTGACCCTGTGGACCCGAGGGCGATTTTTGACTTTTTGGGTAAAACTTTGGAAAACTCATTTTCATGCATTGGGGTTGATTCATTTAGCGTTTATTGATGTAATTAAGTAACTTGTGGCTAGATACGAGCGAATTAGTGGTGGAATCAAGGGGTAAAGCGATAATTGAGATGTGAATTGTGTTCGTGGCATCGAGGTAAATGTTTGGTCTAACCTTAGCTTGAGGGATTAGGAGTTGTGTCCTATTTTCTACTTGTTTCTTGTTGAGTACGACGTATAGGCATGGTGACGAGTATCTATACTTTGGTGTCGAGCATGATCGTGAGTCTTAAATTGTGATTTATTGTGTTCTTGAATAATACTACGGATGCTTAAATTGATGATTTTCTGTATTGAGCAAGGATTATGATTGTTCTCGTGGGAATTACTTATGATTGAGTATTGGTGTTAGCTAAGGTAGTTAGATGTTGGAACAAGTTTGGTTATAGTTGTTTCTCCCTTGCCGGGATGTAGTTATATTGTCGATTCCCTTGCCGGGATAGTGTAGTTCTTTATTGATCCCTTACCGGGACTCTTGTTATGATTGTTGTTGATTGTATATGTGGATCGGGTTGCACGCCGCAACAATATTAAATGTGGATCGGGTTGCACACTGCAACAATGATATATGTGGATCGAGTTGCACCCCACAAAAATATTATATGTGGATCAGGTTTCACGCCGCAATAATATTATATGTGGATTGGATTGCACGCCGGAACAACGATATATGTGGATCGAGTTGCACGACGCAACAATATTATATGTGGATCGGGTTAAACGCCGCAACAGTTTTAAATGATATATGTGGATTGAGTTGCACGCCGCAATAGTGATAAATGATATGGATCGGGTTGCACGCCTCAACAGTGTCATTATATATTGGGATCGGGTTGCACGCCACAAAAAATGTTTATACAAAGTGTTTATAGATTGGATCAAATTTCTTATTGTTTTGACATGAATTCTAAGATGTCTTTATGCCGTTACTCTTGATTTACTGTTGATATTGATACACCCCCACAGTATGTACCCCCCTCCCATCTTTACTTGTTTATTCATGTTTTATTTTTTGCTGTATATTATATAACTGCACAGGTTCATTTGGTAGTCTGGTCCTAGCCTCGTCACTACTTCGCCGAGGTTAGGCTAGGCACTTACCAACACATGGGGTTGGTTGTGCTGATACTACACTCTGCACTCTGTGCAGATCCTGGAGCAGCTCTTGGACCATAGCATTTAGGTGACTACCTTCAGTCCACACGAAGATCCAAGGTAGATCTACAAGTTTCCGCAGGCCCTGGCATCTCCTCTATCCTTTTATTTCCTGTTTCATTTCTTTGATCAATCTATCTTTATTTTCAGACTTTATATTTAGCACTCTTAGATCATCTGTGGTACTGTGACACCAGTTCTAGGTGATTAAGGCTTAAAGAGTTGTATTAGATTCATATTTCAGATATTTTACTACATTTCTTCTGCTTAATAAAATTTCCGCTGTTTTTTTCACATTATTGCTTTATAAATGCTAAAAGGGTATAAAAATGGATAAAAGTAATATGTTCAATAATTGGCTTGCCTAGCTCACATTTGTAGGCGCCATCACGACTCTCAAGGGTGGGAAATCCGGGTCGTAACAAGTTGGTATCAGAGCTCTAGGTTACATGGGTCTCACAGTTCACAGACAGGCTTAGTAGAGTCTTAGGGATCGGTATGAAGACGTCTGTATTTATCCTCTAGAGGCTACAGAGTTAGGAAAAACTTCACATTTATTCCTTCCTATCGTGCGGTTTGGTTTCTCAATGCTGATTAAATTTCTACTATATTTTTTCGCAGATGGTGAGAACACGCGCTTCCTCATCCACTGACTAGCAACCTAAGCCCCCAGCAGCAGCTCGCATGAGGGGTAGAGGGAAAGGCCGAGGTCGAGGGCATTCTAGAGGCCGAGGTAGGGGCAGAGGTCAACCCAGAGCAGAAGCACCATCGGCGGAGCCTTAGTTTGACTTTGATGATGAGTTTCCGGCCCCGACAGTTTTGGTGGGCTCAGCTCAGGTCCTAGAGGGGTTTATTGCTCCCCCAGTACTCCAAGACACTCTGGTCTGTCTAGTGGGCCATATGGAGAGTGTCACCCGGGCTTGCTTCATGTAGCACCAACCATCTCTCAGGCTGGAGGAGGAGCCCAGACTCCTACTACTTGCACTCCGGAGTAGGTAGCTCCCCAGTTTCAGACTCTAGTAGTTTAGCCAGTTGGAGCAGTTCAATCGGGTGTGGTAGCTTAGACCGGTGATGGAGCAACTATGTTTGCTGATGCTTTGTGGAGATTGGACATGTTCACCAAGCTCTTCACTACTACCTTCAGCAGTGCATCTTCTAAGGATCCCCAAGATTATCTAGACAGCTGTCATGAGGTTCTTAGGAACATGGGGATAGTTGAGACCAATGGGGTCGATTTTGCTACCTTTCGCTTGTCGGGATCCACCAAGACTTGGTGGAGAGACTATTGTTTGGCTAGACCAGCCGGATCACCAGCCTTGACTTGGGAGTAGTTTACTCAGTTATTTCTGGAGAAGTTTCTCCCCATCACTCAGAGAGAGGCCTATCAGAGGCAGTTTGAGCGTCTCCAGCAGGGTTCTATGACTGTTACTCAGTATGAGACCAGATTCATCGACTTGGCTCGTCATGCTCTTATCATACTTCCCACCGAGAGAGAGAGAGGATGAGGAGGTTCATCGAGGGACTTATCCAGCCTATTCGACTTCAGATGGCCAAGGAGATTGGGAGTGAGATTTCTTTCCAGGAGCCGACCAATATGGCCAGGAGAGTTGAGATGGTTTTATCGCAAGGAGGTGGTCAGGGGTCTAACAAGAGGCCTTGTCATTTCGGCCGATTCAGTGATACCTCATCTGGAGGCAGATATTCATATGGTAGAGGCCATCCTCCTAGGCCTTTTCAGTCAGCACTTCAGGTTTCTCACGGTGCTTCAGGTGGCCGTAGTTCTCATATGCAGTATTCTGATCAACAGACCTACAGTGCACCACCAGCTCCTATCAGTGCATTGCCGCTTCACAGTTTCCAGGGTCGTCAGCCCCAGCAGCCGAGGGCTTGTTTTACTTGTGGTGACATGAGGCACATTGCTAGATATTGCCCTCGAGCACTGGCAGTTCTTAGCAACAGGGTTCCCATGCTATGGTTCAGGCACTAGGTGTTCCACAGCCCGCCCAGCCAGCTAGAGGTGGGGGTAGAGGTGTTAGAGGTGGAGGTAGAGGTATTAGAGGTGGAGCTCAGGCTGCTAGAGGTAGAGGCCAGCCAGCAACAGGCCATCCTTGAGATGTAATTCAGGGTGGTGGGGCCCAGCCGCGATATTATGCTCTTCCAGCTTGGCCCGATGCTGAGGCTTTCGATGCAGTTATCACAAGTACTGTTCTGGTTTGTAGCAGAGATGCTTCAGTTTTATTTGATCCGGGATCTACATACTCCTATGTGTCATCTTATTCTGCCCTGTATTTGGTCATGCCTAGTGATTCTTTGAGTGCTCCTATTTATGTGTCTACACTGGTGGGTGATTCTATTGAGGTAGATCAAGTCCATCGTTCATGTATAGTTGTGATTGGGGGTCTTGAGACTCGTGTAGATTTGCTTCTTCTGGACATGGTTGATTTCGATGTCATATTGGGGATGGACTATTTATCACCTTACCACGCTATCTTGGATTGTCCTGCAAAGACTGTGACCTTAGCCTTACCGATTTTACCTCGTTTAGAGTAAAGATGGACTCATGGTCATTCTACCCGCAGTGTTATCTCGTATGTGAAGGCTCGGCGTATGGTCGAGAAGGGGTGTTTGGCCTATTTGGCCTATGTTCATGATTCTAGTACTAAGATTCCCTCTATTGATTCTGTGCCCATGGTTCGTGAGTTCCCTGAGGTATTTTCTTCAGACAAGTCAGGTATGCCACCCGACAAGGATATTGACTTCTGCATTGATTTGGCTCCGGGCACTCAGCCCATTTCTATTCCGCCGCATCGTATGGCCCCGCCTGAGTTGAAGGAGTTGAAGGATTAGCTACAAGACTTGCTTGAGAAGGGTTTCATTAGACCTAGTGTTTTGCCTTGGGGTACGCCGGTGTTGTTTGTTAAGAAGAAGGACGGATCGATGAGAATGTGTATTGATTACTGGCAGTTGAACAAGGTTACAATCAAGAATAAGTATCCATTGCCGAGGATTGATGATTTGTTTGATCAGCTTCAGGGTGGCAAGGTACGAAGATTGACTTGAGATCTGGCTACCATCAGTTGAGGATTAGTGTAAGCACGTGATTTTTGCCCTATATGAGAATTACTCCCAAAAAAATTCAAAAATAAAATGATTTTCCTTGGTGTGCAATTTTGTGATATTTTGTGATATTTTTGAATAATTATTTATGTTTGTCTATGCATGTTTATTTGTTAAATTAATAAAAATACAAAAATATGTCGCATTTTGCATGTAGAATTTAATTCTACAATTGTTAGTAATTAAGTTTGTTTTACAAAAAATAAAAATTACAAAAATAGGCATCGTTTGCATTTTTAGCATTTAATGTCCAAATATACAATTTTATGCTTAATTATTACTTAATTGTGCGTTAATTGTTATTGGGAGTTAATTTGCGCTTTTATAACTTAATTTAGTTCTTAATAATAATTTAAGTATTTTTATAATTTAGTTTTAGAAAAATAAAAGAAGAAAAGAGAGCAAAAATATAAAGAAAGTCGGAATTGGGCCTCTTCTTCGATTACAAGCCACAGGCCCAAAAAATGGCCCAATCTTCCCAAACGACCCAGTCCATTTCGAACTGGGTCGACCCAGTCCATAACCCAACATCCTATTATCTTACATTTTACAAAAAAACAAAACAAATAAAAAAAAGGAAGAAGAAAACCCTAAAATTAATCCCATCCGCCCCCCTCCTCTCTCTCTCGTCTTCTCCCCAAACGACCCCCAACCTCAAGTAGCCATGGCTGCTCCCCCCCCCACGCAGTCGGCCAAGCTTCCAAGCAAACCCCACTCCACATTCGTCACCTCCGAACAACCCCTCACCGCCGGACATAACCCCAAACGACCACAGTCCTTCAACACCAAAGCTCCACCACGAAACATGTCGTCGTCCGCTGCTTCATCTCCTTCTTCTTCGTCCAACTGTCCCAGCCCCATCCGCCATTGATGAAGCTCGTCGAGCTCAAGCTTGAGCTCAGGTTTCCATGGCTAGTGCTTCCAGCGCTGCCACTGCTGCGTCTTCGTCGAGCTCCAACTGAACGTGGCTATTTCTTCTTCTTCACCTCATACTGTCATGAGCGTTCCGCTGCTCCATCGCCATTTCTTCCACTGTTACATTCAGTCGACGACGACGAACAACTCGTCGACCACTGCTTCCGCGTCTGCTTCTGCCTTCTGCTTCATCTTCTCCATCCAAACAACCACACTGCACCCCTGCTCTTCCTCTCTCATTCTCACCAGCGAGTTAAGGCCAGAATCCGGCCAGCCACCGAACCCCCATGATTTCCTCCTCCAGACAGACTCCTTTTCTTGAAGAATATATATAAAAAATAATAACAAAAAGAGAAGATTGGAAAAGCTGGTCTGATTTCTACTGCTTTGGTTAAAAAATTTCTGGTGGATTGAGCCAAAAATTTCGTTTGGTTGGCGTCAAATTAGCTGAGTTTGATCGTCTGGATTTCAGACCTTTATTTGGTCTCAGTATCCATTGATTTCCTGTTTTAGGTAAGTTACACTCGTCTGTAATCACTTATTGAATTTATGACTGGAACATGAGTTTGTTTATGCTAAATTACTGTTTCTACTTATGTTTTCGAAATGGTATGTTCAATTTGAAATCATTTGTCATCTTAGTTGAGATTTGCTTTTAGTGCTGACTGTTAGAGATATTGATTCAATTTGTGGTTTGAAGTTCATTTTTAATCCAGTAATTTAATTTGAGTTTGTTTTGGTTTTTTTGATTTGTTGGTTTAATTTGAATCATGCATTTTGTCGTTTGTATTGTTGTTTCCTTGCTAATCTATTTTTGGTCTGAGTTAACCAGGATTGGTTCCCAATATGGTTAATTCATTCACATTAATTTGATGTTGTTCATGTTGTTCATGTTGTTCATATGATTTGTTGATGAACATTGTTAGAAATTGGTCATATTTGCTATATTTTGGTTGAAATTGATTAAATGAAGTGTTTATAGCTGATGGGGGTAGTTTGGTAATTTGCAGTACGTTCAGGGGTAGTTTGGTAATTTCAATAAGGGCAGAGGGGTATATTTGGAATTTAATTTCTGAATAATTATTTATTTTGAATGTTCTTTCCATTAAAATTAAGATAATATTAAAGTAATTAAGCATGAGGGACAAAATGTAATGGGGTGTGGGTGATATAGTTGTTTAATATAAATGGGGGACAAGACAAAGTGTAGTGGAGGGGAATATGTTAATTGTTTATGGTAGGCATGGGGGACAAAATGTAATGGGTGGGTGGGGTTGATATATTTATTTAATGTAATGGGGGTGAGTGGGAAGATAATGGGTTTGGTAGGAGAAAGTGATTGATTTTAATTGAGTTTGGGAATGTGTTATATATAGAGAGGTCTTGATACAAAAGATTGAAAAATAAGAAATAGGAGATAATAGAGAGGAATCTGAAAAAGAGAAGAGAAAAACGAATCTTAAGAGGAGAGAAGAAGAGAATACAGAAGAAAATTTTAATAGAGAGGAAATTCCGAAAAATACTAAGACTTCAGAAAATAAAAAGAAAAACATTCTGGAAATTAGAAGAGAGAGTAGTACACACCTGATAAATATTCTGATATACGGGTTTAGAAACTAAGGGTTAAACATTAATTAGCCTTTTCAAATCTGAAAATTCCCTTGGTTTCTGTCCGTTGTTTGTTGATAGTGTTTCTGGATTTTATTTTGATTTTCAAATCTGTCACTGAGATTTCTGTTGACTGGATTGCTGGTTATTATTGTTGTTGCTGTGTTACGTACTGCGTGGCTGACTTTCTTCTTATATTGGCAATACCAGGTACACAACTGTAATTTTGGCCTTTTGTAAGCTGAAAGTGAAGAATGGAAGTTTAAATTTTTAATTTAGTTTTTTTTATTAATTGCATTTAGATTATTCATGTATTATTATTCTGTAAATCACTGTCATTTGGCATAACTAGGCATGTTATAGCGATTTATTAAATAACGCCTTAACCGGATTATTAGGAAGTATATTTAAGCCTGATTACTAATTAAAACTGTTTAATAATCAAAATAGAAGAAATAACGTAAAAACGGCGTTATTGAATCAGTTTGGAAAAAATTGACTAAGTTCCTTATTCATAAGGTTTATTGTCAACGTTAAGTTAATCGGAATCATGTAGTTAATTTCAGTTAAAACATGAATTAGTTTGCGAATCAAGTATTAGGACATGATGTGAATTAAAACAAGGTTAGTTAAGGATAAATTATTTAATTTTTAGAAATACGGTTTAGTAATCAAGATTATTTCTAATTTTCAGTATTTGTAAATAATTAATTTCAATAGCTCAAATCATCTAACAATGTGATTTAATTGACTATGGGATAATTAGTTTTTTATTTTAAAAAAAAAAATATAATACAATAAAATATTTTGACAATTCCATGCTGTATTTATAATTAATATTTTTAGTAATATTACTTTCCGTTAATATTTGTTTTAAACTAGTATTTAATATGTTATTTGTAAGTATGTAGAGATTGATTTTATATTAGTAATAATAAAAGTAGTCATTAAAAGATATTCATAAAATAAGGGAGGATTTCGCCAAAAATAAATAAATAAAAACAATACAAAAATTTGCAGGGTCCTCCAATCTTATTTATTTATTTTTTTTAAAAAAAATATTTAGATTACGGGATGAGCCATTTAGTAAATTTCACAGTCCTACCTAACAATTTAATAACGTGTAGTATTTTGGGCGCGTATTTAATATAGTTATTTTCTTAAATACGGGTGTGCATTTATGTAACCCAAATCCCGATCTTGACGAAGTCAAAATGCATCAACAAATCACGTGTACACTGGTTGTGACGTGGTCCGAGATGTTTTTTCACGACGTTGCAATTCTTGTATAAAATAATAATAAGAATAATGATAAAAGCGGTTTAATGCTAAATTTGCACATGAGCTCATAATTGTATAAAAATCAGATATTTAAGCCAAATATGACAGTTGAGCGACCGTGCTAGAACCACGAAACTCGGGAATGCCTAACACCTTCTCCCGGGTTAACAGAATTCCTTATCCGGATTTCTGGTTCGCGGACTGTAATACAGAGTCATTCTTTTCCTCGATTCGGGATTAAATTGGTGACTTGGGACACCCTTAAATCTCCCAAGTGGCGACTCTGAAATAAATAAACAAATCCCGTTTCAATTGTCCTTTAATTAGAAAAACTCCTTGCGCCCCTCGCGGGGGCGGAAAAAGGAGGTGTGACAGCTCTGGCGACTCTGCTGGGGACTAAAAGACCCAGAACCGCTGGTTCAGGGTTCAAGAATTCGAGCTTAAAAAAATTGTTATAGTTGGCTTTATTTATTATCTGATTTTTACATGATATATGCCTAATGTGCTAAATGAGGCTTTTACCGCTTTAATATTATATGAATTGTGTATATAAAACTGCTACGAAACCCTTCTTCTTTCTGAGTCTTCTGAATTTATGGTGTACACGTGCGCGTGGCCCACCTTTCTGTTAGAAGTTATACCAAATAAGACGAAGTTGGGACAAGTAACTAGGCCGGGTAGACTTTCGTGCTCCCGGTACGTTGCCCCGACTTCGGCTCAAGCTGTCCACTTGGGTAAGCCAGGGCTAGAACAATATACCTCAGGTTTTTCACTTAGAATAACTCAGCTTCATGCCGGATCCCTAGTAGGAACGCTTATTTGCATCATGTTGCATTTGACTTAGGGGACTCAACACAGGGGTTAGGTCCGTCTAGGACTAGCAACCTGATATGAAAGGACCATCCTGATGCATCCTATTTGTTTTCCGTGCATTTATTTGTCTCGCGCCTGCATGCTGACCGGTGTTTGAATATTAGGAATATTGAAATTGATAAAAAAAGAAATAGCGGTTAGAGAATTGATTGTTTAATTTTGAAAAAAAAAATCCAATGCCCAAATACTGTCAAAACTCTGCCGAAATTTTGAGAAAATGAAAAAAAAATGTTTTATTAGTTTGTTTTACTAAAAAGCAAAGGAAAAATAGAAGAAAAAAAAAGTCGTTGTTCTGTCTTATTTTTTTTTTTTTTAAAATAAAAAAATATAAAAGGGAAAATAGTTTGTTTTCCCCTGAAAATGACAATGAAAAAGAGTCTTACTTTTAAAATGGTTTTTATTTTTTATTTTTTATTTGTTTCTGAAAATGCCAAAATGAAAATGAAAAGAGTCGTGCTTTGAAAGTGGTTTTGTTATTTGTTGCTGAAAAAGAAAAAAAATCCTGTTTTAAAATAGTTCGGTTAATTGGCCCGAACTACGCGGGTTTGGTTCTTACCGGATGTGAGATACGTAGGCAACCCTCATCGGGTCCAACCCCCCCCTTTTTGCTAAAATAGCCAAAAATCAATAAATAAATAAAACGTGTCAAAATTTTAATTTTGTCATAAATAAGTCGGGACGGTGTTCAACCTCCCCTTTTGCTAAAAAATAGCCAAAAAAAATATGTCAAATTTAATTGTCATAAAGAAGTCGGGTGACGCTGTTTTATCAAGACATAGCCGAATGTTCCCGAAAGGGACGCCGAAAGGCTGACTTTGCATAAACAACCACTTTTTGGGTCATGTTTAAGATTTGGTCCAGTTGACCCACACAGCCTTAAAAATCTTCGTCCCCGAGACGTTGAAAGGCCGTGTTTGCAATATTGAGTTTGCTAATTTGAAAAACGATAAAAAGAGTCATGAATAAGTCGGGTGATGCTGTTTTGTCAAAACATAGCTGAATGTTCCCAAAAGGGACGCCGGAAGGCTGACTTTGCATAAACAACCACCTTTTGTCATGTTTAGGATTTTGGTCCAGTTGACCCACACAGCCTTAAAAAATCTTCGCCCCCGAGGCGCTGAAGGGCTGTGTTTGCAACACCCGGTTTTTATTGCAATTTGAAAAAAAAAGAGTCAACGGTCAGGTGAATACCGTTTGTTTTTTTTAGTCAAAATAAGTCGAGCCAGCTTCGGTCGCGTCTTAAACTATTCTTGCCAAAATAGCCTTAGAGTATCTTTCAGTTGTCGAAAGGTTATTTTCGTAAAAGAACTGACAAGTTTGTAAAGTGTCAAAATAATCCTCCCCGGCCTCAAAATTCATGTGAGATTTGGAAGGGGCCACATTTGCATTTGTTGCGTTTGTCAAACGGGGAAAGGAAGCTGACCTTTTTGTTTCGAGGTTATAAATCTTTAATTAGAATATGTGGGTTGTTTGATTTTCGAGTATGTAGGTCATCTTCAAACTTTTGAAACCCAGTTTGTTTTAATATGAAAATTGAAAAAATGTGTTTAGTATTGTTTATCTTTTATTGGTCCGAACTACGCAGGGTCTGATTCATTCGGGGTCATGATACGTAGGCAATCTCCATAAGATTCGACCACAACAAAAAATGAAAAAAATGAAAAAAAAATCGAAAAAAAAGAAAAGAAAAAATGAAGAAAAAAAAAATCGAAAAAAAGAAAGGAAAAAAAAATGAAAAAAAATGAAAAAAAGAGAGGAAAAGATGTTATTAATAATGGGGACCGACGGAGTCCATTCTAACCTGTTTCGCTTTGAATCACAAAGAAAGTTAAGGTGGTTGGTTTGTGGTAAGCCGGAAATACAAGACCCAGAAGCACACTTTGCAGGGATCAGGCCTGATAACAGAAGCACTCGAATCCTATTGGGACTTGTTGACTAAAGTTGATGATATTGAAGTTGGCAATGATCTGGGCAATACTGATGTGAAGCTCAGTGGCTGAGATGCCAGTTTTGATAAAATGGGAGGACGCTCCGTTCCTTGGTTAGCAGGAGAGAAGTTTTTGGTGGCTTATTTTGTTGTCATTTCTGTTGTCCGGATTATTCTTAGGGTTGTAATCCGAATATTGTCTTGTGTCAAACCTTCTTATCTTTCCAAGTTTGTCATATCAGTTTGTTTAAGTTTTGTCAAGGCTGTGTTAGGATTTTATTCTGGTTGTTTTGTTTGTTTTATTATTCAAACCATTTCGCCGGTAGTCTAATACAAAAGCCGGTCTTTTATTGTTTCCAGTCATCTTTTTGTTTAGTCCTTTTATCATTTTTGTTCAGCGCCGATTCTCGTGACATGACATGCGCACACAGTTTGGGCCTAATCTTAAAAGTTAATCATAAAACTCTTGGAAGGTGATCAAAGCATTTAAAGGAAATAAGAACTGTTTGAGATTATTTGAAGCCCGAGTCATGTGGAACTGGGGCAAGTAAAACATAAAGAAAACCGTTAAATGCAAGATTCGACAAATTGGCATGAGGGTCGTTCATGAGAATGAGAGTGTCGCCCAGCAGTGCTTTAGAAATGACAAATGAAAAAGCAAGTGTTTAACACAATTGTCAAGTCCAGCACCATCGGAAGAGACTATAAATCTATGATCAATTGTGTTGTTTGCACTTGGCATGTTTTGAAGACTGGAATGACGAAGACATTTTGTTCTGCTACCTAAACACTTTATCCTTCGTTACCCCTTTTGAGCCTTATTTATTTTCTTTCATACCCCTCATTCGGAATCAATAGCAACGACTAGGAAATACGAGCCTGGAAGGTAAAGAAAAAAAATCAAAAAAAAAACGAAAAAAAAATAAGAAGAGAAAAATGATAACAAAAAAACAAAAGAAAGTCAAATGAAAAAAGAGGAATTAGGAACTACGTTTGACCTGATTCCTCAAGGAGGATACGTAGGCGCTTCACGGCTCGGTCATATGGTGCATAGTATCCATAGTGTGCATGGTGTAATAAAAAGTAAAAAAAAAATTAATTATAAATAAATAATCCCCAAGCAAGAAACTGGGGCAAGGGTTGCGCTTATGGTAAGCAAAAAAATTGGTTCCAAATGTTGTAATTTTTAACCCCAATTTTTTTTTTTTGAGCCTTTAATACCCTTTCTTTCTAACCTATCCAAAAACCCACATTACGGTCCAAAGAAAGACCTTCTGACCAGTCTGCAAAAGATGCCAAGTCATACAAATGAGAGTCTTACCGGTGAACATAACATTCTGTTCTACAGCAGAAAGGACTCTAATCTCCAGCAGAGAGAGTCATACCGGCAACACTCCAAAATCCCCAGCTGGAAAGTGATACAAATGAGAGAGTCTTATCGGTGAAAATCTTCACGGACACCATAAGACGATGAAAGCTGAGAGAAAAACCAAAATGAGAGAGGCTTGATAGTGAAAACCCTTCGGGCACTACAAGTCGAATAAGATTGGGAATCAGATGGGGGATAGTCAAGGGAAGATCTTGAAAGACGATTGACGACAGAGGATAGGCCACATATGCATGTCATGACCATTAGAGTCGGTGTCTGCATTTGATAGATTTTTATTTATAGTTTCTTTTGTTAAAGAGTCATATTTTTCATTTGTCTTTTATCCTGTTCCTTTTTATCTTTCTCCTTTCATAGAAAAATTCCCTAGTAGAGTCTGTTTGGTCAGAACCAGTGGGAAATGACTTCAAAATAGTCCATCAGCTTTCCAATTATGCAAGACGAGATCTGACTAGTACATCCAAGTGATATAATCAGCAAGGAACAAGCGCAAGGCCAGTGTCAAGAAAGATATCCCCAACAAAAGGGAATTGACAAAAGGATTGACGAGTATCAAGAGGGATACCCTTGCCGAAATCAAAGGTTATAAACCTCAAGGCCAAGGACCGTGGACAAATTAAGGAGAGCAATGAGCATGATTTGGGAAATTCATGCGAGACTAAAAGGTCAGGGAAATGCTAGTTTCCGAGCTATGCCACAAAAGAAGAGGGATATCCCCAGCGGAAAGGGATTATCCCCAGCAAATAATATCACCCCCAACAAGTTGTGGAGCGCAGAGCAAGGAAGGAGAAAGGGAAAACCATCCCAATAGGAGTATCACAACCAACCACTACGTTTTAAACTAACAAATTTTGTTTGATTTGAAACAGGTAAAGGAAATGGCATTGATGACAGAAATGCATGCCCTAAGGGAGATTGTCAAAATGGGGCAGAAAATTTTCCTTTCATTTGAAAATTTTTCTGGAAGTCAGGTACCCATTCGAGGAAGAATAAAGATAATACCAGTCTCAAGGGAAGTGGTCTTTGAACCAGTGTTGCCCCAACATAATAAGTTTCAACGGAGGAAGTTATCCCCAGCAGACAGAACAAAGGGATGACACTTGTGCTCAGAAAAGTAAAGAGCCATTATCATCCCCAGCAGCTTCCAGAAGAATGAAGCATCGATTTGAAGGGATAAAATTCCCCAGCAGCGTTATCCTCAACAACATTATCCCAAGAAGATAACACTTTTATCCCCAGCAGTGTTGAGAGAAACAAAAAAAAAGAAAAAAAAAAGAAAAAAAAAATTGAAGGAGGGGAAGAAAGGAGACTCCCACAGTGGTATTATCCCCAACAAGCAAGAACAAAGCAGCGCAAAGGTAAAAGAAAAGAAAAGAAGAAATTACGAAGGTAAGTTTCTCAAATCATTGATCTTTACATTTTCCTCCTAGGATAAAAGTCCTAATCTGATGAATTTCCCTCCCGATACAATCTTGGTCCGATGAAATTTTTTCTCCCAAGATAAGATATCAAATCTTAGTCCGATGAATTTTTCTCCTAAGATATCAAATCTTAGTCCGATGAATCTTTCTCCTAAGATAGAAATCTTAGTCCGATGAAATTTTCTCCTAAGATATCAAATCTTAGTCCGATGAATCTTTCTCCTAAGATCACAACAAAATGGACCTAGTTTGACGATTTATCTCCTAGAGTCAAAATCTTGGTCCGATGGAATCTTTCTCCCAAGATAATATAATAAAATCTTAGTCGGATGAATCTTCTCCTAGGATCAAAATCTAGTCTGATGAATTTTCTCCTAGGATAATTTGAAAAAGAAGAAGTTTGAATTTTAAAAAAAAGGAGTCATGTTTTAGTTTTCTTAAGATTATCAATATTCAGTTGTTGTTGAGGTCAGGAGCCCGCCTGGAGAACGGAGGCTGAATTATTTTTAAAAAAGTTGTTGTCAAAGTCAGGAGCCCACCTGAAGAAAGGAAAGGCGTTTTATTTTTATTTTTTAAAAAAAAGTTGTTAAAATCTCGCCAGCCAAAGAAAGGAATGGCATTTTTGAAAAGTTGTTGAAGTCAGGAGCCCCCCTGAAGAACAGAATGGCGATTTATTGGTTGAAGTCAGGAGTCCCTCAGAAGAACAGAATGGCATTTTATTGTTTGAAGTTAGAAGCTCGCCTGAAGAAAGGAAAGGCGTTTTATTTTTAAAAAAAAGTTGTTGAAATCTCGCCAACCTAAGGAAAGGAATGGCATTTTTAAAGTTGTTGTTGAAGTCAGGAGCCCTCCTGAAAAATAGAATGGCGATTTATTGGTGGAAGTCAGGAGCCCCCCTGAAGAACAGAATGGCAATTTATTGGTGGAAGTCAGGAGCCCCCCTGAAGAACAGAATGGCGATTTATTGGTTGAAGTCAGGAGCCCCCCTGAAGAACAGAATGGCGTTTTATTGTTTGAAGTCAGAAGCTCGCCTGAAGAAAGGAAAGGCGTTTTATTTTTAAAAAAGTTGTTGAAATCTCGCCAACCTAAGGAAAGGAATGGCATTTTTAATGTTGTTGTTGAAGTCAGGAGCCCCCCTGAAGAACAGAATGGCGATTTATTGGTGGAAGTCAGGAGCCCCCCTGAAGAACAGAATGACGATTTATTGGTTGAAGTCAGGAGCCCCCTGAAGAACAGAATGGCGATTTATTGTTTGAAGTCAGGAGCCCCCCTGAAGAACAGAATGACGATTTATTGGTTGAAGTCAGGAGCCCCCCGAAGAACAAAATGACGTTTTATTGTTTGAAGTCAGAAGCTCGCCTGAAGAAAGGAAAGGCGTTTTATTTTTAAAAAAGTTATTGAAATCTCGCCAACCTAAGGAAAGGAATGGCATTTTTAAAGTTGTTGTTGAAGTCAGGAGCCCCCCTGAAGAACAGAATGGCGATTTATTAGTGGAAGTCAGGAGCCCCCCTGAAGAACAAAATGGCGATTTATTGGTGGAAGTCAGGAGCCCCCCTGAAGAACAGAATGACGATTTATTGGTTGAAGTGAGAAGCCCCCCCTGGAGAACAGAATGGCGATTTATTGGTTGGATTCAGGAGCCCCCCTGAAGAACAGAATGGCAATTTATTGGTTGAAGTCAGGAGCCCGCCTGAAGAGAGGAAAGGCGTTTTATTTTTAAAAGTTGTTGAAATCTCGCCAACCTAAAAAAAGGAATGGCATTTTAAAGTTGTTGGCTGAAGTCAGGAGCCCCCTGGAGAATAGAATGGCAATATATTGGCTGAAGTTAGGAGCCCCCCTGAAGAACAGAATGACGATTTGTTGGTTGAAGTAAGGAGCCCCCCTGAAGAACAGAATGACGATTTATTGGTTGAAGTCAGGAGCCCGCCTGAAGAGAGGAATGGCGTTTATTTTTAAAGTTTTTGTTGAAGTTGGGAGCCCGCCCATAGAACAGAGGCATACATTTCAGTCTTTAGATTTCAAGAGTTGAAGTTGGGAGCCCGCCCATAGATTTCAGTATTAATTTTCAAGTGTTGAAGTTGGGAGCCCGCCCATAGAATAGAGGCATACATTTCAGTCTTTTCATTTCAAGCGTTGAAGTTGGGAGCCCGCCCATAGAACAGAGGCATACATTTCAGTCTTTACATTTCAAGAGTTGAAGTTGGGAGCCCGCCCATAGAACAGAGGCATACATTTCAGTATTAATTTTCAAGTGTTGAAGTTGGGAGCCCGCCCATAGAACAGAGGCATACATTTCAGTCTTTTCATTTCAAGCGTTGAATTTTGGAGCCCGCCCATAGAACAGAGGAATACATTTCAGTCTTTTCATTTCAAGTGTTGAAGTTGGGAGCCCGCCCATAGAACAGAGGCATACATTTCAGTCTTTTCATTTCAAGTATTGAAGTTGGGAGCCCGCCCATATAACAGAGGAATACATTCAGCATTAATTTTCAAGTATTGAAGTTGGGAGCCCGCCCATACAACAGAGGAATCTATTTCAAGATCAAATCAGAAGACAATAAAACAGAGGGTTACAACAGGAATCCCCAGCAGGAAACAATAAAAATCCCCAGCACCGTGAAGCAGAAGGTTGCAATAAGAGGTCCCAGCACAAACTCAAGTGCATGTGTCAAAAGGAAGAAAAGCATCGGAAGAAAAGCACCGGAAGAAACGCAAGCAGACAAGAAAGCAAGGCAATAAGAACAAATTGCAGTCTAGCCTAGCTTCTTGTTTTCTTTTAAGCACGGTGTAACAAGGAGATCGGTAAGCAGTGGTAATAGCATGCAACAACAGTAACATTGCAGTCCCACGGTAGTCCCAGCTACCAAAACTTCCCGAACTACATTGACCTGATTCCTGTTTAGCCCAGGATATGTAGGAAACCTTTGAAGCAAAGGTTCGGTCAAATCTTTTTCAAAAAAATGCTTCACACGGAGTACTCGGATGGGCAAAAATCGCTCGCTTTATCTTTGCACGAAAACCCTTCGTGTCTCCGGGCAAAGAGGGGCAGCTGTAAGCACGTGATTTTTGCCCTATATGAGAATTACTCCCAAAAAATTCAAAAATAAAATGATTTTTCTTTGGTGTGCAATTTTGTGATATTTTGTGATATTTTGAATAATTATTTGTATTTGTCTGTGCATGTTTATTTGTTAAATTAATAAAAATACAAAAATATGTCGCATTTTGCATGTAGGATTTAATTCTACAATTGTTAGTAATTAAGTTTGTTTTACAAAAAATAAAAATTACAAAAATAGGCATCGTTTGCATTTTTAGCATTTAATGTCCAAATATACAATTTTATGCTTAATTATTACTTAATTGTGCGTTAATTGTTATTGGGAGTTAATTTGCGCTTTTATAACTTAATTTAGTTCTTAATAATAATTTAAGTATTTTTATAATTTAGTTTTAGAAAAATAAAAGAAGAAAAGAGAGCAAAAATATAAAGAAAGTCGGAATTGGGCCTCTTCTTCGATTTCAAGCCACAGGCCCAAAAAATGGCCCAATCTTCCCAAACGACCCAGTCCATTTCGAACTGGGTCGACCCAGTCCATAACCCAACATCCTATTATCTTACATTTTACAAAAAAACAAAACAAATAAAAAAAAGGAAGAAGAAAACCCTAAAATTAATCCCATCCGCCCCCCCTCCTCTCTCTCTCGTCTTCTCCCCAAACGACCCCCAACCTCAAGCAGCCATGGCTGCTCCCCCCCCCCACGCAGCCGGCCAAGCTTCCAAGCAAACCCCACTCCACGTTCGTCACCTCCGAACAACCCCTCACCGCCGGACATAACCCCAAACGACCACAGTCCTTCAACACCAAAGCTCCACCACGAAACATGTCGTCGTCCGCTGCTTCATCTCCTTCTTCTTCGTCCAACTGTCCCAGCCCTATCCGCCATTGATGAAGCTCGTCGAGCTCAAGCTTGAGCTCAGGTTGCCATGGCTAGTGCTTCCAGCGCTGCCACTGCTGCGTCTTCGTCGAGCTCCAACTGAACATGGATATTTCTTCTTCTTCACCTCATGCTGTCATGAGCGTTCCGCTGCTCCATCGCCATTGCTTCCACTGTTACATTCAGTCGACGACGACGAACAACTCGTCGACCACTGCTTCCGCGTCTGCTTCTGCCTTCTGCTTCATCTTCTCCATCCAAACAACCACACTGCACCCCTGCTCTTCCTCTCTCATTCTCACCAGCGAGTTAAGGCCAGAATCCGGCCAGCCACCGAACCCCCGTGATTTCCTCCTCCGGACAGACTCCTTTTCTTGAAGAATATATATAAAAAATAATAACAAAAAGAGAAGATTGGAAAAGCTGGTCTGATTTCTACTGCTTTGGTTAAAAAAATTCTGGTGGATTGAGCCAAAAAATTCGTTTGGTTGGCGTCAAATTAGCTGAGTTTGATCGTCTGGATTTCAGACCTTTATTTGGTCTCAGTTTCCATTGATTTCCTGTTTTAGGTAAGTTACACTCGTCTGTAATCACTTATTGAATTTATGACTGGAACATGAGTTTGTTTATGCTAAATTACTGTTTCTACTTATGTTTTCAAAATGGTATGTTCAATTTGAAATCATTTGTCATCTTAGTTGAGCTTTGCTTTTAGTGCTGACTGTTAGAGATATTGATTCAATTTGTGGTTTGAAGTTCATTTTTAATCCAGTAATTTAATTTGAGTTTGTTTTGGTTTTTTTGATTTGTTGGTTTAATTTGAATCATGCATTTTGTCGTTTGTATTGTTGTTTCCTTGCTAATCCATTTTTGGTTTGAGTTAACCAGGATTGGTTCCCAATATGGTTAATTCATTCACATTAATTTGATGTTGTTCATGTTGTTCATATGATTTGTTGATGAACATTGTTAGAAATTGGTCATATTTGCTATATTTTGGTTGAAATTGATTAAATGAAGTGTTTATAGCTGATGGGGGTAGTTTGGTAATTTGCAGTACGTTCAGGGGTAGTTTGGTAATTTCAATAAGGGCAGAGGGGTATTTTTGGAATTTAATTTCTGAATAATTATTTATTTTGAATGTTCTTTCCATTAAAATTAAGATAATATTAAAGTAATTAAGCATGGGGGACAAAATGTAATGGGGTGTGGGTGATATAGTTGTTTAATATAAATGGGGGACAAGACAAAGTGTAGTGGAGGGGAATATGTTAATTGTTTATGGTAGGCATGGGGGACAAAATGTAATGGGTAGGGTTGATATATTTATTTAATGTAATGGGGGTGAGTGGGAAGATAATGGGTTTGGTAGGAGAAAGTGATTGATTTTAATTGAGTTTGGGAATGTGTTATATATAGAGAGGTCTTGATACAAAAGATGAAAAATAAGAAATAGGAGATAATAGAGAGGAATCTGAAAAAGAGAAGAGAAAAACAAATCTTAAGAGGAGAGAAGAAGAGAATACAGAAGAAAATTTTAATAGAGAGGAAATTCCGAAAAATACTAAGACTTCAGAAAATAAAAAGAAAAACATTCTGGAAATTAGAAGAGAGAGTAGTACACACCTGATAAATATTCTGATATACGGGTTTAGAAACTAAGGGTTAAACATTAATTAGCCTTTTCAAATCTGAAAATTCCCTTGGTTTCTATCCGTTGTTTGTTGATAGTGTTTCTGGATTTTATTTTGATTTTCAAATCTGTCACTGGGATTTCTGTTGACTGAATTGCTGGTTATTATTGTTGTTGCTGTGTTACGTACTGCGTGGCTGACTTTCTTCTTATATTGGCAATACCAGGTATACAACTGTAATTTTGGCCTTTTGTAAGCTGAAAGTGAAGAATGGAAGTTTAAATTTTTAATTTAGTTTTTTTTATTAATTGCATTTAGATTATTCATGTATTATTATTCTGTAAATCACTGTCATTTGGCATAACTAGGCATGTTATAGCGATTTATTAAATAATGCCTAACCGGATTATTATGAAGTATATTTAAGCCTGATTACTAATTAAAACTGTTTAATAATCAAAATAGAAGAAATAACGTAAAAAACGGCGTTATTGAATCAGTTTGGAAAAAATTGACTAAGTTCCTTATTCATAAGGTTTATTGTCAACGTTAAGTTAATCGGAATCATGTAGTTAATTTCAGTTAAAACATGAATTAGTTTGCGAATCAAGTATTAGGACATGATGTGAATTAAAACAAGGTTAGTTAAGGATAAATTATTTAATTTTTAGAAATACGGTTTAGTAATCAAGATTATTTCTAATTTTTATTATTTGTAAATAATTAATTTCAATAGCTCAAATCATCTAACAATGTGATTTAATTGACTATGGGATAATTAGTTTTTTATTTTATTTTTAAAAAAATAAAATAAAATAAAATATCTTGACAATTCCATGCTGTATTTATAATTAATATTTTTAGTAATATTACTTTCCGTTAATATTTGTTTTAAACTATTATTTAATATGTTATTTGTAAGTATGTAGAGATTGATTTTATATTAGTAATAATAAAAGTAGTCATTAAAAGATATTCATAAAATAAGGGAGGATTTCGCCAAAAATAAATAAAAACAATACAAAAATTTGCAGGGTCCTCCAATCTTATTATTTTTTTTTAAAAAAAATATTTAGATTACGGGATGAGCCATTTAGTAAATTTCACAGTCCTACCTAACAATTTAATAACGTGTAGTATTTTGGGCGCGTATTTAATATAGTTATTTTCTTAAATACGGGTGTGCATTTATGTAACCCAAATCCCGATCTTGACGAAGTCAAAATGCATCAACAAATCACGTGTACACTAGTTGTGACGTGGTCCGAGATGCTTTTTCACGACGTTGCAATTCTTGTATAAAATAATAATAAGAATAATGATAAAAGCGGTTTAATGCTAAATTTGCACATGAGCTCATAATTGTATAAAAATCAGATATTTAAGCCAAATATGACAGTTGAGCGACCGTGCTAGAACCACGGAACTCGGGAATGCCTAACACCTTCTCCCGGGTTAACAGAATTCCTTATCCGGATTTCTGGTTCGCGGACTGTAATACAGAGTCATTCTTTTCCTCGATTCGGGATTAAATTGGTGACTTGGGACACCCTAAAATCTCCCAAGTGGCGACTCTGAAATAAATAAACAAATCCTGTTTTGATTGTCCTTTAATTGGAAAAACTCCTTGCGCCCCTCGCGGGGGCGGAAAAAGGAGGTGTGACAATTAGGGCATCCAACGTCCCTAAGACAGCTTTCTGCACTCGGTACGGGCATTATGAGTTCTTGGTGATGTCATTCGGGTTGACAAATGGCCCAACAGCTTTTATGGATTTGATGAACCAAGTGTTCAGGACTTACTTGGATTCGTTCATGATAGTCTTCATTGATGATATTTTGATATATTCCCGCAGCCGGGAGGAGCACGAGCAGCATCTTAGAGTGGTTCTTCAGACTTTGAGGGATAGTCAGTTGTATGCCAAGTTTTCGAAATGTGAGTTCTGGTTGAGTTCAGTTGCATTCCTGGGTCATGTTGTATCGGAAGAGAGTATTCAGGTTGATTTAAAGAAGATTGAGGCAGTCAAGGACTGGCTTAGACCAGCATCAGCTACAGAGATTCAGAGTTTCTTGGGATTGGCAGGCTATTATCGTCGGTTTGTGGAGGGATTTTCGTCTATTGCAGCCCCGATGACCAGGTTGACCCAGAAGGGTTCCCTGTTAAGATGGTCAGACGAGTGTGAGGCGAGCTTTCAGAAGCTCAAGATAGTTTTGACTACGACACCAGTGTTGGTTTTGCTCACAAGTTCAGGGCCTTATACGGTTTATTGTGATACATCTCGTATTGAACTTGGTATGGTGTTGATGCAGGATGAAAAGGTCATTGTCTATGCTTCACGGCAGTTGAAGATTCATGAGAAGAACTATCCAGTTCATGATTTGGAGTTGGCAGCCATTGTTCACGCGTTGAAGATTTGGAGGCATTACCTGTATGGCGTGGCATGTGAGGTGTTCATGGATCACAAGAGTCTGCAGTATTTGTTCAAGCAAAATGAGTTGAATTTGAGGCAGAGAAGGTGGTTGGAGCTATTAAAGGACTATGATATCACCATCTTCTATCATCTGGGAAAGGCCAATGTGGTGGCCGATGCTTTGAGTAGAAAGTCAGCTAGTATGGGGCAGTCTTGCTTATATTCCGGTCGGTGAGAGACCGCTTGCTTTGGATGTTCAGGCTTTGGCCAATCAGTTCAAGAGGTTGGATGTTTCTGAGCCCAGTTGTGTGTTAGCTTGCACGGTCGCTCGTTCTTCCTTATTAGAGTGTATCCGTGATCGGCAGTATGACGATCCCCATTTGTGTGTCATTAGAGACCCGGTGCAGCACGGAGGTGCCAAGCAGGTTACCTTAGGTGATGATGGAGTTTTCATATTGTAGGGTCGAGTTTGTGTGCCTAATGTGGATGGACTCCGAGAGTTGATTTTAGAGGAGGCCCATAGCTCCCGGTACTCTATTCATCCGGGCGCCGCGAAGATGTATCAGGATTTGCGGCAGCATTATTTGTGGCGGAGAATGAAGAAAGATATCGTTGCATATGTGGCTTGGTGTTTGAATTGTCAGAAGGTTAAGTATGAGCATTAGAGGCCTGGTGGTTTGTTCCAAAAGATTGAGATTCCTGAGTGAAAGTGGGAGCGGATCACTATGGACTTCGTTGTTGGACTCCCACGGACACCGAGGAAGTTCGATGCAGTATGGGTTATTATTGATAGGCTGACCAAGTTAGCACATTTCATTCTTGTGGCAGTCTCCTATTCTTCCGAGAGGTTAGCTGAGATCTATATCCGGGAGATTGTTCGTCTTCATGGTGTGCCCGAGTCTATCATTTCAGACCGAGGTACGCAGTCTACCTCGCATTTCTGGAGAGCGGTTCAGCGAGAGTTGGGAACACGGGTTGTGTTGACCACAACATTTCATCCTCAGATAGACGGGCAGTCCGAGCGGACTATTTAGATTTTGGAGGATATGCTTCTAGCTTGTGTCATTGACTTTAGAGGCTTGTGGGATCAGTTCTTGCCTTTAGCAGAGTTTGCCTACAACAACAACTACCAGTCGAGTATTCAGATGGCTCCTTACGAGGCTTTATATGGTAGGCGGTGTCGGTCTCCGGTTGGATGGTTTGAGCCGGGGGAGGCTCGGTTGTTGGGTACGGATCTGGTTCAGGATGCCTTGGACAAGGTCAGGATTATTCAGGATAGACTTCGTACAGCTCAGTCCAGGCAAAAGAGTTATGCCTCCCGCAAGGTTTGTGATTTGGCATTCATGGTCGGTGAGCGGGTATTGCTTCGAGTGTTGCATATGAAGGGCGTGATGAGATTTGGCAAGAATCAAGCTTAGCCCTAGGTTCATTGGCCCGTTTAAGATTCTTGATCGAGTGGGAGAGGTGGCTTATAGACTTGCATTGCCACCGAGCTTATCAACCGTGCATCCAGCGTTTCATATGTCCATGCTGAGGAAATATCACGGCAATCCATCCCACGTGTTAGATTTCAGCACTGTCCAATTTGACAAGGACTTGTCTTATGAAGAGGAGCCGGTAGCTATTCTAGACTTGCAGCTTCGTCAGTTGAGATCGAAGAGTTTTCCTTTTGTTCGTGTACAGTGGAGAGGTCAGCCTGCTGAGGCATCGACCTAGGAGTCTGAGTCCGATATGCAGAGCTGTTATCCCCATCTTTTCCCCGACTTAGGTACTTCCTTCTTCTGTCCGTTCTAGGATGAGCGATTGTTTTTGAGGTGAAATGAATTTTGCGTTCCGAGGCCTTAAAAACCTCTTTCTGTCTCACCTCAATTTGCGTGCGCATTCCGGGAGCATAGCCGGAAAGCTAATATGTGAAAATCTGTGAAAAATGGTAAATTTTGATTATAAAATGAATTAATTTGACTTCAATCAATATTTTGGGTAAACGGGCCCGGACCCGTGATTTGATAATCCCAGAGGCTCCGTAGGAAAATATGTGACTTGAGCGCATGCCCGGAATCGAACTCAAGGGTCCCAAGCACGAGAAATGAATTTTTTAAAGAAAATTGTTTTCTGAAATTATTTATGAGATTTGGAAATTAATTGTGAACTCGATGTTATCGGGCCCGTATTTTGGTTCCAGCACCCGGTACAGGTCTTATATATTATTTAAGATAAGTTTGTGAAATTTGGTAAGAAACGGACTTGAAACGACGTGAATCGGATCATTTTTGAGAAAATTGGAAATTTGAAGTTCTTAAGAAAATTTCATGATTTTGATGCTAAATTCCTAGTTGTTGTTGTTATGTTAGTGATTTGAATGCACGAGCAAGTCCGTATGATGTTTTAAAATTGGTGTGCATGTTTGGTTGGGAGCCCCGAGGGCTCGGGTGAGTTTTGGATAGGCAACGGAGTGAAATTTTAAATTAGGGAACTGCTGGTATGCTTCAGGCCTGCAGGCTTTGCATTTGCGAAGCCTGTCTCGCAAATGCGAGCTCGCAAATGTGAGCAATGTATCGCAAATGCGAGAGGTGGCCTGGGCTGCCTTCTTCGCAAATGCGACATTTGCCTGGAATCCCCCTTAGTCGCAAATGCCAGACACTTTGCAAATACGACACTGCTTTCGCAAATACGAACATAGCAGAGGTCGGGGTTAGCAATTGCGAAATCTGTTCGCAATTCCCATACCTGTAACCTACAATTTTTATACTTAGCCGAAAATCAACAATTTTCCACATCTTTTTAAAACACAAACTCCCTAGGGCGATTTTTCAAGAACAACTCCGTCACACCTCCTCTTTCCGCCCCCGCGGGGGTGCAAGGAGTTTTCTCCAATTAAAGGAAAGTCGAAACGAGATTAGTTTATTTATTTCAGAGTCGCCACCTGGGAATTTTAAGGCGTCCCAAGTCACCGGTTTTAATCCCTGAATCGAGGAGAATATGATTCTGTTTGTCATTCTGCGAACCAGAAATCCGAGTAAGGAATTCTGTTAACTCGGGAGAAGGTGTTAGGCATTCCCGAATTCCGTGGTTCTAGCACGGTCGCTTAACCATTTTTATACTTGGCTTAATTATCTTGATTTACTAAATATATTTTCTCTATTGTTATATAATTCCGTTACCGCCTTAGATTATTTATAATTATAGACCTTTAAATGAATCACGCGTACGTATATTCGTGTTATATATTTTTTATAAACATGAAGAATCGTGTCACGCATACGTGTACACAATAAGATTGACAATATTATTTTTGTATATTTTTATTATGAAAAATCATATGTTCGAAATTTAAAATAAAATTAAGAACATCGTCACCCTTGTATGATTAAACAGTGAACTGCACATCTCGGGTTATATGAAATTATTTTAACATCCCCGAAGAACCCCTTTTTTTATTAAATGTTTGCTCGGAGTTGCGCGAACGCATAATCCGAATTGCCTTTAGAAATATAATCAGGTCACGCGAACGTATCCCTAATCGCACAAAATATTCTTGATGGTAGTATAAATTTTCCACAAATTGTTTATTACATCCATACATTTTTATGTGAAAGTCATGAGAAATCACTATTTGAGATGCCTCTAAATTCCTTGAAAATAATTCACAATTTATTAAGTGTTGACCGCGAATTATATTTTTCGCGTGTGAATTATATTCCTCAAAGCCATTCGAATTTAAAGAGTAAAAAAAAAATAAACAACGTGTGATTAATACTACCATTTTTATCGTAAATACAATATTTGTCTACCCAAAAAGCGAATTGCGTATAAAACTTAGGAAAAGAATTGATTTAATAAACGAAGTAATATTTTTCGAAGAATTTTCATTGCTATATTTGGAGCGAACGCTATTTACACATTTTTGACTTAAAATGTTACAATTTATAAATCCCACCCTTCTTTTACACCACTTGTTTTTAGTCCGAGGTTATAATTATTTGGTTAACTTTGCTTACGAAGATTGAGTTTGGGATAAATAAATCAATTCTTATTCTCTGCCTACGCGAATATTTGCAAACACTAACTCTATATTTTGTAAAAAATCATTGACATCATTTTATACATTAAAAGAAATGAGTTGATCGCGTTCCTAAAATAGCTAAGCCATTTGTTATTAAGAAAGAGAACTAATCCACCAATTGATTTAATAAGACGACATCACATATAACGTAAACATACATCATGACCTGTTCGCAATATTCCAACATTGTAATAGTAATGGATTATATCAATTCACCTTTCAACTATAGGTTATACACATAACCGTTATTACGCCATATACGAATAAAGTAGAACTGACATCATCTAACCTTAAACAAAATTGGATATTTGACAAAATAAGCTAGTAATGTAATTTCTGGGTATTTCCGTACTATTCTATACTTAGCTAACAATATCACAGGCTTTAATTAATGGAAAACTTTCTACCATGTTCCCTATCTCAACAATTCAAACAATAAATGTCATCACTAGTCCTCAAAACACATAAGATTATTGTGGAATTTACTACTCGAGAAGGTTAATTAGTTAACAGTTTATCATGTCAAGTATAATACTATATTAACCAACTAAAACAAAACTGAAACTTAAACTAATAAAATTTAAATGAGTAGAAGACATCCTTATAATTCCAAACTTCATTTACTTGCCATGTTGAAGCTTTTCATGACATGAGTTTACAGATATGTACCTGGAAATGAGGGTAGAAGAGGTAAATTTCAGCAGTAGCAGCAGCAACAAAAACAACAGAATATACCAATGTTTCAACAGATTTGAACAACAAACGACAAGACCCATGAAGCCCAGACGCACAGTGGCAGGAAATTTAGGAAATTTCAGATTTAACCCAAGTAATATCAACAAACAGACCCGGACAGGTTCAAAGAAAACTATGTTTCTGGTTTTCTTTCCTTCTTCTATATCTGTTTCAGATTCTGTGTGTGCGTGAGTGTTCTCTTTTCTGTTTCTTCTTCTGTTTTCTTCCTCCTTTTCAGATTTCTGTTTCTGATTTTTTTTGCTCAGTTTGGTTCTCTCTCTTTAGATTTTTTCTCTATCTCCTTTTTGGTTCTTTTTTTTTTCACTGTCCAGTCCCCCTTTTTCTCTCTATTTTCCTTCTTTGTGTCTCTCTTCCCCTAAAATCAGTCCCAATTCCCCCTCTTTATACAAGTTTTCCTCCCCTAATGCTGCCTGGACCCCTTCTTTCTTTTAAAATCAGAAAATCCCATTCAAAATCTACTTTACTACTTTAAATCCCATTAAGTAAAACCTTTTCCTGATTTTCAGCACTCCCATTACCCTTTGTTTCCCATTATCCCATTAAATTATAGCCATCAACATTCCACTATAACACATTAATACTAACATATTACTCCTACTGTTTCTATCCCAGAAATACCCCCTGAAATCCTACTGTTATTACTGCCTTTAATACAAAGAAATCAGAATCTGATACAAAATAGATTTTATAATCTGTTCAAACTTAATTATCAACCTGCTTTCTGATTTAAACAGCTATAACCAATTCTCTTGAACTCTGGACTGAATCTTAACTGAGAATGCAACCTTCTAACACAATTGTATCTAATTAACACTTGTGAAATTGAATTTAAACCCAACATCACAATAACATCACACTGAACAACAGAACAATTTAAACTGAATTTGAAAATCGAACTAAGATCAAACAAATGCAGGAGCATTGTCAATATATTGACAATGCCCTGAAACTAACTGCCCAGAAATCAACACACACACAACATCCATTTGACGGACTCATTGATTTACAAACAAGCATGATTTAACTGACAAATACTAATCAACTGACTATCTACAATAATTGTCAACAAACAATTTATAAATAGATAAACAGATTGTTTCAATCAGCATTATTAGAAACGGGAATTCATAATATAACTAATCGACGAACTTAATCGAGTCGATTACACATATTGTAAACAAACATAACAAACAGAGACAAATGCCATTATTTGATCACATGAACGGGTATGAGACAGAATCAAATAAACAAATAGGAAAATTACACAGACTACTAAAATAGGCAACAATATACCCGTAGGAAACAAAAAGAAGTAGAAAAATATCTCTGAATCTTCAATCTTACACAGACAAAACTCAGCTTTGGATTCGGACCTTTTGAGGCTGAACAGACTTTATTCGAAGTATTCTCAATTGAGAATACCTCAATTAAAGTCTCTTAGACCTCAATCCCTCACTTAAATTGGACAGATTCCACGAGTTGGCATTTTAGGGTTTCACTTTTCTCAGATTTAGGGTTCGACCAAATCTGGGCAGATTCGAAGGGAACCAAAGATGACTTAGGGGTGAGGGAGGCCTAGGGGTCATTGGGTGTGAATTTGAGACAGATCTGGGTGAGTTCATGTTTGGCTCGAATCTTCAAATGAAGATTCGAGAAGCTCTGAGGTGATTCGAGCCAAACAAATAACAGATCCATAACGAGGCAGGTTAGGGGGTGCTATGGTGTTAATTGTGGCTTGGTTGGTTTGGATCTGAGTTTGCCTCAAATCTTCAAATGAAGATTCGAGAAACTCCAGGAAGATTCGAACTCAATGGTTATCATATTCGGATAGAGGATGGTCAGGGGGTTCAGGGGTGTTAAGGTGGTGACCGGCGACATTGTTGCCGCCGGGTTTCAGGCGATGGGGAGTTAGGGCGGCTAGGGTTAGGGGTATCGTCTTCAAAGACGATGATGAACAGGAGATGGAGGGGGGGGTGTTTGGTTTAGGGGTGGGGTATGTTTTGGGACATATATACGGGTGGGGTGGATGGACCAAGGCCGTTGGATCAACTGAGATCAAAGGCCTGGATCAATTCGTATGAGAGGAACGGTGTCGTTTGAATTTAGTCGGGGTATGGGTTGGCCCGGGCAATGGGTCGGGTAGGGGTTACGGGTAAGGGTGTGGAATATCAGCCGTTGGATTGATTTAATCCAATGGCCCTTGATGAAATATGACCAAACGTCGTTGTTTGGTTTACTCTTGAGTTGGACCAGACCTGGGGTGTTTGGATTGGGCTGTGGGGGGGGGGTAAATTTTGTTTGGGCCTGGATTTCAGTCCAGGTCCGATTTTTCACCTTTAAAACTTATTTTCTATTTTTCAAAAATTAAACAAAAATTAAAAATCAATAAAAGAAAATTACACACATATTATTTAATGCATAAAATAATAAAATCAACACAATGACAAGAAACACCTATGCACATTTTGTGATTTCCCATTTATGCCGAATATTATAATCAACTCCTAAATGTATGCATTTTTGTTTGTATTTTTTCATTTTTATAAAACCCATGATTAAAAAATGCGATATTAACTCCTAAATGCATATGTATCTGCATTACCATTTTTTTGTATTTTTCCTTAATTAGAATAAAAATGAACATGCACAGACGAAATGACCCGAAAATTCAACAATTGCACACAAAGAAAACAATTATTTGTGATTTCTTTTGGAGTAGTTCTTGGGAGGAAAAAATCACGTGCTCACAGCTGCCCCTCTTTGTGCGGAAACTCGAAGAGTTTTCGTGCAAAGATAAAAGTGAGCGGATACGAGCGATTTTTGCCTGTTTGAATACTCCGTGTGAAACATTTTTTGAAAGATTTGACCGAACCTCTGCTTCAAAGGTTTCCTACATATCCTTGGCTATAAAGGAATCAGATCAATGTAGTTCGGGAAGTTTCGGTAGCTGGGACTACTACGGGACTGTGATGTTACTGCTGTTGCGTGCTGCTTTTACTGCTTGCTGACCTCCTTATTACACCCTGCTTTAAAGGAAAAACAAAAAGCTAAACTAGATTACGGTATATGAATTACAAAATCTTATCTAGATCATGCCCTTGCGTTTCTTGTTGTCTTGATGCCTTGGTGACTCTCGGGCATCTGACTTATTCCGCATTTTCTTTCATTGTGTCTCATATTTTCTTTCTCTGTTTGGGACTCTTGTTGTGTCCTGCTGGGGATTTGGTTGGACTCATCTGCTTTATTGACTCTAAGTGTGATCCTTTCTTATATGGCGGGCTTTTGACTTCAACCCGTAATGTCAAAATAAATAGCCATTCTGTTCTTCAGGGGGGCGCCTGATTGCTTGATACTTCAATGGTATTCTCTTATTCTCCAGGTGGACGCCTGATTGCCAATGCTTCTTTTGCTCTTCCTTGTTCTCCAGGTGGACACCTGATTGCTAATTCTTTCCATGGTTCTTCCTTGTTCTCCAGGTGGATACCTGATTGCTAATGCTTCTTTTGCTCTTCCTTGTTCTCCAGGTGGACGCCTGACTGCTATTTCCTTTCCTCATCCTTGTTCTCCAGGTGGACTCCTGATTGCTATTTCCTTTCCTCATCCATGTTATCCAGGTGGACGCCTGATTGCCATTTCAACTCTTCATCCTTGTTCTCCAGGTGGACGCCTGATTGCCAATACTTATTTTGCTCTTCCTTGTTCTCCAGGTGGACGCCTGATTGCTATTTCCTTTCCTCATCCTTGTTCTCCAGGTGGACTCCTGATTGCCATTTCAATTCTTCATCCTTGTTCTCCAGGTGGACGCCTGATTGCTATTTCCTTTCTTCATCCTTGTTCTCCAGGTGGACGCCTGATTGCCAATACTTCTTCTGCTCTTCCTTGTTCTCCAGGTGGACGCCTGATTGCTATTTCCTTTCCTCATCCTTGTTCTCCAGGTGGACGCCTGATTGCCATTTCAATTCTTCATCCTTGTTCTCCAGGTGGACGCCTGATTGCTATTTCCTTTCTTCTTCCTTGTTCTCCAGGTGGACACCTGATTGCTAATACTTCAATTGTTCTTCCTTGTTCTCCAGGTGGACGCCTGATTTCTTCTATTTCCTTTGTTCTTCCTTGTTCTCCAGGTGGACGCCTGACTGCTATTTCCTTTCATTACTCTTCCTTGTTCTCCAGGTGGACGCCTGATTGCTATTTCCTTTCCTCATCCTTGTTCTCCAGGTGGACGCCTGATTGCCATTTCAATTCTTCATCCTTGTTCTCCAGGTGGACGCCTGATTGCTATTTCCTTTCTTCTTCCTTGTTCTCCAGGTGGACACCTGATTGCTAATACTTCAATTGTTCTTCCTTGTTCTCCAGGTAGACGCCTGATTTCTTCTATTTCCTTTGTTCTTCCTTGTTCTCCAGGTGGACGCCTGACTGCTATTTCCTTTCATTACTCTTCCTTGTTCTCCAGGTGGACGCCTGACTGCTATTTCCTTTCCTCATCCTTGTTCTCCAGGTGGACGCCTGATTGCCATTTCAATTCTTCATCCTTGTTCTCCAGGTGGACGCCTGATTGCTATTTCCTTTCTTTTTCCTTGTTCTCCAGGTGGACGCCTGATTGCTAATACTTCAATTGTTCTTCCTTATTCTCCAGGTGAACGCCTGATTTCTTCTAGTTCCTTTGTTCTTCCTTGTTCTCCAGGTGGACGCCTGACTGCTATTTCCTTTCATTACTCTTCCTTGTTCTCCAGGTGGACGCCTAACTATTTCCTTTCCTCATCCTTGTTCTCCAGGTGGACGCCTGATTGCCATTTCAATTGTTCTTCCTTGTTCTCCAGCTGGACGCCTGACTGCTATTTCCTTTCATTACTCTTCCTTGTTCTCCAGGTGGACGCCTAACTATTTCCTTTCCTCATCCTTGTTCTCCAGGTGGACGCCTGATTGCCATTTCAATTGCTCTTCCTTGTTCTCCAGGTGGACGCCTGATTGCTATTTCTTCAACTGCTTTTCCTTATTCTCCAGGTGGACGCCTGATTGCTATTTCCTTTCCTCATCCTTGTTCTCCAGGTGGACGCCTGATTGCTATTTTCTTCCATTGTTCTTCCTTGTTCTCCAGGTGGACACCTGATTGCCATTTCAATTCTTCATCCTTGTTCTCCAGGTGGACGCCTGATTGCTACTTCCTTTCTTCTTCCTTGTTCTCCAGGTGTACGCCTGATTGCTAATTCTTCCTTCATCCTTGTTCTCCAGGTGGACACCTGATTGCTAATTCTTCTTTTTCTCTTCCTTGTTCTCCAGGTGGACGCCTGATTGCCAATACTTCTTTCCCCATCCTTGTTCTCCAGGTGGACGCCTGATTGCCATTTCCTTTGCTCTTCCTTGTTCTCCAGGTGGACGCCTGATTGCCATTTCAATTCTTCATCCTTGTTCTCCAGGTGGACGCCTGATTGCTATTTCTTTTCTTCATCCTTGTTCTCCAGGTGAACGCCTGATTGCCGACACTTCAACTGTATTCCCTTATTCTCCAGGTGGGTGCCTGATTGCTGATACTTTAACTGTTGTTTCCTGAAACAAATATTGTTTTTGCCCCTGTTTCAAATCAAAGAAAATTTTGTTAATTTAAGGCATGTTAGTTAGTTGTAGCATTCTTGTTGTCCTGTTTTACTGCCTTGGAGTGGTTGAAAAAACTGTTTTGTCCTTGTAATTGATCCTTAACCGCAGGATCCCCAACTGTTGTGTTCACTTCAAAACCCTTTCAATTGTAATCATATGCTTTTCCTGACATTACTGAACCACTTTTCCGATTCAACTTTTCTTACACCCATGTCTTATTTTCATCTTGTTACCTCCCGCCTTTCATGGCCGTATTTTGCATTATGCAATCTTGAATCTTGGTAGTATACCTTGACATTCCTTTTTATTTGTTTGGAACAAAACTTACCTCAAAAGCTTTAGAAGAGTAAGATTATTAGTGACAAAACACGACGATTTCGACAATTATAAAAAGAAAAATCCAAATTTGGATGGCTGTTGGAGAAGGAATAAGGAACTTATCTGATTGGAGTTACTGTCACCAATGATCAGGGTATGCATTTCGGATTAATCAACCCAGTCTTTTTAATCAATCTCTTCTTTCCAATTGTTTCATTCTGCTTTCCCAAAATTTCCACAACCCAATTTCACTTTTTGCCAATTTACAGATCTTGTTCGACTTGCAGTACCTAAAAGAGTTTCCACCGACAAACCTTCCTCATTTGTTCATTTCTTAATTCCTTTTCACCTTATGGTTCCTGCGAAGGTTTTCACCAATAAGACTCTCTCATTTTTCTTTCTCTCAGTTTCTGTCGTCTCATGGTGCCCGTGAGGGTTTTCACCTATGAGACTCTCTCATTTTCATTACTTCTTCTTGTTTGGACCAGAGTGTTATGAATCATCTTCATTTGTTTGACTCGGCGTTCTTTCTAAGATTGGTCGAAAGGTCTTTTGGTATGTGGTTGGAATGGAAAGGTATCAAAAGTTAAACAATTTTGGTATGGGTTTAAAATTACAACTCTTGGAATCCTTTTTTCTTATTATCAATACAATTCCTGCCCCAGTTTCTTGATTGGGGGTTCTCTTGATGTTTCCTTTTATGCACATTGTGCATATTATGCACCCTATGACCGAGCCGTGAGGCGCCTACGTATCCTCTTTGAGGAATCAGGTCAAACGTAGTTCACTTCAATAATAGTGTTTTTTTTTCTATTTTTGCTTTTTATTATTATTTAATTTTCATTGATTCTAAGAGAGGGTAAGAAAGAAATGAATGTGGCTCAAAGGGGAAACAAAGGGTACAGTGTTTGGATAGCAGAATAAATTGCCTTTGTCATTCCAATCTTCGAAACAATGCCGAATACAAACATTTAATAACTATACCAAAGAAATATCATGCATAATATCTCTTTACCGCATCAGAATTGATAGCCATGTCTATGCATTTTCCTTCAATATCTGTTAAACATAATGCACCATTGGACAATACTCTGGTCACAATGAATGGTCCTTGCCAATTCGGGGCAAATTTGCCCTTTGCTTCAACCTGATGTGGAAGAATACGTTTCAGCACATGTTGACCCACTTCAAACTTTCGGGGACGCACCTTTTTGTTGTATGCTCTTGCTATTCTTCTTTGATATAATTGGCCATGACATACTGCTACCAATCGTTTTTCATCAATCAAGTTTAACTGTTCTAGACGGGTTTTGACCCATTCATCATCATCAATCTTAGCTTCGGCGATGATCCGAAGGGAAGGAATTTCAACTTCTGTAGGAATTACTGCCTCAGTGCCATATACCAACAAATAAGGAGTTGCTCCTACTGAAGTGCGAACAGTAGTGCGATATCCCAACAACGCAAATGGTAATTTTTCGTGCCATTGTCTTGAACCTTCTACCATTTTCCGAAGTATCTTCTTTATGTTTTTGTTGGCTGCCTCGACTGCTCCATTCGCCTTGGGCCGATATGGGGTAGAGTTGCGATGTGTAATCTTAAACTGTTGACATACTTCCTTCATTAAGTTACTGTTAAGATTAGCACCGTTATCTGTGATGATCACCTTTGGGATTCCGAATCGACATATGATATTTGAGTGAACAAAATCGACCACAGCTTTCTTGGTCACTGATTTGAATGTTTTGGCCTCAACCCATTTGGTGAAATAATCAATGGCTACCAGAATGAACCTGTGCCCATTGGATGCTGCCGGCTCAATTGGTCCAATAATATCCATGCCCCAGGCGACGAAGGGCCATGGTGCCAACATTGTGTGCAACTCGGATGGTGGAGAGTGAATCAAATCCCCGTGTATCTGGCATTGATGACATTTGCGCACAAAACTGATACAATCTCGCTCCATGGTAAGCCAATAGTAACCAGCTCGGAGAATTTTCTTTGCCAACACATATCCGCTCATGTGGGGTCCGCAAACTCCCGAATGTACTTCAGACATGACAGTCGTAGCTTGTTTAGCATCTATGCATCTTAATAATCCAAGGTCTGGTGTTCTTTTATACAAAACTCTTCCACTTAAGAAGAATCCATTTGCCAATCGCCTAATGATTCTCTTTTGATCTCCTGTGGCTTGTGCTGGATATATCCCCATTCTGATATACTCCTTGATGTCGTGGAACCATGGTTCACCGTCAAATTCTTCTTCAACCATGTTGCAGTAAGCGTGCTGATCGTGGACTTGAATATGCAGTGGATCCACATAAGCTTTGTCCGGATGGTGCAACATTGATGCCAGGGTAGCCAATGCATCGACAACCTCATTATGGATCCTTGGAATATGCCGGAACTCCACTGATTGAAACCGCTGACAAAGATCATGCAGACATTGTCGGTATGGTATGAGCTTCAAGTCTCGTGTTTCCCATTCTCCTTGAATTTGATGTACCAGAAGATCCAAATCTCCCAAGACCAAGATTTCCTGGATGCCCATGTCTGCGGCTAGTCTCAAACCCAGAATACAAGCTTCATACTCAGCCATATTATTGGTGCAATAAAATCGAAGTTGAGCCGTAACAGGATAGTGATGCCCTGTTTCATAAATAAGTACAGCTCCTATCCCGACTCATTTCATGTTAGCGGCCCCATCAAAGAAAAGTTTCCAGCCAGGTTTTTCAATTTGCTCCATCTCATCGATATGCATTATTTTTTCATCGGGAAAATAGGTTTTTAATGGCTCGTACTCCTCGTTGACCGGGTTTTCGGCTAGATGATCGGCCAATGCTTGGGCTTTCATTGCAGTCCGAGTCACATAGATGATGTCAAATTCTGTGAGCAATATCTGCCACTTTGCAAGTCTCCCCGTTGGCATAGGTTTTTGAAAAATATATTTCAACGGATCCAGACGCGAAATGAGGTAAGTAGTGTAGGATGACAAATAGTGTTTCAATTTCTGAGCTACCCAAGTTAGGGCGCAACATGTCCTTTCCAGATGAGTGTACTTAACCTCATAAGCTGTGAATTTCTTGCTAAGGTAGTAGATGGCCTGTTCTTTTCTGCCGGTGAGGTCATGCTGCCCCAATACACAACCAAAGGAATTTTCCAAGACCGTTAAGTAAAGAATCAAAGGTCTTCCTGGCTCTGGCGGAACCAGCACAAGTATCCTTTTATCTTATCAAATGCTTCTTGACATTCATCAGTCCACTTGACCGCAGCATCTTTCTTCAACAATTTGAAAATAGGCTCACAGGTTGCCGTGAGCTGAGCAATAAACCTGCTGATGTAATTCAACCTCCCTAACAAACTCATTACTTCAGTTTTGTTCCTTGGAGGTGGCAGTTCTTGGATGTCTTTGATTTTTGATGGGTCTAGCTCAATGCCTCGCCGACTGACTATGAACCCCAACAACTTTCCAGATGGAACACCAAATGCGCATTTAGCAAGGTTAAGCTTGAGGTTGTACCTGCGAAGTCTTAAGAAGAATTTCCTCAAATCCCCAACGTGGTCGGCTTGATGTTTTGATTTTATGATCACATCGTCCACGTATACCTCAATCTCCTTATGTATCATATCATGAAACACCGTGGTCATTGCTCTCATGTAAGTTGCTCCGGCATTCTTCAAACCGAATGGCATTACCCGGTAGCAATAAGTTCCCCATGGTGTGATGAATGCCGTCTTTTCTGCATCTTCTTCATCCATCAGAATTTGATGATACCCGGCATAACAATCCACAAAAGATCCTATCTCATGCTTGGCACAATTATCGATCAAAATATGGATATTGGGCAATGGGAAGTTATCCTTCAGACTTGCTTTGTTGAGATTACGGTAGTCGACGCATACTCTAATTTTTCCGTCTTTCTTTGGCCCAGGAACGATATTAGCCAACCAAACAGGATATCGAGTGACTCGAATGACCTTTTCCTCCAACTGTTTGGTGATTTCTTCTTTAATTCTCACACTCATATCAGGCTTGAACTTTCTCAACTTTTGCTTGACAGGAGGCACCATTGGATCAGTGGGCAATTTGTGAACCACTAAATCAGTGCTCAAACCTGGCATGTCGTCATACGACCATGCAAAAACATCTTTGAATTCTATGAGTGCTTTAATCAACTCTTCTCGGATCTTTGGTTTGAGATGGACACTTATTTTAGTTTCTCGGATATTATTCGTGTCCCCTATGTTGATGTCTTCGGTATCACTCAGGTTAGGTTTGGTTTTTTCCTCAAAATGAATTAACTCTTTACTAATATCTTCGAAAGCCTGATCCTCATCATATTCTGATTCATAATCACAATGTACTTCTTGAATTATTATTTTGGAATCAGATTGATTTTTAAGACTGGGCTGAGGATTCCTCATGCATGTCATATCACTAGAGCCAGCGTAAAAAGAACTATACAGAAAAAGAAGAAAAGAAAAGAAAAATATCAGGAATGATAATGAAATGGAAACTGTATTTTATTGGATGATGAAAGAAAACAAGGTTTGCACACTTCAAACAAACTGTAAGATAAACATTGGGATTACAACCCTGAGGTAACCCAAACAAACTGAAGGAAAATCAAAATAAACTACCAAGACCCCTTTCGAATGGGGAGAGGAGTGGCTTTCCAATTATTAAGCCTTGTCTCTTGCCCGACGAATTGCACTTCTGCGTCACTAGAACCTTCACTGCTTTCCACCACGTTCACATCGTCAAACAGCTTTTCGAATCTTTCAGCTAATTCCTCCTCAGAATTAATCATGGATTTAGGAATTGTTGTTATCGGGTGATTTCTGGTACCGGACTTGACGAAAGATTTTGATAGATGTGGGACTGGCTTTGGGAGGACCCATGCCTTCTGTTTTGGCTTCTTGGCTTTTCTCATGTCTGTGACCGTGGGTATGAATCCCAAACCAAAAGTTCCCCAGTTCTCGGGGAGAGATACTGGTTGTATAATGCCTTGCAGAGATGAGCCCAAACCCTTGCCGGGTACAAAACCATTCTTTAACATTTCATAGGCTACCATGACTGATGCAAAGGTTATCTTTGGATTCAGAATGTATTTCCACTCTGGAATTTTCTCTACCGACATTGTGTCGGCCACTTGGTAAACCCATGGCCCCCTGGTCATCCTCTATTCCCTCGACTGGTACAATGGCACCGCTGTGAGCATTTAAACTGTCTTCCCCATGCACAACTATTTCATGTTTATCCCATTCAAACTTGACTACCTGGTGTAGTGTTGACGGGACTGCTTTAGCAGCATGAATCCATGGTCGACCCAACAGCAAATTATAAGAAAAAGTTATGTCCAGCACTTGAAACTCCATTGTGAATTCAACTGGCCATATTGTCAGCTCCAGCACTATGTCGCCAAATGAATCCCTGCTTCTACCGTCAAACCCCCCTACGCAAATACTATTCTTCTGGATCCTCTCCTCTTTTATTTTTAACTTGCTCAGAGTGGAGAGAGGTCAGATGTTTGCGCTTGACCCGTTGTCAACCAACACCCGGGTTACTACGGAGCTTTCACATTTCAAGGTGAGGTAAAGAGCTCTGTTGTGCTCAGTACCTTCCACAGGCAATTCATCGTCAGAAAATGTGATTCTGTTTGCCTCAAAGATTCTGTTGGCTATTTTTCCCAAGTGATTTACGGAGATCTTGTCAGGAACGTGTGCCTCATTTAGGATCTTCATTAAAGCTAGACGGTGCTCCTCTGAATGGATCAGTAATGACAATAATGAAATTTGAGCGGGCGTCTTTTTCAATTGATCTACAACAGAATAGTCATGGAGCTTCATCTTTCTCAAAAATTCTTCCGCTTCTTCTTCCGTCACAGCTTTCTTTATTGGTGTTGGATTATTTTTAGTTTTTCTTAACTCCTCGGAAGTGAAACATCTTCCCGAACGATTCAAGCCTTGTACCTCACAGACTTCTTCCTTGACTTCTTTTCCTTTGTACATTACCGTCACCCGTTCATAGTTCCATGGAATGGCCTTGTTGTTGATCACTGGTAACTGGGTTACCGGCTTGATAATAACCCGTTCTATACGGGCTCCTTCCACGACTACAATGGGTTTGCTGGCGACCCCTGGTACAATCACTTTTAATCCTTCCCGCTTTGTAGCAACTTTGCTTGAAGATCCCTTCTCAAATACCACAGATGGTTCATCACCCTTTTTGTTCTGCTTAGGTATCGACTTCTCCTCTATTAACTGCTCATCTGTCTTGGCTTCATGAGACCTAATCATCATGACGGGTTGTGATGGCTTCTTTGTTTCCCCATCAGCCCGTACTATTTCTATCATATTGGCCTCCTGATGGGCTGGCATTGGATTTTTGTTTTGGGAGCTTCGGGGGTTTGAACTTCAATTTTGTTAGTATCAATCAGCTCTTGTATTGCATTCTTCAAATGCCAGCATTTTTCTTTATCATGGCCTGGTGTACCAGAACAATACTCGCAGCTTATGGTGTAGTCCAGATTCTTTGGAGGAGGATTGGGCAGCTTGGATTGTATCGGCCTTAGCATGTCTAGTTGTCTTAACCTGTGGAACAGACTAGTGTAGGATTCACCCAATGGAGTGAAGGTTTTCTTTTTCTGTCCCCTTTCACCCCTGAATACCTGATTAGGCCTGAAACTTGATCCTGGGTAATTTCGTGGGTAAGTACTTGGTATGACAGGGGCACGCCAATGAGTGTGGGCAGGTGGTTGATGGAAAAATGAGGTTCCGACGGGTGATAGTAGTGTTGGGGTGAATTGTGGTGGTAAGTTGATTGGTGGGATCGATGTTGATTGTAGTAATGAGGTGAACCTACGGATCCTGACCAAGTTCCTGAATCAATCACCGCTGCTTCCTCCCTTTTCTTTCTTCCAATTCCTCCTACTCCGCTTTGAATAGCTTGAGTAGTCGCCTTAATAGCCGAATAACTCATGATTTTATTTGTCTTAAGGCCTTCCTCCACCATACCTCCCATCTTCACTACTTCGTTGAATGATTTTCCTACCGCTGAAGCCAAATGGGCATAGTAAGTTGGCTCCAGGGCTTGTAGGAAGTAGTCTACCATTTCACTTTCCTTCATAGGAGGATCCACCCTTGCTGCCTGTTCCCTCCACCGGAAACCATACTCTCTAAAACTTTCATTGTGTTTTTTCTCAAATTTTGTCAAAGATAGTCGATCTGGGATGATTTCCAGATTGTATTGGAAGTGGTAAGCAAATGCCTGTGCCAGGTCATCCTAAGTGTACCATCTTCCATGGTCCTAGCGTGTATACCACTCCAAAGCTGATCCGCTCAAACTTTGACTGAAGTAAGCCATTAATAATTCATCTTTTCCCCCAGCTCCTCGCATCTTGCTACAGAAACCCCTTAAGTGGGCTACTGGATCGCTGTGCCCATTATATAGGTCAAATTTGGGCATCTTGAAACCAACTGGCAATTGCACATTTGGGAATAAGCATAAATCCTTGTAGGCCACACTGACCTATCCTCCTAACCCTTGCATGTCTCGGAACGATTGTTCTAGGCTTTTGACCTTCCTGAACATCTCTTCTTGTTCAGCATTTTTGACTGGCTTGTCAATTTCGGTTGGGAGGTCAAAACGAGGAGTAGTTGAATGGATTTTGGAGGCTTTGAAGGTGGGCTCCGGGGGGTAGTATTGGTTGTCCTGGGCCTGGAATATAGGCTCACTAGGAGATTTGTGGAATGTAGCCTGGGGAGGTGTTACGAAAACAGGAGTTACTGGTGGAGGAAGGTATGGAACGGGTTTAGGAGGTGGAGATTGCGGTATCTGAGAGGTGGTGCCTCGGTAGTGTTGGTAGATGGGGAAATTTGGGGATAGTTCAGTAGTAAGATTATCCTGAGTTTGGGCTAGTGATGGAGCAGGGTTAGCTGGGTAAGATGGGGGTGATTTCCCTGTAGACCAAGCCCGGTACATCTCAGTCATTTGCTGCTTGAGCTTAAGCATTTCTTCTTTCATTTTACCTACGTCCATCTCCTCTATCTCAATACCTGTGTCGACATCCGGAATAGACATACTTTCGGGTATTGGTCCTTTTGATCTCGTGTGATAATGATAATATGCCAGTATACTCTTAGAGAAACTAACTGCTTGAATTCTGGAAATGACAAACTTGTTAGTGTTGAGAGTTTTAACACATATATAATTACACGTTGAGATGCAATGTTCCTAGACAAATAACCCCTTTCTATTATGCATTTGCTCGGCTGCTTGTGTCATCCCAGCTTTTCTTGACCTTTCTTTTTATTGTTACTCACTCTTTATTTTATTCTTTTATGATTGTGAAGGTGTTCGAATCTTATAGAGATTGCATGTGTATCATGCCCCCGCATGAATCAGACCTTGCGTAGCTCGAACGTAAGACAATCACTTTTATTTATTCTTGAAATAATACAAATATGGAACATACATTACATTTGGAAAAACATTATACGAAAAATGGTTTAAAAACTCGACACACACCCAAATCAAATAAAAGACACAACTCTTAGCATCTCTGAACATGCTCCACTTCCCACTTTTGTTGTCAATCATTGGATTATCTGCTCAATGTGGGGCTTGACCCGGATGACCTCCCAGCGTACGATACATTCTTTTTAACTCCATTGCCAGATGACGGGCAAAAATAGGTGCATGCTCTATAAACCTTTCATAATCCATCCCTTGGCAGTTTACATAACTTTGAGAGGTGTAAACCGCTAAATCATGGATTTGTGCCCTGAAATCTTGGAGACGTTGGTCTTGGTTTTGCAGTTGTTGTTGGCGAGTGGTGGATATATATCTGACATGGTCTTCACGATCTAAAGCTGACTCTAATTGAGCTCGGAGTCTGGCCTGATCGAGTCTTGCCTGTGCTCTTTCTCTGTCGATGTCTGCATGCTGATATTCTCTATTGTACCTTCTCGCTTTTTCCAGTTGTGCATGAAGTTGGGCTTCTGAATGTATCCAACGGTCTTTTTCCTTCTTGAATTGTACCCTGTCTTCTTCGAATTGCCTTACTTGGCGTTCCTTATTAGATCTGGCCTCTTCGTTTAATTGTTGTATTCTTTCTTTAGATTTGCTCAACGCCTTTTCGTTTTTTGCCAAAATGGAATCATAATCTTGCATTTTTTCAAAAATATTGGCGATGATTTTTTGATCCTTCCAACTCCTCATTGGTGTTTCAGAAGCTTTCTTCATTTTTTGAAATTGAGCGTGAAGATTTTTATTCTCACAAGCTAGACTCTTCTTCTCGCCTTCTGCTTCTTGTGCTTGTAAATCTTTCTCCAAACTGAGGCTCCTCAGATTTTCCTTTAGGGCATGAATAGTTGCTTTGTACCCTTTTTCCTTTTCTCCCCAAATCAACCGCTCTTGGATTTTATCGTTAAAGGTTTGAACATGGGGTCTTTTTGTTGGCCTTCTTAGATCGGGTTCTGGTGCATCATCCACGCGGGACTATTTCTCAAACCACCTTGCATATCC
The DNA here is from genome assembly GCF_000393655.2 of Nicotiana sylvestris. Lineage (NCBI taxonomy): Eukaryota > Viridiplantae > Streptophyta > Magnoliopsida > Solanales > Solanaceae > Nicotiana > Nicotiana sylvestris. The sequence goes on from NC_091059.1 coordinate 58,754,453, forward strand.
TGGATTTATCTCGCCCTTTGTAGTGTCTGGAACTTGAGTATCATCTTTCAAGTATCGACACCCATTCCACATCTGCTGAATTAAAGCCTCGGGAAGAGTGGCTTCAGGGTGTAACTCGATTACTTGCATACTCAAATCTTCATCATCGGGAACTACTTGGTATCTCCCTAGTTGTCTTAGAACTCTTTGTGGCGCATATGGCTGGATGCTTCTCAATCCCAATAGTAGCAAATAACTATTCGAGGTTGACATGTGTATCACTTCCCTTACCGGGAGCCATCCCAAAGTCCACTCAATTTGACTTGCCGTTAAAGATCTTAGATGAGATACCTAGGCTTCGACCCCTTCTGGTGAATTATAATCTTTTATTCTTTCTTCATAACTCTCAATGAAATTATCATGGCTTGGACCATACTGTATGATCTTGGGGTGATGCTGAAGATGTTCAATCATCCATATTTGCAACAAAATTTTGCACCCTTCGAAGACCTTTGCCCCTGATTTACATAAAGTCAACGCCCGATAAATGTCGGAGAGAATGATCGGGGCAAGGGTATGATTTTCCTTGGTAGTGAGGACTTGTACGACTTTCGCCGTGCGAATATCAATTGTTCGTTCTTTGTTTGGGAAGACCATGATTCCTAGAAAGGCCACCATGAAAGCGAATCGACGGTGAATCTGCCAGGTGTCTTTGTTCTGCTTGTTGGTAAGGCCCTTCTCATGAATTTCAAATCCATCTGGCTTTCCGAACCTTGAATGTAGGAAGTTGAAAGAACAACACCAGTTGATAACGTTGCTTTTTCTGATTTGATTACTGATGTTCAGGAGCCCAAAGAATCGATGCACTGAGGGAGCTTTTGGGAATATAAGACTTTGGTTTCTTAAATCTCCATCACAACCGGCATATCCAGCTATCTCTTCTAATGTAGGAGTAAGCTCAAAATCAGAGAAGCAAAAAACATTGTGAACAGGGTCCCAGAAGGTTACTAATGCCGCAATCAAATCATCACGTGGTTTAACTTTCATAATATCTGTGAGAGTTCCCAAATGTTTAATGAGCCATTTTTGACCATCTTCTCCTAACTCATGCCACCACATCTGAATCCGAAATAGAAACTCATCTGCATTTGCGGACGGCGGGTTTTGGGTAGTGCTCATTTTGTGTCTGCGATTAATTTTAACAAAAATCAAGACTCCTTTTGAAAACAGACACTCATAAAAAAAATCATTTTTTTATATATTTTTTATTTAATTAACACTTCTTCTTTTTTTCAAAACTTAAAACTATTTTTGGGAAATATCTAAAACAACCCATTTTATTCCTCGGCTCTCACAATGATTTTTTTTTCAATTAAGCTGGTCAACAAGCAAATACGAGGCAAATGAATGCACAAGTAGCAAGTAGGATGCATCAGGATGGTCTTTTCATTTCGGGTTCACCTGTCCTAGACAGACCCAACCCCTGTGTTGAGTCTCCAAGGCCAAATGTACATGATGCAAATAGACGTTCCTACTAGGGATCCGGTACATGGCTGAGTTATTCTAAGTGAAAAACCTGAGGCAAATTGTTCTAGACCTGGCTTACCCAAACGGACAGTTTGAGCCGAAGTGGGGGCAACGTACCGGGAGCACGAAAGTCTACCCGGCCTAGTTACTTGTCCCAACTTCGTCTTATTTGGTATGACTTTAACAGAAAGGTGGGCCACGCGCACGTGTGCACCATAAATTCAGAAGACTCAGAAAGAAGGAGGGTTTCGTAGCAGTTTTATATACACAATTCAGATAATATTAAAGCGGTAAAAGTGTCATTTAGCACATTGGGCATATATCATGTAAAAATCAGATAATAGATAAAGCCAACTATAACAGTCATTTTAAGCTCGAATTCTTAAACCTTGAACCAGTGGTTCTGGGTTCACAATTGAGTCCCCAGCAGAGTCGCCAGAGCTGTCACACCTCCTCTTTCCGCCCACGCGGGGGTGCAAGGAGTTTTCTCAAATTAAAGGACAGTCGAAACGGGATTAGTTTATTTATTTCAGAGTCGCCACCTGGGAATTCTAAGGCGTCCCAAGTCATCGGTTTTAATCCCTGAATCGAGGAGAATATAACTCTGTTTGTCATTCTGCGAACCAGAAATCCGGGTAAGGAATTCTGTTAACTCGGGAGAAGGTGTTAGGTATTCTCGAATTCCGTGGTTCTAGCACGGTCGCTTAACCATTTTTATACTTGGCTTAATTATCTTGATTTACTAAATATATTTTTCTGTTGTTATATAATTCCGTTACCGCCTTAGATTATTTATAATTATAGACCTTTAAACGAATCACGCGTACGTATATTCGTGTTATATATTTTTTATAAACATGAAGAATCGTGTCACGCATACGTGTACACAATAAGATTGACAATATTATTTTTGTATATTTTTATTATGAAAAATCATATGTTCGAAATTTAAAATAAAATTAAGAACATCGTCACCCTTGTATGATTAAACAGTGAACTGCACATCTCGGGTTATATGAAATTATTTTAACATCCCCGAAGAACCCCTTTTTTTATTAAATGTTTGCTCGGAGTTGCGCGAACGCATAATCCGAATTGCCTTTAGAAATATAATCAGGTCACGCGAACGTATCCCTAATCGCACAAAATATTCTTGATGGTAGTATAAATTTTCCACAAATTGTTTATTACATCCATACATTTTTATGTGAAAGTCATGAGAAATCACTATTTGAGATGCCTCTAAATTCCTTGAAAAGAATTCACAATTTATTAAGTGTTGACCGCGAATTATATTTTTCACGTGTGAATTATATTCCTCAAAGCCATTCGAATTTAAAGAGTAAAAAAAAATAAACAACATGTGATTAATACTACCATTTTTATCGTAAATACAATATTTGTCTACCCAAAAAGCGAATTGCGTATAAAACTTAGGAAAAGAATTGATTTAATAAACGAAGTAATATTTTTCGAAGAATTTTCATTGCTATATTTGGAGCGAACGCTATTTACACATTTTTGACTTAAAATGTTACAATTTATAAATCCCACCCTTCTTTTACACCACTTGTTTTTAGTCTGAGGTTATAATTATTTGGTTAACTTTGCTTACGAAGATTGAGTTTGGGATAAATAAACCAATTCTTATTCTCTGCCTACGCGAATATTTGCAAACACTAACTCTATATTTTGTAAAAAATCATTGACATCATTTTATACATTAAAAGAAATGAGTTGATCGTGTTCCTAAAATAGCTAAGCCATTTGTTATTAAGAAAGAGAACTAATCCACCAATTGATTTAATAAGACGACATCACATATAACGTAAACATACATCATGACCTGTTCGCAATATTCCAACATTGTAATAGTAATGGATTATATCAATTCACCTTTCAACTATAGGTTATACACATGACCGTTATTATGCCATATACGAATAAAGTACAACTGACATCATCTAGCCTTAAACAAAATTAGATATTTGACAAAATAAGCTAGTAATGTAATTTCTGGGTATTTCCGTACTATTCTATACTTAGCTAACAACATCACAGGCTTTAATTAATGGCAAACTTTCTATCATGTTCCCTATCTCAACAATTCAAACAATAAATGTCATCACTAGTCCTCAAAACACATAAGATTATTGTGGAATTTACTACTCGAGAAGGTTAATTAGTTAACAGTTTATCATGTCAAGTATAATACTATATTAACCAACTAAAACAAAACTGAAACTTAAACTAATAAAATTTAAATGAGTAGAAGACATCCTTATAATTCCAAACTTCATTTACTTGCCATGTTGAAGCTTTTCATGACATGAGTTTACAGATATGTACCTGGAAATGAGGGTAGAAGAGGTAAATTTCAGCAGTAGCAACAGCAACAAAAACAGCAGAATATACCAATGTTTCAACAGATTTGAACAACAAACGACAAGACCCGTGAAGCCCAGACGCACAGTGGCAGGAAATTTAGGAAATTTCAGATTTAACCCAAGTAATATCAACAAACAGACCCGGACAGGTTCAAAGAAAACTATGTTTCTGGTTTTCTTTCCTTCTTTTATATCTGTTTCAGATTCTGTGTGTGCGTGAGTGTTCTCTTTTCTGTTTCTTCTTCTGTTTTCTTCCTCCTTTTCAGATTTCTGTTTCTGATTTTTTCTGCTCAGTTTGGTTCCCTCTCTTTAGATTTTTTCTCTATCTCCTTTTTTGTTCTTTTTTTTTCACTGTCCAGTCCCCCTTTTTCTCTCTATTCTCCTTCTTTGTGTCTCTCTTCCCCTAAAATCAGTCCCAATTCCCCCTCTTTATACAAGTTTTCCTCCCCTAGTGCTGCCTGGACCCCTTCTTTCTTTTAAAATCAGAAAATCCCATTCAAAATCTGCTTTACTACTTTAAATCCCATTAAGTAAAACCTTTTCCTGATTTTCAGCACTCCCATTACCCTTTGTTTCCCATTATCCTATTAAATTATAGCCATCAACATTCCACTATAACACATTAATACTAACATATTATTCCTACTATTTCTATCCCAGAAATACCCCTAAAATCCTACTGTTATTACTGCCCTTAATACAAAGAAATCAGAATCTGATACAAAACAGATTTTATAATCTGTTCAAACTTAATTATCAACCTGCTTTCTGATTTAAACAGCTATAACCAATTCTCTTGAACTCTGGACTGAATCTTAACTGAGAATGCAACCTTCTAACACAATTGTATCTAATTAACACTTGTGAAATTGAATTTAAACCCAACATCACAATAACATCACACTGAACAACAGAACAATTTAAACTGAATTTGAAAATCGAACTAAGATCAAACAAATGCAGGAGCATTGTCAATATATTGACAATGCCCTGAAACTAACTGCCCAGAAATCAACACACACAACATCCATTTGACGGACTCATTGATTTATAAACAAGCATGATTTAACTGACAAATACTAATCAACTGACTATCTACAATAATTGTCAACAAACAATTTATAAATAGATAAACAGATTGTTTCAATCAGCATTATCAGAAACGGGAATTCATAATATAACTAATCGACGAACTTAATCGAGTCGATTACACATATTGTAAACAAACATAACAAACAGAGACAAATGCCATTATTTGATCACATGAACGGGTATGAGACAGAATCAAATAAACAAATAGGAAAATTACACAGACTACTAAAATAGGCAACAATATACCCATAGGAAACAAAAAGAAGTAGAAAAATATCTTTGAATCTTCAATCTTACACAGACAAAACTCAGCTTTGGATTCGGACCTTTTGAGGCTGAACAGACTTTATTCGAAGTATTCTCAATTGAGAATACCTCGATTAAAGTCTCTTAGACCTCAATCCCTCACTTAAATTGGACATATTCCACGAGTTGGCATTTTAGGGTTTCACTTTTCTCAGATTTAGGGTTCGACCAAATCTGGGCAGATTCGAAGGGAACCAAAGATGACTTAGGGGTGAGGGAGGCCTAGGGGTCATTGGGTGTGAATTTGAGACAGATATGGGTGAGTTCATGTTTGGCTAGAATCTTCAAATGAATATTCGAGAAGCTTTGAGGTGATTCGAGCCAAACAAACAACAGATCCATAACGAGGCAGGTTAGGGGGTGCTATGGTGTTAATTGTGGCTTGGTTGGTTTGGATCTGAGTTTGCCTCGAATCTTCAAATGAAGATTCGAGAAACTCCAGAAAGATTCAAACTCAATGGTTATCATATTCGGATAGAGGATGGTCAGGGGGTTCAGGGGTGTTAAGGTGGTGACCGGCGACGTTGTTGCCGCTGGGTTTCAGGCGATGGGGAGTTAGGGCGGCTAGGGTTAGGGGTATCGTCTTCAAAGATGATGATGAATAGGAGAGGGAGGGGGGGTGTTTGGTTTAGGGGTGGGGTATGTTTTGGGACTTATATACGGATGGGGTGGATGGACCGGGGCCGTTGGATCAATTGAGATCAAAGGCCTGGATCAATTCGTATGAGAGGAACGGTGTCGTTTGAATTTAGTCGGGGTATGGGTTGGCCCGGGCAATGGGTCGGGTAGGGGTTACGGGTAAGGGTGTGGAATATCAGCCGTTGCATTGATTTAATCCAACGACCCTTGATGAAATATGACCAAACGTCGTCGTTTGGTTTACTCTTGAGTTGGACCGGACCTGGGGTGTTTGGATTGGGCTGTGGGGGGGGTGTAAATTTTGTTTGGGCCTGGATTTCAGTCCAGGTCCGATTTTTCACCTTTAAAACTTATTTTCTATTTTTCAAAAATTAAACAAAAATTAAAAATCAATAAAAGAAAATTACACACATATTATTTAATGCATAAAATATTAAAATCAACACAATGACAAGAAACGCCTATGCACATTTTGTGATTTCCCATTTATGCCGAATATTATAATCAACTCCTAAATGTATGTATTTTTGTTTGTATTTTTTCATTTTTATAAAACCCATGATTAAAAAATGCGGTATTAACTCCTAAATGCATATGTATCTGCATTACCATTTTTATTTTTTTGTATTTTTCCTTAATTAGAATAAAAATGAACATGCACAGACGAAATGACCCGAAAATTCAACAATTGCACACAAAGAAAACAATTATTTGTGATTTCTTTTGGAGTAGTTCTTGGGAGGCAAAAATCACGTGCTCACAAACTCTTCTTCCAAATTGATTATAAGTCAATTTTAACTCGTTTCCTTCAATCATTAATATCTTTTAATATGATTTCAACTCAAAACCAATGATTTTCATGGGGGAAATTAGGTGTTTTGAGTAGAACCTAGATTTTTCAAAAATTGGGGATTTAGACCTCGATTTGGGGTCCGATTTCAAAACAAATTATATATTTGAGTTCGTAGGGGAATGCGTAATTAGGTTTGGTTCGAACCTCGGGTTTTGACCATGTGAGCCCAGGGGCGGTTTTTGACTTTTTGGGTAAAACTTTGGAAAACTCATTTTCATGCATTGGGGTTGATTCATTTAGCGTTTATTTATGTAATTAAGTAACTTGTGGCTAGATACGAGCGAATTGGTGGTAGAATCATGGGCTAAAGCAGTAATTGAGACGTGAATTGTGTTCGTGGCACCGAGGTAAGTGTTTGGTTTAACCTTAGCTTGAGGGATTAGGAGTTGTATCTTATTTGCTACTTGTTTCTTGTTGAGCACGACGTATAGGCATGGTGACGAGTAACTATATATTGGTGTCGAGCATGACCGTCAGTCTTAAATTGTGATTTATTGTGTTCTTGAATAATACTACGGATGCTTAAATTGATGAATCTCTGTATTGAGCAAGGATTATGATTGTTCTCGTGGGAATTATTTATGATTGAGTATTGGTGTTAGCTGAGGTAGTTATATGTTGGAACAAGTTTGGTTAAAGCTATTTCTCCCTAGCCGGGACGTAGTTACTTATACTGTCGATTCCTTTGCCGGGATAGTGTAGTTCTTTATTGATCCCTTGCCGGGGCTCTTGTTATGATTGTTGTTGATTGTATATGTGGATCGCGTTGTACGCCGCAACAATATTATTTGTGGATCGGGTTGCATGCCGCAACAATGATATATGTGGATCGAGTTGCACGTCGCAACAATATTATATGTAGATCGGGTTGCACGCCGCAACAATATTATATGTGGATTGGGTTGCACACCTCAACAACGATATATGTGGATCGGGTTAAACACTGCAACAATATTATATGTGGATCGGATTGCACGCCGCAACAATAATATATGTGGATCGGGTTGCATGCCGCAACAGTGATAAATGATATATGTTTATCGGGTTGCATGCCGCAACAGTGATAAATGATATATGTGAATCGGGTTGCACGCCGCAACAGTGATAAATGATATATGTGGATCGGGTTGCACGGCGCAACAGTGATAAATGATATGGATCACGTTGCATGCTGCAATAGTGTCGTTATATATTGGGATCGGCTTGTGCGCCGCAACAATTGTTGATACAAAGTCTTTATAGATTGGATACAAGTTTCTTATTGTTTTGCCATGAATTCTAAGCAGTCCTTATGTCGTTACTCTTGATTTACTGTTGATATTGATACACCCTCGCAACATGTACATCCCCTCCCATCTTTACTTGTTTATTCCTGTTTTATTTTCTGCTATATATTATATAACTACATAGGTTCATTTGGTAGTCCGGTCCTAGCCTCGTCACTATTTTGCCGAGGTTAGGCTAGGCACTTACCAGCATATGGGGTCGGTTGTGCTGTACTATACTCTGCACTATGTGCAGATCCCGGAGCAGCTCTTGGACCATAGCATTTGGGTGGCTACCTTCAGTCCACGCGGAGATCCAAGGTAGACCTGCAGGCGTCCGCAGGCCCTGGCGTCTCCTCTATCCTTTATTTCCTATTTCATTTCTTTGATTTGGAAACAGTGCATCTTTATTTTTAGACTTTGTATTTAGTACTCTTAGATCATTTGTGGTACTGTGACACCAGCTCTGAGTGATTAAGGCTTAAAGAGTTGTATTATATTCATATTTTAGATATTTTACTACATTTCTTCTGCTTAATGAAATTTCCGCTGTTATTTTCCACATTATTGCTTTATAAATGCTAAAAGGGTATAAAAATGGATAAAGGTAATATGTTCAATAATTGGCTTGCCTAGCTCACATTAGTAGGCGCCATCACAACTCCCGAGTGTGGGAAATCCGGGTCGTAACAAGTTGGTATCAGAGCTCTAGGTTACATGGGTCTCACAGTTCACAAACAAGCTTAGTAGAGTTTGAGGGATCGGTACGGAGACGCCTGTATTTATCCCCCAGAGGCTACAGAGTTAGGAAAAACTTCACATTTATTCCTTCCTATTGTGCGGTTTAGTTTCTCAATACTGATTGAATTTCTACTCTGTTCTTTCGTAGATGGCGAGAACACGCGCTTCCTCATCCACTAACCAGCAGCCTGAGACCCCAGCAACAGTTCCCACGAGGGGCAGAGGGCAAGGCCGAGGCCGTGCTAGAGGTCGAGGTAGGGTCAGAGCTCAGCCCATAATAACAACACCCGTGACGGATCCTCAAATTGACTTTGATGATGAGGTTTCAGCCCCCCAGTTCTGGTGGGCCCAACTCAGGTCCCAGAGGGGTTTATTGCTACCCCAGTACTCCAAGACGCTCTGGTCCGTCTAATGGGCCTTATGGAGAGTGTCACCCAGGCAGGCTTGCTTCTTGTAGCAACAGCCATCTCTCAGGCTGGAGGAGGAACCCATACTCCTACTACTCGCACTCCGGAGTAGGTAGCTCCCTAGTTTCAGACTCCAGTAGTTCAACTAGTTGGAGTAGTTCAGCCGGGTGTGGTAGCTCAAACCGGTGATGGAGCAGCTATGTCTGTTGATACTTTGTGGAGATTGGATAGGTTCACCAAGCTCTTCATTACTACCTTCAGTGGTGCATCTTCTGAGGATCCCCAGGATTATCTAGACAGTTGTCATGAGGTTCTCAGGAACATGGGGATAGTTGAGCCCAATGGGGTCGATTTTGCTACCTTTCACTTGTCGGGATCCGCCAAGACTTGGTAGAGAGACTATTGTTTGGCTAGACCAGCCAGATCACCAGCCTTGACTTGGGAGTAGTTTACTCAGCTATTTCTGGAGAAATTTCTCCCCATCACTCAGAGAGAGGCCTATCAGAGCCAGTTTGAGCGTCTCCAGTAGGGTTTTATGACTGTTACTCAGTATGAGACCAGATTCATCGACTTGGCTCGTCATGCTCTTATCATACTTCACATTGAAAGAGAGAGAGTGAGGAGGTTCATTGAAGGACCTATCCAGCCTATTCGACTTCAGATGGACAAGGAGACTGGGAGTGAGATTTCTTTCCAGGAGGCGACCAATATGGCCGGGAGAGTTGAGATGGTTCTATCGCAGGGAGGTGGTCGGGGGTCTGACAAGAGGCCTCGTCATTCCGGCCGATTCAGTGGTACCTCATCTAGAGGCAGAGATTCATATGGTAGAGGCCATCCTCCTAGGCCTTTTCAGTCAGCACTTCAGGTTTCTCATGGTGCTTCAGGTGGCCGTGGTTCTCATATGCAGTATTCTGATCAGCAGACCTACAGTGCACCACCAGCTCCTATCAATGCACCGCCGCTTCAGAGGGCTTGTTTTACTTGTGGCGACACGAGGCACATTACTAGATATTGCCCTCAAGCACCGGGCAGTTCTCAGCAGCAGGGTTCCCGTTCTATGGTTTAGGTACCAGGTGTTCCATAGCCCACCCAGCCAGCTAGAGGTGGGGGTAGAGGTGCTAGAGGTGGTGGTAGAGGTATTAGAGGTGGAGGTCAGGCCGCTAAAGGTGGAGGCCAGCCAGTAGCAGATCGTCCTAGAGATGTAGTTCAGGGTGGTGGGGCCCAGCCTCGATGTTATGCTCTTCCAGCTAGGCCCGAGGCGGAGGCTTCCGATGCAGTTATCACAGGTACTGTTCTGGTTTGTAGTAGAGATACTTCAGTTTTATTTAATCCGGGATCTACATACTCCTATTGTAGACATGTAATTTTTGACCCTCCCCAAGATTTTACACATTTTAGTGTTAAATATTTAGTTTAGGTCTAGTATCATTATTTTAACTAGTTTTGACTCTTTTACTTTATTTTAAGCACAAAAATTGAAACCTACAAAAACAGTTTCATGTTTCTCTATTTAATTAAGGTATTAGGTATTTTTAGAAAAATATTATTTTTAACTCATTTTTATTTTTAGTATAATCCTTGAAACTATCAAAAAAAGAGTTTCATGTCAAAATATAGTTGTTTTAGTTAATTGGTATTAGTTTTACATTTTTATGGTATTATTTTAGAAACGAAATTAATATTTTTATCCAAATTGCAAGAACTATGGAATTAAAAACCAAATTTTATAACCCAATTCACCAAGCCCAATCTTCGAGGCCCAATTAACTTTTCCCTAGCGCTAAAGAACCCCACCCCCAGCGGATTCCCTTACTCTCCAAAATTTAGCGCCCATAAAAAACCAAAAAATGAATGATCTGCTTCTTCTCCCAGAAAAAGACGATAGCAACTTTTCCCTCTGATTTTCATGCTAAAACCACCCAAAACTCCACATCTGCCGCTTCGGACTTCTCCTTCCTTCATCTCTCTGGACATTTTTTAATTGTGTTACTGATAAATCCGCGACGATCTTCAGTCTAAAACGCGAGAAATAGAATTAACAAAAAACAGGGGAAACAACACACACACACACACACACCAGAAAAAACAAGTAACAGAGAAACAAGGGGAGGAGTACGAATTGAGAATAGAGGAAGCTCGGTTCTCTGCTCAAACCTTCTGCTTGATTTCTCTAAGAAGAACACTATTTAGTTTTTATTCTTTGCCCAATCATTGTTACCATGCTAAAAATGTTATAGGCTACCTACTCAAGAGCTCACTAATTGAAAAAAAAATGAAACAAAAAAGAGAAACGAGGTCTGGTTAAATTGTTCAAGAGAAAAAGGCTAGCTTTTTTATTTTGGGGTCTCACTTTTTCCTTTCATGATATTAAGTTTCATACATAGAGATATAAAAATTCTAGTCTTCCTAGTTTAGATTTCAAGTTTAAAAATACAAAAAAAAGGAGGTCAGCTCTTTTTGAAGCCATTCTCACTTCAACTCTCGGTTTCAATTCATGGAATTTGAGTGAAAAGTTAGTGTCGGGTTCGAGGTTTTCGGGTGGATTCGCGGTTCCGGTGTAGATTTTAAATGCTATTGTCGGATTGAACAACATTGATGCTTGCAAGGAGATCTTTCATCAATTCAATTTTGATCACTGTTTTGGTTTCACCTGAGGTCAACCCTTTACTCTGTTCTCTGCTTAGTCTAGAATTTCCTCATGTGCATGATTTCTGCTTGTGTGCATTTTATGCTTCAATTGTTACACTATGTTAGTCAAATTTGTTTGAATTTAATTTCTCAAGTATAAATATTGTTGAATTCTTGTCTTGTGGGAATGTGTTGATGCACAAAGAAGAGTAATAATTTTGATTAACCAGTAAGTGATCTCAAATAGAAAGATAAAATAATGGGAATTTGGTTAACTGGGTTTAAATGGATTTGAGCTTTGGTCATAATCGACACATGTGAATTAGATTTAATATCAATTTTACTTTTATATCATCACTCTGTCACCGCTAGTAGCATGTTTTAGGCCGATTAAATTTGGGTAGGCAAGCCTTAGGAGTTTTGTTAATTTCGAGGCAAGAGGTCGTTCCCTTAGTTAAATTTATCCGGGGAATGCTTCGAAGGATTTGTATATATATTTTATTTCGGGGAATGCCCCGTAGTATCACGTATTTGGAGGCTGTGACGAACTTCATGGAAGAAATATAGAATATATTAGCATTTAGGACTTTACTTTATTTTTTCTTTTTCTTTTATTAGGTGGGGACGACCTCAAGCCTCTTGTGTGTTTATTTTTCTTTTCTATGTTTATTTTACCTTAATTCGAATATTCTAAAAGCCGATTTGATCAAGTGCGCAACTGTACTAGTTACGGGACTTGGGGAGTTCTAACACCTTCTCCCCGAGTCAAATGAACCCCCTTACCCGAATCTCTGGTGCAGGTTTAGTTTTGGAGTCTAAAGTGTTTTAAAAGGAAAAATTATTTTTAAAAAAACTGGTGACCTAGCACACCGAAACCAATGTCAGGTGGCGACTCTGAAAAGTCCTTTTGAACAAAAATTTTTGTCACTTTCTAATTGAAAACCCTTTGAGCTTCATAAAATCTTTTTATTTCTTTTAAGAGGGTTAGTGAAGTTGGTAAAAAAAGGGGTGTGACATCTCTAGCGACTCTGCTGGGGAGTTGCAGGTTCAAGCTGATACTTGATTTTATTGGCTTTTAGGATATTCGATTGAGGTGTTTGTTTTCTTTATTTGCTTTGTTTATTTAGTTTGTTTGTCTTATTTCCTGTTTTTTTGGTTGTTTGTTTATCGCTTTTCTTTATGTGTTTACCGCTTTATAATTGTCATCATATGCATAACCATGGGTCTTTTTTCTGCAACAAGTCTCGAAGTACGCGTCACTTGCACAAACTCTTTGTTTAGTCACCTTTATTTTAGGAGGGGAGGGCGTCGGACGTATGGAGTGGGTGGAACCACTATCGACCATATGCTCCCCCGAATTGCCTTGTTAGTGAACCCCAAATTTAGGTCAGCCTTTAGTTCATTCTTATTTGCATCATGTCATTTGGACCTAGTAGGGCTCGTTCCCAGGCACCATGTCCCTTTGTAGCAATTCTGTCCAAATTTTGTCAAAAATGGGACTGTGGCCCAAAAAGACATTCAATCATCCCTATGTGATACATGTTGCATCTTTGAGGGTAAAAAGGTCATTTGGCGGACCGATGCTTGGGAAAAAAGGTTGAAAAATGAAGCAAGTAGGGCCTAGTTATATTTTTCTTTCACAACTTTTTCAAAAAAAAATGAAAATGAAAATCCAAAAAAAAAGATTTTACACTTTCCCATCATTTTCCAAAAATTAAAAAAAAAAGAAAAGAAAATCTAAAAGGATTTTACATTTTCCATCATTTTTCAAAAAGACAATATATTTTTTTTCCAAACTAGTGTCATTTTTTAAGCTTTCTCCCTATCCAATCTTCTCGAACTACGTGAACCTGATTTTCATCTTTCGGGATGTCATAAGTAGGCAACCCACATAGGGTCCGGTCTTGCTAGTAAGTCTTAGGTTCTTGGCTTCGCGGGGTCTTAGTCAAATCTTTTGTGTCTAGCCACATTCAGCTACATCGGCCATTCTTGCAAAATGGGGTGATTTTTGCAAAGTGGTTCAATTACCCATGTCTTAGGATCTTGAGTCCACAACTAGGTGTCATATTACTTTAAGGCACGTCCTTATTGAGTTTGCATCTTCAGCCACTTCTGGCCATATCGGCCATTTTTGTAAAATGGATCATTTCTGCAAATTAATCTTGGGCCATGATTATTGGGAGTGTGAATCCATATAAGCCTTAGTGAGGTATTTCCCTATCTGAGTAGTCACCTTTGTTGAGTTTGCCTTAATCGCCACTCTTGGCCATGTAGGTTAATTTTCAAAAATAGCCAAATCTTGTCTTGCATGTGTCCAATAGGAGGTGTGGTCTCACATTGCGTCTCGAGTCATTTAATCTATTTGGTATTATTTTTCTTATTCGGGTATGGATTCATTTACTAGAGCTCAAGCACGACATATCACATTTGGGAGTTGTTTGAGGAGACTTTTTATTTTTGAGTCTGTTTTATATTATTTTTTGCTTTCTAGTCTTGTATGGTAGTATTTAGTCTTTTAGTTGGTGTAACAGTTTGTCGTAGTATAGTTGAGTTTGTCAAGTCTCACGTCATCATATTTCTTGTTTTGTATTTGAAAAAACCAAAAAAATTATAAATGAAAAATTCAAAAAAAATTTGTTTTTATTTTATTTTGTCCATTACTTTTTCCAGAACTACGCTTGATATGATTCATGAGGGACATGATATGTAGGCAACCTACATAGGGTTCGATCAAATCATTATAAAAAAAAAGAATAGAAAAAAAGAGATGAAGTTGTGAGATGTGAAAATGAGAGGAAAGAAAAGAGCGATAATCAACAAGAAATGAGAGAAAAGAAAAAAGAAGATTGAAATGAACAAAATTGGGATGATGCCAAATGACCTTGTGACCTTCGAAGTCATTCTAGAACTGTTAATTGTTGCTAGGGGCATTGCATGCAACGTGATATTTGTATCTGATAAATGTCCTAACGCTAACATGTTGGCTTTATTTTGCTCCTTTTTGTTACTTTCATTGTGATCATAACAGAGGGTGGTTAGTTTGTGGCACTTTTTATCTGTACAACACAAGGTCAGAGAGCGAGGTAGACATGGTTAGCAAAGACTTGGATACAGGAGTTGTCGATCCCTCGAGGGAGATTGTGGAGTCGGAATACGAATTGAACGAGGAGGTCCAAAGGCTGAAACAACAAATGTCTGAGCTATGTCAAGCATGGGCCAATGGTCAAGGACCACCCCTTTCTTATGCTTTTCCAGAGTTTACACCCATCTCGGCTACTACCACTCCGGTTTCATTGTCCGATCAATTCTATCCATTTAAGTTCAGTCTTTATACAATTGCACAACTATAGCTGGAACTTCTGTTGTGTACTCCCAAAGTCTGCCATTGACCACCAATCAGACAACTACTATAGTTATGTCTGTCTTCACCATCCCACAGCCAGCGGTGGTGCAGAGGAAAACTCATGAGTCATAATTTGCTACCCAGCAAGAATAATACCACTCTCCTGAGTACCACTCTTACCTATTTGATGTTCCTGCAAAGATTGAGAATCCTGGCCGAAAGATAGCACCAGAGGAAATAACCCAAAAACTGAAAAGCTTAGAACAACAGTTGAAAAACATACAAGGGTTGGCAGGTCAGAAGAGTATTGCCTTCAAGGATCTATGTATATTCCCTGATGTTCGTTTGCCACTTGGTTTCAAGACTCCCAAATTTGAAAAGTATGATGGACAAGGAGACCCTATAGTTCACCTGAAAAGGTATTGCAATCAACCAAGAGGTGCGGGATTAAATGAAGAATTACTAATGGCTTATTTTGGGGAAATCCTTACGGGTGTAGTCTCTGAATGGTTTATGGGTCAAGACACATCTTGCTGGTATGTCTGGGATGACATGGCCTAGGCCTTTGTCAAACAATTCCAATATAACATTGACATCGCCCCAGACCGCAATTCCCTTTCAAATCTGAAGAAGAAACCAACTAAAAGTTTCAGGGAATATGCCATTAAATGGAGGGAACAAGCGGCTAGAGTTAAGCCACCCATGGATGACCACGAGCTAATCATTGTCTTCCTTTAGGCTAAAGAGCCCGATTACTTTCAAAACATGATGTCCGCAGTTGGCAAATCATTCTTGGATGTAGTCAAAATGGGAGAAATGGTAGAGAATGGCTTTAAGATAGGCAAAATTATTAGTCAAGCAGCTCTCAGAGCTGCAACTCAGGCTATCCAAATTGAATCTGGTAATTTTAGTGGCACGAGTGAGAAGGTTGAAGAAATCATGATGACATCAAGGTCGAGAAGAAGTCATAGAAGAACATCTTGAAGGCATGACCATCCTCATTTGTTTTTTGATGATTCCCCTGAGAACCCACAATACTCTGTTGCTCCACCCCAGTATGTTGTCCAACCACCAAGACACCCCAAAAGGCGAGCGCCAGCACTGTAAAATCTACACCAGCCTCCATAAAATTTTCAAGTGCTCCATAACCCACATCCAAGCCAGGGGTATAGAGGTAAACAAGGGCTGAAAGATAATTTTACACCAATAGGAGAGTCCTATGCAAGCTTGTTTGAGAAATTAAATCATTATGACCTAATTGCACCTATTCTTCTGAATCATGTGGACCCGCATGCGAGAAGCTTTGATCCTTCTAAAAGGTGTGAATACCATTCCAATGCCCAGGGGCACAACATCAAAAGTTGCTGGGATTTGAAAAGAGAGAGATAGAAAGAATGATTCAAGAAGGGATAATTGTGGTCTAGGACAGTGACACCCAGAATATCGCACATAATCCTTTATCTACACATGATGATGCACACTTTGTGAGGAAGATGCATGGTGACATGGAGTATGAGAATCCTCTTGGGAACTTGCTGACTGAAGTTAATGATATTGAAACTGGTGAAGGTACCAGTAATTTTGATGTGCAGTCCAGTGGCTAAGATGTCGATCTTGGTAATTGGAAAGACACTCCTTTCTTGGCTAGCAAGGGAGGAGTTTTGGTGGTTTATTTTGTTGTCATTTCTATTTTTAGGTTATTTCAGGGTTGTTATTCGAATATTGTCTTGTGGCTCAAACCCTTCTTCTTCATATTTTGCCTAGTTTGTTTAGTTGTAGTAATTCATCTAGTGTTATCTAGGATTAATACATGGTTGCAACCCATGTCTATTTTGCTTGTTTTGTTCAAACCCTTTTCACCATTTGTCTAATGCAATCTCCTATTTTCTATTAGTTCTAGTCAGTTTTTGTTTAGGTTACTTTTCCTCTTATAGTTCTTTTCATCCTGACTCTAGTAACATGAAATGCACGCATAATTCCCAGCTTGGTCTTGAAAGTTAGTTTAATCATGAAGCAATGACATAGTTTTGAACATGATAAAAAGAGGCATTTGAGGAAACAAGTAAAGATTCATGCATTCTGAGATAACCTAAAGTTTAAATTGAGTGAAACTAAGGCAGTAAGTCTGGGAAATCAAGAGGTGGATAAGAGCATACAACAAGGAAATGGATCTCAAACATTTTGAGTAGATCAGTCAATGTTGAAATGCATTCCTCCGCATCAAGGTAAGGTTGAGTCAAGTCTGCTTCGAACTGGAAAGGATCATTCATTGGTACAGAGATATCGCCCATTGACACTTTTGTTTGGATTTCTTTGCTTATCTTCAATTGCACGTGTGTACTTGGCATTTTTAAAGTTTGGTATGACAAAGGCATTTTATTCTTCTACCCAAATACTTTTATCTTTGATACCCCTTTTGAGCCTTACTTTATTTTGTTTCATACCCCTCTTTTGGAATCAGAAGCAGAGTTGGGAACTAGAAAAGAAAAAAGAAAGGAGAAAAAGAAGAAAAAAAGAGAAAAAAAGAAGGAAAAATGAAAAAGGAAGAAATAAAAGTAACAAAAACAAACAACTTGTGTTTGAACTACGTTCGACCTGATTCCTTTTAAGGATACGTAGGCAACCTTACATGGTTCGGTCCCATCAAAATAAAAATCCAAAATTCTCCAGACTCAAAGAAACTAGGGCAGATGTAATTTTGAATCCTTTCATCTTAAATTATTTTGACCCTTCATACCACCCTTTCTTTCCCACCCTGTCCAAAAGCCTACATTACGGTCCAAAGAAAGACCTTCTAACCAATCTTTGAGGATGCCAAATAAAGTGTGTGGTGAAAGTATGATCTTCTTGCATCATGGGTAATACTTTGTTCTCAGCACAAAGAGAGAAAAGGATAAAATGAGAGAGTCTTATCGGTGAAAACCCTCATGGGCACCATAAGCCGATGGTGAGTTGAGAAAAGAACAAAATGAGAGAGGCTTGATGGTGAAAACCTTCAGGGCACTACAAGTCGATTGAGGATTGTGGATCAGATGGGACAATTGAAGCGTTGAAGCCCAGTTTCACAGCGAAGAGGTACAACAAGAGTTGAATATTAGACTTGGTTGAGAGATTAGGCCACTTAATTCAAAGGTGCATGTCATGGTCATTAGAGTTGGTATCCATATCTGATAAGTTTCTACTTTGTAATTTTCTTGTTAGGTATCATCTCTTTCCCTTGTCCCTTATTTTGTTCCTCTTGTTTTGTTTGAGTCCCTTCTTTGAGTCTGTTTTGTCAGAACAAGTGAGAAATGAGTTCAAAATTTGCTACCAACTTTCCAATTGCACAAAACGAATTTGGCTAGCACATCAAAGTGGCATAAGTCAGGAAAAAAGTGGTATGCGCATTGAGTTGGTAACAATCAACATGCTTTGGGATTCATGTGAAATGCAAGGGTTCAAAAAATTTCAATTCATAAGCAAAATGCAACAGATAGAGGATATTGGGATCGAATGGAGCATAGGTGTTTTCTGTGATAAGGGTTGAAAGAAAATGGGTAGCCGATAACAGTCAAGGTCGTTCAAGTTAAAATCAAAGTTATCTTGGCAAGTGTAGAAGCAGCCGCCCTCAAGGTCAAGGCCACAAACTAACCACCACATTTATACTCACAAGTTTTCTTTGTTTGAAATAGGAACAAAGTAGTGCAAACAAGTGGGTTCAAAAACAAGAAAAAAAATAAAAGAAAAGAAAGAAAAAGAAAAGAAGAAGAAGAAGAAGAGAAGAATCGACAAAGGGAAATTTCTCAAATCTTTTCCCTTACCTGTCTTGCTAGTATGCATAAAATATTGTTATTGCTCTTCACATTTTTCCTCCTAGGATAAAAAGTCCTAGTCTGATGGATTTTCCTCCCAATAGAAATTTTAGTCTGGTGAATTTTTCTCCTAAGATAGAAAACATAGTCTGATGAATTTTCTCCTAGGATAGAAATCGTAGTCTGATGAATCTTTCTCCTAAGATAACAAAAAAAGGGATCTAGTTTGACGAATTTTTTTCTAGGATGAAATCTTAGTCTGATAATCTTTCTCCTAAGATAAAAAGCCCTAGTATGATGAACTTTCTCTTAGGATCAAAATCTTTGTCTGATGAAATTTTCTCCTAAGATAACAAAAAAGAAGGATCTAGTCTGATGAATTTTCTCCTAGGATCAAAATTTTAGTCTGATGAATCTTTCTCCTAAGATAACAAAAAAGGGACCTAGTCTGATAAATTTTCTCCTAGGATCAAAATCTTTGTCTGATGAATTTTTTCATAAGATAGAAGACCTAGTTTGATGAACTTTCTCCTAGGATATAAATCTTAGTCTGATGAACCTTTCCCCTAAGATACCCATAAAAAAACCAAGTCTGATGAATTTTCTCTAGGATAGAAATCTTAGTCTAATGAAGTTTTCTCCTAAGATAGAAAACCTAGTCTTATGAATTTTCTCCTATGATAGATTTTTAGTTTTCTTAAGTTATTAATATTTAATTTTCATGAAATCAGGGGTCCCGCCTGGAGAATAGGGTCAGTTTTTACTTTAGTCAAGCTTAGTTTATAGTTTTCCGCAAGCTCAATGTTAAATCTAGGAGACGTACTTCCTAGTTTGGGTCATTCATGATTTATTATTAGCAGACGCACTTGCTAGTGAAATATTCTTGGTTTTACTCACAGCAGACACAGATCCCAGTCAAATCTTTAGTTTTACTCTCATAATTGCATCAATAGCATAGGTGATTTACAGTTTTGCTAACAACTCATAAATCTTCCTAGTGCAAACTGGGGCAGAAAATTTTGTTTGTTTTGTTGTTTTGATTGCAGGCGCCCACCTGGAGAATGAGGGAATTCATTTCGAAATTATTTCAAGTTTTGGCAATCAGGCACCCACCTGGAGAACAAGGGAATACAGTTTAAATTTTGGCAATCAGGCGCCCACCTGGATAATAAGGGAAATATAGTTCAACTTTTGGCATCAGGCGCCGACCTGGAGAACAAGAGAATACAGTTCAAGTTTTTGGCAATCAGGCGCCCACCTGGAGAACAAGGGAATACAGTTCAAGTTTTGGCAATCAGGCGCCCACCTAGAGAACAAGGAAATACAGTTCAAATTTTGGCAATCAGGCACCCACCTGGAGAACAAGGGAATACAATTCAAGTTTTGGCAATCAGGCGCCCACCTGGAGAACAAGGGAATAATGTTCAAGTTTTAGCAATCAGGCGCCCACCTAGAGAACAAGGGAAGTCATTTCATAATCCAATTCAAGTTAGAAGTAGCAGAAGCTCGGGGCAAGAATGCGAGTCAACAGCCCGAGATGATCAACAGAAGTAATCTCAATCCACAATAAAAAAGGAAAAAAAAAAGAAAAGGGAAGTGAATCTAAAATGCAGAAGCTGAGACAAGAGGTGGATTGCTCAAGACATGACTAAAGTCACAAGCATGGTGTGTTCGGTTTTGATCCAAAAAGCTGAAGAAGAATGAACTAGCACTTGCAACTAGCAAGCGTCAAGGTTCAAATCTAAAGTCTGCATGAAGAACCATTCAAGACTCAAGATCAAGCTTCAGAAGACTTATAGATAGAAATCTTGTAACTCATAGTTGACAGGATTAGTTAGTCTTTTTATTTTATTTTTTGATTTTGATGTAGTAACAGGACCACTGACCGGAACATCGATGGATCGACACCTCAATCGGTTCTCCACCTCAGTATACTCCATCACTGTTCCTACTTCTGAACTACACGTGGCCTGATTCCTTTATAGACAAGGATATGTAGGCAACTCAAATACTAGGGCTCGGTCTCATTCTCCTCTCTTTTAATTTTTGGTCTCTCTAAATAATGGTCGGGTCAAAAAACTTGTCTCGACGTTCTTTGTATGAAAACTCTTTGTGTTTTCAGTCAAAGAGGGGCAGCTATAGACATGTAATTTTGACCCTCCCCATGATTTTACACATTTTAGTGTTAAATAATTAATTTAGGTCTAGTGTCGTTATTTTAACTAGTTTTGACTCTTTTACTTTATTTTAAGCACAAAAATTAAAAATTACAAAAATAGTTTCATTTTTCTCTATTTAATTATGGTATTAGGTATTTTTAGAAAAATATTATTTTTAACCCATTTTTATATTTAGTATAATCCTTGAAAATATCAAAAAGAAATAGTTTCATGTCATAATATAGTTGTTTTAGTTAAGTTGGATTAGTTTTACATTTTTATGGTATTATTTTAGAAAAGAAAATAATATTTTTAGCCAAATTGCAAGAATTATGGAATTAAAAACCAAATTTTATAACCCAATTCACCAAGCCCAATCTTCGGGGCCCATTTAACTTTTCCCTAACCCTAAAGAATCCCACCCCCAGCGGATTACCCTCCTCTCCAAGCTTTAGCGCCCATAAAGACCAAAAAATGAATGATCTGCTTCTTCTCCAAAAAAAAAGACGATAGCAACTTTTCCCTCTGATTTTCATGCTAAAACCACCCAAAACTCCACATCTGCCGCTTCGAACTTCTCCTTCCTTCATCTCTCTGGTCATTTTTTAATTGTGTTACTGATGAATCCGCGACGATCTTCAATCTTAACGCGAGAAACAGAATTAAAAAAAATAGGGGAAACAACACACACACACACACAAAAACTAGAAAAAACAAGTAACAGAGAAATAGGGGGAGGAGCACAAATTGAGAATAGAGGATTCTCGGTTCTCTGCTCAAACCTTCCGCTTGATTTCTCTGAGAAGAACACTATTTAGTTTTTATTCTTTGTCAAATCATTGTTACCGTGCTAAAAAGGTTATAGGCTACCTACTCAAGAGCTCACTAATTGAAAACAGAAATGAGAAATGAGGTCTGGACAAAATTGTTGAAGGGAAAAGGGCTAACTTTCTGATTTTGGGGTCTCACTTTTTCCTTTCCTGATCTTAAATTCCATACATAGAGATATAAAAATTCTAGTCTTCCTAGTTTAGATTTCATGTTTAAAAATACAAAAAAAGGAGGTCAGCTCTTTTTGTCGCCATTCTCACTTCAACTCTCGGTTTAAATTCATGGAATTTGAGTGAAAAGTTAGTGTCGGGTTCGAGGTTTTCGGGTGGATTCGCGGTTCCGGTGTAGGTTTGAAATTCTATTGTCGGATTGAAAAATATTGTTGCTTGCAAGGAGATCTTTCATCAATTTAATTTTGATCACTATTTTTGCTTCACCTGAGGTCAACCCTTTACTCTGTTCTCTGCTTAGTCTAGAATTTCCTCATGTGCATGATTTATGCTTGTGTGCATTTTATGCTTCAATTGTTACACTATGTTAGTCAAATTTGTTTGAATTGAATTTCTCAAGTATAAATATTGTTGAATTCTTGTCTTGTGGGTATGTGTTGATGCACAAAGAAAAGTAATAATTTTGATGAACCAGTAAGTGATCTCAAATAGAAAGATAAAAGGATGGAAATCTGGTTAACTGGGTTTAAATGGATTTGAGCTTTGGTCATAATCGACACATGTGAATTAGGTTTAATATCAATTTTACTTTTATATCATCACTTTGTCATTGCTAGTAGCATGTTTTAGGCTGATTACATTTGGGTAGGCAAGCCTTAGGAGTTTTGTTAGTTTCGAGGCAAGAGGTCGTTCCCTTAGTTAAATTTATCCGGGGAATGCCCCAAAGGATTTGTATATATATATTATTCTGAGGAATGCCCCATAGTATGTATTTGGAGGTTGTGACAAACTTCATGGAAGAAATATATAATATATTAGCATTTAGAACTTTACTTTAATATTTCTTTTTCTTTTATTAGGTGGGGATGACCTCGAGCCTCTTGTGTGTTTATTTTCTTTTCTGTGTTTATTTTACCTTAATTCGAATATTCTAAAATCTGATTTTATCAAGTGCGCAATTGTACTAGTTACGGGACTTGGGGAGTGCCTAACACCTTCTCCTCGAATCAAATGAACCCCCTTACCCGAATCTCTGGTGCAGGTTTAGTTTTGGAGTCTAATGTGTTTTAAAAGCAATTTTTTTAAGAAAAACGGTGACCTGGCACACCGAAACCAATGTCAGGTGGCGACTCTGAAAAGTCCTTTTGAACACAAATTATTGTCACTTTCTAATTGAAAACCCTTTGAGCTTCATAAAATCTTTTTATTTATTTTAATAGGGTTAGTGAAGTTGGTAAAAAAAGGGGTGTGACACCTATATGTCATCTTATTACCGTATTTGGTCATGCCTAGTGATTCTTTGAGTGCTCCTGTTTATATGCCTACACCGGTGGGTGATTCTATTGAGGTAGATCGAGTCCATCGTTCATGTATAGTTGTGATTGGGGGTCTTGAAACTCCTGTAGATTTGCTTCTTCTATACATGGTTGATTTCGATGTCATATTGGGGATGGACTGGTTATCACCTTACCATGCTATCTTGGACCGTCATGCCAAGACTGTAACCTTAGCCTTACCGAGTTTACCTGGTTCAGAGTGGAGAGGGACTCCTGGTCATTCT
Source organism: Nicotiana sylvestris (assembly GCF_000393655.2). NCBI lineage: Eukaryota > Viridiplantae > Streptophyta > Magnoliopsida > Solanales > Solanaceae > Nicotiana > Nicotiana sylvestris. The sequence continues at coordinate 58,778,132 of NC_091059.1, forward strand.
ACCCGCAATGTTATCTCGTATGTGAAGGCTCGGCGTATGATCGAGAAGGGGTGTTTGGCCTATTTGGTCTATGTTCGTGATTCTAGTGCTGAGATTCCTTCTATTGATTCTGTGCCCGTGGTACGGAGTTCCCTGAGGTATTTCCTTCAGACCTGTCGGGTATGACACCCGATAAGGATATTGACTTTTGCATTGATTTGGCTCCGGGCACACAACCCATTTCTATTTGGCTGGATCGTATAGCCCCGCCTGAGTTGAAGGAGTTGAAGGAGCAGCTGCAAGACTTGCTTGAGAAGGGTTTCATTAGACCCAGTGTTTCGCCTTGGGGTGCGCCAGTGTTGTTTGTTAAGAAAAAGGACAGATCGATGAGAATGTGTATTGATTACCGGTAGTTGAACAAGGTTACAATCAAGAATAAGTATCCATTACCGATGATTGATCATTTGTTTGATCAGCTTCAGGGTGCCAAGGTATTTTCGAAGATTGACTTGAGATCTGGTTACATCAGTTGAGGATTAGGGTATTCAACGTCCCTAAGACAGCTTTCCGCACTTGGTACGGGCATTATGAGTTCACGGTGATGTCATTCGGGCAAACAAATGCCCCAGAAGCTTTTATGTATTTTATGAACCAAGTGTTCAGGCCTTACTTGGATTTGTTCGTGATAGTCTTCATTGATGATATTTTGATATATTCTCGCAGCCGAGAGGAGCACGAGTAGCATCTTAGAGTGGTTCTTCAGACTTTGTGGGATAGTCAATTTTATGCCAAGTTTTCAAAATGTGAGTTATGGTTGAGTTCAGTTGCATTCCTGGGTCATGTTGTATCCGCAGAGGGTATTCAGGTTGATCCGAAGAAGATTGAGGCAGACAAGAACTAGCCTAGACCATCATCAGCTACAGAGATTCGAAGTTTCCTGGGATTGGTAAGCTATTATCATCGATTTATGGAGGGGTTTACGTCTATTGCAGCCCCGACGACAAGGTTAACCCAGAAGGGTGCCTAGTTTAGATGGTCGGAAGAGTGTGAGGCGAGCTTTCAGAAGCTCAAGACAGCTCTGACTACGGCACCGGTGTTGGTTTTGCCCATAGGTTCAGGGCCTTATACGGTTTATTATGATGCATCTCGTATTGGACTTGGTGCGGTGTTGATACAGGATGGCAAGGTCATTGCCTATGCTTCGCAGCAGTTGAAGATTCATGAGAAGAACTATCCATTTCATGATTTGGAGTTGGCAGCCATTGTTCACGCATTGAAGATTTAGAGGCATTACCTGTATGCCGTGGCATGTGAGGTGTTCATGGATCACAAGAGTCTGCAGTATTTGTTCAAGCAAAATGAGTTGAATTTGAGGCAGAGAAGGTGGTTGGAGCTATTAAAGCATTATGATATCACCATATTATATCATCCGGGAAAGGCCAATGTGGTGGTCGATGCTTTGAGTAGGAAGCCAACCAGTATGGGCAGTCTTGCTTATATTCTGGTCGGTGAGAGACCGCATGCTTTTGATGTTCAGGCTTTGGCCAATCAGTTCGTGAGGTTGGATTTTTTTGAGCCCAATCGTGTGTTAGCTTGCACGGTCGCTCGTTCTTCCTTATTGGAGTGTATCCGTGATCTGCAGTATGATGATCCCCATTTATGTGTCCTTAGAGACACGATGCAGCACGGAGGTGCCAAGCAGGTTACCTTAGGTGTGATGGAGTTTTGAGATTGCAGGGTCAAGTTTGTGTGCCTAATGTGGATGGACTTCGAGAGTTGATTTTAGAGGAGGCCCATAGCTCCCGGTACTCTATTCATCCGGGCGCCGCGAAAATGTATCAGGATTTGCGGTAGCATTATTGGTGGCAGAAAATGAAGAAGGATATCGTTGCATATGTGGCTCGGTATTTGAATTGTCAGCAGGTTAATTATGAGCATCAGAGGCCTGGTAGTTTGTTCCAGAAGATTGAGATTCATGAGTGGAAGTGGGAGCGGATCACTATAGACTTCATTGTTGGACTCCCACGGACATCGAGGAAGTTCGATGCAGTATGGGTTATTATTGATAGGTTGACCAAGTCAACACATTTCGTTCCTATGGCAGTCTCTTATTCTTCCGAGAGGTTAGCTGAGATCTATATCCGGGAGATTGTTCGTCTTCATGCTGTGCCCGACTCTATCATTTCGGACTGAGGTACATAGTTTACCTCGCATTTTTGGAGAGCGGTTCAGCAAGAGTTGGGCACACTGGTTGAGTTGACCACAACATTTCATCCTCAAACAGACGGGCAGTCCGAGCGGACTATTTAGATTTTGGAGGATATGCTCCGAGCTTGTGTCATTGACTTTGGAGGCTCGTGGGATCAGTTCTTTCCTTTAGCAGAGTTTGTCTACAACAACAGCTACTCGTCGAGTATTCAGATGGCTCCTTATGAGACTTTATATAGTAGGCGATGTCGGTCTCCGATTGGATGGTTTGAGCCGGGGGAGGCTCGGTTGTTGGGTACGGATCTGGTTTAGGATGTCTTGGACAAGGTCAAGATTATTCAGGATAGGCTTCGTACAGCTTAGTCCAGGCAAAAGAGTTATGCCGACCACAAGGTTCGTGATTTGGCATTCATGGTTGTTGAGCGGGTATTGCTTCGGGTGTCGCCTATGAACTGCGTGATGAGATTTGGGAAGAAGGGAAAGCTTAGCCCTAGGTTTATTGGCCCGTTTGAGATTCTTGATCAAATGGGTGAGGTGGCTTATAGATTTGCGTTTCCACCGAGCTTATCAGCCGTGCATCCTTTGTTTCATGTGTCCATACTTCGGAAATATCATGGCGATCCATCCCACGTGTTAGATTTCAGTACTGTCCAGTTGGACAAGGACTTGTCTTCTAAGGAGGAGCCGGTAGCTATTCCAGACCGGCATCTTCGTCAGTTGAGATCGAAGAGTTTTCCTTCTGTTCGTGTTCAACGGAGACGTTAGCCTGCTGAGGCATCGACCTGGGAGTCCCAGTCCGATATGCGGAGCCGTTATCCCCATCTTTTCCCCCGACTCAGGTACTTCCTTTTTCTGTCCGTTCGAGGACGAATGAATGTTTTAGAGGTGGAGAATGGGTCATCACCCATTTTTAAAATGAATTCTACATTTTGAGGCCTTAAAACCCCCTTTCTGTCTCACTTTAATTTGCGTGTGTAGTCCGGGCGTGTATACGGAAAGCTAATATGTGAAAATCTATGAAAAATGGTAAATTTTGATTATAAAATGAATTAAGTTGACTTCGGTCAACATTTTGGGTAAACAGACCTGGACCCGTAATTTGACGGTGCTGGAGGGTCCGTAGGAAAATATGGGACTTGGGCATATGCCCGGAATCGAATTCCGAGGTCCCAAGCCCGAGAAATGAATTTTTTAAAGAACATTGTTTTCTGAAATTATTTATTAGATTTGGAAATGAATTGTCATTAGAACTCGATGGTATTAGGCCCGTATTTTGGTTCCGGCGCCCGGTACAAGTCTTATATTTGATTTAAGATAAGTCTATGAAATTTAGTAAGAAACGGACTTGAAACGACCTGAATCGGATCATTTTTGAGAAAATTGAAAATTTGAAGTTCTTAAGAAAATTTCATGATTTTGATGCTAAATTCCTAGTTGTTGATGTTATCTTAGTAATTTGAATGCACGAGCAAGTCTGTATGATGTTTATAGATTGTTGTGCATATTTGGTTGGGAGCCTCGATGGCTCGGGTAAGTTTTGGATAGGCCACAGAGTGAAATTTAACTTAGGGAATTGCTAGTATGCTTCAGGCCTGTAAGCTTCGCAAATGCGAAGCTTGTCTCGCAAATGCGAGCAATGTATCGCAAATGCGAGAGGTGGCCTGGGCTGCCTTCTTCGCAAATGTGAAGTGTCTGTCGCAAATGTAACATCTGCCTGGGATCCTCCTTAGTCTCAAATGCGAGACCTCAGTCGCAAATGCGACTTCATAAATGCGACACTGCTTTCGCAAATGCGAACATAGCAGAGGTCGGGGTTCGCAATTCCCATACCTGCAACCTGCAATTTTTATACTTAGCCAAAATCAACTGTTTTTCACATCTTTTCAAAACACAAACTCCCTAGGGCGATTTTTCAAGAACAACTCTTCTTCCAAATCGATTATAAGTCAATTTTAACTCGTTTCCAACAATCATTAATATCTTTTAACATGATTTCAACTCAAAACCAATGATTTTCATGGGGGAAATTGGGTGTTTTGTGTAGAACCTAGGTTTTTCAAAATTTGGGGATTTGAACCTCGATTTGAGGTGCGATTTCAAAACAAATGATATATTTGGGTTCATGGGGGAATAGGTAATCAGGTTTTGGTTCGAACCTCGGGTTTCGACCATGTGGGTCCGGGGGCGTTTTTTGACTATTTGGGTAAAACTTTGGAAAACTCATTTTCATGCATTGGGATTGATTCATTTAGCGTTTATTGATATAATTAAGTAACTTGTGGCTAGATACGAGCAAATTGGTAGTGGAATCAAGGGGCAAAGCGATAATTGAGACATGAATTGTGTTCATGGCATCGAGGTAAGTGTTTGGTCTAACCTTAGCTTGAGGGATTAAGAGTTGTTTCCTATTTGCTACTTGTTTCTTCTTGAGTAAGACATATAGGTATGGTGACGAGTATCTATACATTGGTGTCGAGTATGACCGTGAGTCTTAAATTGTGATTTATTTTGTTCTTGAATAATACTACGGATGCTTAAATTGATGATTCTCTGTATTGAGCAAAGATTATGATTGTTCTCATGGGAATTACTTATGATTGAGTATTGGTGTTAGTTGAGGTAGTTAGATGTTGGAACAAGTTTGGTTATAGCTGTTTCTCCCTTGCCGGGACGTAGTTACTTATACTGTCGATTCCCTTACTGGGATAGTGTAGTTCTTTATTGATCCCTTGCCGGGACTTTTGTTATGATTGTTGCTGATTGTATATGTGGATCGGGTTGCACGCCGTAACAATATTATATGTGGATCAGGTTGCACACCACAACAACGATATATGTGGATCGGGTTGCACGTCGCAACAATATTATATGTGGAACAGGTTGTATGCCGCAACAATATTATATGTGGATCAGGTTGCACACCGCAATAACGATATATGTGGATCGAGTTGTACGCCACAATAATATTATATGTGGATCAGGTTGCACGCCGCAACAATTATATATGTGGATCGGGTTGCACGCTGCAACAGTGATAAATGATATATGTGGATTGGGTTGCACGCCGCAACAATGATAAATGATATACATGGATCGGGTTGCATGCCGCGACAGTGATAAATGATATGGATCGGGTTTCACACTGCAACAGTGTCGTTATATATTGGGATCGGGTTGCACGCCACAATAATTGTTGATACAAAGTGTTTATAGATTGGATACAAGTTTCTTATTGTTTTGCCGTGAATTCTAAGCTGTCCTTATGCCGTTACTCTTGATTTATTGTTGATATTGATACACCCCCGCAGCATGTACCCCCCTCCCATCTTTACTTGTTTATTCCTGTTTTATTTTCCGCTATATATTATATAACTGCATAGGTTCATTTGGTAGTCTGGTCCTAGCCTTGTCACTACTTCACCGAGGTTAGGTTAGGCACTTACCAGCACATGGGGTCGGTTATGTTGATACTACACTTTGCACTATGTGCAGATCCTAGAGCAACTCTTGGACCATAGCATTTGGGTGGCTACCTTCAGTCCACATGGAGATCCAAGGTAGACCTGTAGGCGTCCGCAGGCCCTGGCGTCTCCTCTATCCTTTATTTCCTGTTTCATTTCTTTGATTCGGAAACAATGTATCTTTATTTTTGAACTTTGTATTTAGCACTCTTAGATCGTCTGTAGTACTGTGAGACTAGTTCTGGGTGATTAAGGCTTAAAGAGTTGTATTAGATTCATATTTCAGATATTTTACTACATTTCTTCCGCTTAATGAAATTTCCGCTGTTTGTTTTTCACATTATTGCTTTATAAATGCTAAAAGGGTATAAAAATGGATAAAGGTAATCTGTTCAATAATTGGCTTGCCTAGCTTACATTAGTAGGAATCATCACGACTCCCGGGGGTGGGAAATCCGGGTCGTGACATTATATAGCAAATAACAATACGTACGATCCAGTTTGGTATGGTGATCTTTGCCACTGATTTTCGAATTTGTTGAATGCATTTCCAAAAGATTTGTGATTTTTCTCAAACTGTGTGAGCTTTAGCAAGTAGGGGATCATGCGTGCATACATTTCAATGTGATTCATTCCTGCCTCATATGGCTCGCTATATATGGAATCATACACATCATTTTTTTCTCTCATTCAAGTCCAATACCCCCCAAAAGAAAATGTGTCACAGCATCATCATCTTATGAAGGAAGCCGACATGGAAAAAAGAGCTTCTCAACCTCAGTCCAAGCAATTCCACATCTACGACTGTCACCCCACACATATGGTGTCAGAAACAATTTATTATTACCACACCAAAACTCATTTGTAGCATCTTCTTTGAAATCCTTATATACAAGCACCATATAGTTATCCAAAAGTATATATGTAATTGTGCAAAGAAAAGGACGGGCGCAAGGGTGGTAGCATTCCTTCTTTCTAAAATAATACATGACAATGTCAATATGCTTCATAAAAAACAAAAAAAAACAAATCCATCAGTCATAAATAACTAAAAAATAATAAATTAAGAATAAAGAAAATAAATGCCTTGCGAATTATCAAACCTTATCATCAAGTACAAATCTACTGTCTGAAAGCTCAAGGAAGAACATTTTGCTACTGATTTTTTGATGGTACAATTTATATGGATTCTTTCTCACACCATTATTCTCAGCATATATGTCAGTTTCTCCCCTGAAAATTTTGAAAATATTAAAGTTAGAAGTTAGTCCTCATTTCCTAATTAAGGACATCTAGTCCTGAACTTAGGCTAAGAAGTTCAAAAGTTAAGGACAATAGGTCCTGAACTTTGAGTTCCAAGTTCAAAAGTTAAGGACAATAGGTCCTGAACTTCAAGTTTCAAGTTCAAAACTTAAGGACACATCAGTTTGACAAGTTCAAAAATTAAGGACACTTGGTCCTGAACTTCGAGTTCCAAGTTCAAAAGTTAAGGACAAAAGGTCCTGAACTTTGAATTCCAAGTTCAAAAGTTAAGAACACTTGGTCCTTAACTTTGAGTTCCAAGTTCAAAAGTTAAGGACACTTGGTCCTGAACTTACATTTACAAGTTCAAAAGTTAAGGACACTTGGTCCTGAACTTAGACTTGCAATCTCAAAAGTTAAGGACACTTAACTTTATGAATTTAAATTTAAGCAATTAACAAATAAATAAATAAATACATTTAGGGGCTATCGCTTTTTTACGACCTTTCCTTTTTTCCTTGCCCAACCACCCAATGAATTTCTTCAATAAGTTTGCATCATCTTTGGCATAATGAAAAATACATGTATGCGCATATTTTGATTTATCCAGCCCATATTCTTGGGAGTATTTTCATTGTGCGCCATCGATGTTCCTGTTTTTCTTTCCTGTTCAAAGGATATTTCAATTGCCAACTAAGCTTCTTATTCCTTTTCCCTCAACCAAGATCTTCTTCAACATTTCCTTCAACCTCCATAGACAAACCCTCATCAATGCTCATTTGTGTAGTTGGAGGAGTAGGAGTAAGAATAGAAAATGATTGACCATCAAAATCAATACTATCTCTCTTCCTTTTCCTAGTATAATGGTTAGAGGCTTCATTTTTTTTTGCACTGTAGACACCACTACATATACATTAGTTTGTTGCAAGTCGTCAATTCTAGAACGAATTGTTAAATGAAGAAACAAAAACTAAGGACATAATTTTTGAAATGTACTGGCAATTTTAATTATGGATATAATATTTAGGACACAATCAATACCTGTGTTGTCTACGCTTCCTTCTTGTACTTCTTCAACAAACAATTGACCTGACATATTGGTTGCATTTTCTTTATCTTCCAAGTGTGCATTTTCTTTATCTTGCAACTGTTCTCCATGATCTTCGATTGCAAGTTCACAAGATTCTGCAAAATATTTACAAGAGCTAACACAATTAATATTTGTTACTAATCTTTGATTAAAACAAACATGTATAAAATTAAAAAAAAACTTCGTCTAACCTTTTGCAACTGTCAATATCATGTCAGATAAATCATTGTCTTCACTAGCATTTTCTTGGTTTCCAATATTATCGGTAAGAGAGCGAGTGTAGAGAGATCATATGTTCCTTATATACATTTGCAAATAATCTCACTTATGCTTGTTCTTTGGGTATTTTCTAAGTCTTGAGATTGTCCTCCACTTCTCTCTTGACATTCCACTCGATCTTCTTCCCTTGCAGCTTCAAAAGATTCTGTAATATTAACAATTAATTCTCTTTACTAATAGTTTACTAAAACTAACATTCGACATATCATGAAAATTTCATCTAACCTTGATTGGCATCAGTTGAATTACAAATTTCTCTTTAAGTGAGAGAGGCATAGAGAGATCATATATTCCTTCAATACATTTGCATACAATCTCACTTACACTTGTTCCCAATGGATTTTCTAAATCCTGAGATTTCATTCCACATTTACAAATTGTTTTTGATACTCCTGTCTCTTTTGAATTTTCCTGGTCTTGACATTCTACTACATCTTGAACTTCCACTCTATCTTGAACTTCCACTCCATCAATAGATTCTACATATACTTGTAATCACAAAAAAGTTTATATATATTACGCTATTGAATATAAATTTCAATGACAACAAATTTATATTTAACCTTTCCTAATTTCAGTGCCAATATCAGTTTCAGCACATGTCTATAATCTCTTTCATAATGATCTTCTGCATGCACATCTGTATCATCACATTGATCATCACATGCATCTTTGTTAATTGGAACAGTAGGTTCTGTACCATCACAATGATCATCAACTGCATCTTTACAACTCGGAACAGTAGATTCTCTCTCTATGTTCCTTTCATCAAGTTTGACAAAAATGTTCAACAAAGTATCAATCTTTGATCCTAGGTCTTAAATCCTGTGAAAGAAATTAAGTTAAAAAGTTAAGGACGGGTAGTCCTAAACTTCAAGTTACAAGTTCAAAAGTTAAGGACAATTGGTCCTGAACTTTGAGTTGGATGTTCAAAAGTTTAGGACACTTGGTCCTTAACTTTGAGTTCCAAGTTCAAAAGTTAAGGACACTTGGTCCTGAACTTCAAGTTTCAAGTTCAAAAGTTAAGGACACTTGGTACTAAACATAGACTAACAAGCTCAAAAGTTAAGGACATGTTGTCCTTAACATAGAATTACAAGCACTGAAATAAATGATATTATCTTGATGTCATTTTGAATCTTTTTTCTGATGCAGCTATTTTTTGATTTATTCTAGTAACTTCTGTGTGCATATCCTTTTTAAACTTCTCCGATAATCTCTGAATCAAAAACCATAAAAATAAAAAAGTCTTTTAATAAGAAATAATCAAATAAGAAACTAATGTTATTCAAAGACATAAAACCTACTTTAACAATTTCCTAAAGCAAGGCTTCATCAAATTGTGTGGAGGAAGGCATTGAACTTTGATCTTGAGACAATGGCTCATGCACACTAACAGGCTCCGCATCTTCTTCAATAGGAATAAATGGTTCCACCTCGATCAACTTATACAACTATTATATAAGGAAAAAAAACGTAAGTATTCATAACTAAAACACATAAATAAAAGAAATAGCTAGTAATTAGATTAACTTAAATTTTTATTATGGAAGTATTTTTTACAAAGAGAATCATATTGTGGAGATTTCATATCTGAATAACATAACATCCGAGGATACCCACATTTTTTGAAGTTCACAAATTGGTTTTCTTGGAAAATTGGGAATACTTCCATAATCCAAACACAAAAGGCGAAAGGGAAGCCAAGTATAGTATAACTATCCTTGTCTTTCTCTTTCTCTTTCTCTTTCTCCTTCTCTTTATGTTTATCATTCTCATTCTCGTTGGGCTTCAAACAACTCTTCAATGATTTTACTAACGTTTCATAACAAAGAGAGCCCCAGTTGAAAGAAGAGCAGAGTTCATTGTCATCTACAATTTTCATTAGCTGCTCGGACACATTCTGATTCTTCCGATTCCCCATCAAAATAGATTCAACAAAATAAATTGTTGCCAACTTCACCGCATCATCATCGCTACCTACAAATGATGCAGTTGTACCATCTGGGTGACTAGTAAGAAAATTAAACAAATCGCCTAACTCAATTCTATGTTTTCCAGGAAAGTAGATTTTCGTAAGCCTATTCTCTTTTTCACGCAAAACTATGAAGTCCACTAAAGAAGAACATTTTAAACCAGTAATTATATGAAACACTTCACGTGTAAACTGTACTTCATCGTCAAAAACCTTGAATGTCACTAAATTAGGGTCATTGCTTACAATTTCTAAAAGGAACAAACAATGAATAAGTTTAAAATAGACCTTCACACTTTATAATCAGAAAAAGTTTCCGAAAATACCATCCTTGAAGTTCTTCCATTTCCAGTTCAATAAGAAACTTTTTATTGTTTCCTTATACTGTAAATATCCTTTCCAATAGCTATTCGAATTACGCCAAACATCAAACTCGAAAACATGATCTCCTTCCATTAGCACACTACAAAGAAGGAAAAACAACATACAAAATTAAGACTAAAATCCAGGACCTAAGTAAAATGCATCTTAAAGTTAAGGACTTACAAGTTCAAACGTTAAGGACACTTGATCCTAAACATCAAGTTTCAAGTACAAAAGTTAAGGACAAGTTCAAAAGTTAAGGACACTTGGTCCTGAAGTTTGAGTTCCAATTTCAAAAGTTAAGGATACTTGGTCCTGATCTTCAAGTTTCAAGTTCAAAAGTTAAGGACACGTGGTCCTAAACTTCGACTTCCAAGGTCAAAAGTTAAGGACACTTGGTCCTTAACTTTTATAGAAGCACAGTTAACTAAAAATTCATAAACACAGTTAGCTTATGAATTCATACGACTATTGTTATGAAATATCCTTACATAATCAAATATATTGATTGAACCACAAATACATTTCAATACAAAAAAGCACTAAATAACTTCCTAACAAAAATTCGCTCCTTATTCCACACTGAATCAAGTTATAATCATTATTTTTGAAATTTCACACATATTTGATGCCAAAACACAACATTGATCGCCATTACAGTTATACAAAAAGAAAAATGCATAAAAGCAAAATAAAAAACATACTAGTGTGCTAGCTCGATGCAGAGAAGATGACAAAGGAGAAGCGATTAAGTGTAATAAACTACACATAGAAAATCGCTGGGCAGGAACAAAATCGAACAGTAATTCGCATGCAAGGAACCATACTGATACCGAGGGAGCGAAATTTTGTCTCTGAAATTTTGGCTCTGATATTTTGGCTTTGAAGCATATAAAGGAATGGTTTGGGAATAAAAGAAATAAAAGAAAGAGCAAAAATATCTTTTTATATTAATTTTAATAGAGTAGTGGCTATTTTTGCCCAGCATTAGAATTGGTGGATAAAAAATAAACACCACCTTATTTAGTGGCTACCACATGCCATTTTTACTATTTTTAGTAATCAATGTTCATGAATTATGTATAAGAGTACCACTGAATTATTTCTACCTAAAGACCGAATAATAATATCGTGCTAGGTATCTTGAGATGGGCCCTCTTGAATGTATATGTGCTTGATATATGTCCGGTGTATATCTGTCATGACCCGGATTTTCCACCCTCGGGAGTCGTGATGGCGCCTACTCGTGAAATCTAAACAAGCCGAATGTTATAAATTCGGTACTTTTTACTTAGTCTTTTTAATAGTTCAATACAATAGGTAATCAACATCGGAATTCTAGCACGGTCGCTTTGATCATACTTGGCTTTATTAAAATTGTCTAATTACTAATTTTTAGAACCTATGTGCATTTGCCTCTTTTACCGCTTTTAATATGAAATTGACCTTAAACGAGTCATGCATATGTGTACTCATTTCGTTTGGCACGTCAATAATCATGTCACGTGAACGTGTCCACGATTGATAATGCTTTATTATTAATAAGAAGGTTTGGCCAAAGTTGCGCGAACGCATACTTTGGTTTGGTTTTTAGAATCGTAATTATGTCACGCGAACGTGTCCACAACCTACAAACATTTGTCATTTTTTATATCTAGGTTATTAATATGAGGGTCATGAATGATTAAACTATAGATGGCACACCTCAAACTATATAAATTAAATTAAATTAATAGCCCATGAAAACCCATTTTATTATTACGAGAAGATTTGATCGAAGTTGCGCGAACGTATACACAATCACGGTGATAGATTAAATGGCCTAAAGCAAACTACAAACATTTGTTGTTTACATCTAAATCACAAGAGGGCCGTGTATCTTAAGGTTTGTTTGATTTGGTGCACCTCGAATCTAAATAGGTGGAATGATCGAAAGAAATCTATGGTTAAGATCTAAATTACAATACCGACCTTCATTCGTTAAGAGGATTTAAACCTATTATGTACTTAGAAAACAATGATTTAGAAGGGGCGAAGGCCCAATTTCAATTTCCTCCCATGTTTGGGCTTGGCTGGCCCAAACCCAATTGTGAATACCTGTATTGCTGATGCTCAAACGGATGCCTTAGGCGTGCCCAACCTAGAAAACTGGGCATAATACAAAACAGCGGTTCGAAGTCGAGCCTATGAGGCCGCGCGTACTGTTTGGAATCATTATATTCTCAGGAAAATACACACCCAAAACTACTGATTTTCAATGCTTACACAACTACGACGAAATCATCATTTTAAAATTTAAACACACAGAAAAGAAAAGGAAATCCTCATCAGAACCATTTTTGATATTAAGACCTCATGATTCAAATCCATGCCAGCTTGAAAACCTTATTCAACGTCTAAGAATGGCTTATGGCTTTCAGGCTGACAACTCTAATTTAAACATGTCTTTCAACTTTCATATATAAGAGGAGAGGAACTGCAAACAACCAATCCTATTTCTAAAACTTCATAAACTAAATTGCATGCACATGTAAGTCATTATCTATCAACGACGAGAAATCAGTATACTAATCTAAGCAGGATTCAATGAGCTAATAGGTTTCATGCATTTTCTAAGACAAATTGCAACATAAAACTCCAAAAGACACATTACACTACCACTACCTTAAAAATGAGTCAATAAGAGGATCATTATTACATCACATTACTGCTACAGGAATTCTTAAGGAGAAAATAGAACATAGCTAACAATCATGGTTCAAAAACAGTGTTCATTTATGAGATCTTCGAACAGTCATCGCTTTCAAAGTTTGCATCTCATACATTCAGAAGGTCGAAGAGTACCTGGGAATGGAAAAGAAAAAGGAGAAGAAGATCAGCAAAGAGGCAGCAACACACAACAATTTCTCCAACCAGTTTGAACCCAGAAAATTAAGTAATAAACCCCAAAAATCGACTCCAAACCCAGCAATCAAAATTTGAACCAGAAATGAATCAAAACACTCGGACACCGAATGATTCAAACCATTTTATCCTTCAATTGTTCAGAAATTAACACAAATAAAATATCATAGGAATTTCTAGGAATTTTTCAATAGAACAGTAAAAAATTTTGTATGCTTAGCTGTCTAGGATTTTCGGATTTTTTGCTCTTCAATTCTTGCCTTGAAAGGCAAGAATGATACCTCTTATAGGACCAGCCAATAGGGCAGCCCCCAGAACTACTTATTTACCCTTTACCCTCCTTTTAGTTCTTGTTTTAGCTTAAGGGTCCTTAATGTACAATCTAGAAATTCAGAATAGCCCCAACCCCAGCTTCCTAGAAGCTTCCCTAGTCAGTTACACCTAGATTCCCTATGTCTTTACCCAAACTAACCCTTAATTGCCCTGTTTTTACCCCTGAACCCAAAGCAGATATGGGTCAATCATGACCCAAAACTTAAAAGGCTTTTGCAGTGGGGTCGAGAATGGCCTCAAGGCCCAAACAAAATCAGAAGCTCATTTTAATGAATCAATACTCACTTGGGAGATTTTAAAACTAAAATTCTAGCTAAATGACTGATTTCTCTTTTTAGGCTAACTAATGAACTATAATTAAACTATATTACCTAATCAACCACGACTAATTATATAATTAGAAGAATCAAAAATTGTGACCTGAATAAAGCTAAACAGGCAACACACACAAGTTAAACAAAACTGACGACAAATTTGAAAAGAAAATTGGAGAAGACACAGAATAAATAAGAACACCAAAATGAAAACCTAGGTTTAAAACTTTTATCAACTTTTAGTCAGAATAAAAATTAATTAAAGAAAAAGGAGAAGAAAAGAAGAGGAAGACAGTGAAGTGACAGAAATGGACAGAAAAATAAAGAAGCTTACCGACTAAACTCGACACCAACACTGGATTTCCAATTTATCCCAAAATAATGTTAATAGCTTGTTCTTTGTCAAGAACCAGCGACCATTATTGTTTCGTGATAAATCGGCCTTGAACACTCAGGAAAAATCGAGGAAATAGCCCTTGCATGCACAGTATCTGATTTTGGGTTTTTAAGGTTTCTCTTCAAATCAAGATTCGATGGGTTCTGGAAAGATTCGAGGGAAACGAGTACCAGATTTGGGCGGAGGGGGTTGTGGAGGTCATGGAGTGTTATTTTGGGAGTGGTTGGAGGTGGCGCCGCCGGTTGAGGCGGTGGAAAATAGGGCGGCGGATTAGGGTTTGGAACTTCTGAGCCAAATTTGAGACATTCGGGTGTGATTCGAGGGAAAAGGAGTGTGGATTCGGAATGAGGAGAAGGAGAGGGATCTAGGGTGTAAATCTGGTGGCCATTAGAGACCTACCACCGCCGTAGGGCGATTTCTGGTGGCGGTGCACGGTGGGGTTGAGTTGGGGTCTTTGGGAGTGTTGGAGACGACGAGGGGGGGTCTGAGTGGTTCGGACATTTATATACCATCAAGACCCACGGTTCCCAACCGTTGGATCTAAAGAAGATCGACGGATGGGATTCAAGCTAAACGGGGTCGTTTGGTTTAGTGTGGAGATGGACCAGGTTGGACCCGAGTTTTGGGACGGGTTTGGGCCAATTTTAACGGGTAATGGGTGTTTAACACTTGGGCCTGGGGAAAATTCAATTGTAGCAGCCCAAAATCGGATTTTCTTTTATTTCTTTTCTTTTACTTTTTCAATTTCAAATTCTTTTCTTTTCAAATTAAAATAAAACCTAAGTTATTTTTTTTAACTAAATTAACCTACCCAATTAGATTAATCACTCCTCATGGTATTTACAATAATTAATTAAATACTAAATTTAAAGAAAAACTATACAATTCAAAATTAGAGAGTTAAAATGCAAAATGAACTATTTTTGTGATTTTCATATTTTATAAAACAAACTAATTTACTAATTAATCTAAAAAATATAAAATTAAATCCTAAATGCAGTGCGTGATATTTTTGTATTTTCATGAATTAAATAAAATAAACGTGCACAAACAAATGTAAATAATTAACAGAAAATGCCACGAAATCCAACAAAACTGCAAACACTGAAAGAAATTATTTTGTTTTGAATTTGTTAGAATAATTCATATAGGGCAAAAATCACGTGCTCACAATCCCATTTCACATAATACCGTTGTGGCGTGCAACCCGATCCCATTTCATATAATACCGTTACGGCGTGCAACCCGATCCCATTTCATATAATACCGTTGCAGCGTGCAACCCGTTCCCATTTCAATTCAACATCAATCATAAAAAAAATCCCGGCAAGGGAACAAGAGTATAACATCATCATCCCGGCAAGGGAGACAATATCATAAATAATAACATACCGGCAAGGGAGAAAATATCATAAATAATAACATCTCGGCAAGGGAAATCAATAATGATAATCATCATATTAGGCATGAATAAATCACAACGGAGTCACAACAATTACAATACGAGGCTCCGGGCATGCTTGACACCGATGTATAGATACTCGTCACCATGCCTATACGCCGTACTCCATAGTTAACACATAGCAAGTAAGACACAACTCCTAATCCCTCAAGCTAAGGTTAGACCAAACACTTACCTCGATGCCACGAACACAATTCAAGCCTCAACTATCGCTTTACCTCTTGTTTCCACCACCAATTCGCTCGTATCTAGCCACAATTTACTTAACGGTATCAATAAATGCTAAATGAATCAATTCTAATGCATGAAAATAAGTTTTTCAATGATTTCTCTAAAAAGTCAAAAATTGACCTCGAGCCCACATGGTCGAAACCCGAGGTTCGAACCAAAACCCGATTACTCATTCACTCACGAACCTAAATATATAATTTGTTTTGAAATTGGACCTCAAATCGAGGTCCAAATCCCCAAAATTTGAAAATCCTAAGTTCTACCCAAAACACCCAATTTCCCCAATTAAAACCCTTGATTTTGAGTTGAAATCATGTGAAAAGATGTTATAGATAAAGAAAATGAGTTATAAATGACTTACTAATGATTTAGAAGAGTAGTTTCCTTTGAAAAATCGCCCAAAGATGTTTTAGGTTTGAGAGAGTTTGAAAAATGAGAAATTTTCGGCTAAGTTATGATTTAGCAGGTTGCAGATGTTGCAATTGCGACCAGGGTTTGCCATTGTGAACCCTTAAGGAACCTGCTCACTTCGCAAATGCAAAGAACTTGTCGCATTTGCGACCATGGGAAGTACTGTCACCTTCGCATTTGCGAGGGACATGTCGCATTTGCCACATCGCAATCACGAGGAAAGGTCGCATTTGCGACCAAGGCCTGCCTAGCCCAGTCTTCGCAAATGCGCATGGGTGTTCACAAATACGAGCTCGCGATTGCGAGCCAGGCTTCGCAATTGCGAAACCTGCAGACCTGCAACACACAACAGTTTTTCCTAAGTTCAAAACACTCTGTGGCCTATCCAAAACTCACCCGAGCCCTCGGGGCTCTAAACCAAACATGCACGCAAGTCCAAAAATATCATATGGACTTGATCGTGCGATCAAATCAACAAAATAACATCAATAACTATGAATTTATCATCAAAATCAAAGAAAAATCTCATGAACTCTTAAGTTCCATATTTAACAATCGATGGTCCGATTCATGTCATATCAAGTCCGTTTCTTACCAAATTTTATAGGCTCAACTTAAACACCATATAAGACCTGTACTGGGCTTCAGAACAAAATTATGGGCCCGATACCATAAAATTCAAACTCATTTAGATTTCTGAAAACTCTTATAGTTTCAGTTAAATAATTTTCTTCAAAAATTCATTTCTCGGGCTTGGGACCTCGGAATTCAATTCCGGGCATATGCCCAAGTCCCATATTTTCCTACGGACCCTCCAGGACCGTCAAATTATGGGTCCAGGTCCAGTTACCCAAAATGTTGACCGAAGTCAACTTAAATTCATTTTAAAAGTAAAATTTATCATTTTCCATAGATTTACACATAATGACTTTCCGGATACATGTCTGGACTGCGTATGCAAATCAAGGTGAGACAAAAAGGGAGGTTTTAAGGACTCGGAACACAGAATTTACTTTCAAAACAAGTGATGACCAAGGGTCATCACATTCTCCATCTCTACAACAATCGTTCATCCTCGAACAGACATAATAAGGAAGTACCTAAGTTGGAAAAAAGATGGGGATAACGGCTCCGCATATTGGACTCCGACTCCTAGGTCGATGCTTTAATAGGCTGACCTCTCCACTGAACACGAACAGAAGGGAAACTCTTCAATCTCAACTGACGAATCTGTGGGTCTAGAATAGCTACCGGCTCCTCCTTATAGGACAAGGTCCTTTTCCAACTGGACAGTGTTGAAGTCTAACATGTGGGATGGATCGTCGTGATACTTCCGAAGCATGGACACATGAAACACTGGATGCACGGCTGATAAGCTCGGCGGCAATGCAAGTTTGTAAGCCACCTCTCCCACTCGATCAAGAATCTCAAAAGGACCAATGAATCAAGGGCTAAGCTTGCCCCTCTTCCCAAATCTCATCACGCCCTTCATAGGCGACACCCGAAGCAACACCCGTTCTCCGACCATGAATGTCATATCACGAACCTTACGGTCGACATAACTTTTTTGCCTGGACTGAGCTATACGGAACCTATCCTGAATGATCCTGACCTTGTCCAAGGAATCCTGTACTAGATCCGTACCCAACAACTGAGCCTCTCCCGGCTCAAACCATCCAACAGGTGACCGACACTACCTACCATATAAAGCCTCATAAGGAGCCATTTAGATGCTCGACTAGTAGCTGTTGTTGTAGGAAAACTCTGCTAAAGGTAAAAACTAATGCCGCGAGCCTCCAAAGTCAATAACACAAGCTCGGAGCATATCCTCTAAAATCTGAATAGTACGCTCGGACGACCCATCCGTCTAAGGATGAAATGTTATGCTCAACTCGACCCGTGTGCCCAACTCACGCTAAACTGCCCTCCAAAAATGTGAGGTAAACTGCGTACCCCGGTCAGAAATGATAGACACGAGCTCACCATGAAGACGAATAATCTCCCAGATATAGATCTCAGCTAACCTCTCGGAAGAATAGGAGACTGCCACAGGAATGAAATGTGCTGACTTGGTCAGCCTATCAACAATAACCCACACTGTATTGAACTTCCTCTAAGTCTTTGGGAGTCCAACAACGAAGTCCATAGTGATATGCTCCCACTTCCACTCAGGAATCTCAATCTTCTGGAACAAACCACCAGGCCTCTGATGCTCGTACTTTATCTGCTGACAATTCAAACACCGAGCCACATATGCAATAATATCCTTCTTCATCCTCCTCCACCAATAATGTTGCCGCAAATCCTGATATATCTTAGCGGCGCCTAGATGAATAGAGTACCAAGAACTATGAGCCTCCTTTAAAATCAACTCTCGAAGTCCATCCACATTAGGCACACAAATACGATCCTAGATCCTCAAAACTTCATCATCTCCTAATGTAACTTGCTTGGCACCACCGTGGTGCACTGTATCCCTAAGGACACACAAATGAGGATCATCATACTGCCAATCTCGGATACGCTCCAATAAAGAAGAATGGGCGATTGTGCAAGCTAACATACGGATGGGCTCAGAAACATCCAACCTCATGAACTGATTGGCCAAAGCCTGAACATCCAAAGCAAGCAGTCTCTCACCGACCGGAATATATGCAAGACTACCCATACTGGCTGACTTCCTATTCAAAGCATCAGCTACCACATTGGCCTTTTCCGGATGATATAAGATGGTGATATCATAGTCCTTTAAAAGCGGCAACCACCTTCTCTGCCTCAAATTTAGCTACTTCTATTTGAACAAATACTGTAGACTCTTGTGATCCATGAACACCTCACATGACATGCCATACAAATAATGCCTCCAAATCTTCAATGCGTGAACAATGGCTGCTAAATCCAAATCATGAATAATGGCTTCTCATAAATCTTCAACTAACGCGAAGCATAAGAAATGACCTTGCCTTCCTGCATCAACACCACACCAAGTCCAATACGAGATGCATCACAATAAACTATATATGGCCCTAAACCTGTGGGCAAAACCAACACCGGCGCCGTAGTCAAAGCTGTCATGATCTTCTGAAAGCTCGCCTCACACTTGTCCGACCACCTGAACTGGGCACCCTTCTAGGTCAATCTGGTCATTGGGGCTGCAATAGATGAAAACCCCTCCACAAACTGACAGTAATAACCTGCCAAACCCAAGAAACTCCGGATCTCTATAGCTGATGCGGGTCTAGGCTAGTCCTTGACAGCCTCTATCTTCTTCGGATCTACATAAATACCCTCTGCTGATACAACATGACCCAAGAATGCAACCAAACTCAACCAGAACTCACACTTCGAAAACTTAGCATACAACTGACTATCTCTCAAAGTCTGAAGAACCACTCTCATATGCTGCTCATGCTCCTCCCGGCTGCGGGAATATATCAAAATATCATCAATGAAGACTATCATGAACGAATCCAAGTAAGTTTTGGACACTTAGTTCATCAAATCCATAAAAGCTGATGGGGCATTTGTCACCGCAAATGACATCACCAAGAACTCATAATGCTCGTACCGAGTGCGGAAAGTTGTCTTAGGGACATCGGATTCCCTAATCCTCAACTGATGGTAGCCATACCTCAAGTCAGTCTTCCAAAATACCTTGGCACCCTAAAGCTGATCAAACAAATCATCAATCCTCGGCAATGGATACTTATTCTTAATTGTAACCTTGTTCAACTGGCGGTAATCTATACACATCCTCATCTATCCATCCTTCTTCTTAGAAAACAACACCGGAGCACCCCAAGGCGAGACACTAGGTCTAATGAAGCCTTTATCAAGCAAGTCTTGCAACTGCTCTTTCAATTCTTTCAACTCAGGCGGGGCCATACGATATGGCGGGATAGAAATAGGTTGTGAGCCAAATCAATGCAAAAGTCAATATCCCTGTCGGGTGGCATGCCCGGAAGGTCTAAAGGAAACACCTCAGGAAACTCACGAATGACAGGTACAGAATCCATATAAGGAACCTGAGCACTAGAATCACGAACATATGCCAAATAGGCCAAACACCCCTTCTCGACCATTCGCCGAGCCTTCATATATGAGATAACACTATGGGTAGAATGACCAGGAGTCCCTCTCCACTCTAAATGAGGCAACCCCATCAAGGCTAAGGTCACAATCTTAGCATGGCAGTCCAATATAGCGTGGTAAGGTGATAACCAGTCCATCCCTAATATGACATCAAAATCAACCATATCCAACTTTAACAAGTCTACTCGGGTCTCAAGACCCCCTATCACAACTATACAAGAATGATGAACACGATCTACCACAATAGAATCACCCACCGGTGTAGACACAAATACAGGAGTACTCAAAGAATCACTAGGCATGACAAAATATGGTGCAAAATAAGATGACACATAGGAGTATGTAGACCCTGGATCAAATAGTACTGAAGCGTCCTTACTACAAACCAGAAAAGTACCTGTGATAACTACATCAGAAGCCTTAGCCTCAGGCATGGCTGGAAGAGTATAACATTGGGGCTGGGCCCTACCACTCTGAACTACATCTCTAGGATGGCCTCCTACTGGCTGGCCTCTACCTCTAGCTGCCTGAGCTCTACCTCTAATACCTCTACCTCCACCTCTAGCACCCCTACTCCACCTCTAGCTGGCTGAGCGGGCAGTGGAACACTCGGTGCCTAAACCATGGCACGGGAGCCCTGGTGCTAAGAACTGCTCGGTGCTTGAGGGCAAAATCTAGCAATATGCCTCGTGTCGCCACAAGTAAAACAAGCCCTTGGCTGCTGGGACTGATAACTCTGAAGCGGAGGTGCACTGATTGGAGCTGGCGATGCACTATAAGATTGCTGATCAGAACACTACATGTGAGAACTACGACTACCTGGGGCACTGTAAGAAGCCTGAAGTACTGAATGAAACGATCTGGTAGGATGGCCCCTGCCAAAAGAATCCCTGCCTACAGACGAGATACCACTGAACCTACCAGAATGACGAGGTCTCTTGTCAGACCCCTGACCACCCCCATGTGATAGAACCATTTCAACCTTCCTGGCTACATTGGCTGCATCCTGAAAGGAAATCTCGCTCCCCGTCTCCTTAGCCATCTGAAGTCGAATAGGCTAAACGAGTCCCTTAATGAACCTCCTCAATCTCTCTCTCTCTCTCTCTCTCAATGGGAAGTATAAGAAGAGCATGACGGGCCAAGTCAATGAATCTGGTCTTGTACTGAGTAACAGTCATATAACCCTGCTGAAGACGCTCAAACTACCTCTGATAGTTCTCCCTCTGAGTGATAGGAAGAAACTTCCCCAAAAATATCTGAGAAAACTGATCCCAAGTCAAAGCTGGTGACCCAGCTGGTCTAGACAAACAATAATCTCTCCACCAAGTCTTGGCGGATCCAGACAAGCGAAAAGCAGCAAAGTCGACCCCATTGGTCTCCACTATCCCCATGTTCCTGAGAACCTCATGACTGCTGTCTAAATAATCCTAGGGATCCTCACAAGATGCACCACTGTAAGTGGTAGGGAAGAGCTTGGTAAACCTGTCCAATCTCCACAAGGCATCAGCAGACATAGATGTCCCCTCTCCGGTCTGTGCCACAATACCAGGCTGAACTACCTCAACTGGCTGAGTTGCTGGAGTCTGAAACTGGGGAGCCATATGCTCCGGAGTGCGAGTAGCAGGAGTCTGGCTCCTCCTCCAGCTTGAGAGACGACTGGTTCTACAAGAAGCAAGCCTGCCTGGGTGACACTCTCCATAAGGCCCACTAGACAGACCAGAGCATCTTGAAGTGCCGGGGTGGCGATAAAACCCTCTGAGACCTGAGCTGGCCCCACTGGAACTGACTGTGCTGGACCCTCCTCGTTAAACTCAACCTGAGGCTCCACTGCTAGTGTTGTTGCTCGAGCTCTAGGCTGAGCTTTGCCTCTACCTCGAGCCCTAGCACGGTCTCTACCTCTACCCCACGTGGGAGCTGCTACTACGGGCTCGGGCTGCTGGTCAGCTGATGAAGCGGTACATGTTCTTACCATCTGCGAGAGAACAGAGTAGAAGTTCAATTAGCATTGAGAAATCAAGTCGCACGACAAGAAAGAATAGATGTGAATTTTTTCCTAACTCTGTAGCCTCTAATGGGATAAATACAGACATCTCCATACCGATCCCTCAGACTCTACCAAGCTTGTCCATGAATTGTGAGACCTAAGTAACCTATATCTCTGATACCAACTTTTCATGACCCGGACTTCCTACCCTCGGAAATCGTGATGGCGCCTACTCGTAAAAGCTAGGCAAGCCGAGTGTTATAAATTCATTACCCTTTTTACTTAGTCTTTTTAACAGTTCAATACAATAGGTGATCAACAGCGGAATAATTAAAAACAAATAGGAATGTGGAAGACAAAAACTTAATAGTTTAACCAAACACTGATACATAAATCCGAAATACAATTCTACCCAAAATTTGGTGTCACAAAGTCACGGACTATCTACGAATACTACAAATAGTGGTCTGAAAGATAAATACAAAGTTGTCTCTAAAATACATAGAAGAAACAGAATGGAAAGATAGAAGGAGACGCCAAGGCCTGCGGATGCCTGCAGGACTACCTCGGGTTGCCTATTGGACTGAAGGAAGCAACCTCACTGCAGTCCAAAAGCTACAGCACCGGGATCTACACATAGTGCAGAGTGTAGTATCAGCACAACCGACCCCATGTGCTGGTAAGTGCCTAGCCTAACCTCAGCGAAGTAGTGACAAGACTAGGACTAGACTACCAAATAAACCTGTGCAGTTAAATCATATACAACGAAAACATAAAAGCAAATATTTATAGTTAAGGATGGGAGGGGGAAAGCAAGCTGCGGAGACTATCAAATAACAACAAAATACCAATAGAGAAACGTAAGAAAACCACAATTCAATTTCCAACAAGAATAAGGAAAATCAGAAAAATCGTTGCGGCGTGCAATCCGATCTCATTTCACATAATACTGTTGTGGCGTGCAACCCGATCCCATTTCACATAATACTATTGCGGCGTGCAACCCGATCCTATTTCATATAAGACCGTTGTGGCGTGCAACCCGATCCCATTTCAATTCAACATCAATCATAAAAGAATCCCGGTAAGGGAACAAGAGTATAACAACAACATCCCGGCAAGGGAGACAATATCATAAATAATAACATTCCATCAATGGAGAAAATATCATAAATAATAACATCCCGGCAAGGGAAATCAACAATGATAATCATCATATTAGGCATGAATAAATCACAACGGAGTCAAAACAATTACAATATGAGACTCACAGTCATGCTTGACACCGACGTATAGATACTCATAACCATGCCTATACGTCGTAACACATAACAAGTAAGACACAACTCCTAATCCCTCAAGCTAAGGTTAGACCAAACACTTACATCAATGCCACGAACACAATTCAAGCCTTAATTGCCACCTTACCTCTTGTTTTCACCACGAATTTGCTCGTATCTAGCCACAATTTACTTAACTGTAACAATAAATGCTAAATGAATCAATTCTAATGCATGAAAATAAGTTTTCCAATGATTTCCCCAAAAAGTCAAAAATCGACTCCAGGCCCACAAGGTCAAAACCTGAGGTTCGAACCAAAACCCGATTACCCATTCACTCACGAACCCAAATATATAATTTGTTTTGAAATTGGACCTCAAATCGTGGTTCGAATTCCCAAAATTTGAAAATCCTAAGTTCTACCCAAAACACCCAATTTTCCCCAGAAAACCCTTGATTTTGAGTTGAAATCATGTGAAAAGATGTTATAGATTAAAGAAAATGAGTTAGAAATGACTTACTAATGATTTAGAAGAGTAGTTGCCGTTAAAAAATCGCCCAAAGATGTTTTAGGTTTGAGAGAGTTTGAAAATGAGAAATTTTCGGCTAAGTTATGATTTAGCAGGTTGCAGATGTCGCAATTATGACCAGGGTTCGCAATTGCGAACCCTTAAGGAACCTGCTGACTTCACAAATGCGAAGAATTTATCGCATTTGCGACCATGGGGAAGTATTGTCACCTTCATATTTGCGAGGGACATGTCGCATTTGCGACATCGCAATTGCGAGGAAAGGTCGCATTTGTGACCAAGGCCTACCCAGCCCAGCCTTCGCAAATGTGAATGGGTGTTCGCAAATGCGAGCTCGCAATTGCGAGTCAGGCTTCGCAATTGCAAAGCCTGCAGACCTGCAACACACAATAGTTTTTCCTAAGTTCAAAACACTCTGTGGCCTATCCAACACTCACCCGAGCCCTCGGGGCTCCAAACCAAACATGCACGCAAGTCCAAAAACATCATACGGACTTGTTTGTGCGATCAAATCATCAAAATAACATCAATAACTATGAATTTAACATCAAAATTAAAGAAAAATCTCCTAAACTCTTAAGTTCCATTTTTAACAACCGATGGTCCGATTCACATCATATCAAGTCCGTTTCTTACCAAATTTTACAAGCTCAACTTAAACACCATATAAGACCTTTATCGGGCTCCGGAACAAAATTACGGGCCTGATACCATCAAATTCAAACTCATTTAGATTTCTGAATACATTTATAATTTCAGTTAAACAATTTTATTCAAAAATTCATTTCTTGGGCTTGGGACCTCGGAATTCAATTTCGGACATATGCCCAAGTCTCATATTTTCCTACGGACCTTCCGGGACCGTCAAATCACGGGTTCGGGTCTGTTTACCTAAAATATTGATCGAAGTCAACTTAAATTCATTTTAAAAGCAAAATTTATCATTTTCCACATATTTTCACATAATGACTTTCCGGATACACACCCGGACTACGCATGCGAATCGAGGTGAGACAAAAAGGGAGGTTTTAAGGCCTCGGAATACAGAATTTACTTTTAAAACAAGTGATGACCTTTTGGGTTATCACAATATCAAAATAAAAATAAAAATAAAAATATTATTTTATTGCTGTAAAGGAAAACATTCACAATCATTTACAGATATGCTCACTAAGAAGCTGCAATATAAAGTGTTTCATGAGCATGTAGCTCATATGGGTGTTATTTGACTCTATTATGAGTCTCTTCAGTGGGATTTTGTTATTTTGTTATGCTTTTGACTTGTCTACGTTTATTTTCTGTATAGATTAAAGTTTCATGTGTTTATTGAAAGCTCTGATGTGATGACCCAAAAGGTCATCACTTGTGTTGCAAGTGTATTCAGTGTTCCGAGGCCTAAAAATCTCCTTTTTACCCCACCTTGATTTACGTGCGTGGTTCGTACATATATCCAGAAAGCCTTCTATGTGAAAATATGAGAAACAGAATTTCTAGAGTTAAAAATTTGATTATGGTTGACTTTGGTCAACATTTTGAGCAAACGGATCCGGATCCGTATTCTGACAATCCCGAGAGGTCCGCAGTAAAATATGGGACTTGGGCGTATGCCCGAAAATGAATTAGGTCCCAAGCCTTAGAAATCAATTTTTGAAAGACATTATTTTACTAAATTATCTAAGAAATAAAGAAAAGAATTAATGTTTGAAATCATTGTTATCGGGCCCGTATTTTGATTCCGGAGCCCGGTACAAACTTGTTATGGTATTTGAAAGATAATTGTGAAGTTTGGTGAAAACAGAATTTATTTGACGTGAGTAGGATTTACGGTTGAAGCGTTATGAACTTTGAGAGTTCTTGATGAAAATGTTGAGTTTTGGGGTTTCATTCATGATTTTACATATTATTTTGATGATGTGATCGCACGAGTAGGTCCATATGATGTTTTTGAGTTAGTATGCACACTTGGTTTGGAGTTCCGAGGGCTCGGGTGAGTTTCGGGTAGGTTCTGGGATATCTTAGGCTTAAAAATAGAGTTGTTGCAGGTTCAGAGAAGTAAAAGTCCTCTGAACAGAGCAGTGCGGTCCGCACAAAGAGGAATGCTGCCGCGGAGGGGCTTGTGCAGTCGCACTGGATTTTGTGCGGACCGCGGTGAGGGCTTTGTTGTCGCACTAGATTCTGTGCGGTCCGCGGTGAAGAGCATTTCATTGGTCCGACTTCAGAAGCCTATATCTTTTGATATACAAGGAATTTTGAGATGATTTAAAAATAAAAGTTGTAGCCCTTTGTGTCTAGTTGCCAGAAAGCTAAAGGAATCACAATTTGGACATCTTTAGAGAAAGTTATGGCCAAAATACTAAAGTATGTCACTGCGGTCAACATGGGAGATGTGCGGCCGCAGTTGATTTTGTGTGATCCGCACAGGGCAGCTGAAAGTAGTATATTAAGACGGGATTTTCAATTATTTTTTATTTTTCAAAACCCCAAAAACATAAAAAGCGATTTTTCAAATAACCTTTCTTCTCCAAAACATTGGTAAGTGATTTCTAACTCGTTTTCTTCAATCATTAACATCTTTTAACACGATTTCAACTCAAAATCAATGATTTTCATGGGGAAAATTGGGTGTTTTGGGTAGAACCTAGGTTTTTCAAAATTTGGGGATTTGAACCTCGATTTAAGGTCCGATTTCAAAATAAATTATATATTTGGGTTCGTGGGGGAATAGGTAATCGGGTTTTGGTTCGTACCTGGGGTTTGACCATGTGGGCCCGGGGGCGATTTTTGACTTTTGGCTAAAACTTTAGAAAATTCATTTTCATGCATTGGGGTTGATTCATTTAGCGTTTATTGACATAATTATGTAACTTGTGACTAGATACGAGCGAATTGGTGGTGGAATCAAGGGGTAAAGCTATAGTTGAAACATGAATTGTGTTCGTGGCATCGAGGTAAGTGTTTGGTCTAACCTTAGCTGGAGGGATTAGGAGTTGTATCTTATTTGCTACATGTTAATTATGGAGTACGACATATAGGCATGGTGACGAGTGTCTATACGTTGGTATCAAGCATGCCCGTGAGTTTTGTATTATAATTGTTATGACTCTGTTGTGGTTTATTACACTTGATATGTTATTATCACCATTGTTCCCTTGCCAGGATGGTTGTTTGATATTAATAATCCCTTGCCAGGATATTTGTTTTGATAGTATTATTCCCTTGCCGGGATGTTGAAATATCAATGTTCCCTTGCTGGGAAGTTGTTATATTACTCTTGTTCCCTTGCCGGGATCTCTTGTGATTATTGTTGGCTTGTAACTGGGAGCGGGTGGTACGCCTACCACAAGATATAATGAAATGGGAGCGGGTGGTACGCCTACCACAAGATATAATGAAATCGGAGTTGGTGGTACGCCTACCACAAGATATAACGAAATGGGAGTGGGTGGTATGCCTACCACAAGATATAATGAAATGAGAGCGGGTGGTATGCCTACCGCGAGATAAATGAAATGCGAGCGGGTGGCATGCATGCCGCGAGATAAATGAAATGGAAGCGGGTGGCACGCCTTCCACGAGATACAGGAAATGGGATCGAGTTGCACGCCTGCAACAAGATGTGAAAAGAAAGTGAAATCTGCCTTTGTTTTCCTTATTCTTGTTAGTGGTTGGATTTTGATTCCTTTATAGTTCTCTTGATATTCTGTTTTACCTGTTTTCCCCGAAGCATGTTTCCCCTTCCCATCTTTATTTGTTTATTCTACTTTACTTTCCGATGTATATTATATAACTGCACAGGTTTATTTAGTAGTCTGGTCCTAGCCTCGTCACTACTTCACCGAGGTTAGGCTAGACACTTACCATCACATGGGGTCGGTTGTGTTGATACTACACTCTGCACTATGTGCAGATCCTGGAGCAGCTTTCGGACCGTAGTGTGGAGGCTACCTTCAGTCTACGCGGAGATCCAAGGTAGACCTGCAGGCGTCCGCAGGCCCTGGCATCTCCTCTATTCCTATTTCTTATTTCATTTTCCTTTTATTCAGAAATAGTGTATTGTCATTTTCTTCGGACTTTGTATGTAGTAATCTCTTAGACCGTCTTTGATATTATGACACCAGGTTTTGGGTGCTTTAGGTTTTAAGAGTTGTAATAGATATAGATTCCAGATATTTAATTGTTATCTTCCGCTTAATTATTTAAAATTCCATTGTTTTCATGTTATCGTCTTATATTTGTTAAAAAGAAATAATTGGTTAGTGAAGTAATTAGATTAAATGTTTGGCTTGCCTAGCTCACATTAGTAGGTGCTATCACGACTCCCGAGGGAGGGAAATCCGGGTCGTGACAAGGTTGTATCATAGCTCTAGGTTACATGGGTCTTACAGTTCACAGACACGCATAGTAGAGTCTGAGGGATCGGTATGGAGACATCTGCATTTATCCCCTAGAGGCTACAGAGTTAGGAAGACTTCACATTTATTCTTTCCTATTGTGCGGATTGGTTCCTCAATGCTAATTGAATTTCTACTATGTTCTTTCGCAAATGGCAAGAACACGCGCTTCCTCATCCACTGACCAGCAACCCGAGCCCCCAACAGCAGCTCCCATAAGGGGCAGAGGCCAAGGCCGTGCTAGAGGCCGAGGAAGGGGCAGAGCTCAGCCCCGAGCAGCAGCACCAGTGGCGGATCCTCAGGTTGACTTTGATGATGAGGTTATGGCCCCAGCAGTTTCGGTGGGCCCCGCTCAGGTCCCAGAGGGGTTTATTACTGCCCTAGTTCTTCAGGATGCTCTGGTCCGTTTAGTGGGCTTCATGGAAAGTTTCACCCAAGCAGGCTTGCTTCCTATAGCACCAATCGTCTCTTAGGCTGGAGGAGGAGCCCAGAATCCTACTACTCGCACTTCGGAGCAGGTAGCTCCCCAGATTCAGACTCCCGCAGTTCAGCCAGTTGGAGCAGTTCAGCAGGGTGTGGTAGCTTAGACCGGTGATGGAGCAGCTATGTATGCTGATGCTTTGTGGAGGCTGGATAGGTACACCAAGCTCTTCACTACTACTTTCAGCGGTGCATCTACTGAGGACCCCCAGGATTATCTAGACAGCTTCCATGAGGTTCTCAGGAACATGGGGATAGTTGAGACCAATAGGGTCGATTTTGCCACTTTTCACTTGTCAAGATCTACCAAGACTTGGTGGAGGGATTTTTGTTTGGCTAGACCAGCCGGATTGCCAGCTTTGACTTGGGAGCAGTTTACTCAACTATTTCTGGAGAAGTTTCTCCCCATCACTTAGAGAGAGGCCTATCGGAGGCAGTTTGAGCGTCTCCAGTAGGTTTCTATAACTGTTACCCAGTATGAGACCAGATTCATTGACCTAGCTCGTCATGCTCTTGTCATACTTCCCACCGAGAGAGAGAGAGGGTGAGGAGGTTCATTGATGGAACTATTCAGCCGATTCATTTTCAGATGGCTAGAGAGACTAGGAGTGAGATATCTTTCTAGGAGGCGGCCAATATGGCCCGGAGAGTTGAGATGGTTCTATCATAGGGAGGTGGTCATGGATCGGACAAGAAGCCTCTTCATTTAAGTAGATTCAGTGGTACCTCGTCTGGAGGTAGGGATTTATATGGTAGGGGCCATCCTCCCAGGCCTTTCCAGTCAGCACTTCAGGTTTCTCACGGTACTTCAAGTGGCCGTGGTTCATAGATGCAGTATTCTAATCAACAGTCTTATAGTGCACCACTAGCTCATATCGGTGCACCGCCGCTTCAGAGTTTCTAGGGTCGTCAGCCCCAGCAGTCGAGGGCTTGTTTTACTTATGGCGACACGAGGCACATTGCTAGGTATTGCCCTCGAGCACCGAGTAGCTCTCAGCATCAGGGTTCTCGTGCAATAGTTCAGGCACCAGGTGTTCCACAGCCCGCCCAGCCAGCTAGAGGTGGGGGTAGAGGTGCTAGAGGTGGAGGTATAGGTATTAGAGGTGGAGCTCAGGCCGCTAGAGGTGGAGGCCAGCCAGAAGCAGGTCATCCTAGAGATGTAGTTCAGGGTGGGGGCCCAGCCCCGATGTTATGCTCTTCCAGGAAGGCCCGAGGATGAGGCTTTCGATGCAGTTATTACAGGTACGATTCTGGTTTGTGATAGAGATGCTTCAGTGCTATTTGACCCATGGTCTACGTACTCGTATGTGTATTCTTATTTTGCACCATGTCTGGTCATGCCTAGCAATTCTTTGAGTGATCCTGTTTATGTGTCTACGCCGATGGGTGATTCTATTGTGGTAGATCGAGTCCATCATTCATGTATAGTTGTGATTGGAGGTCTTGAGAATCGTGTAGATTTGCTTCTTTTGGACATGGTCGATTTTGATGTCATCTTAGGGATGGACTGGTTATCATCTTACCACGCTATCTTGGACTATCATGTCAAGATTGTGACCTTAGCTTTACCGAGTTTTCCTCGTTTAGAGTGGAGAGGGACTCCAGGTCATTCTACCCGTAGTGTTATCTCTTATGTGAAGGCTCAACGCATGGTCGAGAAAGGGTGTTTGGACTATTTGGCATATGTTCGTGATTCTAGTGCTGAGGTTCCTTCTATTGATTCAGTGCCTGTTGTTCGTGAGTTTCCTGAGGTTTTCCCTTCAGACCTGCTGGGTATGCCGCTCGACAGGGATATTGATATTTTCATTGATTTGGCTCCGGGAACTCAGCCCATTTCTATCCCGCCATATCGTATGGCCCCGCCTGATTTGAAAGAGTTGAAGGAGCAGTTTCAAGAGCTTGAAAAAGGTTTCATTAGGCCGAGTGTTTCGCCTTGGGGTGCGCCGGTGTTGTTTGTTAAGAAGAAGGACGGATCGATAAGATTGTGTATTGATTACCGACAGCTGAACAAGGTTACAATCAAGAATAAGTATCCATTGTCGAGGATTGATAATTTGTTTGATCAGCTTCAGGGTGCCAAGGTATTTTTGAAGATTGACTTAAGATATGGCTACCATCAGTTGAGGATTAGGGCATCTGATGTCCCTAAGATAGCTTTCCACACTCGGTACGGGTATTATGAGTTCTTGGTGATGTCATTTGGGTTGACGAATGCCCCAGCAGCTTTTATGGATTTGATGAACCGAGTGTTCAGGCCTTACTTGGATTCGTTCGTGATAGTCTTAATTGATGATATTTTGATATATTCCTGCAGTCAGGAGGAGCACGAGCAGCATCTTAGAGTGGTTCTTCGGACCTTAAGGGATAGTGAGTTATATGCTAAGTTCTCAAAGTGTGAGTTCTGGTTGAGTTCAGTTGCATTCCTGGGTCATGTTGTACCAGCAGAGGGTATTCAGGTTGATCCGAAGAAGATTAAGGCGGTCAAGAACTGGCCTAGACCAACATCAGCTATAGAGATTCGGAGTTTCTTGGGATTGGAAGGCTACTATCGTCGGTTCGTAGAGAGGTTTTCATCTATCACAGCCCTAATGACCAGGTTGACCCAGAAGGGTTCCCCATTCAGGTGGTCGGATGAGTGTGAGGCGAGCTTTCAGAAGCTCAAGACAGCTCTGACTACGGCACCGGTGCTGGTTATGCCCACAGGTTCAGGGCCTTATATAGTTTATTGTGATGCATATCGTATTGGACTTGGTGCAGTGTTGATGCAGGATGGCAAGGTTATTGCCTATGCTTCGCGGCAGTTAAAGATTCATGAGAAGAATTATTCGGTTCATGATTTGGAGTTGGCAACCATTGTTCACGCGTTGAAAATTTGGAGGTATTATCTGTATGGCGTGGCATGTGAGGTGTTCACGGATCACAAGAGTCTTCAGTATTTGTTCAAACAAAAGGAGTTGAATTTGAGGCAGAGGAGGTGGTTGTAGTTGTTAAAATATTATGATATCACCATCTTATATCATCCAGGAAAGGCCAATGTGGTGGCTGATGCTTTGAGTAGGAAGTCAGCCAGTATGAGCAGTCTTGCTTATATTCTGGTCGGTGAGAGACTGCTTGCTTTGGATGTTCAGGCTTTGGCCAATCAGTTCGTGAGGTTGGATGTTTCTGAGACCAGTCGTGTGTTAGCTTGCACGGTCGCTCGTTCTTCTTTATTGGAGCGTATCCGTGATTAGCAATATGATGATCCCCATTTGTGTGTCCTTAAAGACACAGTACAGCATAGAGGTGCCAAGCAGGTTACCTTAGGTGATGATGGAGTTTTGAGATTGCAAGGTCGAGTTTGTGTGACTAATGTGGATGGGCTCCGAGAGTTGATTTTAGAGGATGCCCATAGTTCCAGGTACTCTATTCATTCGGGCGCCACTAAGATGTATCAGGATTTGTGGAAGCATTATTGGTGGTAGAGAATGAAGAAGGATATTGTCGCATATGTGGCTCGGTGTTTGAATTGTCAACAGGTTAAGTACAAGCATCAGAGGCCTAGTGGTTTATTTCAGAGGATTGAGCTTCCCGAGTAGAAGTGGGAGCGGATCACTATGGATTTCGTTGTTGGACTCCCGCAGACTCGGAGGAAGTTCGACGCAGTATGGGTCATTATTGATAAGCTGACCAAGTCAGCACATTTCATTCCTATGGCAATCTCCTATTCTTCCGTGAAGTTAACTGAGATCTATATCCGGGAGATTGTTAGTCTTCATGGTGTGCCCGAGTCTATCATTTCGGACCAAGGTATGCAATTTACCTCACGTTTCTAGAGAGCAGTTCAGTGAGAGTTGGGCATGCGGGTTGAGTTAAGC
This sequence comes from Nicotiana sylvestris, assembly GCF_000393655.2. Lineage (NCBI taxonomy): Eukaryota > Viridiplantae > Streptophyta > Magnoliopsida > Solanales > Solanaceae > Nicotiana > Nicotiana sylvestris. Next base: position 58,811,393 of record NC_091059.1, read on the forward strand.
ACAACGTTTCATCCTCAGACGGATGGGCAGTCCGAGCGGACTATTCAGATTTTGGAGGATATGCTCTGAGCTTGTGTCATTGACTTTGGAGGCTCATGGGATCAATTTTTTCCCTTAGCATATTTGCCTACAACAATAGCTACTAGTTGAGTATTCAGATGGCTCCATATGAGGCTGTATATGGTAGGCAGTGACGGTATTCGATTGGATGGTTTGAGCCGGGGGAGGCTCGGTTGTTGGGTACAGATCTGGTTCAGGATGCCTTGGACAAGGTTAGGATTATTCAGGATAGGCTTCGTACAGCTCAATCCAGGCAAAAGAGTTATGCCGACCGCAAGGTTCGAGATTTGGCATTCATGGTCGGTGAGCGGGTATTGCTTCGAGTGTCACCTATGAAGGGCGTGATGAGATTTGGGAAGAAGGGCAAGCATAGCCCTAGGTTCATTGGTCCGTTTGAGATCTTGATCGAGTGGGAGAGGTGGCTTATAGACTTGCGCTGCCGCTGAGCTTATCAGCCGTGCATCCAGTGTTTCATGTGTCCATGCTTCGGAAGTATCACGACGATCCATCCCACGTGTTAGATTTCAGCACTGTCCAGTTGGTCAAAGACTTGTCTTATGAGGAGGAGTCGGTATCTATTCTAGACCGGCAGTTTCGTCAATTGAGAACGAAGAGTTTTCCTTCTGTTCGTGTTCAGTGGAGAGGTTAGCCTCCTGGGGCATCGGCCTGAGAGTTCGAGTCCGATATACGGAGCTGTTATCCCCATCTTTTTCCCAACTCAGGTACTTCCTTTTTATGTCCGTTCAAGGACGAACGGTTGTTTTAGAGGTGGAGAATGTGATGACCCAAAAGGTCATCACTTGTGTTGCAAGTGTATTTAGTGTTCTGAGGCCTAAAAACCTCCTTCTTACCCCACTATGATTTACGTGCGTGGTCCAGACCTATATCCAGAAAGCCTTCTATGTGAAAATATGAGAAATAGAATTTCTAGAGTTAAAAATTTGATTATGGTTGGCTTTGGTCAACATTTTGAGCAAGCGGATCCAGATCCATGTTCCGACGATCCTGAGAGGTCCGTAGTAAAATGCGGGATGTGAGCGTATGCCCGAAAATGAATTCTGAGGTCCCAAGCCTTAGAAATTAAGTTTTGAAATAAATTGTTTTACTAAATTATCTAAGAAATAAAGAAAAGAATTAATGTTTGAAACCATTGTTATCGGGCCCGTATTTTGGTTCCGGAGTCCGGTACAAACTTGTTATGGTATTTGAAAGATAATTGTGAAGTTTTGTGAAAAACGGAGTTTATTTGACGTGAGTTGGACTTACAGTTGAAGAGTTATGAACTTTGAGAGTTTTTGATGAAAATGTTGAGTTTTGAGGTTTCATTCATGATTTTACATGTTATTTTGATGATGTGATCGCATGAGTAGGTCCATATGATGTTTTTGAGTTAGTATGCACACTTGGTTTGGAGTTCTGAGGGCTCGGGTGAGTTTCGAGTAGGTTCCGGGATGTCTTAGACTTAAAAACATAGTTGTTGCAGGTTTAGAGAAGTAGAAGCCTCTAAACAGACCAATGTGGTCCGCACAAAGAGGAATGCTGCCACGGAGGGGTTGTGCGACCGCACTAGATTTTGTGCGGACCGCGGTGAAGGCTTTGCTGCCGCACTAGATTCTGTGCGGTCCGCGGTGAAGAGCATTTCACTAGTCCGATTTCGGAAGCCTATACCTTTTGATCTACAAGGAACTTTGAGATAATTCAAAAACAAAAGTTGTAGCACTCCGTGTCTAGTTTCCAGAAAGATAAAGAAATTACAATTTGGACATCTGTAGAGAATTTTGTGTCCAATATACTAAAGCATGTCACTACAGCCCACATGGGAGTTGTGCGGCCGTAGTTGATTTTGTGCGGTCCGCACAAGGCAGCTGAAAGTAGTATATTAAGACGGGATTTTCAGTTATTTTTCATTTTTCAAAACCCCAAAAATATAAGAGGCGATTTTTCAAATAACCTTTCTTCTCCAAAACATTAGTAAGTGATTTCTAACTCGTTTTCTTTAATCATTAACATCTTTTAACATGACTTTAACTCAAAATCAATGATTTTCATGGGGGAAATTGGGTGTTTTGGTGTGACAACCAAGGGGTCATCACCGTAATTCTTCCTGGTTCCGTGCTCCCGAGGCCTTGAAAACCTCGCTTTTAGTTGCCTCGATTGGCGTGCGCAGTTTGGGCGCGTAGCCGGAAAGTTTTTATGTTAGAATATGTGAATTATGTGAAACATTTGATGAAGTTTGGTATTAATATGCATAATGTTGACTTCGATCAACATTTTGGGTAAACGGACCAGGACCTGTGATTCGACAGTCCCGGAGGGTCCGTAGAAAAATATGGGAATTGGGCGTGTGCCCGGAATCAAATTCTGAGGTCCCAAGCCCGAGAAATGAATTTTTGAAAGAAATTGTTTTTCTGAAATTTGATATGAAATTTGAAATGAAAAGGAGTTAGAAAATATAGGTATCGGGCTCGTATTTTGGTTCCGACGCCCGGTACAAGTCTTAAATATGTGTTAAGCACTATCGGTAAAGTTTGGCTAAAAACGGACGTCATATGACGTGTTTCGGACTAAAAATAGAGAGTTTGAGTTATGAAAGTTGAAGAAAGAAAATCATGTGTTTGAGGCTTGATCCTATGTATATAATGTTATTTTGGCGATTTGATCGCACGAGTAAGTCAGTAAGATGTTTTTAAGGTTGTGTGATTGTTTGGTTTGGAGCCCCGAGGGCTCGGGTGAGTTTTGAATAGGGCCCGGGAGGTCTTGGACTTAAGAAAATGCAGGTTCAGGTGTTGCAGACACCAGCGCGGCCGCGGTCATTTCCGCGCGGTCCGCGATGGAGCCGCGCGGCCGCAATGCATTTTTGTGCGGTCCGCGTGGCTGAGTCTGAGGGCTAGGGTTCAGGTTAACCAGCGCGGCCGCGCACCAAAACAGTGCGGTCCCCGCTGGAAGGGTTCAGAGAAGCCCCACTTTTCTCCCACTCGGCGCGGCCGCAACACATTTTTGTGCGGTCCGCGCTAGGTCCTCAGAAAGGTATACAAGTTCGGAAATCTCAGTCATTTTTCACTTTTCAAAAACCCAAAACCTAAGAGGCGATTTTCCAAACAACTTTTCTTCTCCAAAACGATTGGTAAGTGATTTCTAACTTAATTTCTTTATCCCTTAACATCTTTTAACATAATTTCAACTTCAAATCAAAGATTTTCATGGGGAAAATTGGGTGTTTTGGGTAGAACCTAGGTTTTCTACAAATTGAGAAGTTGGACCTCAATTTGGGGTCCGATTTAAAAACAAATCATATATTTGGATTCATGGGGGAATGGGTAACCGGGTTTTGGTCCGAACCTCGAGTTTCGACCACGTGGGTCCGGGGGTATTTTTGACCTTTTTGGGAAAAACCTTGAAAAATCTATTTTCATGCATTGGGGATGATTCATTTAGTAATTATTAATGTGATTAAGTAACTTATGACTAGATTCGAGCGGATTGGTGGTGGAATCAAGAGGTAAAGCTATACTAGAAGCGTGAGTTGAGTTTGGAGCATTCGAGGTAAGTGTTTGTTCTAACTTTGGCTTGAGGGAATAGGATTAGGATGATATTTTCTACTTGCTAATGTGGAGTACGGTGTATAGGCATGGTGACGGTTATCTATGCACCGGAGTCTAGCATGACCGTGAGACTTGATTGTTTTCAATTCGAATAATATGACACAAGCTCCTTGCTTATTTTATGAGTTTCATATAATGTGAACGGTTGAGGTAAAATTGTGATTGGTGTACTTTTGGAGCGTTAGCTTGAACATGAATGTGTTAGTTGAGGAAGAATGGATTTAAAAAGGAGAATGTGTTGTGAATACTCCCTTGCTGGGATGTGTAGACTGATATATATACTCTTCCTTGTCGGGATATTTTGGGCTGTTAGTTGTACCCTTGCCGGGTTGAAGGTATTGAGTTGTTATTCTCCCCTAAAGGGGTCTTCTATATGAAGTCAGATATTATGAACTATATTATGGGATCGTGTGCCACGCCGTCCACTTATATATGATATTATGGCATCGTGTGGCACGCCGTCCACTTATATATGATATTATGGGATCGTGTGGCACGTCGTACACTTATATATGATATTATGGGATCGTGTGGCATGCCGTCCACTTATATATGATATTATGGGATCGTGTGGCACGCCATCCACTTATATATGATATTATTGGGATCGTGTGGCACGTCGTCCACTTATATATGATATTATTGGGATCGTGTGGCACGCCATCCACTTATATATGATATTATGGAATCGTGTGGCATGCCGTCCACTTATATATGATATTATGGGATCGTGTGGCATGCCGTCCACATATATATGATATTATGGGATCGTGTGGCACGTCGTCCACTTATATATGATATTATGGGATCGTGTGGCATGTCGTCCACTTATATATGATATTATGGGATCGTGTGGCACGTCGTCCACTTATATATGATATTAGGGATCGTGTGGCACGCCGTCCAATATATATATATATATATATATATATATATATATATATATATATATATATATATCATGGAAACCGGAGTTTCTTCTATTTATTTCTGATATTTCATTTTTATCTGTTACTCCCCGATAGCATGTCCCCTCCCAGTTTTACTTGTATTATCTTGTTATTGTTTTCTTGCACTTGTTGTATATATATTTGTACAGGTTAATTGTGGTAGGTACTGTCTAGCCTCGTCACTACTTCGCCGGGGTTAGGCCAGGCACTTACCAGCACATGGGGTCGGTTGTGCTGATGCTACACTCTGTGCATTTTTGTGCACAGATCAGGGAGCAGCTTACGGACCGCAGCAGTAGGACTTCTGGGAGCTATCTTCAAGTCCAGGGACTCTCGAGGTAGCCTAGCTGGCGTTCGCAGGCCGAAGTCCCTTTCCATGTTTTTCGTTTGTTCATCTTGTATCAGACAAACATGATGTATTTCCTTTCAGACATTGTTTGTAGTATTCTGTAGTAGTCCGTGAGCTAGTGACACCAGACCTTGGGTAGTGATGTGTATTAAACTTCCGTACTTTTGGTTTTCAGTTGCTTTAGATTTAATGTTTTCCGCTTAAATCTTGTCTCATTTATTATATTGTTTGAGAGAAAGCAGGAAAGGTGTTTTAAATATTTGGCTTGCCTAGCTCCGATAGTAGGCTCCATCACGACACCCGATGGTGGGAAATCCGGGTCGTGACAAGTAGGTATCAGAGCACTAGGTTACTTAGGTCTCACAACTCACGGACAAGCTCAGTAGAGTCTGAGGGGTTGGTACGGAGACGTCTGTATTTATCCCGCAGAGGCTATTGAGTTAGGAAAACTTCACCTTGTTCATTCTTGTCGTACGATTCTGTTTCTCAAGTACTGATTGTCTTTCCACTCTGTTCTTTCATAGATGGCGAGGACATGTGCTTCCTCTTCTACCGCGCAACAGCCTGAGCCCCCAGCAGCAGCCCCTATTAGGGGCAGAGGGCGAGGGCGAGGCCGTGCCAGAGGTCGAGGCCGGGGCAGAGCTCAGCCCCGAGCAGCATTTCCAGCGACGGAGCCTCAGGTCGATTTTGAGGAGGAGGTTCCGGCCCCAGCTGTTCCAGTGGGCCCAGCTCAGGTCCCAGAGGGTTTCATAGCCACTCCAGTGCTTCAGGACGCTTTGGTCCGACTGGTAGGCTTTATGGAGGGCATTTCTAGAGCGGGTTTGCTTCCCGTAGCTCCAGCCACATCTCAAGCTGGGGGAGGAGTTCAGACTCCTGATACTTGTACTCCAGAGCCGGTAGCTCCTCAGGCTCAGGTTCCAGCAGTTTAGCTAGCCGTGGCAGTTCAGCCAGCTGTGGCAGCCCAGCCAGGTATTGCGGCTCAGTCCAGTGATGGTGCGGCTATGTCCGCGGATGCTTTGTGGAGGCTTGATCGTTTCACCAAGCTCTTCATTACTACATATAGTGGCACTCCCTTAGAGGATGCTCAGGATTTCATATTCAGCTGTCATGAGGTTCTACGAACTATGGGCATTAGAGAGACCAATGGGGTCGACTTCGCCACTTTTCGCCTGGCAGGATCTGCCAAGACTTGGTGGAGGGATTTCTGTTTAGCCAGGCTAACAGGGTCGCCATCATTGACCTGGGATCAGTTTTCAGAGTTATTTCTGGGGAAGTTCCTTCCAGTTACTCAGCGAGATGCTCTTCGCAGGTAGTTTGAGCATCTCCAGCAAGGTCCTATGACGGTCACCCAGTATGAGACCCGGTTCATTGATCTCGCTCGTCATGCCATTGTGATACTCCCCACCGAGAGAGAGGGGGTGCGGAGGTTTGTTGATGGGTTGTCCCAGCCGATCCGTGTTCAGATGGCCATGAGTGCCGGTAGTGAGATTTCATTTCAGGAGGCAGCAGATGGTGCCCACCGGATAGAGATGGCACTTGCTCAGGGAGGTGGTCATGGGTCTGATAAGAGGCCCCGTCATTCTGGTAGATTCAGTGGTACCTCGTCTGGAGGTAGGGATTCTTATGGTAGAGGCCATCCTTCGAGGCCCTTTCAGTCAGCTCTCCAGGCTTCTCATGGTACACCAGGTGGTCGTGGTTCTCAGCCGCAGTATTCTGACCAGCAGCTCTTCAGTTCACCATCAGCACCTATCAGTGCACCACCACTTCGTTATTCTCAGCAGCCGAGGGCTTGTTATACTTGCGGCGATGTGAGTCACATTGCCAGATATTGCCCTCGAGCTTCCAGCAGCTCACAGCAGCAGGGTCCTCGCCCGATGATCCAGGCACCAGTTGCCCCACAGCCTGCCCAGCCAGTTAGAGGCGGGGGTAGAGGACATAGAGGTGGAGGTAGAGGTCTTAGAGGTGGAGCTCAGACCTCTAGAGGTAGGGGTCAGCCAGCAGCAGATCGTCCCAGGGATATGATTCAGGGAGGTAGGTCCCAGCCACGTTGTTATGCTTTGCTAGCCAGGCCAGAGACTGAGTCATCAGATGTTGTGATTACAGGTACCATTCTGGTCGGTGATAGGGATGCTTCTGTGCTATTTGATCCCAGATCTACGTATTCATATGTGTCGTCCTATTTTGCACCCTATTTGGTTATGCCTAGTGACTCGTTGAGTATTCCTGTTTATGTGTCAACACCGGTGGGTGATTCTATTGTGGTCGACCAAGTTCATCGTTCTTGTATCGTAGTGTTTGGGGGTCTTGAGACCCGTGTTGATTTGTTGCTTTTGGACATGGTCGACTTTGATGTTATATTGGGGATGGATTGGTTATCCCCGTACCATGCTATCTTGGATTGCCATGCCAAGACCGTGACCTTAGCCTTACCGGATTTACCCCGTTTAGAGTGGAGAGGGACTTCTGGTCATTGTACCCGCAGTGTTATCTCGTATGTGAAATCTCGGCGTATGGTCGAGAAGGGATGTTTGGCCTACTTGGCGTATGTTCGTGATTCTAGCACGGAGGCCCCTTCTACTGATTCTGTGCCAGTTGTTCGGGAGTTTCCTGAGGTTTTCCCTTCAGACTTGCCGGGTATGCCGCCCGACAGGGATATCGACTTTTGTATTGATTTGGCCCCGGGCACTCAGCCCATTTCTATCCCGCCATATCGTATGGCCCCGCCGGAGTTGAAAGAGTTAAAGGAACAACTGCAGGATTTGCTTGAGAAAGGTTTCATTAGACCCAGTGTTTCGCCTTAGGGTGCGCTGGTGTTGTTTGTTAAGAAAAAGGATGGTTCGATGAGAATGTGCATCGGTTACCGGCAATTGAACAAGGTTACAATTAAGAATAAGTACCCACTGCCGAGGATCGACGATTTATTCGACCAGCTTCAGGGTGCGAGGGTATTTTCAAAGATAGATTTGAGATTCTGGCTACCACCAGCTGAGGATTAGGGCGTCTGATGTCCCTAAGACAGCATTTCGCACTCGGTATGGGCACTATGAGTTTTTGGTCATGTCATTTGGATTGACTAATGCCCCAGCAGCGTTCATGGAGTTGATGAACCGAGTGTTCAGACCTTATTTGGACTTGTTCGTGATAGTCTTCATTGACGATATTCTTATATACTCCCGCAGTCAGGAGGAGCATGAGCAGCACCTCAGAGTGGTCCTTCAGACCCTAAAGGATAGTCAGTTGTATGCTAAGTTCTCAAAGTGCGAGTTTTGGTTGAGTTCGGTCGCATTCCTGGGTCATGTCGTATCAGCAGCAGGTTTTCAGGTAGACCCGAAAAAGATAGAGGCAGTCAAGAACTGGCCTCGACCAGCTTCAGCTACGGATATTTGGAGTTTCATGGGGTTAGCAGGTTACTACCGTCGGTTCGTGGAGGGGTTTTCATCCATTGCAGCCCCTATGACCAGATTGACCCAGAAGGGTGTCCAGTTCAGGTGGTCGGACGAATGTGAGGCGAGCTTTCAGAAGCTCAAGACGGTTCTGACTACGGCACCGGTATTGGTTTTGCCCACAGGTTTAGGGTCATATACGATCTATTGTTATGCATCTCGTATTGGGCTTGGTACAGTGTTGATGCAGGAAGGCAAAGTCATTGCTTATGCTTCGAGGCAGTTGAAGATCCACGAGAAGAATTATCCTGTTCATGATCTCGAGTTGGCAGCCATTGTTCATGCCTTGAAGATCTGGAGGCATTACTTATATGGAGTGACGTGCGAGGTTTACACTGATCACAAGAGTCTTCAGTATCTGTTCAAGCATACAGAGTTGAATTTGAGGCAGAGGAGGTGGTTAGAGTTGCTAAAGGATTATGATGTTACTATCTTATACCACCCGGGGAAGGCCAATGTGGTGGCCGATGCATTGAGCAGGAAGTCCGCCAGCATGGGTAGTCTTGCTTATATTCCAGTCAGCCAGAGATCGCTTGCTTTGGATGTTCAGGCCTTGGCCAATCATCTTGTGAGGTTGGATATTTCTGAGCCTAGCAGAGTGTTAGCTTGCACGGTTGCTCGTTCCTCACTATTAGAGCGTATCCACGAGCGGCAGTTTGAGGATCCCCATTTGTGTGTCTTGAGAGACACGGTGCAGCATGGAGGTGCCAAGAAAGTAACCTTAGATGATGATGGTGTATTGAGATTGCAGAGGCGAGTTTGTGTGCCCAATGTTGATGGGATTCGAGAGTTGATCTTAGCGGAGGCCCACAGTTCTTGGTATTCTATTCACCCGGGCGCCGCGAAGATGTATCAGGATCTGAGGCAGCACTATTGGTGGCGTAAGATGAAGAAAGACATCGTTGTGCATGTGGCTCGGTGTTTGAATTGTCAGCAGGTTAAGTACGAGCATCAAAGACCTGGTGGTCTATTTTAGAGGATTGCACTTCCCGAGTGGAAGTGGGAGAGGATTACGATGGATTTCGTTACTGGACTTCCGATGACTCGGAAAAAGTTTGATGCAGTTTGGGTCATTGTTGATAGGCTGACCAAGTCAGCGCATTTTGTTCCTGTTGCAGCCACCTATTCGTCCGAAAGGTTAGCCGAGATTTATATCAGGGAGATTGTTCGCCTTCATGGGGTGCCGCTATCTATCATTTTGGATCGGGGTACGCAGTTTACCTTGCATTTCTGGAGAGCGGTTCAGCGAGCGTTGGGCACCAAGGTTGAGTTGAGTACAGGGTTTCATCCCCAGACGGACGGTCAGTCCGAGAGGACTATTCAGATTCTTGAGGACATTCTCTGAGCCTGTGTCATTGATTTTGGAGGCTCGTGGGACCAGTTTTTGCCTTTAGCAGAGTTCGCCTACAACAACAGCTACCAGTCCAGCATTCAGAAGGCTCCATATGAGGCGTTGTATGGTAGGCGATGTCGATCTCCAGTTGGATGGTTTGAGCCGGGAGAGGCTCGATTATTGGGTACGGATCTGGTTCAGGAAGCCTTGGACAAGGTCAGGATTATTCAGGATAGACTTCATACAGCTCAGTCCAGACAGAAGAGTTATGCAGACTGCAAGGTCAGAGATGTTGCTTTCATGGTCGGTGAGCGGGTATTGCTCTGTGTATCGCCTATGAAGGGCGTGATGAGATTTGGGAAGAAGGGCAAGCTCAGCCCTAGGTTCATCGGTCCATTTGAGATTCTTGATCGTGTGGGAGAGGTGGCTTATAGACTTGCCTTGCCACCTAGCTTGTCAGCTGTGCATCCCGTGTTTCATGTATCTATGCTCCGGAAGTATCGCGGAGATCCATCGCACGTGTTAGATTTCAGCACTGTCCAATTGGACAAGGATCTGTCATATGAGGAGGAGCCGGTGGCTATTCTAGACCGGCAGGTTCGACAGTTGAGGTCGAAGAGTTTTCCTTCGGTGCGTGTTCAGTGGAGAGGTCAGCCTCCTGAGGCATCGACCTGGGAGTCCGAGTCCGATATGCGGAGCCGTTATCCTCATTTATTTCCCGACTCAGGTACTTCTTTCTTTTGTTCGTTCGAGGACGAACGGTTGTTTTAGAGGTGGAGAATGTGATGACCCAAGGGGTCATCACCATAATTCTTCCTGGTTCTGTGCTCTCGAGGCCTTGAAAACCTCGCTTTTAGTTGCCTCGATTGGCGTGCGCAGTTCAGGCGCGTAGCCGGAAAGTTTTTATGCTAGAATATGTGAATTATGTGAAACATTTGATGAATTTTGGTATTAATATGCATAATGTTGACTTCGGCCAACATTTTGGGTAAACGGACCCGGACCTGTGATTCGACGGTCCCGGAGGGTCCGTAGAAAAATATGGGACTTGGGCGTGTGCCCGGAATCAAATTCTGAGGTCCCAAGCCCGAGAAATGAATTTTTGAAAGAAATTGTTTTTCTGAAATTTGATATGAAAATTTGAAATGAAAAGGAGTTAGAAAATATAGGTATCGGGCTCGTATTTTGGTTCCGACGCCCGGTACAAGTCTTAAATATGTGTTAAGCACTATCTGTAAAGTTTGGCTAAAAACGGACGTCATATGACGTGTTTCGGACTAAAAATGGAGAGTTTGAGTTATGAAAGTTGAAGAAAGAAAATCATGTGTTTGAGGCTTGATCCTATGTATATGATGTTATTTTGGCGATTTGATCGCACGAGTAAGTCTGTAAGATGTTTTTAAGGTTGTGTGCATGTTTGGTTTGGAGCCCCGAGGGCTCGGGTGAGTTTTGAATGGGGCCCAGGAGGTCTTGGACTTAAGAAAATGCAGGTTCAGGTGTTGCAGGCACCAGCGCGGCCGCAGTCATTTCCGCGCGGTCCGCGCTGGAGCCGCACGGCCGCGATGCATTTTTGTGCGGTCCACGTGGCTGAGTCTGAGGGCTAGGGTTTCAGGTTAACCAGCGCGGCCGCGCACCAAAGCAGTGCGGTCCGCACTGGAAGGGTTCAGAGAAGCCCCACTTTTCTCCTACTCGGCGCGGTCTCAACACATTTTTGTGCAGTCCGCGCCAGGTCCTCAGAAAGGTATACAAGTTCGGAAATCTCAGTCATTTTTCACTTTTCAAAAACCCAAAACCTAAGAGGCGATTTTCCAAACAACTTTTCTTCTCCAAAACGATTGGTAAGTGATTTCTAACTTAATTTCTTTATCCCTTAACATCTTTTAACATAATTTCAACTTCAAATCAAAGATTTTCATGGGGAAAATTGGGTGTTTTGGGTAGAACCTAGGTTTTCTACAAATTGAGAAGTTGGACCTCAATTTGGGGTCCGATTTAAAAACAAATCATATATTTGGATTCATGGGGGAATGGGTAACCGGGTTTTGGTCCGAACCTCGAGTTTCGACCACGTGGGTCCGGGGGTATTTTTGACCTTTTTGGGAAAAACCTTGAAAAATCTATTTTCATGCATTGGGGATGATTCATTTAGTAATTATTAATGTGATTAAGTAACTTATGACTAGATTCGAGCGGATTGGTGGTGGAATCAAGAGGTAAAGCTATACTAGAAGCGTGAGTTGAGTTTGGAGCATTCGAGGTAAGTGTTTGTTCTAACTTTGGCTTGAGGGAATAGGATTAGGATGATATTTGCTACTTGCTAATGTGGAGTACGGTGTATAGGTATGGTGACGGTTATCTATGCATCGGAGTCTAGCATGACCGTGAGTCTTGATTGCTTTTAATTCGAATAATGTGACACAAGCTCCTTGTTTATTTGATGAGTTTCATATAATGTGAACGATTGAGGTAAAATTGTGATTGGTGTACTTTTGGAGCGTTAGCTTGAACATGAATGTGTTAGTTGAGGAAGAATGGATTTAAAAAGGAGAATGTGTTGTGAATACTCCCTTGCTGGGATGTATAGACTGATATATATACTCTTCCTTGTCGGGATATTTTGGGCTGTTAGCTGTACCCTTGCCGGGTTGAAGGTATTGAATTGTTATTCTCCCTTGAAGGGGTCTTCTATATGAAGTCAGATATTATGAACTATATTATGGGATCGTGTGGCACGCCGTCCACTTATATATGACATTACACGCCGTCCACTTATATATGATATTATGGGATCGTGTCGCACGCCGTCCACTTATATATGATATTATGGGATCGTGTGGCACGCCGTCCACTTATATATGATATTATGGGATCGTGTGGCACGCCGTCCACTTATATATGATATTATGGGATCGTGTGGCATGCCGTCCACTTATATATGATATTATGGGATCGTGTGGCACGCCGTCCACTTATATATGATATTATGGGATCGTGTGGCACGCCGTCCACTTATATATGATATTATTGGGATCGTGTGGCACGCCGTCCACTTATATATGATATTATGGGATCGTGTGGCACGTCGTCCACTTATATATGATATTAGGGATCGTGTGGCATGCCGTCCACTATATATATATATATATCATGGAAACCGGAGTTTCTTCTATTTATTTCTGATATTTCATTTTTATCTGTTACTCCCCGATAGCATGTCCCCTCCCAGTTTTACTTGTACTATCTTGTTATTGTTTTCTTGCACTTGTTGTATATATATTTGTACAGGTTAATTGTGGTAGGTATTATCTAGCCTCGTCACTACTTCGCCGGGGTTAGGCCAGGCACTTACCAGCACATGGGGTCGGTTGTGCTGATGCTACACTCTGTGCATTTTTGTGCACAGATCAGGGAGCAGCTTACGGACCGCAGCAGTAGGACTTCTGGGAGCTATCTTCAGTCCAGGGACTCTCGAGGTAGCCTAGCTGGCGTTCGCAGGCCGAAGTCCCTTTCCATGTTTTTCGTTTGTTCATCTTGTATCAGACAAACATGATGTATTTCCTTTCAGACATTGTTTGTAGTATTCTGTAGTAGTCCGTGAGCTAGTGACACCAGACCTTGGGTAGTGATGTGTATTAAACTTCCGCACTTTTGGTTTTCAGTTGCTTTAGATTTAAAGTTTTCCGCTTAAATCTTGTCTCGTTTATTATATTGTTTGAGAGAAAGCAGGAAAGGTGTTTTAAATATTTGGCTTGCCTAGCTCCGATAGTAGGCTCCATCACGACACCCGATGGTGGGAAATCCGGGTCGTGACATTTGGGTAGAACCTAGGTTTTTCAAAAATTGAGGATTTGGACCTCGATTTGAGGTTTGATTTCAAAATAAATCATATATTTGGGTTCGTGGGGGAATGAGTAATTGGGTTTTGGTTCGAACCTCGGGTTTTGACCATGTGGGCCCGGGGGAGATTTTTGAATTTTGGGTAAAACTTTAGAAAATTTATTTTCATGTATTGGGATTGATTCATTTAGCATTTATTGATGTAATTAAGTAACTTGTGACTAGATACGAGTGAATTGGTGGTGGAATCAAGGGGTAAAGCTATAGTTGAAACGTGAATTGTGTTCGTGGCATCAAGGTAAGTGTTTGGTCTAACCTTATCTTGAGGGATTAGGAGTTGTGTCTTATTTGCTACATGTTAATTGTGGAGTACGACGTATAGGCATGGTGACGAGTATCTATAAGTTAGTGTCAAGCATGCCCGTGAGTCTTGTATTATAATTGTTATGACTCTGTTATGGTTTATTGCACTTCATATGTTATTATCATCATTGTTCCCTTGCCGGGATGGTTGTTTGATATTAATGATCCCTTGTCGGGATATTTGTCTGATATTAATGATCCCTTGCCGGTATGTTTATTTTGATAGTATTGTTCCCTTGTTGGGATGTTTTTGAAATATCATTGTTCCCTTGCCGGGAAGTTGTTATATTACTCTTGTTCCCTTGCCGGGATTCCTTGTGATTATTGTTGGCTTGTAACTGGGAGCAGGTGGTACGTCTACCACAAGATATAATTAAATGGGAGCGGGTGGTACGCCTACCACAAGATATAACAAAATGGGAGCGGGTGGTACGCCTACGGCAAGATATAATGAAATGGGAGCGGGTGGTATGCCTACCACAAGATATAACGAAATGGGAGCGGGTGGTACGCCTACCACGAGATAAATAAAATGGGAGCGGGTGGCACGCCTGCCACAAGATAAATGAAATGGGAGCGGGTGGCATGCCTGCCATGGGATAAATAAAATGGGAGTGGATGGCACTCCTTCCACGAGATATAGGAAATGGGATCGGGTTGCACACCTGCAACAAGATGTGAAAAGAAAGTGAAATCTGCCTTTGTTTTCCTTATTCTTGTTAGTGGTTGGATTTTGATTCCTTTATAGTTCTCTTGATATTATGTTTTACCTGTTTTCCCCGAAGCATGTTTCCCCTTTCCATCTTTATTTGTTTATTCTGCTTTACTTTCCGCTGTATATTATATAATTGCACAGGTTTATTTGGTAGTCTGGTCCTAGCCTCGTCACTACTTCGCCGAGGTTAGGCTAGACACTTACCAGCACATGGGGTCGGTTGTGCTGATACTACACTCTGCACTATGTGCAGATCCCGGAGCAGCTTTCGGACCGTAGTGTGGAGGCTACCTTCAGTCCACGCGGAGATCCAAGGTAGACCTGCAGGCGTCCGCAGGCCCTGGCATCTCCTCTATTCCTATTTCTTGTTTCATTTTCCTTTTATTCAGAAACAGTGTATTGTCATTTTCTTCGGACTTTGTATGTAGTAATCTCTTAGACCGTCCGTGACACTGTGACACTGGGTTTTGGGTGCTTTAGGTTTTAAGAGTTGTAATAGATGCAGATTCTAGATATTTAATTGTTATCTTCCGCTTAATTATTTAAAATTCCGCTGTTTTCATGTTATCGGCTTATATTTGTTAAAAAGAAATAATTGGTTAGTGAAGTAATTAGATTAAAGGTTTGGCTTGCTTAGGTCACATTAGTATGCGCCATCACGACTCCCGAGGAAGGAAAATTCGGGTCGTAACATCTGAAAATAAAGATATTGACTTTCTACTCATATTTTCCATAAGGCATAAGAAAGTGATCTTAGATTATTTATGTGTTAAAGAATGACTAATTGCTGGGGCATAAGTAGATTCAACTGATATATGTCGTTGGTTTTGCTGATATTGTGACCATTGATGGGTTTAATGACGAATATTTGTGAGATTTTTTTCATTCTTATACACTATTTGAAACTTTATTACCTTAATGTTCATATTTAGTTAATAACCTAACATAAACAAGTTTTGTTTACAAAATATATACAATCCACCTCTCTTTTCCTTTTTTCCTCTCCTCTCTCCCCTCTTTTCTCCAGATTCTCTCTTTCTCCTTTGCAGTACTAAGAAATTATATGTTTAAATTCACTTTTTGGCTGCTAATGGCTGTAATTGTTAAATCTGTATTTTTTTTTTTTGTTTATGCTTTTTGAACGGAATAAAGAGATATCTAGAACTGAGAATGGAAACCCTAGCTAGATAGTCTCTTTGTTGTTACCCAGCTATTATGGACAGTGACATCTTTATATGCAAAGTGCATTTTTAAGCGCTCGGAGGAGTAAAATTAAATTCTTGTTTAAAGGATTTTTGTTTTTTCTGGATTTTTTTAACTTTTGATTCTATATATGTGTTGTGTATTTATTGTTAGTTGGTACTTAGACCACGTTTCTGCTTAGTTACACTCTTTCCTATATTGATTTTGTTCAGCATCTTAAATAGTATGCTGTGAAAACATGTTTGTGTTATTATAATTCTTAGTACTGCAAAGGAATGAAAAACAAAGGGATTTTTCATGTCAGGGCACTCTGTAATACTAATATCATGAAACATTTATGATTCATTTTGTTGATTACAAAAGCAAGAAAGAGATGGAATAGGTTTATTTATATTGAACAGATGTTAGCTGGATAAGGAAAGTAATTTTTTCATAAAGTTGTTAAAAAATCGAGCTCATTTATTGAAGGACATAATGAAATTTGAGTTTTTAAAAAATGCACGCTAGACTGTAGTCTAACAATCTCACATAGAACAGTTACTCAAAATGAGGAGGAGAAAATAAGTGAATTGGAAAAAAACAGTAAAACAAAGCAACAAATCAGAGATAATATAAATTGGGAAATCACAGTAAATTTGGGGAAATTTACTATGTTGTTCAACTTTCATACAATATGTCTTTTGTGTATTTTGTATCTGATTTACACATAGCAAAAATAAATTTCATACAACTAATTATTTATTATACAATTTATCTACGACTCATCTACAACTTATCTATAACTTTCACACATTATTTCTACCCAGTTAATTACAACTACAA
Organism: Nicotiana sylvestris; assembly: GCF_000393655.2. Taxonomy (NCBI): domain Eukaryota; kingdom Viridiplantae; phylum Streptophyta; class Magnoliopsida; order Solanales; family Solanaceae; genus Nicotiana; species Nicotiana sylvestris. The sequence goes on from NC_091059.1 coordinate 58,828,070, forward strand.
TAATATACAACTTAAATACAAATTTTATACAAAATTTATACAATATGTCTTTTGTATACTTTATTTCTGATTTATGCACAGTAAAAACAAATTTCATACAACTAATTATATATTATACAACTTATCTATAATTCTCATACATTATTTTTACTCAGTTATATACAATTACAATATCATACAACTTAAATATAATTTTTATACAATGTTGTTCAACTTTCATACAATAGTTAAATAAATAAAAGAAAAATATATAAACAACATAATACAATTTGTCTACAATTTTACTATAATTTCGTAAATATAATGTATATCATGTCTTCTTCTTCTTCTTCGAGTTTCAATCTGAAATTCAGCCAAAACCAAGTCTAATCTTCACCAAAACCCCTCAAAATTGAGATATAAACTCCAAACCATATTCCCAATTGTTTGCAACAACACCCAATCCAAACAAATAATGATTTTTGAAAACCCAAATTCGAATTCAAAGCTTCAAAGCTTTTTAATGGCTGTCAATGGTGGAATTACTGCTCTCTTTTCCTTTGTTTTACATTACTGAAATTAGGGATTGAGAGATAGAGAGAGACTTAGAGAGAATTTCCAATTTTTTGCAACATCCAATTCAAACAAATAATATTTTTTTAAAACCCAAATTCGAATTCAAAGATTCAAAGCTTTTTAATGGTTGTCAATAGTGGAATCGTGGGTGGGTGCGAGATACGTGGAGGAGAGGGGTGGGATGTGGAGAGAGAAACATGGGGGAGTGGAAGATATGTTAGAGTTATTTTAGGATACTAATTATTATCATGAATTCCCTTAAAATGTACATAAATGATAATTGGGTATATCAAAGGTAATTATAGTAAAACTTGAGTAGAGAGTGTAATATAGTTTCATATACTGTATAGGAATGTAAAAATCTCAATATATGTTATGACCACCGCTTTGATCGTATATTAGTAAAATTAATGGACCAGATTATTTTGAGATATTTCAATTCATGAGATAACAAAAATTTGTGTACTATAAATCTATATCTATCTATCTATCTATATTATTATAAAAGTATGAATATCTTCCGCTAAATGTTGAATAACAAAAATATCCCCGAAATATCGGTTTACTATTATACCTTAAAACGTTGAATTCATTCGAAGAGATAATCCATATGGGTAGAATTACCAAATATTTTGATCTTTGAATTCTACTAAACACCTGCCTACTTGAATTTTGGTCAATTCCACCATGAATTTGAAATCGTTTAAGTTGGCAACTGTTTCCAACTCATACGCTTCACTTTTTTCGATTATTAAAGTTTATATAAGCTATTAACTTTTATTTTATTTAGTATAATATAATATCAAGGCACACAATTTTGTTTCCATTTGTTTTGAATTATTGGTAGGTAATTGTGTAAATTTTCTGTGATCATGCATTATTTGATTCGTAAAAAGATCTCTTCCCATTTATTTACATATGTATAGTAATCGCGTGGTAATTTTTTGTATACCTTATTTCTATTCTACATAATTGGGTTAAAATTTTAGCATATTAATGTGTAATATTTTATCCTATTATAAAACACGAATCTTAAGACACTAAATGTTGATCAACAAAAATATTCTTGAAATTTAATTGATTTTTATACCCTTCAAAAGATAAATTACCTCTTCACAAAATAATTCCATGTTGAATAAAATTATAATATTTAAGACTTTACCAAATACGAGTATTATTAAGTGGACTTCTAATCTTAATCGAATTCCAATATTTTAGCTATTTGGGATATCGTGTTCTGCCTATAATTGGGAATTCTAAAACCGTACCAACTCTACAATGACGAAAGCAATTTTAACCAACTATTCCCTCTATTTCGTATGAGTAAAAATCTTATTTGGTGTCATAGTTAAGGAAAATCGAAGTACTCCTATTATTTATGGGGTCAACATGGAAAAAGGTGGCGGGTGCATAATTCATAGGTCTAGACGAGAAGAATGGTAAAAGAAAATTTTCACGTTCTTGAGTAAATCGTAGTGCTCGAGCTTCTTCAAGCAAGAGAATATAAGCGAGATATAGAGATCGACAATGAATATAGTTTGGAATGGTAAGAAAAACTAATTTATTGTATTTAAAAGTAAAGAAGGATTTCAGGGAAAAGAAAAGAAAGGAGAATCTGGATTTGAGGAAGAAACCGAAATAGGAGCCATGCCAAGAATAAGGACACAGGCTTGTTTAAATAAGCACATTTGGTAATGTTTTTACTTTCAAGTGCTTCCTTCTCAATAATGTTGGGTTGTATTTTGTTCTAAATTATATTTTATTTTTTCGATTGACGGTATGTAACTTCAAATTTACATGACTATTTGACTAACATTGGCAATATCATACATATTTTCCTTTAATCTACTTATACTTTTGTCATGTAAATATATTATGCAAACATAAACATGTGTGACTACGGATTATATGTTACTTTGTGTAAGTTTTACGTGCAGAGTTCTAGAAGAGATAATTATTTGTCAAAAGACATCACATAGATATATTAACATGACAAAAGCATTGATTTTTAATAATTTGTCTATGAAGTGTAAGTTTTGCGTTCAATTTTTCGTTCTTTTAAATCGATGCAAATCTATTGATAAGTTTTTATACGTAGAGTATTATTTTTTTCCTTTTATCTTCTAACATCTTTGAATTTTGTTGATAATGTGATGGTATTTATTACGATTGACTCTATCTTAATCTTAATATATTTGAACTACTCTAGGAAAACAAAGGTTATTATACGTGTATGTAGTTTCTCAATTTTTAGTAGGTGAATTGCTTAAATGACTTAAGACTATATCTTCAAAAATTGCTTCTTTTGATTCAAAAGGATTATTTAAAAACTGAAAAACATAGATATAGAAAACAAAACTAATTTTTTAAAAAATTGATTAAAGATTCTTCAAACTTATTTAAAAAGTCCATATCTCCAAGCAAAAAACTTATTTCTTGTATTTAATTTTTTTTTAAGTTTAATGTTTTGCTCCTCTAAATAAATAGTTGACTGATGATTTATGTGCAAGACACGTACATAGAAACTAGGTATAGACATCTATCTATATCTATATTACTATAAAATCATGAATACAATGTTGGTTTATAAAAATAACCTTATAATATTAAGCATAATAACTCGTAATAAAATGACATAATCGGATTCTAGATATTAACCTTATAATCATATTAGTTGTAGGACATAACACTACACGTTAGGAATCCTACATGATTACCTTTAGTAATCCTATTAGTACAATTACTTTCCGGCTGTATTCATATAAAACTGAATAAGTAAATATAGCATTAGGAGGAAATATACACACAAAAAAAATATTATCCACAAAGAAGTATTCGTTAAGATCTCATCATATTAAATACTTTTAAACTAGAATACATAATTATCTAACTAACATGACAAAATTGATCATTTGTGTAGGTTTTGATAATGTCCTTTTATTTTAAATTCATGTATTATGCTAATGTAATATATTTTTTCGACATTTAGATGATTGTTATATTATTATACATAAAATTTCTCTCATTAATTAAATTTATTGTTCCTTCATATAAATAAATATTTAAATCATCACGTGCTATTATTAACGTGCAACACACGTTTATAGATACTAGTTCTATTTATATTATTATAAAAGTATGAATATAATATTGGTTTACCAAAATATCCTTAGGATATTAATTGACAAATAATACCATGTAGGGTAAAACTGATATTTTAAACTTTGCTTAATACTACGATTTCCATGGACTTGTACTATTAATCAAATTCCAATTTCTCAGCTATTTGAGATACTACATGTCCCACAGCTAATCATTGAATTACTAGACTCATATACCGACTTCTGCCCCCTTTAACCAAAAATATTAGGATTCTTTCAAAAATCCATAAGAATAAAGCATGACTAACATTATGACGCAGTGTTCGAGGAAATAGAAGAGAATCTGTTTCTTCTAAAGATTAAAACATGACACACCGTTATGATGCTCCTAGAAATTAATTTTGTTAGCTTAATTTTTTCCTATAAAATTAAGTTGATTCTTTAATTAGCTTAATAATATTCTTATGCAAAATATTATAATGAATATTGAAATTAAATTTTTTTAGTATTACTTTGAATTTTAGCCAATGCCACGAATGTATTTTGTTGTTTATCACACAGTATATTTCTTCGAGAAGAGTGCCAAAAACTTTTAGTATCATATAATATGTTAGTGTCTATTCGTTTTATGTGCCGGACTTTTTTATTTTTAGGTTGGAGATTTGAAACGTGAAAGCCAATAATAGAGTAGCGAAATTCTAAGATTATCAAAATTCTCATTACATAAGGATATCAAAACCCGATTATAAAAAACCACGAAGGCTAAATATTATTTACATTATTTTTAACATACATCTACGCGATATTTTGGTAAACAGAATAAAATTAGATTTCTAAATAAATTCTACTTTCGAATTTAAAGAAATGCAGTTTAAACTTGAATTTAATTTAGTCTCGCTTTCTCTAAATTTGACGAATTATCTTCTCCTGTTGAATAATGCATGCAGACTATACTATAAAATATTTGTGTCTTTCTTTTTCTATTGATATCGATTTGGATTATGTCCTTGGACAACTGATTTGGGCGGTGCTTATATCATTGATATAAATTAAACTGTGTGATATTTATGTGTTGCTTCGGCTTCTTCCACCATCGTATGGAAATTTTGCAGCATCTATAAGATAGAATGTTTCCCAACATTTATAATTATTTTTTGCACTTTAAGTGCTCTCATGTTTTGATTTAAATTACTTTCGAGTGTACACAATTATTTGGTATAATTTTTATTAGTACATTCATACGCACTCCAAGATTCAAGTAGGATAATAACATATAAATATACGGGAATCCATATTATTTTCTTTCCCGTTAAATTTTTGAAAGCTTTGTGAACATAACACTATTTGTGAGTCTAAATATTTATCTCCATAACACATCAAATATTTATAACTTTCAATGAGTAGTACACAGAAGTTATGGACATAAATTGCTCGGCTATTGGAGATAGAGCGGGTCTAGGATTTAAACTTTGTGGGTCCAACCTTTAAGGTTCTTAATATAAAATGTAATATATTTTTAATTATGTGTTCAAATATATTATTTGAGTGCAATATTAGTAGATTTCTTAGAATAAACTCATGTCGTAATGCTACATATATCCCTTATTGGAGATTTCATTTAAATTTTGCTGGGTGGCCTTACTGCCATTCCTCGCTCTCCGGGGCTAGAACAAAGTGGGAAATTTCTTGGTTTATTTTTGAGTAATGTGTTTCTTTTCTGCGCTAGCAAATATTTGAAGAATACTAGAAAGAAAACTCTCCGAGGCTAGAACAAAGTGGGAAATTTCTTGGTTCATTTTTGAGTAATGTCTTCTTTTCTGCGCTAGCAAATGTTTGAAGAATACAAGGAAGAAAAACTCTATCCTGAACACTTCAAATTCATTAGACCTTGCATAGAACTCTTTGATATTTAGCACATGCTTAGTACCGCCACTGTTTTTCAACTATTATATTGTATTTTTTTGTAAAAGAAAAAAGAAATTTTGGAATGTAACATAAACTATCACGATATTATCAGATGCGACATTCCTAGCTAATATTGTTATCAAGTTGATATCTTCTGATCAATTTTAATATACTTTCAAATGCATCTAATCAAAACAAATATAACTAACAAGAATGGAACTCTCACTATTTTTGTGCTTTAATTTTTACTTATAAATTTTAATATAACTTACAAAAAAATTATTTAATTAAAATAATTAGAACTAACAAGATTTGAAACTCGCACTACCTATATGCTTTGGTTTTAACTTATAAGTTGAATAAATGTTTTTGAGTAATATATTGTGTTAAAAGTTTATTATTTTTACATATAAATTTAATAATATGTGCAGGGATTACACGTGCGAAGCACGTGACATAGAGACTAGTTATTATAAAAGCACGAATATTCCATGCTAAATGTTAAACGACAAAAATATTCCTAAAATATTGATTGACTTTTATGCCCTTAAATAAATAAAATATATGTTTAATGAAGCAAGTTAAAGGTGGACGTAGTTGCAATATTCAAAATGTATATTATTGAAAGATGCAATTCTTTTTCATTTAAACTACAACTCTACTTCTACTTATTTTTCTGATTTAAACTTCAATTGTGCAATTTTAGTTCTACTTATAGTATGAATCAAATATGTAGCCGACTGTAAACTCCTATAAATTTGGTTAAATCAGGCGCTTGTACTGTAATTACATGTCGTCCTAAACCTCAAAACATACTAAGAGTAAGAATACTTTCTCTTGTGTAATTGATCACATGAATAGCATATATATATATATTGAGGTTTAACTTCTATGTTTATTTTCTTCGTGTAAAGGTACACCATGATTCCTTCAATTGTAGGTTTGATTTATGAAATTAATTGTAGTATTTAATTAAGCATATTAAGTACGTGGCTAATTACTTTTCTTCTTTGTTATTAAAGCACGAATCTTCAAATCGAGATATAGACTGATCAAAATAATTTGAAAATATTGATTGATTTTTATATTATGTGAGTAATTCTTTTTACATGATGTAGTTCTATTTTATTTCTCTAACAAATGTTACTATTAGAATACCTACTGCAATTAAAATTTTAATATCTTTCGTATGAATTATATGATATTTGACTTAAAATATTCGTGCAACGCACGAGTATAGAGACTACTATCTATATCTATATTATTATAAAAGCAAAAATAATTTTTGCTAAATGTTGAACGACTTAATTATCCCCGAAATATTGATCGACTTTTATGCCCTTAAATATTTATATAATTTATGGATCTAATTGTAAATTATCTACTGATGAAATTCTTTTTCGATTTAAACTATACCTACACTGGCCCTACAAAAGTAGTCCTACTTGGATTAGAAAGGACGTCCATAATTCCATTCTTTTTTTATACGCAATATGCTTATGCATATTTTGTGATTTGTTTTATTTAAGGGAGTAAGATTCAATTACGAAGAGAATATAAAGGGAAAAAAAGTTTGTGTACATGCGTGAGAGGAGATCTGAATTAAAGAAAAAGAAAAAAAAGGAGGTGAAGTGAATAAAGGGTAAAATAACTCTTTTACTTCAAGTTATAACCTTTATCTCACAGTCCATAATTCGTATTTTGTGATTTGTTTTATTTTCGTATATGATTTTATTGGTATCTGAACAAAGGGTAAAATAACTCTTTTACTTCAAGTTATAACCTTTATCTCAGACTCCATAATTCGTATTTTGTGTTTTGTTTTATTTTCTTATATGGTTTTATTGGAATGTGACAAAAATTGAGTCATTACGTGCTTAAATACAAAGGAAAAAACGGTGGCGACCCGAACAGTCGTCTCATGAGTTACCGCTCCGTTTTTCCCATTTCTGCTTCTTATTGCTTTGTGTCGGTTATATATGTGATGGGGTTGGTTGGCTCGGATTCGGAAAGGATTTGGTAAGGATTGAGACACTTAGTCTCTTTTGAGGAAGCTTAAGTTGGAAAAGTCAATCGAATGTTGACTTATGTGTTAGAGGGCTTGGATGTGAGTTCCGATGTTTCAAAGGTAGCTTTGGGAGGTGCTTTGGGACTTAGAAGCGTGATCGGAATGTATTTTGTAGGTTCGGAGTAGATTTAGGCTTGAATTGGCGAAGTTGGTATTTTGGCGATTTCCGGTTGATAGGCGAGATTTTGATATAGGGGTCGGAATGGAATTCCGAGAGTCACAGTAGTTCCGTTATGTCATTTAGGATGTGTGTGCAAAATTTCAAGTCATTCGGATGTGGTTTGGTTGGGTTTTTGATCAAAAGCGTAATTCGGAAGATTTTTGGAAACTTAGGCTTGAATCCGATGTGTTTTGGTTGATTCAATGTTGTTTGAGGTGTTTTGATGATTGGTATAAGTTAGAATAAGATTATGGGATATGTTTGTGTTTTTGGTTGAGGTCCCGGGGGCCTCGGGGTGATTTCGGATGGTTGACGGAAAGTTTGGAGTTTTTGGTGAAGCTGTAGATTTTCTGCTTCTGTTGTTTCCGCACCTGCGGATTGGGGACGCAGGTGCGATGCCGCAGTGTGACGATCCGGCTAGTCGTCTCATGAGTTACCGCTCCATTTTCCCCATTTATGCTTTTTTATGCTTTGTTTATCCGTATTATGTGATGTCGGGTTGGTCGGATCGAATCTGAAAAGAATTTGGTAAGGTTTGAGACACTTAGTCTCTTTTGAGGGATCTTAAGTTGGAAAAGTCAATCGGATATTGACCTATGTGTTAGAGGGCTCGGAATTGAATTTCGATGGTTCGGTTAGCTTCGGGAGGTGATTTGTGACTTAGGGGTGTGATCGGAATGAGTTTTAGAGGTTCGGAGTAGATTTAGGCTTGAATTGGTGAAGTTGATATGTTGGCAATCTTCGGTCGATAGGCGAGATTTTGATATAGGGGTCGGAATAAAATTCCGAGAGTTGTAGTAGTTCCGTTGTGCCATTTGGGATGTGTGTACAAAATTTCAGGTCATTCGGACGTGGTTTGGTTGGGTTGTTTTTATCAAAAGCGTAATTCGGAAGATTTTTGAAAGTTTGGCTTGAATCCGATGTATTTTGGATGATTTGATGTTGTTTGAGGTGTTTTGATGATTGGAACAAGTTTGAATAAGGTTTTAGGATATGTTGGTGCCTTTGGTTGAGGTCCCGGGTGGCCTCGGGTGAGTTTCGGGTAGTCTACCGGATCATTTTTGGAGTTAGGAAATTGCATAAAATCTATTCAGCTGTTGCAGAGATTTTACCCTTCGCGTTCGCGAGTGGAGCCTCGCATTCGTGAAGAGGCGGTTGAGGAAGAAGGAAGAAGGTGTATCGCGTATGCGAGAAGGTCTTCGTGATCGCGTAGAGGAATATGGGCCAGATGAGTTCGAGGTCAAGTGTCCATCGCGTTCGCGGAAGAGTGAGCGCGTTCGCGAAGGGTAAGGTAGAGAAAACATCGCGTTCGCGATAATCATGTCGCGTTCGCATAGAGGAAAAGTTGGTCAAAGCAAGTTTGTGCTTCGCGAACTCGAGGGTTTGACCGAGTTCGCGAAGAAGAAATTTATGCCTGGGCAGAATGTTTTTAACTCGTCTTGTCCGCGATCTTAGGGCTCATTTCCTCCATAGTTGGCCATTTTGGGAGATATTTGAAGGATATTGAAGAGGGATTCAAGGGGAATCGTTGGGAGGTAAAATTCTTTGACTTAAAACTCGATATTTATGTGAATTCCACCTAGAAAATCATGGAAATTAAGCTAAAAGTTGAAGAACTAGGGCTTGGAAATTTGGACTTTTGGACTTTTGATTTAGGATTTGAAGGATCATTTGGGATCGGATTTGAGAACTTTTGATATGTATGAACTCGTGAGGAGATAAGGAATCTATTGGTGTAAAAATTTCTGAATTTCGAGATGTGGGACTGGGGGTCGGGTTTTGGTAATTTTGGAATTTGTGCCCTTTATTGATGGTTTTTGCTTGAGCATTGTTCCCTTAGCATATTTTGACGTCCTCATTCTGATTTTGGATAGATTCGACACGCGTGGAGACCGATTCGAGGGGCAAAGGCATCGCGAGCTAGAGATTTAGCCAGTTCGAGGTGAGTAATGATTGTAAATGATGTTCTGAGGGTTTGAAACCCCGGATTGCACATCGTAGTGCTATATTGAGGTGAGGCATACGCTTGATGACTAGCGTAGGGTCGTGCACTATTGGGAATTGTGACTTGGTCCGTCCCGATTGATGATTTACCGCGTATTTGATTGGAAACTATTTACTATCATCATTATTTGGGCTGAATGTCATATTTGGGCCTAGTGCCAACTATTTGAACCCTTCGGGGTTTTTTATTGATATTTTCTCACTGTTTTAACTTTATACTTGAACTCAGTCATGTTAATTTCCATTGTTTTACTACTCAGCCATGTTTACTCAATTTTAAGACATAAATGATATCTTAAATGATGTTTGGGCTGAGAAACACTGTTTTATTGTTGCCCGAAAGGCTTGTGATGATTTTTGACTGGGTAAGGTCGGGGGCCTACATTATGAGGAAACAGTGATACTGATTTGGAGGCCGAGGGCCTGAGATATGTACGCCACGAGGTAGCTTGATTGATATGAGGCCGAGGGCCTAGATTTGATGCCACGAGATGACTTGTTATTGCGCTTGGTCCGTAAGGGGCCCCTCTAGGAGTCTGCACACCCCTAATGAGCGCAGGTACCCATTATGATGTGAGATTGAGCCCGAGAGGCTGGTACTGATCTGAGATGTTGCCCGAGGGGTGGATTTGTTGATAATATGCCCAAGGGGCGAACTTCTATTTTGTAAACTTTATTTTAATTATCTGTCAATTACCTGTTTCCTGGTTGAAAGAGGATTTTACTTGATTTTTACTAGTTTTACAGATTCTAAGTGATTTTACTGCTTCATTATAGAATGCCTTGTGCTTTACGTGTGTTCTTACTTTCAGTCATTATTTACATTTGTTACTCGTTGAGTTGGAGTACTCACTTTACTCCCTGCAATATGTGTGCAAATTCATGCGTAGCTGGTTCTGCTCCCGAGTGTTGATTCCTCCAGTGTTAGGCGAGCGTTCGGAGACTACGAGGTAGATGTTGACGTCCGCAGCCCCGTGTCTCTACTCTTTTATCATTTCTATTTCCCTTCAAATATTGGTACTAGTTTATAGATTTAACAGACTTGTATTATGGCCTATAGACGCTCATGACTTGTGACACCCCGGCTAGGGCTGTGTCGGGTGTATTTCCGTATTTTATCGATATTTTTAGCTATTTAGTACATTTCAATCATGGTTAGACTATTTTTATGTTGATTAACTATTTTAAAAAGTGAATTGGATTTAACTAGCTGTCCTTGTCTTCACGAGAGGCGCCATCATGACCGGGTTCGGGGTTAGAGTCGTGATAAGTTGGTATCAGAGCTTAGGTTACATAGGTCTCATGAGTCATGAGCAGGTTTACTAGAGTCAGTCACACCTCCTTTTTTACACACCCGAAGGTATATAAGGGAGTTTTTCCAATTAAAGTAATATTATTCGAAATGAGATTATTTATTTATCAGAGTCGCCACTTGGGATAGTTTATTTGGTGTCCCAAGTCACCGGTTTATTTTAAAAATCCCAAATCGAGGAAATTTCGATTTTACTTTATAAGTCTGCGAACCAGAAATTCTAGATAAGAAATTCTGTTAACCCGGGAGAAGGTATTAGGCATTCTCGGATTCCGTGGTTCTAGCACGGTCGCTTAAAATATTAAAATTGGCATATTATCTGATTTATTACATGTTTTAACCTATTGTGCATTTTTAAATTTATACCCGCTTTTAATTAATTATTGTTACATATTGAGAATCATGTAACGAGAACCGTACCCACGATCTACAACATGTTTAATTTTTAAAAAATTAAATTGTGGCAGAGTCAATAAATGTACCCCCGGATTAGGCGTCACAACTACGTCATGAGAACCGTACCCATAGTTATGACAATTATTTAGTTGACGCGCCTAAAGCAAACTACGAAAGTTCAAGGCATTTTCTATACTAATTAAAGTCATTAATATGAGGGCCATAGATTAAAGGATTTTATTTGTGTATGGCACACCCCAAATTATTTGATCTAAATTTGTGAGGGCCATGTGTTATAGATTCAAAGCATGACACACCTTAAGTTAAAAAAAAAGTTTATATATATTTTAAAGGCAAACTAAAGGTACTCTTACTTTAAAACTAATTTAAAGCTAATTATCACAACCACGCCACATGAGCCGTACCCGTAGTTGTAATAATTTAATTGCGTGCCTAAAGCAAGCTACGGTGTTTATGAATTATTTTCCTAAACTGCTTATAAATGTTCCAAGTATTTTTTTTACACTAGCTTCGGTATCAATACATGTTGGGGCGGACATCTGTGATGCTAAAAATACTGTAATTTCAAACACTATAACTATCGGAGGCAATAATGCCTCAACATCTGTAATTTTGCCAAACATGTAATCATATATAAATATATCTGTTTAAACAAAAAAAGGATGCGTAAAAAGGCAACAAGAATTCAAGCTATTGCAAGATGAGGAAATTGGAACCATATTTACTTAATCCATCTATACTTTGAATTTAAAAACACCGAGTACGAACATGATGCACATGACTGTTGCCTTTTTGTCCCTTACGAACAATTGAGCTTGGGAATATGAACATGATGCACATGACTATTGTTGTTCCCATGAACTGAAAGAAGTACCAAGTATTCGGAATGGCTACAGTAGCTCCATAAATGAATGTAAGTAAAACAAAGGTAAGGGAAAATAATCGTAATATTTCTGTGGCCAACAGAGGTGGTCAAAGCACCCTAGACTATACAAGCAAAGATGATATAAAACTACAATGGAGAATTACAAACAGTGAGAAAACACTTTGAGACATAGAATGGAGGGAAGAAGATATGCCTTGAACCCAGACTACAAACAGGATTACCAATACAGTAACAAAGGGCTTTGAGAAAATCGACATGACGAAGAAATGACTTGTTTTGTTTCCACATAATAGCAAGTTTAAATAAGGAGATTAGAAGAATTCTTTAAATTATTTTTGAACGACAAATGAGATGAAACAATGCACGTTCCGCGGACTGCTCAAACTGGTTACTTGTTTCCAAGATACGGGGCATTTATAATTCATATGTTATCAATTACCCCTTTCTTAACAGTCTAGACTTAACACATAGTCACAGCTGCCAACAGTTTTTCTTTTAGTTTCTCCTATCCAAACCAAGCCTTACAGCAGGCCAAACTTGATTCATTTACAACTACATTCAAACGGTATGGCTATAATTTTTGGTTAAAGGAACTGACCCGTCATTGCTTCAAGAAAACACAGCTGACTCGAAGCTAACATGCTACACTTAAACAGATGGCAGAATGCAGATTAGCACACGAGATTTTAAAAATCTTGTTTCAGATTTATACCAACAAAGGAATTATATTCCCTAAATGAGCATTCCAGGTTTTTGACTGAAGAAATCAAGAGAAAAGCACAACGACATTTCTTAACCAAGCTTCAACAATTCACACGCGATACTGTTACCCTAGTAACGACATCAAATCACAAACAAAAGGCTAAGAAATAAACTAAACATACTGATAAGAGCATATCAACACAATTCTATGAAGAAAGCTTAGCATATGCATCTATCTCGACGAGCTTCTCATACATTACAATCACAACAACTAACGAGAGAGTACGACATCACCAAACTTTAATCAAACCCATACGACAATAACACTGAGAAAAGAAAGAAAAAAAATAGCAAAAGGAAGAAATATGAACCAGGAAATGGAGCTTTTGATTAATGAAACTTCAACGATTACAACAGTTTAAACCAACTCGAATAAAACGACGACTCAAAGCTTGAAACGAATAGCAACCAGAAAATAGGAATCAACCAACTTGACTGAACCACTGCCGAAATCTGAGCTCCAAAAACAAACTCGACCACAACTTGAATTTTCAAATCAAGTTCTCTTGAGAAAAACAGAACTTCAAAAGAAAGAAAAAGGCACTAAGACATATCTGTGTTTAGTGATTTTTTTTTCTTTTGATTTTTTCTCTAAAGAATGAAGTAAAAACTCGAATCGAAAATGAACTCAACCATTTTTTTATATATGTTTTCTCGAAAATGAAAGAAGCAGACGGAAGAAGATGAGAACTCGAAGAAAAGTGACGACTCTAAAACCCTAGAAATTTTTAGGCTAAGCTGTTGAAGATTTCTTCGATTTTTCCTCTGATTTTCTTCTCTATTTTCCCTCTCCTTACAAAAAATGCCTACCTCGTATATATAGTTTTCAAAAACTCCAAATAATCTTCCCAAAAATCTGAAAATCCTTCACGATTTTGAACAATTTTGGGACAAATGGAGGGCGTGGATTGATTCACATCTATCCACGGCTCCCATTCATCCAACAATTGTCCTTTTTGTACAAAATCCGCAATTTTGAGGGAATAATCGTACTCCTCTCTAACAAATCCGTTGGGAAATAGAGGTGACGTGGAGAGGGGGACCATTTTGAGTGAGCTTGCTCGAAACTCAGGCAAGTTGAGGTCGAGCTCAGTGAAGAAGAAGAAGAACAGTAGCACCATTTCTGATTTCTCTCTAGGGTTTAGGGAATGTGGGGGAAATGTTATCAGGTAGTTTATATATTAGGGGAAACGGACGGGTCAAAATAACGGGTTTGGTCCGATTATTTGGATTGGGTCGTGAATATTTTGGGCTGGGGATTAATTGATTTTGAGGGGGCAATTGTGCAAGATGGCCTAATTCCCATTCTTTTCCAATTCTACCATTATTTCTAATTTCCCTTTTCTTTTCTTTTTCTTTCTTTCCTTTTTTTTTATAAAAAATCCTAATAATTAAAAATCCTAAATTATCTAAAAATGTGAAATTAAACTAATTAACTAATTATAAAATTGTAAACATTGCTTAATTCTAAATTAAAGAGGAAAATCAATAAACTAAAATTAAAAGATAAAAAGATAAAAAGGTAAAAATAAGCTATTTTTGTGATTTTCGAATTTCTATAAAACAAATAATTACTGGTTAATTCTAAAAATATAAAAATAAATCCTAAATTCAATTCATGGTATTTTTGGAATTTTTTCATGATTAAAATAAAAACTGAACGTGCACAAAAATGCAAACAATTAATAAAAATTCTACAAAATCCTATAAAATGACAAATAATTGGAAAAAATCTATTTTTTTGGGATTTTATAGGAGTATTTTCAGTGAGGCAAAAACCACGTGCTCACAGCTGCCCTTTTTTGCTCGGAGACACGAAGGGTTTTCGGGCAAAGATAAAATGAGCAATTACGAGGGATTTGCCCATTTGAAACTCCATGAGAAGCATTTTTGAAAGAGTCTAACCGAACCTTGCTTCGGAGGTTGCCTACATATCCTTGGCTATAAAGAAATCAGTTCAGTGTAGTTTTGGAAGTTTTGGTAGCTGAGACTACCAGGAAGTTGTGATTTTACTATTATTGTTGCTGTTTCTGCTTGCTGAGCTCCTTATTACACCGAAATAACGGATAAAAATCCAAACTAGGTAATCCTATAAACTACGAGTTACAAGATTCCTATCTATAAGTCTTTTGAAGCTTGATCTTGAGTCTTGGCTGGTTTTTTTTGCAGACTCTGATCTGAATATTGATGCTCGTTAGCTGCGAACGCTAGTTCATTCTTCATCAGCTTTTCGGATCAAGGCGGGACCTGCGAAGCTTGTGAGTTCAATCATATCTTGAGTAGTCCGCATCTTATCCTCACTTCAACATTTTGAGTTCACCTCTTTTGCTCTTTTCTTCTTTTCTTTATTCTGGATTGAGACTCATTCTTTTGATCATCTCGAACCCTATGCCTCGAGGTAAAACCTGCCCTGACATCAAAACAAACAAACAAATGAAATATTTCTGCCCTAGTTTTCACTAGAAAAATTTCGTGAGTTATTGTAACAAATCCTACACTATTTCTCTATTGAAAGTAAGAAAACAAAGATCGTGTGCCTTTAGGAGAAAAAGATTAGGGAGTGGAGCCCTATATCTAAAAATTTCAACTAGGGGTTGGAAGCCCTATGTTGGCAAAAGGCGACTAGGGAATGGAGGCCCTATGTATAAAATCTCAACTAGGGATTGGAGCCCTATGTTGGCAAAAGGAGACTAGGGGATGGAGACCCTATGTCTAAAAACCTCAACTAGGGATTGGAGCACTATGTTGGCAAAAGGCGACTAGGGAATGGAGGCCCTATGTCTAAAATCTCAACTAGAGATTAGAGCCCTATGTTGGCAAAAGGCAACTAGGGAATGGAGGCCCTATGTCTAAAATCTCAACTAGGGATTGAAGCCCTATGTTGGCAAAAGGTGACTAGAGGATGGAGACCTTATGTCTAAAATTCTCAATTAGGCTGTTGGCAAAAGACGACTAGGGGATGGAGACCCTATGTCTAAAATTCTCAACTAGGGATTGGAGCCCTATGTTGGAAAAAGGAGACTGGGGAATGGAGGCCCTATGTCTAAAAATCTCAACTAGGGATTGGAGCCCTATGTTGGCAAAAAGCAACTAGGGAATGGAGGCCCTATGTCTAAAATCTCAACTAGGGATTGGAGCCCTATGTTGGCAAAAGGCGACTAGGGATTGGAGGCCATATGTCTAAAAGTCTCAACTAGGGATTGGAGGCCATATGTTGGCAAATGGCGACTAGGGGATGGAGACCCTATGTCAAAAATCTCATCTAGGGATTGGAGCACTATGTTGGCAAAAGACGACGAGGGAATGGAGGCCCTATGTCTAAAAACCTTAACTAGGGATTGGAGCCCTATGTTGGCAAAAGATGACTAGGGAATGTAGGCCCTATGTCTAAAAATCTCAACTAGGGATTGGAGCCCTATGTTGGCAAATGACGACTAGGAAATGGAGGCCCTATGTCTAAAATCTCAACTAGGGATTGGAGTCCTATGTTGGTAAAAGACGACTAGGGAATGGAGGACCTATGTCTAAAAAATCTCAACTAGGTATTAGAGCCCTATGTTGGCAAAATGTGACTAGAGGATGGAGACCTTATGTCTCAAATTCTCAATTAGGCTGTTGGCAAAAGACGACTAGGGGATGGAGACCCTATGTCTAAAATTCTCAACTAGGGATTGGAGCCCTATGTTGGAAAAAGGCGACTAGGGAATAGAGGCCCTATGTCTAAAAATCTCAATAGGGATTGGAGACCTATGTTGGCAAAAAACAACTAGGGAATGGAGGCCCTATATCTAAAATCTCAACTAGGGATTGGAGACCTATGTTGGCAAAAGGCGACTAGGGATTGGAGACCATATGTATAAAAGTCTCAAGTAGGGATTGGAGCCCTATGTTGGCAAATGGCGACTAGGGGATGGAGACCCTATGTCAAAAATCTCATCTAGGGATTGGAGCCCTATGTTGGCAAAAGGCGACCAGGGAATGGAGGCCCTATGTCTAAAAATCTCAACTAGGGATTGGAGCCCTATGTTGGCAAAAGATGACTAGGTAATGGAGGCCCTATGTCTAAAAATCTCAACTAGGGATTGGAGCCCTATGTTGGCAAAAAACAACTAGGGAATGGATGCCCTATGTCTAAAATCTCAACTAGGGATTGGAGCCCTATGTTGGCAAAAGGAGACTAGGGGATGGAGACCCTATGTCTAAAAACCTCAACTAGGGATTGAAGCCCTATGTTGGCAAAATGCGACTAGGGAATGGAGGCCCTATGTCTAAAATCTCAACTAGGGATTAGAGCCCTATGTTGGCAAAAGGCAACTAGGGAATGAAGGCCCTATGTCTAAAATCTCAACTAGGGATTGGAGCCCTATGTTAGCAAAATGTGACTAGAGGATGGAGACCTTATGTCTAAAATTCTCAATTAGGCTGTTGGCAAAAGACGACTAGGGGATGTAGACCCTATGTCTAAAATTCTCAACTAGGGATTGGAGCCCTATGTTGGAAAAAGGCGACTAGGGAATGGAGGCCCTATGTCTAAAAATCTCAACTAGGGATTGGAGCTCTATGTTGGCAAAAAGCAACTAGGGAATAGATGCCCTATGTCTAAAATCTCAACTAGGGATTGGAGCCCTATGTTGGCAAAAGGCGACTAGGGATTGGAGGCCATATGTCTAAAAGTCTCAACTAGGGATTGGAGCCCTATGTTGGCAAATGGCGACTAGGGGATGGAGACCCTATGTCAAAAATCTCATCTAGGGATTGGAGCCCTATGTTGGCAAAAGGCGACCAGGGAATGGAGGCCCTATATCTAAAAATCTCAACTAGGGATTGGAGCCCTATGTTGGCAAAAGATGACTAGGGAATGTAGGCCCTATGTCTAAAAATCTCAACTAGGGATTGGAGCCCTATGTTGGCAAATGACGACTAGGAAATGGAGGCCCTATGTCTAAAATCTCAACTAGGGATTGGAGCCCTATGTTGGCAAAAGGCGACTAGGGAATGGAGGCCCTATGTCTAAAAAATCTCAACTAGGGATTGGAGCCCTATGTTGGCAAAAGGTGACTAGAGGATGAAGACCTTATGTCTAAAATTCTCAATTAGGCTATTGGCAAAAGACGACTAGGGGATGGAGACCCTATGTCTAAAATTCTAAACTAGGGATTGGAGCCCTATGTTGGAAAAAGGCGACTAGGGAATGAAGACCCTATGTCTAAAAATCTCAACTAGGGATTGGAGCCCTATGTTGGCAAAAAGCAACTAGGGAATGGAGGCCCTATGTCTAAAATCTCAACTAGGGATTGGAGACCTATGTTGGCAAAAGGTGACTAGGGATTGGAGGCCATATGTCTAAAAGTCTCAACTAGGGATTGGAGCCCTATGTTGGCAAATGGCGACTAGGGGATGGAGACCCTATGTCAAAAATCTCATCTAGGGATTGGAGCCCTATGTTGGCAAAAGGCGACCAGGGAATGGAGGCCCTATGTCTAAAAATCTCAACTAGGGATTGGAGCCCTATGTTGGCAAAAAGCAACTAGGGAATGGAGGCCCTATGTCTAAAATCTCAACTAGGGATTGGAGACCTATGTTGGCAAAAGGCGACTAGGGATTGGAGGCCATATGTCTAAAAGTCTCAACTAGGGATTGGAGCCCTATGTTGGCAAATGACGACTAGGGGATGGAGACCCTATGTCAAAAATCTCATCTAGGGATTGGAGCCCTATGTTGGCAAAAGGCGACCAGGGAATGGAGGCCCTATGTCTAAAAATCTCAACTAGGGATTGGAGCCCTATGTTGGCAAAAGATGACTAGGGAATGGAGGCCCTATGCCTAAAAATCTCAATTAGGGATTGGAGCCCTATGTTGGCAAATGGCGACTAGGAAATGGAGGCCCTATGTTTAAAATCTCAACTAGGGATTGGAGCCCTATGTTGGCAAAAGGCGACTAGGGAATGGAGGCCCTATGTCTAAAAAATCTCAACTAGGGATTGAAGCCCTATGTTGGCAAAAGGCGACAATGGAGACTCTATGTCTAAAAAATCTCAACTAGGGATTGGAGCCCTATGTTGGCAAAAGGTGACTAGGGAATGGAGGCCCTATGTCTAAAAAAATCTCAACTAGGGATTAGAGCTTTATGTTGGCAAAAGGCGACTAGGGAATGGAGGCCCTATGTCTAAAAATCTCAACTAGGGATTGGATCCCTATGTTGGCAAAAGGCGACTAGGGAATAGAGGCCCTATGTCTAAAAAATCTCAACTAGGGATTGGAGCCCTATGTTGGCAAAAGGAGACTAGGGAATGGAGGCCCTATGTCTAAAAATAATCTCAACTAGGGATTGGAGCCCTATGTTGGCAAAAGACGACTAGGGAATGGAGGCCCTATGTCTAAAATCTCAACTAGGGATTGCAGCCCTATGTTGGAAAAACATAAAAGATTGAGATTGGGGATTCTGAACTACCATTTTTGTTTGAATTTTCTTCTTATCTCCCTTTTTTTCATTTCATTTCATTTTTTCATTTTTCATTTTTTTTTAAAAAATGCAGGAAAAATTTGGAAGAGACTTCCCTTTTGGATTGATTATTATTGCTGCAAAGCTATTTCTAGCACTTGCGCATTTTTTCCTTTTTGATTGCACTTGCTTCTTGCACGGTTGCTTTGGATTTCACATGTTTCAATTTTTCAAACAAAGGACAATTGTTAGTTTGAAACAGTGGTTGGTTTTGTGGACTTGATTATTTTTGATCACTTGATCTCGGCCCAACTCTTTTGGTGAGAATCTCTGCTGCTTGTTTGCTTTTTTGAAGATTGATTTCTCTCCTAAAACCGAGGAACTCAACATTCCAAACTTTCCAGATGACGGTTCAACCGTGTGGGGCTTTGGCCCTTTGAGCTTATTCTGCCTCTAGGGGATTTTGACTTTGGACTTCTTTTCATTTTCAATAACTCTGATTTCAGAGCATTGGCCATCATGGCCAGTTGGGATAGACTTGATGCATTCATTGAGGTTGGGTACTTTTCTTTGGACTTGACTTTTATTAAGCGGAACCCTATAAAACCAATCTTGCCACCCTTTCTTTGTATTAGTTTCGGAACAGAGTTAAACCGAAAGGGATTCAAAGAAAGGTAAACAAAGGACAAGAAAGTGAATTTAAGGAGAAGTGTCCCTTTCGGGGAGGAAAGAAGGACTTATTTGGAGTGCATGTAGACTTCAATAGACATGACATGCTTCTAGGACTGGATACCCGATCTGCATAACTATCCAAATTCTCATAAACCCATTGCAAACTGTGTTTTAAAACCGAGAAACCTTGCCAGGACTCTTGCAGTGCCAATGGTGGCGAGGGTTTTTTTCTTTTTGATCAACGACGCCCTTTGAGGGTTTTCGCCAATCGACCTCTCTCATTTCTCTTCTCACATCGCCTTATAGTGCTCTTTTATGAGTTTTCACTAACAAGACTCTCTCATTTTCAATTTCTCTTCTCACCATCGCCTTACGGTGCCCATAGGTTTTAACCAATAAGACTCTCTCATTTTATTCCTCTCATCTTGATTGTATCGGATCCAACAACTGCATTCTCCGATTTTGAAAACCTTTCGCCGATTGATCGGAAGGACTTGAATAAGGTTTGGGTAAAAAGAATTTGGATCGAATTACAACTTTGGAACTGTTCAAGCGGGATCATTGCCAAACCATTATAACATTTTCCCCAGTTTCACTTTTTGGGGGAAATTGAATTTTTATTTTGTTGTGACTGAACCCCAGAGAGAGGTTGCCTACGTATCCTTTCGGAATCAAGTCGAACGTAGTTCAGGGAAACAATTTGTTTTTGTTGTTTTCTTTTCTTTTCTTTTCTTTTCTTTTGTTTTGATGCCTTTTTTTATTTTTATTTTTCAAATATCTTTAAGTTCCAAAGAGGGGAATGAAAGGAAGGTAACCGGCTCAAAGGGTTAGCAAAGGATTGGAGTGTTTGGGGTAGCGAGAATGAAAGTCTTCATCATCCCAATCAGATAATGTTATTGTTGTAGAAGGATTAGACATAGTACCTTTTGACTGCATCTACATTTATAGCTGTTTCAAGGTCATTTCCTTCAATGTCTCCCAGATATAATGCTCTTTTTGGCAACAATTTTCTGATAATGTATGGGCCTTTCCAGTTAGGAGCAAATTTTCCTTTTGCTTCCTGATGATGAGGGAGAATACGCCTTAAAACGAGTTTCCCCACTTCAAAGTTTCTAGACCGCACTTTCTTGTTGTAGACACGGGCCATTCTTTGTTGATACAATTGCCCGTGGCAGACTGCGGCCATTCACTTTTCATCGATCAGGATTAACTATTCCAGACGGGTATTTACCCACTCACTGTCTTCAATTTCAGCTTCAACAACGATCCGAAGAGAAGGGATTTCAACTTCTGCGGGTATTACGGCTTCAGTGCCATAAACCAAAAGATACAGGGTTGCTCCGACTGATGTGCACATAGTAGTGCGATATCCCAACAGTGCAAACAGTAACTTTTCATGCCACTGCCTGGAACTTTGAATCATCTTTCTCAAAATCTTTTTGATGTTCTTGTTTGCTGCTTCGACGGCACCATTGGCTTTGGGACGATAAGGAGTAGAGTTCCGATGCGTTATCTTGAATTGTTCGCATATCTCTCTCATCAAATGACTATTCAAATTTGCAGCATTATCTGTAATGATAGTTGTAGGAATACCAAAACAACAGGTGGGTTGGAGTGCACGAAGTCTACCACAGCTTTCTTGGTGACGGATTTGAGAGTAATTGCTTCCACCCACTTTGTGAAGTAGTCGATATCGACCGATATGAATCTATGCCCATTTGAAGCTTTTGACTTGATCGGCCCAATGACATCCATGCCCTAGGCAACAAATGGCTAGGGTGCTAACACGGGATGCAGTTCTGTAGGCGGTGCATGAATCAAATCACCGTGCACCTGACACTGATGACATTTTCGGACGAAACTGAAGCAATCTTTTTCCATAGTCATCCAGTAATAACCTACTCGGAGGATTTTCTTTGACAAAACATACCCATTCATCGAGGGTCCGCACACTCCTGCATGCACTTCATACATGATTCTTCCAGCCTCTTCAGCGTCAACACATCTTAGCAAGTTGAGATCCAGAGTCCTTTTGTACAAAACATCACCACTCAAGAAGAAACCACTTGCGTGTCGTCTAATGGTTCTCTTTTGGTTTCCGCTGGCTTGCTCGGGATATTCTTTATTTTTCAGAAACCTCTTTATATCATGATACCATGGCTGAATATTTGGTTCTACCTCACCCGTATTGCAGTAACCGTGCCTTTCCCGAATTTGGATTTCCAATGGATCAATGTGGGCATTGCCTGGGTATGGCAGCATCGAGGCCCAAGTAGCAAGTGCATCAGATAGTTCATTGTGACAACGAGGGATGTACCTGAACTCTATTGACTTGAATCGCCTGCTAAGATCCTCCACATATTGCCTATAAGGAATAAGCATGACATCCCGTGTCTCCCATTCTCCCTAAGCTTGTCGGATAATTAGATCCGAATCTCCCATGATTAACAATTCTTCGACATCTTGGTCGATTGCCATGTTCATACCCATGATGCAGGCTTTATACCTGGCTGTATTGTTTGTGCAAAAGAACTGAAGTCAGGTTGTGGCTAGATAGTGTTTACCCGTGGGTGAGAGTAAGATTGCTCCAATTCCAATGCCTTTGGCGTTCACAGCTCCATCGAAGAACATTTTCCACGCATTGGTGTCTTCTGATGTTATCTCAACTGAATTACCTCTTCGTCCGAAAAGTAGGTACTCAAGGGCTGGTATTCATCATCAACCGGGTTTTCAGCTAGGTGATCCACTAAAGCCTGGGCTTTCATCGCCGTGCGAGTGACGTAGACTATGTCAAATTCAGTAAGCAGGATCTGCCATTTTGCTAATCTTCCTGTGGGCATTGGCTTCTGGAATATGTACTTTAGGGGGTCTAGCCTGGTGATGAGATAAGTGGTGTAGGCCAACAAATAATGCCTCAGCTTCTGAGCGACCCAAGTTAGGGCACAACAAGTCCTTTCCAACAAGGTATATTTGGCTTCATAACTTGTGAACTTTTTTCTCAAATAGTAGATTACCTGCTCTTTCTTTCCGGTCACATCGTGTGCCCGATGACACAACCGAAGGAATCTTTCAAGACTGTTAGGTATAAAAACAAAGGCCTCCCCGGTTCAGGTAGGACTAAGACTAGTGGGTTCGACAGATATTCTTTGATTTTGTCAAAGGCTTCTTGACACTTGTCTATCCATTTGAATGTCGCATCTTTCTTCAACAACTTGAATATTGGTTCACATATAGATGTCAACTAAGCAATGAACTGGCTGATGTAGTTCAACCTGCCTAACAAGCTCATCACCTCTTTCTTGGTTCTTGGAAGAGGCAAGTGTCGAATGGACTTTATCTTTGTTGGATCTAACTCGATGCCCCTCTGGCTGACTATGAATCCCAAGAGTTTGCCAGACGGAACCCCGAATGCACATTTGGCTGGGTTTAGCTTCAAATCATATTTACGTAGCCGCTCAAAGAATTTTCTCAAGTCCTGAACATGGTCGTCTTGGGTCCTGGATTTGATAATCACATCGTCTATGTACACCTCAATTTCTTGGTGCATCATATCATGAAAAATGGCAGTCATAGCCCTCATGTAGGTTGCCCCGTCGTTCTTCAGACCAAAAGGCATGACCATGTAACAATAGGTGCCCTAGGGTGTGGTAAAAGTTGTCTTTTCTGTATCCTCTTCATCCATCAACACCTGGTGATATCCTGCGTAGCAATCCACGATGTTCGGTAAAGGAAAATTATCCTTAGGACTTTCTTTGTTCAGATCTCTGTAATCCACACACACTTAAGTTTTCTCGTCTTTCTTTGGCACTGGAACTACATTGGCTAACCATGTGGTGTATCGAACCACTCGGATCACCCCCGCTTTCAACTGTTTTGTGACCTCTTCCTTAATCTTGTCATTGATATCAGTTTTGAACTTTCTTTGCTTTTGCTGAATAGGGGGATAATTGGGATAGGTTGGCAACTTGTGAACCACCAAATCAACACTTAGTCCTGGCATGTCATTGTACGACCAAGCAAACACATCTTTGAATTCAAACAAGAGTTAGATCAATGCGTCCCGGGTTTTTTCATCTGTGTGAATGCTTATCTTGGTTTCTTTGACTTCTTCAGAACTACCCAAATTAATCGGCTCGATATCATTTAAGTTCAGCTTAGGCTTACTCTCAAATTGTTCCAATTCTCGATTTATTTCCCTAAAAGCCTCTTCTTCATCATATTCCGGTTCTTGGTTCATTATTTCACAATTAGACAGCGTGTTTGGATCTGGGCATGAAGTCCGCAAACATGTCATGTTATTTAAAACTGCATTATTAGAACTGAAAGAAGAATAAGAGAGAAAAAATAACAAAAATCAGAAAGAGTAGAGATATGAACGATGAAATATTGATTTCATTTCATTAAATTTGAAGATAACAGGGTTTACATTGGAAATTAAAGACAGGAAACTAAAGAAAACATTCGAGTTACACCCTAAAATAACTCGTGGTGCAGAAAAAGTGGTAGGACTAGACTACCGGTATTCCTGCCTGATTGGGAAAGAGTAGCCTTCCAGTTTTGCAGTGTGGCATTGGGTCCCATGTATAGCACCTCAGCGGTGCTTGAGCCTTCCCTTGGTTGGACCATCTGGTTCAATACAACATCTGCCTCATAGCCCCAATGATTTCTTCAATTTCCTTGGCCGTGAAGGCCTTATATTCCTCTTCCTCATTGTATTTAGGCCTGACAAATGTTCTATAAAGATGCGGAATCAGCTGAGGCAAGACCCAACCATTGTTCTTTCGTTCATCTGCCCATTTTCCATCAGCTGGCGTGGGTTGGAAACCTACCCCAAAGAACTTCTCACTAGCAGCCATGGTGATAAGTTCAGTAATTCCTTGCAATGAAGTCCCGAGCCCCTTCCCGGGTTTGTAACCATGTCTGATCATTTCTTTGGCAACTATAATTGATGCATTTGAGAGAAAGGGTTGAGGACACGGGTTTCCTTCTTCACATTGGTCTGTGACCACAACCTCAAAAGCTTGATAGATTATATGTTCACTTCCTTCTCTAGCTTCAAGACACGGGACTGACGGGTCCCGGTAGATCAACTACTCATCTTCCCCGTGAACTACAATCTCCTAATCTTCATGTTCCAATTTCACCATCTGGTGGAGAGTAGAAGGTACAACCCCTGTTGCGTGAATCCAAGTCTTCCCAAGAAGAAATTATAGGAAGTATCCATGTCCAAGACCTGAAAGGTCACCTCGAAATCCACCAGCCCAATAGTCAGAATTAAATCAATCTCGCCTATTGTTCTCTCTTGATGTCGTCAAAGGCATGAACACAGACATTGTTGGGCTTGATTATCTCAGTACTGATTTCCATACATTGCAGAGTTGAGAGAGGGCAAATGTCTACTCCAAAACCACCATCTAGCATGACCATTTTCACATAATACCCCTCGCATTTAACTGTCAGGTGAAGGGCTTTGTTGAGGGCGGCCCCTTCCAGGGGGCAAATCATTCTTGCTGAAAGATATTTGATTGACTGCAAAAAACCTTTCCGCCATCCTCTCTAGCTATTCCACAGTGGTTTCAATGGGTACGTATGCTTCATTGAGAGTTTGATCAACACTTTTTGATGTTCAGTTGAATTCATTAGCAAGGACAACAAAGAGACTTGAGCAGGAGACTTTCGAAGTTGGTCAATTATCTCGTAATCTGCCATTTTCATTTTTCGGAAGAGCTCTTCCGCTTCTTCAGTACTCACTAGCTTCTTGGGTGGGAAACGCTTCTTTGCGACATTATTCACTTCCTCCAGATTGAGGTACTTCTCCGCCGGGTTATTTTCCTTCAATTCTCCCGATATCTCTTCACCTCTATAAGTTACTACCACTTTGTTGTAGTTCCATGGAACGATAGTGGGATTTGTCATGGGCCTTTGCGGTGCGCGGCCAATAACCACGGGCTCATTCAGCCTTGATGGAATTATTAGCCCCCGCATCACGTAGGACCCTTTGGGCACATACATTTTAGCTCCCTTATTTATCTCAAACTTCTAGGAGGGCTTAATAACATCTGTTCTTTCTTTTGGCCTCGGGGGACATAGAGAACGATATCTTTCGAGGGAGCTGCCCCAGTTTCGGCTTCCACTTTCTTTTCTGTCTTCTGAGGGGTGGTTTTATTCTTCTTCTCCCTATTGTCTTGCAACTTTTGGTTTCCTTTCCACATCGGCTATGGCAATGATGGCTTTTAGAGCTGGGTCAAGCTCTCTATCTTCACAAATCATTCCAATAACCGGCTCATTGTTGTGAGTCGGTAATGGATTGTTGGTTACATTAGGAACGTCTTCGTCCTTTAGCACTATTCTTTTTTGTTCTATCAGACTTTCCACTACCCTCTTCAGGGTCCAACAGTTATCTGTATCATGCCCTTCTGCCCCTGAGTGGTAAGCATATCGAGTGTCGGCCCTATAAGTGGGCGACGCTGGGTTCTGCCTGGTTTAGGGTACAGGCTACAACAAATCCATCTGGACAAGTTTGGGGAAAAAGCTAGAATATGACTCACCAATGGGTGTGAAGTTTGGCATCTTGGGTGGTTCCCGGGCACGGAAGTTGTTCTGTGGAGGTCCGGGATTATACTGAGCTTGGTGAGGAGGTTGATTTCTGGGAAATAGAGCTCAGTTTTGATTAAATGGTTGTTGTGGCTTAACGTAGGGTTGGGCATTCATCACTGCATATGGCTGAGGAACCATAGCATAAGCCACATCCTGGTGGGGATAGTAATGTTATGGGGTTCTTTTAGAAAAATGAGGTCGGGGTAGACGGGGTTTTCTTGCACTTGAAGTTGCCATTGCCGCTTCTTCCTTCTTCTTTCGGTTTGCTACACCTCCAGACCAGTCTTGGATTGCTTGGGAGGTAGCCCTTATAGCAGACTGACTCAAGATTCGCCCTGTTTTCAATCATTTCACCGATTTTGATGGCTTCGGCAAACGGCTTCCCCATCGCAGACATCATGTTTTGATAATAATCAGCCTCTTGGGCTTGAAGGAAGACACTGAACATCTCTGTTTCGTCCATTGGAGGCTTGACTCTGGCCGCTTGTTCGTGCCATTAAACAACATACTCTCGGAAGCTCTCTGAGGACTTCTTCTTTAGATTTGACAATGAATTCCTGTCAGGGGCAATGTCGATGTTATATTGAAACTGCCTGACAAAGTCCCGAGCCAGGTCGTCCCAAATATGCCAATGAGATATATCCTGATCCATATACCATTCAGAAGCAATACCGACCAAACTCTCTCCAAAGTAAGCCATGAGAAGCTCCTCATTTTCGCCTGCTCCCCACAATTGGTTGCAGTACCTTTTGAGGTGGGCTATGGGATCCCCATGCCCATCATATTTTTCAAACTTCGGGGTTTTGAAACCCAAGGTAAGTGTACGTGCGGGAACATGCACAGGTCAGCGTAAGATACGCTCTTTTGCCCGCTCAGACCTTGTATATTTTTGAAACTTTGCTCCATGCTTCTCATCTTTCTGGTAATCTCCTCTTGTTCAGAGGTTTTTGTGGTTCTCTCTTGCCCCACGGTAAACTCGTACCTAGGCGGCTAAGGGTAAGCATTGGTAGTAAACTAGGTAGGTTCCAGTGGGAAAGATGGTGCTTGAAATGTGAAGGAGGATGGATCGAGGCTAGGCCTGGGTAGAGTAGGTTGTGCCGTAGGTGAACAAGGTGGAGCAATGAATATGTTTGAAGCCGCACCTGAAGTTAACACCTGGGGCGAGCCTCAGAAGGTGTTCCAGCAAAGTGGGCTGAAATGGTAGGATATCCCAGTGGGGTATTTAGATAACTTATGGGGATGTTGGAGGTCCCACTTGCCCTAGGAAACAGCTCAGGGAATCTGGGTATAGCACTTGGTGGTTCTCTTCCGTTGGCCCATTCATCCCACATTTCCATCATGCGGAGACGCAGAATCCTATTTTCCTCAGCAGTTGCAGACTTGGATGTTGGGATGGCCGAGATCGGGCTATATTCCGGAATAGGAACCATTGGTAGATGACATTCCGAAGACATTTCAACACTCCCTTTTGACCTCGTGAAGTACGGATGTGAAGCCAGACTACCACAAAACCAACCACCTTAATACAGAACCTGTACTTAATAGTAGACAACAAACCAGTCAGTTTGAAGCAATTAACACATAGGTAAGCATACATTGGGGTATGATGCACCTATACAGTTAAATGTGTTTCTACATGTTTCGCAACGGTTGCATGTTTCATCCCGGCTTTGCTTATTTCCCTAATTTTTCTTTCTTTACACTTTGGCTCTTTAATGCCTCTCCTCTCATTCCCATTTTCCTTTCTTTTCTTTCCTTGCGCTTTTTCAGTTTTTTCTTTTGGTTTTGGCTTTCTCTTTTTCACATTTTCTCTTTTACTTGAGTTATTTATAAAATCATGACCGGATCCGACGAGGATTGCCTACGTATCACGACGCCGCGTGAATCAGATCATCACGTAGTTCAAGAAATAAATGCAAAATAAAACATTTTTGGTTTTTTTTCTTCTTTTTTTTTCAAATTTTCATTAAAACAAAACTTTTAATTTTCTCTATTACAAAGACTCGATCCTATATACTTGAGAATTGAAAACTACAACGGACTCGAAACAGACTTTAGGGAATAAAAATACAGACTCGATAAAGAAAACACAATCAGGAGTACATCAGTGCCTCCAATCATGTCCTAGGAACACCAACTGGTCTTGCCGTGGGCCTACATGCCATGTCATCCTAGAGGCGATAGAGATCGTCCATTATCTGGTGGACAAAGATCATTACTGAGGCGAAGAACATGAACCTGGTCATATCCTCGCACTCGTTGCATTTCATCACGATGTAGTCGGCAATTCTTCTAACCCTTCCCCTGATGATGCCCTTTTCTTGCAACAACCGCCCAATCTGCTGAGATCTAGCCTCCAAGACTTGAGTGGCAGTATGATTCTGTTATTACAAATGTTGTAGGTCTCTCTCTAACTGTGCCATCAAAGCGTAGCAATGTTCTCTCTCGGCTGAAGCTCTTGGCTTGCTTGGCCATCTCATTCTCGAGGGTGGTTATCTTTTTCTTCAAATTTGTGACTTCTCCATCGTATTTCCTTTTTAGTTGTCGAACAAACTCTGCCCGCCCCTCGGTGTTCTTTGCCAACTGTGCTCTAGCTCTTGCCAAACTACCTTCGGATTTTTCTAGATCATTCCCGTACTCACATTTTTTATTCCTAAGGCCATTAATGAGTTTTTCATCTGCTCGGTTTCTTTCTGGATTCTTGGCAGCTATCTTCATCTTTTGGATCTGGGCCCGGAGGATTTCATTTTCTTGGGCTAATTTTGTCTTCTCGCCCTCATTTGTAGTGGCTTGCACATCACTATCGAACTTGAGGTCTCTGATCTGTCCTTCTAACCTGTTTATGGTGGCCCGATATTCATTTTCTTTTGCCAACCACTCCCACTGTTCTTGTGATACTTCGACAAACTCTTGGAGGTAGGGTCTTTTAGCTGGCCTTCCAAACTCAACTTTCTTTTTGTACCAAGCGAGGTAACCGGGTGAGACTTCACCTCTGGATAGATCACGCACTCGGGTATTTGCTGTCAGATATTGGCATTCCCTCCAAATCTAGCGAACTACTTTTTCGTGAAACTGTCCATCAAAACGGATCTCGACCACATGGCGGCTAAGGTCTTCATCCTTGGGCACTATTTGACATCTCCTTAGCTCTCTCAAAAACCGGTATGGTGCATAAGGCTGGATACTTTTGAGACCCATCAGGAGGAAATGAGGACCGGTAGCTGGCATGTATATGATTTCATCAGCAGGAAGCCAATTGAATGTCCACTCTATTTGATTCGCAATGACAAAGCGAAGGCAAGATATCCATTCTGCAACCCCTTCTGGCATGTTAAACCCATCGACCCTTGTATAAAACTCCCCTATGCAGGTTTTCCCTGTCGACCCATAGTTCATGTATTGAGGACCATGACATAGATGCTCAATCATCCACATTTGTAGCAGCAAGTTGCACCCTTTAAAAAGGTCTCCTCCGGCCTTACAGGCTGTGAGGGCTCGGAAGATTTCAGACACTATCATGGGTACGAGGGTGCTTTTGGCCTGAGTAAGCTAGGTGTTGACGACCCTAGCTATCCGTACATCGATATTCCCATCTTTCCTGGGAAACACTAGAAGACCCAAAAATACCACCATGAAAGTGAAACACCTGTGTTCTTCCCATTTTAGTTGGTTCCCTTTGTTGCAAATTTTGCTTTCTGGATTGTTGAAACCCCCTATGTGTCCGTATCGCTGGTATATGAACTGTAGAGTAGAATGACCAGCTGCCAAATCCGGGTAATGGACCCCCCTGCTTATCTTTAGTAGATCTAGAAACTTGTGTGGAGTGACAGCTCTTGGAGCGACCAAATACTTGTGTCTCAGAGCTTCAGCGCTTCCAATATACCCAGCTATATCTTCCAAAGTGGGTCTGAGTTTAAAATCCGAGAAAAGAAACACGTTATGAGCTGGGTCCCAAAACGTAACCAGTGCCTTTATTATGTATCCTCTAGGCCTGATCTTCAATAACCCGGTGAGACCCCCCCAAGTAAAGTTTGACCACATCTTGTCCTGATTCACCCAGATCTTCCCACCACATATACAATTCCAAAGGAATCTTGGTCATGACAGTCATTGGCAAGTTTTGACTCGTGCTCATTCTGCACATTTAAATTAAGGTGATTGGTTTTAAAACAAAGCGAATTTTTACAAAAAGAGGTCAATTTTCAAACATTTAAATAACACGACTACTTTTACAAATACGACCCTTAAGCACTTCGAAAGAGAAGATTTTAGGGTTGTGCTTGCTGGGTAGCCAAAATTTTGAAAAGGGCAGTAGGTGGTTATTCTTGCAAAAACAGCCTTCCGACGTCCTTTTGGGGAACATATTGGGCTATTTAGACAAGAACGACATTACCTAGCTTTATTTAAGACAGAATAACAACATTTCATTTTTTGGGTTATTTTTGCAAAAATGGAGTTGAACCAGATGGGGATTGCCTAGGTATCCCACATCTGGTCAGAATCAAACTTGCATAGTTCAGTCAATTTTGACAAAATAAAAAAGAGAAAAGACATGAAACTTTTGAAACCATATTCTTTTTTTTTTCAAAATTTCGGTAGAATTTCAGCGTATTTTGAAAACCAGGTTTTTTTTTCAAAGGCGGGTAATCAGTTCTCTCATACCTCAATTTTATTTTTCCCAATTCCTTCCCTATTCTAGCAACCGGTCAACATGCAAACTGAAGCAAATAATTGCACAAGTAGCACGTAAATATGCATCAGGATGGTCTTTGATTCTGGGGTCAACCTGTCCTAGACGGACCCAACCTCTGTGTTGAGTCCCCAAAGTCAAATGCACATGATGCAAACAAACGTTCCTACTAGGGATCCATCATGAGGCTGAGTTATTCTAAGTTTTAAAATCTGGGTATATTGTTCTAGACTTGTGTACCCGAGCAGACAACTCGAGCCGGGGGAGGGGGGGCTACGTACCGAGAACCAAAAGGTCATCCGGCTTTGTAACTTGTCCGAGCCTCTTTCTTATTTCAAGGTATGACACTAACAGAAAGAGGAGTCATGCCAGCGTGCACATCCCCGAAAATGAGAAGAGAAGGGTTTCGTAACAGTTTATATACAGTTCAAATAATATCAAAGCAGTAAAAAGCGGCAATTAGCACATTAGGCTCAACATGCAAAAATTAGATAATGAATAAAGCCAAATATAATAGTTAATCTAAGCTCAAATTCTTAAACCCTGAACAAAAGTTCTGGGTTATGATCCCCAGCAGAGTCGACAGAGCTGCTACACCTCCTTTTTTACACACCCGAAGATATATAAACGAGTTTTTCCAATTAAAGTGACATTATTCGAAATGAGATTATTTATTTGTCAGAGTCGCCACTTGAGATACTTTATTTTGTGTCCCAAGTCACCGGTTTATTTTAAAAATCCCAAATCGAGGAAATTTCGACTTTACTTTATAAGTCTGCGAACCAGAAATTCTAGATAATGAATTCTGTTAACCCGGGAGAAGGTGTTAGGCATTCCCGGATTCCGTGGTTCTGGCACAATCACTTAAACTATTAAAATTGGCATATTATCCGATTTATTACATGTTTTAACCTATTGTGCATTTTTTAACTTTATAACTGCTTTTAATTAATTATTGTTACATATTGAGAATCATGTCACGGGAACCGTACTCACGATCTACAACATGTTTAATTTTTTAAAGATTAAATTGTGGTCGGGTCACATAAATGTACCACCGGATTAGGCGTCACAACTACGTCACGGGAACCGTACTCATAGCTATGACAATTATTTAGTTAACGCGTCTAAAGCAAACTACGAAAGTTCAAGGTATTTTCTATACTAATAAAAGTAATTAATATGAGGACCATGGATTAAAGGATTTTATTTGTGTATGGCACACCCCAAATTATTTGATCTAAATTTGTGAGGGCCATGTATTATAGATTCAAAGCATGGCACACCTCAAGTTAAAAAAAAGTTTATATATATTTTAAAGGCAAACTAAAGGTACTCTTACTTTAAAACTAATTTAAAGCTAATTACCACAAGCACGCCACGGGAGTCGTACACGTAGTTGTATTAATTTAATTGCGTGCCTAAAGCAAGGTACAGTGTTTATGAATTATTTTCCTAAACTGCTTATAAATGTTCCAAGTATTCTTTTTTACACTAGCTTCGGTATCAATACATGTTGGGGCGGACATCTGTGATGCTAACAATACTATAATTTCAAACACTATAACTATCGGGGGCAATAATGCCTCAACATCTGTAATTTTGCCAAACATGTAATCATATACAAATATATCTGTTTAAACAAAAAATGATGCGTAAAAAGGCAGCAAGAATTCAAGCTATTGCAAGATGAGGAAATTGGGACCATATTTACTTAATCCATCTTTACTTTGAATTTAAAAACACCGAGTACGAACATGATGCACATGACTGTTGCCTTTTTCTCCCTTAAGAACAATTGAGCTTGGGAATATGAACATGATGCACATGACTATTGTTGTTCCCATGAACTGAAAGAAGTACCAAGTATTCGGAATGGCTACAGCAGCTCCATAAATGAATGTAAGTAAAACAAAGGTAAGGGAAAAGAATCGTAATATTTCTTTGGCCAACAAAGGTGGTCAAAGCATCCTAAAGTATACAAACAAAGATGATACAAAACTACAATGGAGAATTACAAACAGTGAGAAAACACTTTGAGACATAGAATGGAGGGAAGAAGATATGCCTTGAACCCAGACTACAAAAAGGATTACCAATACAGTAACAAAGGGCTTTGAGAAAATCGACATGACGAAGAAATGACTTGTTTTGTTTCCACATAATAGCAAGTTTAAATAAGGAGATTAGAAGAATTCTTTAAATCATTTTTGAATGACAATGAGATGAAATAATGCATGTTCCGCGGACTGCTCAAACTGGTTACTTGTTTCCAAGCTACGGGGCATTTATAATTCATATTTTATCAATTACCCCTTTCTTAACAGTCCAGACTTAACACATAGTCACAGCTGCCAATAGTTTTTTTTTAGTTTCTCCTATCCAAACCAAACCTTACAGCAGGCCAAACTTGATTCATCTACAACTACATACAAACGTTATGGCTATAATTTTTGGTTAAAGGAACTAACCCGACATTGCTTCAAGCAAACACAGCTGACTCGAAACTAATATGCTACACTTAAACAGATGGCAGAATGCAGATTAGCACACGAGATTTTAAAAATCTTGTTTCAGATTTATACCAACAAAGGAATTATATTCCCTAAATGAGCATTCCAGGTTTTTGACTGAAGAAATCAAGAGAAAAGCACAATGACATTTCTTAACCAAGCTTCAACAACGGAAACACGCGATACTGTTACCCTAGTAATGACATCAAATCGCAAACAAAAGGCCAAGAAATAAACTAAACATACTGATAAGAGCATATCAACACAATTCTATGAAGAAAGCTTAGCATATGCATCTGTCTCGACGAGCTTCTCATACATTACAATCACAACAACTAAAGAGAGAGTACGACATCACCAAACTTTAATCAAACCCATACGACAGTAACACCAAGAAAAGAAAGAAAAAAAAGAGCAAAAGGAAGAAATATGAACCTGGAAATGGAGCTTTCGCTTAATGAAACTTCAATGATTACAACAGTTTAAACCAACTCGAATAAAACGACGACTCAAAGCTTGAAATGAACAACAACAAGAAAACAGGAATCAACCAACTTGACTAAACCACTGCCAAAATCTGAGCCCCAAAAACAAACTCGACCACAATCTGAGCTCCAAGCACTAAGACATATTTGTGTTTAGTGATTTTTTCTCTAAAGAATGAAGTAAAAACTCGAATCGAAAATGAAGTCAAACCATTTTTTTACATATGTTTTCTCGAAAATGAAAGAAGCAGACGGAAGAAGATGAGAGCTCGAAGAAAAGTGACGACTCTAAAACCCTAGAATTTTTTACGCTAAGTTGTTGAAGATTTATTCGATTTTTCCTTTGATTTTCTTCTCTATTTTCCCTATCCTTACAAAGAATGCCTACCACGTATATATAGTCTTCAAAAACTCCAAATAATCTGCCCAAAAATCTGAAAATCCTTCGCGTTTTTGAACAATTTTGGGACAAATGGAGGGCGTAATTGATTCACATCTATCCACGACTCCCATTCATCCAACGATTGTCCTTTTTGTACAAAAATCCGCGATTTTGAGGGAATAATCGTACTCCTCTCTGACAAATCCGTTTGGAAATAGAGGTGACGTGGAGAGGGGGACCGTTTTGAGTGAGCTCGCTCGAAACTCAGGCGAGTTGAGGTCGAGCTCAGTGAAGAAGAAGACAGTAGCGCCGTTTCTGATTTCTCTCTAAGGTTTAGGAAATTTGGGAGAAATGTTATCAGGTAGTTTATATATTAGGGGTAAGGGGCGGGTTAAAATAACGGGTTTGGTCCGATTATTTGGACTGGGTCGTGAATAATTTGGGCTGGGGATTAATTGATTTGAGGGGGCAATTGTGCAAGATGGCCCAATTCCCATTCTTTTCCAATTCTACCATTATTTCTAATTTCCCTTTTCTTTTCTTTTTCTTTCTTTCCTTTTTTTAAAAACAATCCTAATAATTAAAAATTCTAAATTATATAAAAATGTGAAATCAAACTAATTAACTAATTATAAAATTATAAGCAATGCTTAATTCTAAATTAAAGAGGAAAATCAATAAACTAAAATTAAAAGACAAAAATGTAAAAAATGAGCTATTTTTGTGATTTTCGAATTTCTATAAAACAAATAATTACTGGTTAATTCTAAAAATATAAAAACAAATCCTAAATGCAATGCATGATATTTTTTGGTATTTTTTCATGATTAAAATAATAATTAAACGTGCACAAAAATGCAAACAATTAATAAAAATTCTACAAAATCCTATAAAATGGCAAATAATTGGAAAAAATCTATTTTCTTGGGATTTTATAGGAGTATTTTATGTGAGGCAAAAATCACGTGCTCACATAGTCTCGTAGATTGGTACGGAGACATCTGTATTTATCCTTGAGAGGCTGCAGAACCTTTAGGAAAAACTTCATATTCTTGAAATTCTTGTCGTGCGAACTTGTTGAGCCGAGTACTAAACTTCTGTTATTCTATTCTCTCACAGATGGTGAGGACATGCGCCACTGGTCGGGGTGGATGACCACCAGTGCCACCAGTTGTGGCCATCAGAGGCCGAGGACGCGGTCGTGGTAGAGGCAGAGTAGCGAGGGCAGCACCTGTAGATCCACCAGCTGCCCCAGTTCAGGACCAGGTCCCAACTATGGACGTTCCAGCAGCACCAGCTCAGGCACCAGCTATGCCCATTGTGATTCCAGGTCTTCAGGAGGCCTTGGCATAGATTTGATCAGTTTGCACTGGCCTGGCTCAGGCGGTTTCAGCCACCACAGCCACAGCTACTTCTCAGGCCGGGGGAGGAATCAGACTCCCGCCGCTCGCACACCTGAGCAGGTCGTGTAGAGACTTCAGATGCCAGGGGCGCATCCAGCCCAGCCGGTTAAAGCTGCTCAGGACTATGTAGTTCCTGTCATGTCAGAGGATGAGCAGCGTAGGTTGGAGAGGTTTGGTAGATTGCAGCCTCCGACCTTCAGTGGTGTAGAGGGCGATGATGCCCAGGTTTTCTGGACAAGTGTTAGAGGATGCTTCGTACAGCAGGTATTCAGGAGACTGGTGGGGTCGCTTTCACTACTTATCAGTTTTCAGGAGCTGCTTTCACTTGGTGGGAGGATTTTGAGAGGCGTAGGCCTGTTGGTACAACACCCCTTACCTGGCAATAGTTCTCCTCTCTCTTGCTGGATATGTATGTACCGTAGTCTCGCAGAGTGGAGCTGCGTAGGCAGTTTGAGTGGTTGCATCTGGGGGAGATGATCGTGTCGCAGTATGAGTTGAGGTTCTCTGAGTTGGCTCATCATTCCATCTGGTTGGTCCCAACAGATAGGGCGAGGATCAGGAGGTTTGTTGATGGTCTTACTTATCAGCTCCGTATTCTCATGACCAGGGAGAGGGTGACTGGTGCTACTTTTGAGGAGGTTGTGGATATTGCTCGTGATATTGAGTTTGTTCGTCGCCAGGAGCGAGAGGAGAGGGAGGCCAAGAGGCCTCGAGGATCTGGCAGCTATAGTAGTACTCCTTCGAAGGGTCAGTTTCAGCACGACAGAGGCCGTTCATTCAGGTCTGCTCAGCCAGCTCGCCCAGGTTATCGTGGGGAATCTTCGGGTCATGGTTATCATGGATCTCAACAGGGTCAGTCATCACTCAGTGCTCTTCCAACTTAGAGTTCATCCCGTACTCCATCAGCTCAGGGCTCTTCTATGCTGCATTTGCTAGTCACTTCGGTGCGATGGGTTCCATTCAGTCCCTTTCTCTAGCACCTAGGAGTTGTTATAAGTGTGGCGAGATAGGCCACATGTGGAGGCAGTGTCCTCGTCGTATTGCTAGTTCGTCCTAGTAGAGGGGTCAGTCATCAGCTTTAACGCCAGTTTCTTCACCACCACCCGCTCAGCTAGCTAGGGGTGAAGGTCAGTCAACCAGGGGTCGCCCTAGAGGGGAGGTCGATCAGGGGGCACTCAGGCCCGTCTCTATGCACTCCCAAGCAGACCTGATGCTATTGCTTCGGATGCTGTCATTATATGTATTATTTCAGTCTGCCACAAAGATGCCTTTGTATTATTTGATCCCGGTTCTACCTTTTCTTATGGGTCATCATACTTTGCTCGTTATTTAGGTACGCCCCATGAGTTTTTTGCTTTACTTGTTCATGTATCTACCCCAGCAGGTGATACTGTTGTTGTAGACCGTGTGTACCGCTCGTGTGTGGTGACTATTGGGGGTCTGGAGACCTGAGTGGATCTATTGGTATTGAGCATGGTGGATTTTGATGTCATTTTGGGCATGGATTGGTTATCTCTGTGTCGTGCTATTCTGGACTATCATGCTAAAATAGTCACATTAGCTATGCCGGGTGTTCCACGAATCGAATGGTGAGGTGTGACTAATTATGTTCCTAGTAGAGTGATCTCTTTCTTGAAGGCCCATCGTATGGTTGGGAAGGTTGTCTTTCATATCTAGCATTTGTGAGGGATATCAGAGTTGAGACTCCCAGTATTGATTATATTCCAGTTATGAGGGATTTTCCCGATGTGTTTCCTGCAGACCTACCGGGCATGCCACCGGACAGGTATATCGATTTTGGTATTGACCCATTGTCGGGATCTCATCCCATGACCAAGTTGACTCAAAAGTGTGTTCCATTTGTATGGTCAGACGAGTGTGAGGAAAGCTTTCAAAAGCTCAAGACAACTTTGACCACAGCTCTAGTGTTGGTTTTGCCATCAGCTTTAGGTTCATATACCGTGTATTGTGATGCTTTGAGAGTTGGGATTGGTTGTGTATTGATACAGGAGGGTAGAGTTATTGCTTATGCTTCTCGTTAGTTGAAGCCCTATGAGAACAACTACCCCGTGCATGATTTAGAGTTGGCTGCCATAGTTCATGCATTAAAGATTTGGAGGCATTACTTGTATGGCGTATCTTATGAGGTGTTCACTGATCATCGCAGTCTTCAGCATTTGTTCAAACAAAAAGATCTTAATTTGAGGCAGCGGAGATGGTTGGAGTTGCTTAAGGATTATGATATCACTATATTGTACCATCTGGGGAAGGCCAATGTGGTGGCCGATGCTTTGAGCCGAAAGGCAGTGAGTATGGGGAGTTTGGCATATATTCCAGTTGAGGAGAGACCTCTTGCAGTTGATGTTCAGGCCTTGGCCAATCGGTTAGTGAGGTTGGATATTTTGGAGCCCAATCGGGTATTGGCTTGTGTGGTTTCTCGATCTTTCTTATATGATCGCATCAGAGAGCGCCAGTATGATGATTCGCATTTGCTTATCCTTAGGGACAGAGTTCATCATGATGATGCTAGAGATGTGACCATTGGTGATGATGGGGTATTGAGGATGCATGGCCGGATTTGTGTTCCCAATGTGGATGGGCTTCGGGAGTTGATTTTGGAGGAGGCTCATAACTCGCAGTATTCCATTCATCCGGGTGCCGCAAAGATGTATCAGGATTTGAGGCAGCACTATCGGTGGAGAAGAATGAAGAAATATATTGTGGGATTTGTAGCTCGGTGTCTCAAATGTCAGCAGGTGAAATATGAGCATCAG
The DNA here is from genome assembly GCF_000393655.2 of Nicotiana sylvestris. Classification (NCBI taxonomy): domain Eukaryota; kingdom Viridiplantae; phylum Streptophyta; class Magnoliopsida; order Solanales; family Solanaceae; genus Nicotiana; species Nicotiana sylvestris. The sequence goes on from NC_091059.1 coordinate 58,867,198, forward strand.
AGACCGGGTAGTTTGCTTCAGCAGATGGATATCCCTGAGTGGAAGTGGAAGAGGATCACTATGGACTTTGTTGTTGGACTTCCACGGACTTTGAAGAAGTTCGATGCTATTTGGATGATTGTGGATCAGTTAACCAAGTCTGCGTACTTCATTCCTGTGTGTACTACTTATTCTTCAGAGCGGTTGGCAGGGATATATATCCGAGAGATTTTTCGTTTGCATGGTGTTCCAGTTTCCATAATTTTAGATAAGGGCACTCAGTTTACTTTGCAGTTTTGGAGGTCTGTGCAGCGAGAGTTGGTTACTCAGGTTGAGTTGAGCACAACTTTTCATCCTTAGACGGACGGGCAGTCCGAGCATACTATTCAAATATTATAGGACATGTTGCGTGCTTGTGTCATTGATTTCGGAGGGTCATGGGATCAGTTTCTACCGCTTGCAGAGTTTGCTTATAACAATAGCTATCAGTCGAGTATTCAGATGGTTCCATATGAGGCTTTTTATTGGAGGCGGTGTAAATCTCCAGTTGGTTGGTTCGAGCCCGACGAGGCTAGGCTATTGGGGGACAAACTTGGTGCAGGATGCTTTAGAGAATGTAAAGGTGATTTAGGAGAGGCTTTATACAGCGCAGTCAAGGCAAAAGAGTTATGCTGATAGAAAGGTTCGAGATGTGTCCTACGTGATTGGTGAGAAGGTTCTGTTGAAGGTTTCACCCATGAAGGGTGTTATGACATTTGGGAAGAAAGGGAAATTGAGTCCGAAATTCATTGGTACTTTTGAGGTGCTTCAGAGGATTGGGGAGGTGGCTTATGAGATTGCGTTGCCACCTAGCTTGTCGAGTGTGCATTAGGTATTTCATGTTTCTATGCTCCGAAAGTATATTGGGGATCCGTCTCATGTTCTGGATTTCAGCACGGTTCAGTTCGATGATTATTTGACCTATGAGGTGGAGCAAGTAGCTATTTTGGGTCGTCAGGTTCGAAAGTTGAGGTCAAAGGATATAGCTTCAGTGAAAGTGCAGTGGAGAGGTCGGCCCATGGAGGAGGCTACCTGGGAGACCGAGCGGGAGATGCGGAGCAGATATCCTCACCTGTTTGAGGATTCAGGTATGTTTCTTGATTTGTTAGCGGACGAATGTTTGTTTAAGTTAAGGAGGATGTGATGACCCGGCCAGTCGTCTCATGAGTTACCGCTCTGTTTTCCCCATTTTTGCTTCTTTATGATTTGTTTATCCGTGTTATGTGATGTCGGGTTGGTCGGATCGAATCCGGAAGGAATTTGGTAAGGTTTGAGACACTTAGTCTCTTTTGAGGGATCTTAAGTTAGAAAAGTAAACCGGATGTTGACTTATGTGTTAGAGGGATTGAAAGTGAATTATGATGGTTTGGTTAGCTTCGGGATGTGATTTGTGACTTAGGAGTGTGACCGAAATGAGTTTTGGAGGTTCGGAGTAGATTTAGGCTTGAATTAGTGAAGTTGATATTTTGATATAGGAGTCGGAATGGAATTTTAAGAGTTGCAGTAGTTTCGTTGTGTCATTTGGGATATGTGTGCAAAATTTTAGGTCATTCGGACGTGGTTTGGTTGGGTATTTGATCAAAAGCGTAATTCGGAAGATTTTTGAAAGTTTGGCTTGAATCCGACGTGCTTTGGGTGATTTGATGTTGTTTGAGGTGTTTTGATGATTGGAACAAGTTTGAATTTGGATTTAGGATATGTTGGTGCCTTTGGTTGAGGTCCCGGGGGCCTCCGGTGAGTTTCGGGTGGTCTATCGGATCATTTTGGAGTTAGGAAATTGCAGAAAATCTGTTCAGCTATTGCAGAGATTTTACCCTTCGCGTTCGCGAGTGGAGCCTCGCGTTCGCGAAGAGGTAGTTGAGGAAGGCAAGGATTAAGCCTTCGCGTTCTCGATAAGGGCTTCATGTTCACGGAGGGTTGGGAAATGGTGCATCGCGTTCGCGAGAAGGTCTTCGCGATCGCGTAGAGGAATTTGGGTCAGATGAGTTCGAGGTTAAGTGTTCATCACGTTCACGGAAGAGTGAGCGCGTTCGCGAAGGGTAAGGTAGAGGAAACATCGCATTCACGATTGTCATGTCGCGTTCGCATAGAGGAAAAGTTGGTCAAATTAAGTTTGTGCTTCGCGAACGCGAGGGATTGACCGCGTTCACGAAGAAGGAATTTATGCCTGGGCAGAATGTTTTTAACTCGTCTTGTCCGCGATTCTAGGGCTCATTTCCTCCATAGTTGGCCATTTTGAGAGATTTTTGAAGGAGATTGAAGAGGGATTCAAGGGGAATCGTTGGGAGGTAAGATTCTTGGACTGAAAACTCGATATTTATGTGAATTCCACCTAGAAAATCATGGAAATTAAGCTAAAAGTTGAAGAACTAGGGCTTGGAAATTTGGAGTTTTGATTTGGGATTTGAAGGACCATTTGGGGTCGGATTTGAGAACTTTTGATATGTATGAACTCGTGGGGAGATAAAGAATCTATTGGTGTGAAAATTTCTGAATTTCGAGACATGGGCCCGGGGAGAGCGTTATGGTAATTTCGGGATTTGTGCCCTTTATTGATTATTTTCGCTTGGGCTTTGTTCCCTTAGCATATTTTGACATCCTCATTCTGATTTTGGATAAATTCGACGCGCGTGGAGACTAATTCGAGGGGCAAAGGCATTGCGAGCTAGAGATTTAGCCGGTTCGAGGTGAATAATGATTGTAAATGATGTTCTGAGGGTTTGAAACCCCAGATTGCACATCGTAGTGCTATATTGAGGTGAGGCACACGCTTGATGACGAGCGTGGGGTCGTGCACTATTGGGGATTGTGACTTGGTCCGTCCCGGTTGATGATTTTACCGCGTATTTTATTGAAAACTATTTGCTATCATCATTATTTGGGCTAAATGTCATATTTGAGCCTAATGCCAACTATTTGAACCCTTCGGGGCTTTTTATTGATATTTCCTCACTGTTTTGACTTTATACTTGAACTTAGTCATGTTAATTTCTATTGTTTTACTACTCAGCCATGTTTACTCAGTTTTTAAGACATAAATGATATCTTAAATGATGTTTGGGCTGAGAAACACTGTTTTACTGTTGCCCGAGAGGCTTATGATGATTTTTGACTGGGTAAGGCCGGGGGTCTACATTGTGAGGAAACACTGATACTGATTTGGAGGCCGAGGGCCTGAGATATGTACGCCACGAGGTGGCTTGATTGATATGAGGCCGAAGGCCTAGATTTGATGCCACGAGATGACTTGTTATTGCGCTTGGGCTGTAAGGGGCCCCTCTAGGAGTCTGCACACCCCTAGTGAGCGCGGGTACCTATTGTGATGAAAGATTGAGCTCTAGGGGCTGGTACTGATCTGAGATGTTGCCCGAGGGGCGGATTTGTTGTTAATGTGCCCGAGGGGCGAACTTCTATTTATAAACTTTATTTTAATTATCTGTCAATTACCTATTTACTAGTTGAAAGAGGATTTTACTTGAGTTTTACTGGTTTTACTGATTCTAAGTGATTTTACTGCTTCATTATAGAATGCCTTGTGCCTTACGTGTGTTCTTACTTTTAGTCATTATTTACATTTGTTACTTACTGAGTTGGAGTACTCACTTTACTCCTTGCACCCTGTGTGCAGATTCAGGCGTAACTGGTTCCGCTCCCGAGTGCTGATTCCTCCAATTTCAGGCGAGCGTTCGGAGACTATGAGGTAGTTGTTAACATCCGCAGCCCCGTGTCTCTACTCTTTTATCATTTCTATTTCCCGTCAAAAATTTCTACTAGTTTATGGATTTAGCAGACTTGTATTATGGACTATAGACGCTCATGACTTGTGACACCCCGATTGGGGCTGTGTCGGGTGTATTTCCATATTTTATCGACATTTTCCGCTATTTAGTACATTTTAATCATGGTTAGACTATTTTTATGTTGATTAACTGTTTTAAAAAGTGAATTGGATTAACTGGTTGGCCTTGTCTTCACGAGAGGCGCCATCACGATCGGGTTTGGGGTTAGGGTCGTGACATGCAGATGCGATGAAAGGGGTCGTAGAAGCATAAAGGAGATAGAAAGGCTGTTACCGCAGAAGCGGTTGGTGAACCGCACCTGCGATGGCGCAAGTGTGGCTTGTGCATCGCAGATGCGATTTTGGCCGTTTAAGTGAAAACTGCAGAAGCGGTTCAAGGACTGCAAATGTGGTACTGTAGAAGCAGGATTTTGGCCGTAGATGCGAAATCCCTGGGCCAAAAGGTATATATTGTTTCCTTCGCGATTTTTGAGTATTCCACCATTTCTAAGTTGGTTTTGGAGCATTTTGGGCGATTTTGAAGATGGAGTTCAAGGGAACTTCATTAAGGTAAGGATTTTGGACCTAAAACTCGTTCCTACGGTATTATTTCACATATTAGAGCTGTAATTAATGGAATTTAAGGGTTAAAATTGGGGAAACTAGGGCTTGGTATTGGAGACCTAGACTTGAGGATTTGAGGGACCATTTGTGGTCGGATTTTGGTACTTTTGATATGTATGAACTCGTGGGGAGATAAGGAATCTATTGATGTGAATTTTATTGAATTCTGAGACATGGGTCGGGGGTCGGGTTTTGGTAATTTCGAGATTTAGGTTGTAAATTGATTATTTTCGCTTGGGCTTCATTCCCTTAGCATATTTTGATGTCGTGATTCTGATTTTGGATAGATTCGACGCTAGTGGAGGCTGAATAAAGGGGCAAAGGCGTCGCAGGCTAGAGTTTGGGCCGGATTGAGGCAAGTAACGATAGTAAGTGTTGTCCTGAGGGTATGAATCCCCAGATCGTACATCGTTGTGCTATATTGAGGTGATACACACACTAGATGACGAGCGTGGGGTCGGGCACTGTTGGAGATTGTGACTTAGTCTATCCCGAATGATTGTTTTATCGCCTATTTGACAGAAAACTATTTGTTATCATCATGTTTTGGGCTGAATGCCATATTTGGGCCTCGTGCCAACTATTTGAACCTTTAGGGGATTTTTATTGATATTTCCTCACTATTTGACTTTATACTTAAACTCAGTCATGCTATATTCTACTATTTTCATAACTCAGCCATGTTTACTCTGTTTTAACACTTCAGTGATATTTTAAATGATATTTTGGGCTGAGCATCATGTTTTACTATTACTCGAGTGGCTTGTGAGATTCTGACTGAGTAAGGCCGAGGGCTTATGTTGTGAGGAAACACTGATTATGATTATGAGGCCGAGGGCCTGAGATTTGTATGCCATGAGGTGGCTTGTTGATATGAGGCCGAGAGCCTAGTGATGATGCCACGAGATGGCTTGATATTGCGCTTGGGCCGTAGGAGGCCCCTCCAGGAGTATGCACACCCCCAGTGAGCGCGGGTACCCATTGTGATGTGAGATATAGCCTAAGGGGCTGGTGTTGTTCTATGATATTGCCCGAGGGGCGATTCTTTATGTGTTTACCTTTCCTAGTTGCCTGACATTTACCTGTTTAATTGTTAAAAAAGGCATTTCATGAAGTTTAAACTGAACTAAAATGACTGTACATATATTCACTGATTCACTATTTTTACTGGCTTTTACTGCTTCATTTTAGCTTGTAATGTGCCTTACGTGATTTCATATTTCTCAATCTTTATTTATGATTATTACTCACTGAGTTGGAGTAATCACTTTACTCCCTACACTCCGTGTGCAGATTCAGGTGCTGCTGATCCTGCTTGCGAGGGTTGAGAGCTCCCAGCAGATTTCAGAGTTCACGAGGTAGCTGCTTGGCGTCCGCAGCCCCGTGCTTCTATCCCTTTATCCCATTTCCTTTCCCTTATTATTGATTCTGTAGTAGCTTTGTAGACTTTTCAGACTTGTACTAAATTGATAGATGCTCATGACTAGTACACCCCGATATCGGGCTGTGTTGGTTTTACTTCCGCATTGTACTATTCACTACTTACTTTGGGATTATTTAATACGTTTTAGACTTAACTCTTATTGTTTAATTGCTTAAAACTGAAATGGGAAAGTGTTGGATGGCCTTATCTTCATGAGAGGTGCCATTATGACCGGGTCCGGGTTTAAGGTCATGACAAGTTGGTATCAGAGCCTAGGTTACATATGTCTCATGAGTCATGAGCAGGTTTAGTAGCGTCTTGCAGATCGGTACGCAGACGTCTGTATTTATCCTCGAGAGGTTGTAGAACCTTTAGGAAAAAACTTCATATTCTTGAAATTCTTGTCGTGCGAATCTGTTGGTTCGAGTACTTAACTTCTGTTATTCTATTCTCTCACAGATGGTAAGGACACGCACTACCGGTCAGGATGGACGACCACCAGTACCACCAGCTGTGGCTACTAGGGGCCGAGGACACGATCATGGTCGCGGTAGGGACAGAGGTGTGGCCCGCACAGCAGCTAGGGCACCACCTGCAGATCACCAGCCGCCCCAGTTCAGGATCAGGTCCTAGTTATGGACACTCCAGCAACACCAGCTCAGGCGCCAGTTGTGTACATTGTGATTCTGGGTCATCGGGAGGCCTTGGCTCAGATTCTATCAGTATGCACTGGCCTAGCTCAGCCGGTCTCAGTCACTACAGCCGCATATACTTCTCAGGTCGGAGGAGGCACTCAGACTCCCGCCGCTCGCACACCTGAGCAGGTTGTGCAAGGACTTCAGATGCCGAGGGCACATCCAGTCCAGCCGGTTGCAGCTGCTCAGGACTTTTTTAGTTCCTGCCATGCCAGAGGAAGAGCAGCGCAGGTTGGAGAGGTTTGGTAGACTTCAGCCTCCGACCTTCAGTGGTGAAGAGGGCGAGGATGCCCAGGGCTTCTTGGATAAATGTCATAGGATGCTTCGTACAACGGGTATTTTGGAGACCAGCGGGGTTGCTTTCACTACTTATCAGTTTTCTGGAGCTGCCTTCACTTGGTGGGAGACTTTTTAGAGGCGTAGGCTTGTTGGTGAAGCACCCCTTACCTGGAAGCAGTTCTCCGTTCTCTTTATGGAGAAGTATGTGCCGCAATCTCGCAGGGAGGAGCTGTGCAGGCAATTCGAGTGGTTGCATCAGGGAGAGATGACTGTGATGCAGTATGAGATAAGGTTCTCTGAGTTAGCTCGTCATGCTATTTGGTTGGTTCTGACAGATAGAGAGAGGATTAAGAGGTTTGTGGATGGCCTCACTTATCAGCTTCATATTTTCATGACCAGGGAGAGGGTGACTGGTGCTACTTTTGAGGAGGTTGTAGGCATTGCTCGTGAAATTGAGTTAGTTCGTTGCCAGGAGCGGGAGGAGAAGGAGCCTAAAAGGCCTCAAGGATCTAGTAGTTATAGTGGTGCTGCTTTGAGAGGTCAATTTAAGCACGGCAAAGGCCGTCCATTCAGGCATGCCCAGCCAGCTCGCCCAGGTTATCATGGGGCATTGTTGGGTCATGGTTCTCATAGTTCTCATTAGGGACAGTCATCACTTAGTGCCCTTCCGGCTCAGAGTTTGTCCCGTGCTCCATCAGTTCAGGGCTTTTCTATGCTAGGTGCATCTGCTAGTCATTCCGGTGCTAGGGGTTCACTTCAGTCCCCGTCTCCAGCACCCGGGAGTTGGTATGAGTGTGGAGAGATGGGTCATATGTGGAGGCAGTGTCCTCGTCGTCTTGCGGCTTCATCTCAACAGATGAGTCAGCCATCGGCTTTAGCACCAGTTACTTCACCACTACCCGCCCAGCCAGTTAGGGGTGGAGGTCAGTCCGCTAGGGGTCGCCCTAAAGAGGGAAAATGATTAGGTGGCGGTCAGGCCCGTTTCTATGCACTTCCAGCTAGACCCAATTTATTGCTTCCAATGCTATCATCACATGTATTGTTTTAGTCTTCCACAGAGATGCCTCTGTATTATTTGATCCCGGTTCCACCTTTTCTTATATGTCATCATACTTTGCTCATTATTTGGATACGCCCTGTGAGTCTCTTGTTTCACCTGTTGATGTATCTACTCTGGTGGGCGATACTTTTGTTGTAGACTATGTGTACCGGTCGTGTGTAGTGACTATTGGGGGTTTGGAGACCCGAGTGGGTCTTTTATTATTATGTATGGTGGATTTCGATGTCATTTTGGGCATGGATTGACTATCTCCGTATCGTGCTATTCTGGACTGTCATGCTAAGATAGTGATATTGGCTATACCGGGCGTGCCACGAATTGAGTGGCGAGGTTTGACTGATTATGTTCCCAGTAGGGTAATCTCATTTTTGAAGGCCCAGCGTATGGTTGGGAAGGGTTGTCTTTCATATCTAGCCTTTGTGAGGGATGCCAGTGCAGAGACTCCCAGTATTGATTCTATTCGAGTTGTGAGTGATCTTCTCGATGTGTTTCCCTCAGAACTGTTGGGCATGCCACCAAAAAGGGATATTGACTTTGGTATTGACCTGGTTCTGGGCACTCAACCCATTTTTATTTCGCCGTATCGTATGGCACCAACAAAGTTGAAGTAGTTAAAGGAGCAGCTTCAGGAACTCCTTGATAAGGGGTTCATTCGGCCTAGTGTGTCACTTTGGGGTGTGCCAGTTCTATTTGTGAAGAAGTAGGATGTCACAATGAGGATGTTAATTGACTATAGGTAGTTGAACAAAGTAACATTTAAGAACAAGTATCCTTTTCCTCGCATTGATGATTTATTCGACCAACTTCAGGGAGCGATGGTGTTCTCCAAGATTGATCTCCATTCGGGTTATCACCTGTTGAAGATCAGGGACTCAGATATTCTTAAGACGACTTTCAGTACCCGATATGGTCATTATGTGTTCTTGGTGATGTCTTTTGGGCTGACCAATTCCCCAGCAACGTTCATGCATTTGATGAACAATGTGTTCCGGCCTTATCTCAACTCGTTTGTCATAGCCTTCATTGATGATATTCTAGTGTATTCGCGTAGTCAGGAGGAGCACGCGAAGCATTTGAGAGTTGTTTTGCAGAGATTGAGGGAGGAGAAGCTTTATGCAAAATTCTCCAAGTGTGAGTTTTGATCCGAAGAAGACAGAGGCGGTTCAGAGTTGGCCCAAACCGTCCTCAGCCATAGAGATTAGCAGCTTTCTCGGTTTGGCAGGTTATTATTGCTGGTTTGTTCAGGGATTCTTATCTATCGCATCGCCCTTGACCAAGTTGACTCATAAGGGTGCTTTATTTATATGGTCGGATGAGTGTGAGGAGAGCTTTCAAGAACTCAAGACACCCTTGACCACAACTCCAGTGTTTGTCTTGCCATCAACTTCAGGTTCATATACCGTGTATTGTGATATTCAAGAGTTGGTATTGGTTGTGTTTTGATGTAAGAGGGTAGCGTTATTTCTTATGCTTCTCGCCAGTTGAAGCCCCATGAGAAGACCTACCCTGTTCATGATTTGGAGTTGGCTGCCATAGTTCACGCATTGAAGATTTGGAGGCATTACTTGTATGGTGTGTCTTATGAGGTGTTTACTGATCATCATAGCCTCCATCACTTGTTCAAGCAGAAGGATCTTAATTTGAGGCAACGGAGGTGGTCAGAGTTGCTAAAGAATTATGATATCACTATATTGTACCATCCGGGAAAGGCCAATGTGGTGGCTGATGCTTTAAGCCGAAAGGCGGTGAGTATGGGGAGTTTGGCATATATTCTAGTTGTTGATAGACCTCTTGCAATTGATGTTCAAGCCTTGGCCAATTGGTTCGTGAGGTTAGATATTTCGGAGCCTAGTCGGGTATTGGCTTGTGTGGTCTCTTGGTCTTCCTTGTATGATCGTATTCGAGAGCGCCAGTATGATGATCCGCATTTGCTTGTCCTTAGGGACAAAGTTCAGCACGATGAAGCGAGAGATGTGACTATTGGTGATGATGGGATATTGAGGATGCAGGACCGGATATGTGTACCCAATGTAGATGGGCTTCGGGAGTTGATTCTAGAGGAGGCCCATAGCTCGCGATATTCCATTCATTCGAGTGTCGCGAATATGTATCAGGATCTGAGGTAGCATTATTGGTGGAGGAGAATGAACAAGGACATTATGGGATCTGTAGCTCGGTGTCTCAATTGTCAGCAGGTGAAATATGAGCATTAGAGACCGGGTGCTTGCTTCAGCGGATGGATATTCCAGAGTGGAAGTGGGAGAGGATCACTATTTGTAGTTGTACTCCCACGAACTTTGAAGAAGTTCGATGCTATTTGGGTGATTGTGGATCGGCTGACCAAGTCCGTGCACTTCATTCCTGTGTGTACTACCTATTCTTTAGAGCGGTTGGCAGAGATCTATATCCGGGAGATTGTTCGTTTGCATGTTGTCCCAGTTTCTATCATCTCAGATAGGGGTACTCAGTTTACTTCACAGTTTTGGAGGTCTATGCAGCGAGAGTTGGGTACTCAGGTTGAGTTGAGCACAACTTTTCACCCTCAGACGGACGGGCAGTCCGAGCGCACTATTCAGATATTGGAGGACATGTTGTGTGCTTGTGTCATTGATTTCGGAGGGTCATGGGATCAGTTTCTATCATTTGCAGAGTTTGCTTATAACAACATCTACTAGTCGAGTATTCAAATGGCTCCATATGAGGCTTTGTGTGGGAGGCGGTGTAGATCTCTAGTTGGTTGGTTTGAGCCGGGTGAGGCTAGGCTATTAGGGATAGACTTGGTGCAGGATGCTTTAGAAAAGGTGAAGGTGATTCAGGAGAGGCTTCGTATAGCACAGTCAAGGCAAAAGAGTTATGCTGACATGAAGGTTCGGGATGTGTCCTACATGGTTGGTAAGAAGGTTCTGTTGAAGGATTCACCCATGAAGGGTGTTATGAGATTTGGGAAGAAGGGTAAATTGAGTCCTCAGTTCATTGGATCTTTTGAGGTGCTTCGGAGGATTGGGGAGGTGGCTTATGAGCTTGTTTTGCCACCCAGCTTGTTGAGTGTGCATCCGATATTTCATGTTTCTATGCTCCGGAAGTATATTGGAGATCCGTCTCATGTTCTCAATTTCAGCACAGTTTAGTTGGATGGTGATTTGACTTATGATGTGGAGCCAGCAGCGATTTTGGAGCGTCAGGTTCGAAAGTTGAGATCAAAGGATATAGCTTCAGTGAAAGTGCAGTGGAGAGGTCGGCCCATGGAGGAGGCTACTTGGGAGACCGAGCGGGAGATGCGGAGCAGATATCCTCACCTGTTTGAGGCTTCAGGTATGTTTCTTGACTCGTTCGAGAACAAACGTTTGTTTAAGAGGGGGAGGATGTGACGACCCGACCAGTCGTCTCATGAGTTACCGCTCTGTTTTCCCCATTTCTGCTTCTTATTACTTTGTGTATCGGTTATATATGTGATCGGGTTGGTTGGCTCAGATTCGGAAAGGATTTGGTAAGGTTTGAGACACTTGGTCTCTTTTGAGGAAGTTTAAGTTGGAAAAGTCAACCGGATGTTGACTTATGCGTTAGAGGGCTTGGATATAAGTTCTGATGGTTCGAGTATCTTCGGGAGGTGATTTGGGACTTAGGAGCATGATCGGAATGTATTTTTGAGGTCCGAAGTAGATTTAGGCTTGAATTGGCGAAGTTGTTATTTTGGCGATTTCCGGTTGATAGGCAAGATTTTGATATAGGGGTCGAAATGGAATTTTGAGAGTCGCAGGAGTTCCGTTGTGTCATCTGGGATGTGTGTGCAAAATTTCAGGTCATTCAGATGTGGTTTGGTTGGGGTTTTGATCAAAAGTGTAATTCAGAAGATTTTTGGAAACTTAGGCTTGAATCTGTTGTGTTTTGGTTGATTCGATGTTGTTTGAGGTGTTTTGAAGAGTGGTATAAGTTAGAATAAGGTTATGGGATATGTTTGTGTTTTTGGTTGAGGTCCCAGGGGCCTCGGGGTGATTTCGGATGGTTGACGGAGAGTTTAGAGTTTTTGGTAAAGCTGCAAATTTTCTGCTTCTGTTGTTTCCACACCTGCAGATTGGGGACCGCAGGTGCGATACCGCAGATGCGATGAAAGGGGCCGCAGAAGCAGAAATGAGCTAGGAAGGCTGTGACCGCAGAAGCGGTTGGTGAACCGCATCTGCGATGGCGCAGGTGCGGCTTGTGCATCGCAGATGCGATTTTGGCCGTTTAAGTGAAAACCGCAGAAGCAGTTCAAGGACCGCAAATGCGGTACCGCAGAAGCAGGATTTTGGCCGCAGATGCAAAATCCTTGGGCCAGTAGGTATATATTGTTTCCTTCGCAAATTTTGAGTTATCCCACCATTTCTAAGTCGGTTTTGGAGCATTTTGGGCGATTTTGAAGAGGGAATTCAAGGGAACTTCATTGAGGTAAGGATTTTGGACCTAAAACTTGTTCCTATGGTATTATTTCACGGATTAGAACTGTAATTAATAGAATTTAAGGGTTAAAATTAAGGAAACTAGGGCTTGGTATTGGACACCTAGACTTGAGGATTTGAGGGACCATTTGTGGTGGGATTTTGGTACTTTTGATATGTATGAACTCGTGGGGAGATAAAGAATCTATTGATGTGAATTTTATCAAATTCCGAGACGTGGACCCGGGGGTCGAGTTTTGGTAATTTCAGGATTTAGGTTGTAAATTGATTATTTCGCTTGGGCTTCGTTCCCTTAGCATATTTTGACGTCGTAATTCTAATTTTGGATAGATTCGATGCGAGTGGAGGCCGATTCGAGGAGCTAAGGCACCGCGGACTAGAGTTTGGGTCGGATTGAGATGAGTAATGATTTTAAATGTTGTCCTGAGGGTATGAAACCCCGGATCGTACATCGTTGTGCTATATTGAGGTGACACACACGCTAGATGACGAGCGTGGGGTCAGACACTATTATGGTTTGTGACTTAGTACATCTCGAATGATTGTTTTACCGCGTATTTGACTGAAAACTATTTGTTATCATCATGTTTTGGGCTGAATGCCATATTTGGTCCTCGTGCCAACTATTTGAACCCTTATGGGATTTTTACTGATATTTCCTCACTGTTTGACTTTATAATTGAACTCAGTCATGCTATATTCTACTTCTTTCATAACTTAGCCATGTTTACTCTGTTTTAACACTTAAATGATATTCTAGGCTGAGCATCATGTTTTACTGTTGCCTAAGTCGCTTGTGAGATTCTGACTGAGTAAGGTCGAGGGCCTATGTTGTGAGAAAACACTGATTATGATTATGAGGTCGATGACCTGAGATTTGTACGCCACGAGGTGGCTTGTTGATATGAGGCCGAGAGCCTAGTGATGATGCCACGAGATGGCTTGATATTGTGCTTGGGCCGTAGGGGGCCCCTCCAGGAGTCTGCACACCCCCAGTGAGCGCGGGTACCCATTGTGATATGAGATATAGCTCGAGGGGCTGGTGTTGTTCTATGATATTGCCCGAGGAGCGATTCTTTATGTGTTTATCTTTCCTAGTTTTTTGTCATTTACCTGCTTAATTGTTAAAAAAGGCATTTCATGAAGTTTAAACTTAACTAAAATGACTGTACATAACTTCACTGATTCACTATTTTTACTGGCTTTTTCTGCTTCATTATAGCTTGTAATGTGCCTTACGTGATTTCATATTTCTTAGTCTTTATTTATGATTATTACTCACTGAGTTGGAGTACTCACTTTACTCCCTGCACTCTGTGTGCAGATTCAGGTGCTGCTGATACTGCTTGCGGGGGTTGAGAGCTCCCGACAAATTTCGGAGTTCACTAGGTAGCTGCTCGGCGTCCGTAGGTCCATGCTTCTCCCCTTTTATCTCATTTCCTTTCCCTTATTAGTGATTCTGTAGTAGCTTTGTAGACTCTTCAGACTTGTATTAAATTGATAGATGCTCATGACTAGTGACACCCCGATGTCGGGCTGTGTTGGTTTTACTTCCGCATTGTACTATTCACTGCTTACTTTGGGATTATTTATTACGTTTTAGACTTAACTCTTATTGTTTAATTGCTTAAAACTGAAATGGGATAGTGTCGGCTGGCCTTGTCTTCATGAGAGGCCCCATCACGACCGGGTCCGGGTTTAGGATCGTGACAAAAACCTAAATAAAAAGCTTAAAGTTTTGACTAAACCAAACATAATTAAATTATTCATCTTCAAAGTCTAAAAGCTTACATATAACAATTATTCAGAATTCAAAGGTTCTTAAATGCAGTAATGTTTTGTTATATCTTCGTCATTGATGAAGTTTTATACCTTAAAAAAAAATTATTCCCTCGAGTATTTTATGTACAAGTCTTTCCGAAATTCATAGTAAAAATAACTAAAGAGATATACTCCTATCTTTATAAGTCTTTCCAAAACCAGTCGTATTTGGCTAAGAACAAAGATAGAGAGGATACAAGCATGGCGAACTATACCAAGCAAAGGAGCAAGCACATGCCTCCTGACATTAATTTGATGAATGAAAGCAAATTAAAGTTTATGCAGTTAGATTTCTACTCCTTTAATTTCTATTTTATAGTTCAACTAAATATGTTTTGAATGTTATTGCGGTTAAAAATATTACTATTTTTTACACAAAGTTTCTACTAAATGACAATAATTCTATAAACGACATGACAACGCATGTCTCTAGAGACTAGTTTATATTAAAAGTACGAAGGCCCTTAGCGAAATGTCGTTCGTCTTTTTTACCCTTTAAAAATATATTTTATATTAAACAACATAGTAATTTAACAATATTAAGACTTTAAAAACAAGTAAAATTTAATTTATTATATCTTTCCTTATTGACTTAATTTTTCCTAATATAAATTCTTTTTCCCTACTTTAAATTAGGGCTAGCGAACGGCACAAACCTCTTTAATAAACAACTATTGCAATCACTTGTTAATCGCTGCTAGCCTCTAATTCGGTATGATTTTCGATTTTAAATTGAGTTTTTCCTTTAGCTTTTGGCTTTCCCAAAATTTGAGCTTTATTTCTTTGCTTATTTCATGAAAAAAAAATTATGGTCTTGGTAAAGTCTCTATTATGAACTGTGCATCAGTTCATGTATCTTGAATAATTTTATCTTGTTTGTTGTGTTGCATCTCATTGACTTATCAAAACTACAAAGAATTCATAATTCCAGTAGAGTATCAAACTCTTGATCAGGAAGCATTGGGATGCTTTTTTGTGATAGCGCCCAAGAATTTCACTTAAATTTTATCAACAACAACAACCTAGTGATCAATTCTCACGGTCACTTAAATTTCATCGAAGATGCAAATTTTCTGTTTGGTCTAGTTAAGTTGTTATTTTTATGATAATGAGTATGTAGTTCTCGTGTTTATGAGTGATTGATCCTTTTATTGTTTTGGCATATAGTCTGTGAAGTATTATTGCAATTACAATCAGTTTCTAACCACGTAAATCACACACAAAACAAAGTAAAAAAGTTTAAGAATATATATTATTCATTAGTTTTATCATTATGATAAGATACAGAAATACATATAAAAATTAAAATAAAATTGACTGATGTCAAAGATTAAGAACATAGGAATAATATTTTCAAAGCTATAAGATGCAACTGCTTGCGACAGTACAACGTACATAAAAATTAATCTCAATAGTTATGTCATCTTTTCAATAAATTTTTACAATATAGTAAATATATAGTTCTTACTTTAAGCTAATAAGTTATTTGTCAATTAGAAAGAAGAATATGCTATTTATTGTTAATTGGTATTTAGTGTGGATAAAGAACTCACGTTTCTTTTTTCAGTTAATACATAAATGGAGACCACTAGATTGGAAAATGTTTAATTGCAGAGGAGTTATACGAAGTTGTAAAAGTTAATGAAATAAAAATTAAATATGAAGAGATAGAAGCGAACAATCATAACAATGAAGACCCATAAATTATTTTTAAAAAATAAAATAGAAAGGAGCTAACGGAATAACATTCTCTAATTAGTATAAGCTTCAATTATTATTGTCCAAGTGCGATTTTGTTTTAAATAAGGAGCAACTTATGATGGCACAACATTTAATATTTAGTTTATAATTTTCACTTGATCTATGTTTTTACCTCAAATGCTATTTTAATTTTATTTAAACACAATATTAACAGATAATAGTTATCTACTTGCCATATTTTTTTCTGTAATAATGTCGTAGCATAGGATTATAGAAATATATTGATATCATAAAAAATATAATTTATTCATAAATTTGTATTATTGAGATTATAGCATATGCAACGCACGTACACTAAAACTAGTTAAATTATAACTATGTAATACATGTTTTCATAGGCATACGTGGTCCAAGTGGGAGATTGTTGAAAGTATTCCATTTAGTCTACTCACATATTTAATACATAGGTTGCTATCAATTAAAAAAGTTAATTCTGGGGTTATGCCGGAGCAATTCATTAGCGCAGTCAGACCTCTCTATAATATCATTTATATATAACAACACTTTACTATAAAAGCTAAGCTTTTTGGAACTAAATTTCATGTTATGTTATAACATATGTTCTCTATAACAACACTTTGCTAATATTTAAAAATATTCGGAACAAACGACGTTGTTATAACGAGATTTGACTGTATTTAAATATCTTTTCAACTCAAACATTCATATTAACACCAAAATCCACTAGGAAAACATCAACTGAATCCCAAAAGTAAAAAAGAAGAAGAAGTCAACAATTAGGTTGTTTGTTCTTCATTTTCAACCGGTATTATCTTTAAAATTAATTCACCAAATCTTATTTTTACTGGGAAGAAGAATCCAAAAAAAAAAAAAAATCCTCACTTCTTCTTAATTTTTATAAGTCAAAGTATAAAATCCACTTATAACTTCTTATCTAGAGCCCGTTTGGATTAGCTGATTTGAACTAGCTGATAAGCATTAGGTGCTGAAAAGCACTTTTAAGTGCTGAAATTGATTTAATAAATAACCAGTTACATGTTTGGGTACAAGTGTTGAAATTGATAATAAGTTGCTGCAGTATTTGATAAAAAAATGTTGATAAGTTCTTTTTCTGTTAAAATAACTTAAATAGCCTTAGAACTATTTACACTTATATGGGCGTAGTTTCTTCAAAATTTTAGATTCCAAATCGATTCAAATACAAAATATTCTATATGTCATTTTATTTTAAATACAACTGTGCTTAGATAAGATAATTTTTATGATAATATAATTTATTTTATGATAATCATATAATCATAAGTTATAATAATTAATAAATTGATAAAATTTTCTCAGTAAAAAATAAACATAAATAGGACAAAATATTTGAAGAGAAATAGTGTCTTCATCACAACAACACTTAGAAAGCAATTTACCAAAAATTTGGTATGTCCTCATTTATTACATACAATTCAAAGATTAATACACAAGTACATAGATACAAATGTGCAAAGGAATAGAGAATTTGTTTATCTTAAATAGTCAATGAGAATTGCAGACTTAAAGAGGCGCGGGGGGAGAGGGGGTTAGGTTGATACATTACTTGAGGCAGTAAGTATCGATGTAGGAATTTTGTTCTAAAAAGAAATATTTTAAGAATAAAATAGTAAAAATCTTGGTCAAACATAAAGCGCTTATAAGTTAAAAATTCATAAGCTAGGGGTGACCAGCTTATAGCTTTTGGCTTATTTTTGACTTATAAGCACTTTTAACTTTACCAAACGCGTAGATAAGCGGAAACGTGCTTATAAGCTAGTTTGACCAGCTTATAAGCTTAGCCAAACACCCTCCTAATAATATACCACCACAAAGAGAAATACATTACTACCTCCATCTCAATTTAAATGTCACACTTTTCTTATTAGTCCGTTCTAAAAAAATGACACATTTCTATATTTGGAAACAACTTAATTTTAAACTTTTTATTTTACCGCTTTACACTTAATGCGAAACTTTTATGGCCACACAAATGTCATAGCCCCATAAAGCTTTTGCCCCTTAAGCTTTTAGGATCACATATTTCAAGAGTCTTTTTTTCTTCTTCTTAAATTTTGTGTCAAAGTCAAACTAAATCATCTAATTGAAACGGATGATGTGCTTGAACTAATAACCAACTGAAAGAAAAAAAAACACCTTTTGAAGATTTTTTTTTTAAAATAAATTATTTAAAGACAAGATAATGGGGGCCTTACACTATAATTTTAAATTTTTTGGCATCTTAGTTTTATGTACTAACTAAAAAATTAGAGTAATTGAATATATATTTGTATATTTTTTGTTGATATGAACGTGTAATGACCCTGTAACGACCCGATCGATCATTTTAAGCTTTTGAACTTCGCTCGCCAGTTCTCGGGCATGACTAGCCCCGTGAGATGTATTATGACTTATGTAAATCGTCATTTTTGGTTTTCAGGGTAATCGGAATGAATTTGGAAGAACAATTCTCAGTTTGAAGCTTGAAATTTGAAAGGTTTGACCAAGATTTGACTTGTTAGTATATGATCTCGGATCAGAATTTCTATGATTTAGTTAGCTCCGTTAGGTGATTTGGGACTTAGGAGCGTGATCGGAATGAATTTTGGAGGTCCGTGGAAGGTTTGGGCTTGAGTTTGCGAAATTGAGATTTTGGCGCTTTTCGGTTGATAGGTGAGATTTTGATATAGGGGTCGAAATAGAATTTCGGAAGTTGCAGTAGTTCCGTTGTGACATTTGGGATGTGTGTACAAAATTTCAGGTCATTCAGACGTGGTTTGGTATACTTTTTGTGACGACCCCGCCAGTCGTCTCATGAGTTACCGCCCCGTTTCCCCCATTTCTACTTCTTTATGCTTTGTTTATTCGTGTTATGTGATATCGTGTTGGTCGGATCGAATGCGGAATGATTTTGGTAAGGTTTGAGACACTTAATCTCTTTTGAGAAAACTTAAGTTGGAAAAGTCAACCAGATGTTGACTTATGTGTTAGAGGGCTCGAATGTGAGTTCCTATGGTTCAGTTAGCTCTGGGAGGTGATTTGGGACTTAAAAGCGTGATCGGAATGAGTTTTGGAGGTTTAGAGTAGATTTAGGCTTGAATTGGCGAAGTTGAGATTTCGACGATTTCCGGTTGGTAGGCGAGATTTTGATATAGGGGTCGGAATGGAATTTTGAGAGTTGCACTAGTTCCGTTGTGTCATTTGGGATGTGTGCGCAAAATTTCAGGTTATTCGGACGTGGTTTGGTTGGGTTTTTTGATCAAAAGCGTAATTTAGAAGATTTTGAAATTCTTAGGCTTGAATCCGATGCGAATTTGGTGTTTCGATGTTGTTTTGAACGTTCCGAAGGTTGGAATAAGTTTGAATGAGGTTATGGGATATGTTGGCATGTTTGGTTCAGGTTCCGGGGGCCTCGGGTGAGTTTCGGGTGGTCAATCGGACCATTTCATGTTGTTTGGAATTGCGGAAAAACTGCTGAAGTGTTGCAGAGAATTTGACCTTCGCGTTCGCGAAGGGTTAGTTGAGAAGGCAGATGATTTTAGCCTTCGCGTTCGCAAGGAAGGCTCCGCGTTCGCGAAGGGCTGGATGTTTGTGCATCGCGTTCGCGAGAAGGGGAATGCATTCGCGTAGAGGAAATTAGTCAGCTGGGTTTGAGGTCGCGTTGTTCATTGCGTTCGCGAAGAGTAAATATGAGGAACGATCGTGTTCGCGATAGTCATGTCACGTTCACATAAGAGGATTTTTAGTCAAAGTCATTTTGTGCTTCGCGAACGTGAGCCGTTGACCGCGTTCGCGAAGAAGGATTTCAGGCCTGGGCAGAATGTTTAAATACTCGTCTTGTCCGCGATTTTGGGATTTATTTCTTCCATTGTTGGTCGTTTTTGGGGCTTTTTGAAGAGGATTAAAGAGGGATTCAAGGGGAATCACTTGGAGGTAAGATTCATGGACTTAAAACTCGATTCTAATGTGAAATTTACCTAATTAATCATGGAAATTAAGCCTAAAATGGAAGATCTAGGGCTTTAAATTGGAGACCTAGAAATTGGGATTTGGGGGGTCATTTGGGGTTGGATTCTGATGCTTTTGGTATGTATGAACTCTGGGAGTTTAAGGAATCAATTGATGTGATTTTTACCGGAATCCGAGACGTGGGCCCGGGTGTCGGGTTTTGGTAATTTCGGGATTTGTGTCGTATATTGATTATTTTTGCTTGGGCTTCATTCCCTTAGCATATTTTGACGTCATGATTCTGATTTTGGATAGATTCGATGCGAGTGGAGGCCGATTCGAGGGGCAAAGGCATCGCGAGCTAGAGATTTGACCAGTTTGAGGTGAGTAATGATTGTAAATGATGTTCTGAGGGTATGAAACCCCGGATTTTTACATCGTTGTGCTATATTGATGTGACACAACGCTAGATGACGAGAGTGGGGTCGTGCACTGTTGGGGATTGTGACTTAGTCCGTCCAGAATGACTATTTTACCGCGTATTTGACTGAAATCTATTTGCTATCATCATTATTTGGGTTGAATGCCATATTTGGGCTTCGTGCCAACTATTTGAACCCTTATGGGACTTTTATTGATATTTCCTCACTGTTTTGACTTTATACTTGAACTCAGTCATGATATATTTCACTATTTTCGTACTCAGCCCTGTTTACTCTATTTTAACACTTATATGATCTTTTAAATGATATTTTGGACTGAGAATTATGTTTTACTATTGCCCGAGTGGCTTGTGAGGATTTTGACTAAGAAAGGCCGAGGGCCTATGTTGTGAGGAAACATTTGATATTGATTATGAGGCCGAGGGCTTGAGATATGTACACCACGAGGTGGCTTGTTGATATGAGGCTGAAAGCCTAGTGATGACGCCATGAGATGGCTTGATATTGTGCTTGGGCCATAAGGGGCTCCTTCGGGAGTCTGCACACCCCCAGTGAGCGCGGGTACCTATTATGATGTGAGATTGAGCATGATGGGCTGATATTATTCTGAGATGTTGCCCGAGGGGCGGATTTGTTGATACTGTGCCAGTAGGGCGAACCTTTATGTGCTTATCTTTTCTTAATTGCCTGTCAATTACCTACTTAATTGTTGAAAAAGGCTTTTCATAAAGTTAAATTTGAGTTAAAGTATTCTTACCTATCTTTCACTGGTTTACTGTTTTAAATGGTTTTACTGTTTCATTATAGCATGTCTTGTGCCTTACGTGATTTCCTGCTTTAAGCCTTTATTTATGATTATTACTCACTGAGTTGGAGTACTCACTTTACTCCCTGCACCCTGTGTACAGATTCAGGCGTATCTGGTCCCGTTCCCGAGTGCTAATCATTTCCAGCTCAGGCAGATCCGAGGAGTCTCTAGGTAGCTGTTGGCATTCATAGCCCGGAGCTCTTCCCTATCTTATTTCTTCATGTTCTTGGTTTTCTGTATTAAACTCTGTAGTTGATTTGGAGTATTCTATTTTGTTAGATGCTCATGACTAGTGATACCCCAGTATCGGGCTGTGTTGGGTTTATCTTCTGTAACTGTACTGTTAACTGTTCACTTTTGGATTAATTATTATGTTTTAGACTTAAATTCGTATTGTTTAAATGCTTAAAACCTTAAATGGGAAGTGTCGGTTGGCCTTGTCTTCACGAGAGGCGCCATCACGACCGGGTTCGGGTTTAGGGTCGTGACACTTTTTGATCGAAAGCGTAATTCGGAAGATTTTGGAAGCTTCGGCTTGAATCCGATGTATTTTAGGTGATTCGATGTTGTTTGAGGTGTTTTGAAGATTGGTACAAGTTTGAATGATGGTATGTGACTTGTTTATGCTTTTGGTTGAGGTCCTAGGGGCCTCGGGGTGATTTCGGATGGGTGACAGAAGAATTGGAATTGAGTTTTTGCAGCTGAAGCATTTGGTTCTGCCATAACTGCACCTGCGGTTGGGAGGCCACAAGTGCGATGATTGCCGAAGCGTAAGGTAGCCGCAGATGCGGCCAAGTCGAAGTCCTTTAGGAACCGCAGAAGCGGGTGTCGTGGGCACACCTGCGGTAGCACAGGTGCGAGTTTTTAACCGCAAATGCGGAATTTGGCAACTTAATGCAAACCGCAGATGCGGTGGATTTGGTCGTAGAAGCGATAACACAGAAGCGAAAAATGGACCGCAGGTGCGAAAATGCCTGGGTCAGAAAGTATATAATGTTCCTTCACGAATTTTTGCTAAGTTCTCTATTTTTGAATACGGGAAGCGAGCTAGGGCAGTGAATTCAAGGAAAAATCGAAGAGAATCAGTTGGGTAAGTTCCCTGAGCTTCATTACTCATATTTATGATCATTTTTCATTGTTAAATCATGGTATTAGTGGAAACTAAGGGAGAAACTTGAGGGATTAGGGCTTGAGATTAAAAGACCTTTGAGTGGGGATTTGAGGGGCCATTTGAGGTCCGATTTTGATGTTCTTGATATGTACAGACTCGTGGGAGGACAAGGATTCTATTGATATTAATTTTGTCGGATTTTGAGATGTGGGCTCGGGGGGCTGGGTTAGAGCAATTTCGGGATTTTTGATGTAGATTGGATATTTTCGAGTGGGCTTTATTCCCTTCGCATATTTTAATGGTTATGTGCTGATTGTGGCTAAATTTGGAGCATCCGGAGGTCGATTCATGAGGGCAAAGGCATCACATGCTAGAGTTTGGACCGGATCGAGGGGAGTAAGGATTGTAAATGTTATGCTGAGGGTATGAAACCCCGGATCGCACATTGTTGTGCTATATTGAGGTAACGCACACGCTAGATGACGAGCATGGGGTCGGGCACTGTTGGGGATTGTGACTTAGTCCATCCCGAATGATTGTTTTACCACGTATTTGATTGAAAACTTTTTGTTATCATCATGTTTTGGGCTGAATGCCATATTTGGGCCTCGTGCTAGCTATTTGAACCCTTAGGGGATTTTTATTGATATTTTCTCACTGTTTTGACTTTATACTTGAACTCATTCATGCTATATTCTACTATTTTCATAACTCAGCCATATTTACTCATTTTGATATTTTAAATGATATTTTGGGTTGAGCATCATGTCTTACTATTGCCCGAGTGGCTTGTGAGGTTTTTGACTGAGTAAGGCCGAGGGCCTATGTTGTGAGAAAACACCTAATTATGATTATGAGGCCGAGGGCCTGAGATTTGTACGCCATGAAGTGGCTTGTTGATATGAGGCCGAGAGCCTTGTGATGATGCCACGAGATGACTTGATATTGCTCTTGGGCCGAAAGGGGCCCCTCCAGGAGTCTTCACCCCCTCTAGTGAGCGCAGTTACCCATTATGATGTGAGATATACCCCAAGGGGCTACTTTTGTTTCCGAGATATTGCCCGAGGGGCGGATTTGTTGACATTGTGCTCGAGAGACGATCCTTTATTTGTTTATCTTTCCTATTTGCCTGTCATTTGCTTGCTTAATTGTGAAAAAGGCATTTCGTGAAGCTTAAACTGAACTAAAGTTATTTTACATATCTTCACTGATTCACTATTTTTACTGGCTTCTACTGCTTCATTATAGCCTATAATGTGCCTTACGTGATCTCATATTTCTCAGTCTTTATTTATGATTATTACTTACTGAGTTGGAGTACTCACTTTACTCCCTGCACTCCGGGTGCAGATTCAGGCGTTGCAGATACTGCTTGCGAGGGTTGTGAGCTCCCGGCAGATTTCGGAGTTCACGAGGTAGCTGCCCGGCATCCGCAGCCCCGTGCTTCTCCCCCTTTTATCTCCTTTCTTTCTCTTTCAGTAATTCTATAATAGCTTTGTAGACACTTCAGACTTGTATTAAATTAAGAGATACTCATGACTGGTGACACCCCGGTACCGGGCTGTATTGGGTTTTATTTCCGCAAACTATAATGTTCACTACTTATTATTTGGGATTCTATCATGTTTAAGACTTAAAACTCATTGTTTAATTTTAAAACTGAAATGGGAAAGTGTCAGCTGGCCTTGTCTTCATGAGAGGCGCCATCACGACCGGATCCGGGTTTAGGGTCGTGATAGACCTGGCTGGTCGTTTTAAGAATTAACGCCCCGATCCCCTATTAACTGCTTTTCCCGTGTGTGTTTCTACTATTGTGAATTACCAGGAGGGTTTATTTGGAGTTTCAGAGAGTTTTGAGACACTTAGTCCCTAAATGAGAGTTTAAGTTGTAGAATTTGGGTCGTAGTCAAAATAGTATAAAGACGTCCTCGGAATGGAATTTTGTTGGTTCTGTTAGCTCTGTTGGGGGATTTTGGGCTTAGGGGCGTGTTCAGATTGTGTTTTGGAGGTTCGTAGCTAATTTAGGCTTGAAATGCCGAAAGTTGAATTTTTAAAGTTTCCAGTTCGGTAGTGAGATTTTGATCTAAGGGACGAAATGGAATTCCGGAAGTTGGAGTAGCTCCGTATTGTTGAATATGACGTGTGTGCAAAATTTTAGGTCATTCGGACGAGGTTTGATAGACTTTTTGATCGAAAGCGTAAATTGAGAGTTTTTGGAGTTCTTAGGCTTGAATCCGATGTTAAGTTGGTGTTTTGATGATGGTTTGAGCGTTCCAAAGGTTGGAATAAGTTTGAATGATGTTTTAGGATTGGTTGGAATATTTGGTTGAGGTCCCGGGGGCCTCGGGTGTGTTTCAGATGCTCAACTGACCATTTTTGAACTTGGAGAAGGATTAGATTTTTGCTAATTTTTGTTGCAGACTTTTCTTCACCGCGATAACGTGAGGAGGCTCGCGATCGCGAAGTCTTGGATTAGGTAGAGGGGATTTTGTTCTACGCGATCGCGGGAAAAGGAGTGCGAACGCGTAGTATTGGTAGAGGTTGAATCGCGAACGCGTGGGCTATGCCTCGTTCGCGAAGAGGAAGAAGTGAGGAAGCTAGGAGTGGAGGTTGCTCTTCGTGATTGCATGAGGTCAACCGCGATCGCGTAGAGCTAAGCAGCGAAAGCATCACGTTTGCGTATGGACTATTTCATTCACATAGGGAAAATCTGGGAGCTGGCAAAGTTTCTCTTCGCGATCGAGATTAAGGATTATCCGGGCAGAATATAAAATTTCAAAGTTGAGGGTTTAGCCATTTTTGTGAAAACTAGAGCTTGGGAGCTCAGATTTGAGCGAGGTTTTGAGGGATTTTCAGAGATATCGATTGGGTAATGATTGTTAACACCTTTTTGCTTATAACCCATTAATCTAAACATGAATTCATCATCTAATTTCGGATTTGGGGTGAGAAATTGGGAAATTTTTTGGAAAAGTTCATAGACCTAATTTTCGAGTTTTGATTGGGGATTTTACATTGGATTTGGGTAATTTTGGTATGGTTAGACTCGTGAGAGTATGAGGATTCTAAAAAATGAAATTTTACCCAATTCCGTGACGCGGGCCCGGAGGACATTTTAGTCATTTTTCCTAAGTTCGTGTATTAGCTTAGAATTTATTTGTAGAATCAGTTACTTGAAGTGTTATTTACATTATGCAATTGAATTGAATAGATTTGAGCCATTTGGAGTCGATTACTTGTGGCAAGAACGTGGTTTCGGGTTGATTTTGATCTGGTTCGAGGTAAGTGGCTTGTCAAACCTTGTGTGAGGGACTTCCCCTTAGATTTTCGTATTGTTAATATTTGAAATGTCTTGTACGTGATGTGACGAGTGCGTACTTGTGCTAATAGTTGAAATCCAGTTTGCACTAAGTAATTAAGATTGAGTTTCTTCTCCTGTTATTACTACTTGTAATTTAAGCCTATTGTTAGCTTAGGGAAGCACGTCTAAGTGACTTAATTGCTTTATTTGCTCAAACTGCTTTACCTGAATTCTATGCAATATACTTGGCTAGAATTTCTTATTTGCCTTGATATGAAATTGACATTTGCTGAATATTCTTCATGTTGCTGCTGTGTATTTACATTTGGGACTACGTATGTGGGATTCCGGTAAATCCCCTCCTTGTCTATTTATTTGGGACTACGGATGTGGGATTCCGGTAGATCCCCCTGCACTTATATGGAACTATGGGACTAAACCCAGTACATTCTCCCAGTACAGGGTATTTTCATTAGGGGACTACGAAACGGGATTCCGGTAGATCCAGGGTGCACTATGAGTTGGGCTACGGGACGACACCCGGGAGATCCACTGGACATTTACATTTGGGGGCTATAGGATGGTATCCTAGTGGATCCCCGGTTTGCTAGATATTTACATTTGGGGGCTACATGACAGTATCCTAGTAGATCCGCGGTTGCTATCTCTGTGTTGAGTTGTATTCCTTATGTGATTATTTTGCCTCCGTGTAGTTGTTGTTGCTCTTACTATCCTGTGTTACTCTTTACTGTTGCACTTAATTATATTGTCTTATTTTTATATAGTTAAACCTTGTTTTTCATGTAAGTTCATTAGGGCCCTGACTTTCCTCGTCACTACTCGACCGAGGTTAGGCTTGGCACTTACTGAGTACCGCTGTGGTCTACTCATGCCCTTTCTGCGCATGTTTTTCATGTGCAGATCCAGGTACTTCCACTCAATCTTATCATCCTTAAGGTGAGGTGCTTTTGTAGAGACTTCGAGGTATATCTACTGCGTCCGCAAACCGAGGAGTCTCTTTCTATCTTTTGTACTAGTATAGCCCTTCCCTATTTTCCTTTTGATAGAAATTTTTGGAGTTAGAGCTTCTTATGTATTCTCTTAGCTTGTGATTCATGGGGTTTCGGATTTTGGGAGTGTTAGGTTGAGATTCTTGTATTTTTATATGCCAGGCAGCATCTTAAACACTATTTCATTTTGTTATCTCGATTTTTAATTATTTTCTTTCTGTAAATTGTTCTTTTTCCGCATTTGTTAGGCTTACCTAGTCGTAGAGACTAGGTCCCGTCACGATAGTTCACGAAGGGTGAACTGGGGTCGTGACAAGTTGGTATCAACGTTCTAGGTTCATAGGAGTCATGAATCACAAGCCAGTTTATTAGAGTTTCGCAGATCGGTACGAAGACGTCTGTACTTTTCTACGAGAGGGTATGTAACCGTTAGGAAAATTCCATTTCATTTGACTTCCCCGTCGTGCGAGATTTTTGACATCACAATCCTAAACCTCTGTCTTCTATTCTCTCATAAATGGTGAGGACACGTGCTACCAGAGATAATCAGATACCCACACCCCCTTCGAGAGCCGTCAAAGGTTGGGGCCAGGGTAGAGGCCAAGGACGCGCACGCGGTGCAGCTAGAGTGCCCACGCGAGTTGCCACCGAGGTGCCACCTGCAGTTCCAGCAGAAGTCCAGGCACTTAATACGCCTACTGCTACTACTACTCCAGAACTTCAGGAGACCTTAACACAGTTCCTGAGCATGTTTGGTACATTGGGTCAGGCGGGATTGATTCGGGTCGTACCAACTACTTTACAAATCAGGGAAGGGACCAAGACTTCCGCCGCTCCCACTCCAGAGCAGTGAGTTTGCATTGGTCAGGTTCCAGGTGTCATGGTGACATAGCCTGTGGTCCTAGCTCAGCGGGTGGTGAGGACCTCTCGCCGAGTAGAGGATAGGTGGGTCCAGGAGGGAGAAGACGGACGAGGCTAGGAGAGAGAGTATAAGGAAGAGAGGAGACCTCGTAGACCGGAGAGACCCAATGTTCCTTATTTTGGAGGAAGAGTACGACATGGCGGAGGTTTTGTGGGTCAGCCAGCTCAGTTTGCGTCTCAGGCTTCACACGGTATTTCAGGTTTTCAGGGGTCTTAGAGTACTAGTACCGCACAATTCTCAATGCCACATCAGCCGCAAGGTTGTTTTGACTGTGGTGACACATGCAATGTGGTGAGGTATTGCCCTAGACTAGGGAGGGTTTTACCTCCATAGACTTCTCAGCCATAACGTGCCCCGTAGAGTTCTTAGGCTATGGTTACAGCTCCAGTTGCTACCCCACATGCTCAACCAGCTAGAGGTGGAGGTCGAGGAGGTAGAGGTCGCCCTAGAGAGGGAGGCCAGGCTAGATACTATGCCCTTCCTGCCTGTACCAATGTTGTTGCCTCCGATTCTGTCTTCATAGGTATTGTCCTGGTTTGTCAGAGAGATGCATCGGTTCTATTCGATCCAGGCTCCACTTATTCTTATGTGTCTTCTTATTTTTCTCCGCATTTGGGTGTACCTCAGGATTCTTTGAGTTCCTCTATTTATGTTTCTACTCCAGTGGGAGATTCTCTTATTGTGGACCGCGTTTATCGGTCATTTTTGGTTGCTCTTAGTGGTTTTGAGACCAGAGCTGATTTATTGTTGCTTAGCATGGTAGATTTTGATATTATCTTGGGCATGGACTTGTTGTCGCCCCATTATGCTCTTCTTGATTGTCACGCCAAAACCGTGACGCTGGCTATGCCAGGTGTACCACGTGTTGAGTGGAGGGGTGTTTTAGATCACACTCCCAGTAGAGTTATTTGTTTCCTTAAGGCTCAGCGAATGGTTTAGAAGGGTGTGATGCGTATCTAGCTTATGGGAGAGATGTCAATATTGATACCCCTTCAGTTGATTCAGTCACAGTAGTACGAGATTTTTCTGATGTGTTTCCAGCTAACCTTCCGGGCATGCCGCCCGATAGAGATATTGATTTTTGCATTGACCTATTGCCGGACACTCAGCCCATTTCTATTCCTCCGTATCGTATGGCCCCTCCTGAGTTGAAGGAGTTGAAGGATTAGTTACAGGAATTTGCTTGATAAGGGTTTCATTCGGCCCAGTGTATCACCTTGGGTGCTCCTGTCTTGTTTGTGAAAAAAAAGGATGGTTCAAAGCATATGTGTATTGATTATCGCCAGTTGAACAAAGTTACAGTGAAGAATCATTATCCTTTGCCTCGTATTGATGATTGGGTTGACCATCTACAGGGTGCACGAGTGTTTTCTAAGATTAACTTGCGCTCAAGGTACCATTAGTTGAATATTCGAGAGCCAAATATCCCAAAAACTGCTTTCAAGACTCGGTATGGTCACTACGAGTTCTTTGTTATGTCATTTGGGCTGAAAAATGCCCCAGTAGCCTTTATGCATTTGATGCACAGTGTGTTCCGACCATATTTTGACTCGTTCGTCATTGTCTTTATTGATGATATTTCGATGTATTCCCGTTGTCGGGAAGATCATGAGCAGCACTTGAAGACAGTGCTCCAGACTTTGAGGAAAAATGAGTTATATGCTAAGTTCTCAAATGTGAATTTTTGTTAGATTCCGTGGCATTCTTGGGCCACGTGGTATCGAGTGAGGGTATTCAAGTGGATCCGAAGAAAGTAGAGGCAGTGCAGAGTTGGCCCAGACCATCCTCAACTACAGAGATTCGCAGTTTTCTTGGCTTGGCGGGTTATTACCGACGTTTTGTTGAGGGGTTATCATTGATTGCAGTCCCTATGACCAGGTTGACCTAGAAGGGTACTTCGTTCCAGTGGATGGAAGAGTGTGAGGCGAGCTTTTAGAAGCTCAAGACAGCTTTGACTACAACCCTAGTTTTGATATTGCCTACATGTTCGGGGTCTTATACTGTCTATTGTGATGCCTCGAGGACTGGCCTTGGAGAGGTATTGATGTAGGACAGTAGGGTGATTGCCTACGCGTCCAGAAAGTTGAAAGTACATGAGAAGAATTATCCTGTCCATGATCTCGAGTTAGCTACTATTGTTCACGCCTTGAAGATATGGAGTCATTATTTATACGGTGTTCTTGTGATATTTATACAAATCATCGGAGTTTGCAGCACCTGTTCAAGCAAAAGGATTATAATTTGTGCCAGAGGAGGTGGTTAGAGTTGCTGAAGAGATACGATATCACTATTTTATATCACCCGAGCAAGGCAAATGTGGTGGTCAATGCTTTGAGTCACCGAGTAAAGAGTTTAGGGAGTTTGGCTTATTTACCAGCAGTGGAGAGGCCTATGGCAATGTATGTTCAGGCCTTAGCCATCTAGTTTATGAGATTGGATCTTTCGGAGCCCAGTCGGGTTCTAGCTTGCGTGGTTTCTCGGTCCTTCTTATTTGATCGTATCAGGGAGCGTCAGTTTGATGACCCTCATTTGCTTGTCCTCAAGGATAAGGTTCAGCACGGTGATGCCAGTGATGTGACTATTGCTGATGGTGGGGTATTGAGGATGCAGGGTCGGATTTGTATGCCTAATATTGATGGGCTTCGGGAGTTGATTCTAGAGGAGGTCCATATTTTGTGGTATTCCATTCATCTAGGTGCTGCAAAGATGTACTAGGATTTGAGGCAGCAATATTGGTGGAGGCGAATAAGGAAATATATAGTTGGGTTTGTAGCTCGATGCCTCAATTGTCAGCAGGCAAAGTAAGAGCACCAGAGACCGGGTGGGTTACTTCAGGAGATAGAGATTCCGGAGTGGAAGTGGGAGCAGATCACTATGGACTTTGTAGTTGGGCTCCCACGGGCTTTGAGGAAGTTCAATGCCATTTGGGTGATTGTGGATCGGCTGACCAAGTCCGCGCACTTCCTTCCTATGTGTACTACTTATTCTTTGGAGTGGTTGGCAGAGATTTATATCTGGGAGGTTATTCGTCGACATGGTATTCCAGTTTCCATCATTTCAGACAGAGGTACTCAGTTCACATCACGGTTCTGGAGGGCCGTACAACATGAGTTGCTTACTCGGGTGGAGTTGAGTACATCATTTCACCCTCAGACAGACGGACAGTCCGAGTGCACTATTCAGATTCCTGAGGATATGCTCCGTGCGTGTGTGATGGAGTTTGGAGGGTCTTGAGATCAGTTCATGCCATTGACGGTGTTTGCCTACAACAACAACTATTAGTCCAGCATTCAGATAGCACCGTATGAGGCTTTATATGGTAGGCGGTGTAGATCCCCGGTGGGTTCGTTTGAGATGTGTGAGGCTAGATTATTGGTCACAAACTTGGTTCAGGATGCTTTGGAGAAGGTTAAGGTGATTTAGGATAGACTTTGCACAACCCAGTCCAGCCAGAAGAGTTACGCGGACTGGAAGGTTCGTGATATTTCCTATATGGTTGGAGAGCAGGTTCTGGTTCGGGTTTCGCCTATGAAGGGCGTTATAATATATGGGAAGAAAGTGAAGTTGAGTCTGAGGTTTCTTGGCCCTTTTGAGATATTGAGACGTGTTGGGGAGGTTGCTTATGAGCTTGCCTTACGTCCCAGCTTGGCAGGAGTTTATCCGGTATTTCATGTTTCGATGCTCCATAGGTATCACGGTGATCCGTCACACGTGTTGGATTTCAGTTCAGTCCAAATTGACAAGGATCTATCTTATGTTGAGGAGCTAGTGGCAATATTGGACAAGCAGGTTTGAAAGCTAAGGTCAAAGAACATTGCATCAGTGAAGGTTCAGTGGCGGGGTCAGCCGGAGGAGGTGACCTGGGGGACCGAGCAGGATATGTGCAGCCGTTACCCTCATATTTTCACTACTTCAGGTATGTCTCTATGCTTGCTCGAATATGAACGAATGTTTAAGTGTGGGAGGATGTAACGACCCGGCCAGCCATTTTAAGAATTAACGCCCCGCCCGATTCCCTATTCACTGCTTTCCCCGTGTTTATTTCTGCTATTGTGAGTTGTCGGGAGGGTTTATTTGGAGTTTAGGAGAGTTTTGGGACACTCAGTCCCTAAATGAGAGTTTAAGTTATGGAATTTGGGCCGTAGTCGGAACGGTATGAAGACGGCCTCAGAATGGAATTTCGTTGGTTCCGTTAGCTCCGTTGGGGATTTCGGTCTTAGGGGCATGTTCGAATTGTGTTTAGGAGGTCCGTACCTAATTTAGGCTTGAAATGCCGAAAGTTGAATTTTTGAAGTTTCCGGTTCGATAGTGAGATTTTGATCTAAGGGTCAGAATGGAACTTCGGAAATTAGAGTAGCTCCGTAGTGTTGAATGTGACGTGTGTGCAAAATTTTAGGTCATTCGGATGAGGTTTGCTAGACTTTTTGATCAAAAGCGTAAATTGAGAGTTTTTGGAGTTCATAGGATTGAATCTGATGTTAAATTGTTGTTTTGAGCGTTCCGAATGTTGGAACAAGTTTGAATGATGTTTTAGGATTGGTTGGGATGTATGGTTGAGGTCTCGGGGGCCTCGGGTGTGTTTTGGATGCTCAACGAACCATTTTTGAACTTGGAGAAGGATTAGATTTTTGCTGGTTTTTGTTGCAGACTTTTCTTCATCGCGATCACGTGATAAGGCTCGTGATCACGATGTCTTGGATGAGGCAGAGGGGATTTTATTCTATGCGATCGCATGAAGAGGAGTGCGAACGCATAGTATTGGCAGAGTTGAATCTCGTATGCGTGGGCTACGCCACGTTCGCAAAGAGGAAGAAGTGAGGCAGCTAGGAGTGGAGGTTGCTCTTCGCGATCGCGTCAGGTCTACCGCGATTGTGTAGAGCTGAGCAGCGGAAGCATCGCGTTCGCGTATGGACTATCGTGTTCGCATAGGGAAAATCTTGGAGCCAACGAAGTTTCTCTTCGCGATCGCGATTAAGGATTATCTGGGCAGAATATAAAATTTCAAAGTCGAGGGTTTAGCCATTTTTGTGAAAACTAGAGCTTGGGAGCTCGGATTTGAGCGAGGTTTTGAGGGATTTTCAGAGATATCGATTGGTTAATGATTCTTAACTCCTTTTTGCTTATAACCCATTAATCTAAACATGAATTCTATTTAATTTCGGATTTGAGGTGAGAAATTGGGGAAAAATTTGGAAAAGTCCATAGACATAATTTTCGAGTTTTGATTAGGGATTTGACACTGGATTTGGATAATTTTAGTATAGTTAGACTCGTGAGAGTATGATGATTCTGAAAATGTAAATTTTACCCGATTCCGAGATGTGGGGCCGGAGGGCATTTTAGTTATTTTTCCTAATTTTGCGTATTAGCTTAGAATTTATTTGTAGAATTAGTTACTTGAAGTGTTATTTATATTATGCAATTGAATTGAATAGATTTGAGCCATTTGGAGTCGAGTACTCGTGGCAAGAACGTGGTTTCGGGTTGATTTTGAGCTTGTTCGAAGTAAGTGGCTTGTCTAACCTTGTGTGGGGGACTTCCCCTTAGGTTTTGGTATTGTTGTTATTTGAAATGCCTTTTACGTGAGGTGACGAGTGCGTACTTATACTAATTGTTGAAAATCCGATTTTCACTAAGTAATTAAGATTGATTTTCTTCTCCTGTTATAACTGCTTGCAATTTAAGCCTCTTGGTAGCTTAGGGAAGCACGTCTAAGTGACTTAATTGCTTTATTTGCTCAAACTTCTTAACCTGAATTCTGTGCAGCATGCTAGGCTAGAATTTCTTTTTTTCCTTGATATAAAATTGACATTTGCTGAATATTCTTCATGTTGCTGCTGTGTATTTACATTTGGAACTACAGATGTGGGATTCCGGTAGATCCCCCCCTTGTCTGTTTATTTGGGACTACGGATATGGGATTCCGGTAGATCCTCCTGCATAGTTATATGGAACTACAGGACTACACCCGATAGATTCCCCCAGTACTAGGTATTTACATTTGGGGACTACGCAACGGGATTCTGGTAGTTCCCCAGTGCACTATGAGTTGGACTACGGGACGACACCCGGGAGATCCACTAGACATTTACATTTGGGGTCTACAGGACGGTATCCTGGTAGATCCCCGGTTTGCTGGATATTTACATTTGGGGGCTACAGGACGGTATCCTGGTAGATTCCCGGTTGCTATCTCTGTTTGAGCTGTATTCCTTATGTGATTATTTTGCCTCCGTGTAGTTGTTGTTACTCTTACTATCCTGTGTTACTCTTTACTGTTGCACTTAATTATATTGCCTTATTTTTATGCAGTTAAACCTTATTTTTCATGTAAGTTCATTAGGGCCCTGACTTTCCTCGTCACTACTCGACCGAGGTTAAGCTTGGCACTTACTGAGTACCGCTGTGGTGTACTCATGCCCTTTCTTCGCATGTTTTTCATGTATAGATCCAGGTACTTCCACTCAATTTTATCATCCTTGAGGTGAGGCGCTTTTGTAGAGATTTCGAGGTATATCTACTGCGTCCGCAGACCGAGGAGTCTCTTTCAATCTTTTGTACTAGTATAGCCCTTCCGTATTTTCCTTTTGATAGACATTTTTGGAGTTAGAGCTTCTTATGTATTCTCTTACCTTGTGATTCATGGGGTTCCGAATTTTGGGAGTGTTAGGTTGAGATTCTTGTATTTTTATATGTCAGGCAACATCTTAAACACTGTTTCATTTTGTTATCTCGATTTTTAATTATTTTCTTTTCGTAAATTGTTCTTTTTCTGCATTTGTTAGGCTTACCTAGTCGTAGAGACTAGGTCCCGTCATGATAGTTCACGGAGCGTGAACTGGGGTCGTGACAAGTTGGTATCAACGTTCTAGGTTCATAGGAGTCATGAATCACAAGCCAGTTTATTAGAGTTTCGCAGATCGGTACGAAGACGTCTGTACTTTTCTACGGGAGGGTATGTAACCGTTAGGAAAATTCCATTTCATTTGACTTCCCTGTCGTGCGAGATTTTTGACATCATAATCCTAAACCTCTGTCTTCTATTATCTCATAAATGGTAAGGACACGTGCTACCAGAGATGATCAGACACCCACATTCCCTTCGAGAGCCGTCAGAGGTCGGGGCCAGGGTAGAGGCCAAGGACGCGCACGCAGTGCAGCTAAAGTGCCCACGCGAGCTGCCACCGAGGTGCCACCAGCAGTTCCAGCCAAAGTCCAGGCACCTAATATGCCTACTGCTACTACAACTCCAGAACTTTAGGAGACCTTAACACAATTCCTGAGCATGTTTGGTACATTGGGTCAGGCGGGATTGATTCAGGTCATACCAACTACTTTACAAATCGGGGAAGGGACCAAGATTTCCGCTGCCCCCACTCTAGAGCAGTGAGTTTGCATTGGTCAGGTTCCCGGTGTCATGGTGACATAGCTTGTGGTCCCAGCTCAGCGGGTGGTGAGGACCTCTCGCCGAGTAGAGGATAGGTGGGTCCAAGAGGGAGAAGACGGACGAGGCTATGAGAGAGAGTATAGGGAAGCGAGGAGACCTCATAGACCGGAGAGACCCACTGTTCCTTATTTTGGAGGAAGAGTACGACATGGCAGAGGTTTTGTGGGTCAGCCAGCTTAGTTTGCGTCTTAGGCTTCACACGGTATTTCAGGTGTTCAGGGGTCTTAGAGTACTAGTACCGCACAATTCTCATTGCCACATCAGCCGCGAGGTTGTTTTGGGTGTGGTGACACATGCCATGTGGTAAGGTATTGCCCTAGACTAGGGAGGGTTGTACCTCCACAGACTTCTCAGCCATAATGTGCCCCGTAGAGTTCTTAGGCTATAGTTACAACTCCAGTTGCTACCCCACATGCTTAGCCAGCTAGAGGTGGAGGTCGAGGAGGTAGAGGTCGCCCTAGAGGGGGAGGCCAGGCTAGATACTATGCCTTTCCTGCCTGTACCAACGTTGTTGCCTCCGATTCTGTCTTCACAGGTATTGTCCTGGTTTATCCGAGAGATGCATCAGTTCTATTCGATCCAGGATCCACTTATTCTTATGTGTCTTCTTATTTTTATCCGCATTTGGGTGTACCTCGGGATTCTTTGAGTTCCTCTATTTATGTTTCAACTCCAGTGGGAGATTTTCTTATTATGGACCGCGTTTATCGGTCATTTTTGGTTGCTCTTAGTGGTTTTGAGACCAGAGCTGATTTATTGTTGCTTAGCATGGTAGATTTTGATATTATCTTGGGCATGGACTTGTTGTCGCCCCATTATGCTATTATTGATTGTCACGCCAAAACCATGACGCTGGCTATGCCAGGTGTACCACGTGTTGAGTGGAGGGGTGTTTTAGATCACACTCCCAGTAGAGTTATTTGTTTCCTTAAGGCTCAGCGAATGGTTGAGAAGGGTGTGATGCGTTTCTAGCTTATGTGAGAGATGTCAATATTGATACCCTTTTAGTTGATTCAGTCCCAGTAGTACGAGATTTTTATGATGTGTTTCCAGCTGACCTTCCGGGCATGCCGCCCGATAGAGATATTGATTTTTGCAGTGACCTATTGCTGGGCACTCAGCCCATTCCTATTCCTCCGTATCGTATGGCCCTTCCTGAGTTGAAGGAGTTGAAGGATTAGTTACAGGAATTTTCTTGATAAGGGTTTCATTCGGCCCAGTGTATCACCTTGGGTGCTCCTGTCTTGTTTGTGAAAAAAAAGGATGGTTCAAAGCATATGTGTATTGATTATCGCCAGTTGAACAAAGTTACAGTAAAGAATCATTATCCTTTGCCTCGTATTGATGATTGGGTTGACCATTTACAGGGTGCACGAGTCTTTTCTAAGATTGACTTGCGCTCAAGGTACCATTAGTTGAATATTCGAGAGCCAAATATCCCGAAAACTGCTTTCAGGACTCGGTATGGTCATTACAAGTTCTTTGTTATGTCATTTGGGCTGAAAAATGCCCCAGTAGCTTTTGTGCATTTGATGCACAGTGTGTTCCGGACATATCTTGACTCGTTCATCATTGTCTTTATTGATGATATTCCGGTGTATTCCCGGAGTCGGGAAGATCATGAGCAACACTTGAAGATAGTGCTCCAGACTTTGAGGAAAAAAGAGTTATATGCTAAGTTCTCAAATGTGAATTTTGGTTAGATTCCGTGGCATTATTGGGCCACGTGGTATCTAGTGAGGGTATTCAAGTGGATCCGAAGAAAGTAGATGCAGTGCAGAGTTGGCCAGACCATCCTCAACTACAGAGATTCGCAGTTTTCTTGGCTTGGCGGGTTATTACCGACGTTTTGTTGAGGGGTTATCATCGATTGCAGTCCCTATGACCAGGTTGACCTAGAAGGGTACTCCGTTCCAGTGGACGGAAGTGTGTGAGGCGAGCTTTTAGAAGCTCAAGATAGCTTTGACTACAACCCTAGTTTTGATATTGCCTACATGTTCGGGGTCTTATACTGTCTATTGTGATGCCTCGAGGACTGGCCTTGGAGAGGTATTGATGCAGGACGGTAGGGTGATTGCCTACGCGTCCAGAAAGTTGAAAGTACATGAGAAGAATTATCCTGTCCATGATCTCGAGTTAGCTACAATTGTTCACGACTTGAAGATATGGAGTCATTATTTATACGGTGTTCTTGTGAGATTTATACTAATCATCGGAGTTTGTAGCACCTATTCAAGCAAAAGGATTATAATTTGCGCCAGAGGAGGTGGTTAGAGTTGCTGAAGAGATATGATATCACTATTTTATATCACCCGAGCAAGGCCAATGTGTTGGTCAATGCTTTGAGTCACCGAGTAGAGAGTTTAGGGAGTTTGGCTTATTTACCAGCAGTGGAGAGGCCTATGGCAATGTATGTTCAGGCCTTAGCCAGCTAGTTTATGAGATTGGATCTTTCGGAGCCCAGTCGGGTTCTAGCTTGCGTGGTTTCTCGGTTTTCCTTATTTGATCGTATCAGGGAGCGTCAGTTTGATGACCCTCATTTGCTTGTCCTCAAGGATAAGGTTCATCACGGTGATGCCAGTGATGTGACTATTGGTGATGGTGGGGTATTGAGGATGCAGGGTCGGATTTGTATGCCTAATGTTGATGGGCTTCGGGAGTTGATTCTAGAGGAGGTCCATATTTTGTAGTATTCCATTCATCTAGGTGCCGCAAAGATGTACTAGGATTTGAGGCAGCACTATTGGTGGAGGCGGATAAGGAAATATATAGTTGGGTTTGTAGCTCGGTGTCTCAATTGTCAGCAGGCGAAGTATGAGCACCAGAGACCGGGTGGGTTACTTCAGGAGATAGAGATTCCGGAGTGGAAGTGGGAGCGGATCACTATGGACTTTGTAGTTGGGCTCCCACGGGCTTTGAGGAAGTTCAATGCCATTTGGGTAATTGTGGATCGACTGACCAAGTCCGCGCACTTCCTTCCTATGTGTACTACTTATTCTTTGGAGTGGTTGGCGGAGATTTATATCCGGGAGATTGTTCGTTGACATGGTATTCCAGTTTCCATCATTTCAGACAGAGGTACTCAGTTCACAACACGGTTCTAGAGGGCCGTAAAACATGAGTTGCTTACTCGAGTGGAGTTAAGTACATCATTTCACCCTCAGACAGACGGACAGTCCGAGTGCACTATTTAGATTCCTGAGGATATGTTCTGTGCGTGTGTGATGGAGTTTGGAGGGTCTTGGGATCAGTTCATGCCATTGATGGTGTTTGCCTACAACAACAACTATTAGTCCAGCATTCAGATAGCACCGTATAAGGCTTTATATGGTAGGCGGTGTAGATCCCCGGTGGGTTCGTTTGAGATGTGTGAGTCTAGATTATTGGGCACAGACTTGGTTCAGGATGCTTTGGAGAAGGTTAAGGTGATTTAGGATAGACTCCGCACAACCCAGTCCAGCCAAAAGAGTTACGTGGACCGGAAGGTTCATGATGTTTCCTATATGGTTGGAGAGCGGGTTCTGGTTCGGGTTTCGCCTATGAAGGGCGTTATTAGATATGGGAAGAAAGGGAAGTTGAGTCCGAGGTTTATTGGCCCTTTTGAGATATTGAGACGTGTTGGGGAGGTTGCTTATGAGCTTTCCTTACATCCCAGCTTGGCAGGAGTTCATCCGGTATTTCATGTTTCGATGCTCCAGAGGTATCACGGTGATCCGTCGCACGTGTTGGATTTCAGTTCAGTCCAAATTGACAAGGATCTAACTTATGTTGAGGAGCTAGTGGCAATATTGGACAAGCAGGTTTGAAAGCTAAGGTCAAAGAACATTGCATCAGTGAAGGTTCAGTGGCGGGGTCAGCCGGAGGAGGCGACCTTGGGGACCGAGCAGGATATGTGCAGCCGTTACCCTCATATTTTTACTACTTTAGGTATGTCTCTATGCTCGCTCGAGGATGAACGAATGTTTAAGTGTGGGAGGATGTAACGACTCGGCCGGTCATTTTAAGAATTAACGCCCGCCCGATTCCCTATTAACTGCTTTCCCCGTGTTTATTTCTGCTATTGTGAGTTGTCGGGAGGGTTTATTTGGAGTTTAGGAGAGTTTTGGGACACTCAGTCCCTAAATGAGAGTTTAAGTTGTGGAATTTGGGCCGTAGTCGGAACAGTATGAAGACGACCTCAGAATGGAATTTCGTTGGTTCTGTTAGCTCCGTTGGGGATTTCGGGCTTAGGGGCATGTTCGAATTGTGTTTAGGAGGTCCGTAGCTAATTTAGGCTTGAAATGTCGAAAGTTGAATTTTTGAAGTTTCCGGTTCGATAGTGAGATTTTGATCTAAGGGTCAGAATGGAACTTCGGAAATTAGAGTAGCTCCGTAGTGTTAAATGTGACGTGTGTGCAAAATTTCAGTTCATTCGGATGAGGTTTGATAGACTTTTTGATCAAAAGCATAAATTGAGAGTTTTTGGAGTTCTTAGGCTTGAATCTGATGTTAAATTGTTGTTTTGAGCGTTTCGAAGGTTGGAACAAGTTTGAATGATGTTTTAGGATTGGTTGGGATGTATGGTTGAGGTCTCGGGGGCCTCGGGTGTGTTTCGGATGCTCAACAGACCATTTTTGAACTTGGAGAAGGATTAGATTTTTGCTGGTTTTTGTTGCAGACTTTTCTTCATCGCGATCGCGTGAGAAGGCTCATGATCACGAAGTCTTGGATGAGGCAGAGGGGATTTTATTCTATGCGATCGCATGAAGATGAGTGCGAACGCGTAGTATTGGCAGAGTTGAATCTCGTACACGTGGGCTACGCCACGTTCGCAAAGTGGAAGAAGTGAGGCAGCTAGGAGTGGAGGTTGCTCTTCGCGATCGCGTCAGGTCAACCGCGATCGCGTAGAGCTGAGCAGCGGAAGCATCGCGTTCGCATATGGACTATCGCGTTCGCATAGGGAAAATCTGGGAGCCAGCGAAGTTTCTCTTCGCGATCGCGATTAAGGATTATTTGGGTAGAATATAAAATTTCAAAGTCGAGGGTTTAGCCATTTTTGTGAAAACTAGAGCTTGGGAGCTCGGATTTGAGCGAGGTTTTGAGGGATTTTCAGAGATATCGATTGGGTAATGATTCTTAACTCCTTTTTGCTTATAACCCATTAATCTAAACATGAATTCTATTTAATTTCGGATTTGGGGTGAGAAATTGGGGAAAAATTTGGAAAAGTCCATAGACATAATTTTCGAGTTTTGATTGGGGATTTGACACTGGATTTGGATAATTTTTGTATAGTTAGACTCGTGAGAGTATGATGATTCTGAAAATGTAAATTTTACCCGATTCTGAGACGTGGGCTCGGAGGGCATTTTAGTTATTTTTCCTAATTTCGCGTATTAGCTTAGAATTTATTTGTAAAATCAGTTACTTGAAGTGTTATTTACATTATGAAATTGAATTGAATAGATTTGAGCCATTTGGAGTCGAGTACTCGTGGCAAGAACGTGGTTTTAGGTTGATTTTGAGCTTGTTCGAAGTAAGTGGCTTGTCTAACCTTATGTGGGGGACTTCCCCTTAGGTTTTGGTATTGTTGATATTTGAAATCCCTTTTACGTGAGGTGACGAGTGCGTACTTATACTAATTATTGAAAATCCGATTTTCACTAAGTAATTAAGATTGAGTTTCTTCTCCTGTTATAACTGTTGCAATTTAAGCCTCTTGGTATCTTAGGGAAGCACGTCTAAGTGACTTAATTGCTTTATTTGCTCAAAGTTCTTAACCTGAATTCTGTGCAGCATGCTAGGCTAGAATTTCTTGTTTTCCTTGATATAAAATTGACATTTGCTGAATATTCTTCATGTTGGTGCTGTGTATTTACATTTGGAACTACAGATGTGGGATTCCGGTAGATCCCCCCTTGTCTGTTTATTTAGGACTACGGATATGTGATTCCGGTAGATCCTCCTGCATAGTTATATGGAACTACGGGACTGCGCCCGATAGATTCCCCCAGTACTAGGTATTTACATTTGGGGACTACGAAACGGGATTCTGGTAGATCCCTAACGCACTATGAGTTGGACTACGGGACGACACCCGGGGGATCCACTGGACATTTACATTTGGGGGCTACAGGACGGTATCCTGGTAGATCCCCGGTTTGCTGGATATTTACATTTGGGGGCTACAGGACGGTATCCTGGTAGATCCCCTGTTGCTATCTCTGTTTGAGCTGTATTCCTTATGTGATTATTTTGCGTCCGTGTAGTTGTTGTTGCTCTTACTATCCTGTGTTACTCTTTACTATTGCACTTAATTATACTGCCTTATTTTTATACTGTTAAACCTTATTTTTCATCTAAGCCCAGTAGGGCCCTGACTTTACTCGTCACTACCCGACCGAGGTTATACTTGGCACTTGATGAGTACCGCTATGGTGTACTCATGCCCTTTCTGTGCATGTTTTTCATGTGCAAATCAGGTACTTCCACTCAGTCTTATTATCCTTGAGGCGAGGTGCTTTTGTAGAGACTTCGAGGTATATCTGCTACGTCCGCAGATCGAGGAGTCCCTTTCTATCTTTCTGTACTAGTATAGCCCTTCCGTATTTTCTTTTTGATAGACATTTCTGGAGTTAGAGCTTCTTATGTATTCTCTTAGCTTGTGATTCATGGGGTTCTGGATTTTGAGAGTTTTAAGTTGAGATTCTTGTACTGTTATATGTCAGGCGACATCTTAAACACTGTTTCGTTTTGTTATCTCGGTTTTTAATTATTTTCTTTCCGCAAATTGTTTTTTTCCCGCATTTGTTAGGCTTATCTAGTCGTAGATACTATGTGCCGTCACGATAGTTCACGGAGGGCGAACTGGGATCTTGACAGAATGCTGGAGTTCTAGTCCTTTCTCTTGCTTACCTTTTCTGATCTGAATCAATTCCTCTGAATCATTCTGCATCTCCCCTCATTCTCTCTCATATTTTTCCAGCTTTAATTTGATCTTTTATTCTTCTAAGAATTTCTCTTTGTGTTGACTCCTCTCCCTCATCCCAACCATGAAATTACAGTCTAGCTAGTTCACTTTGAATTGCAGCTAGAAAGACGAAGTGAGGAGCAAATAGAGAGAGAAAAAAGATTAATGGGAGAGAAAATAAAGGAGAGAGAGAGAAGTGTGTTTCATTATAAAGGATTTTCACTTTATAAGTTTATGTGTGTCAGGTTTCCATCTGTTAAGACTTTATGGTCAATAATAATTTAGAAAGTGAACAATCTATGCTAAATCAGGTAGGGGTGAGCATAATACCGATCTTATCGAAAAACTAACCGAACAGTTAATTTCGGTTTAATCGGTTATTAATTTTAATTTTTCGTTGCGGTTTACGGTTTTGGTATTTTGGGTTTTCGGTTAACCGAAAAACCAAAATTTAATGTATGAGTCCAAATTTTGAAACGCTGCCTTGTTAAATCCTTTATTGAAACGATGCCTTGTTTGTTAAAATCCTGATGTTAAGGATAAGGATTTTTATTGAAACGCTGCCTTGTTAAATCCAGATAATTGACTAACATTGTAATCTTTTATTTTAAGGTTAAGGATTTTTAACAGAGTTCAGTCATCATGATCCTTATCCTTAACATAAAAGGTTACAATGTTAGTCAATTACCTGTTAATTATGACAACAGAATAATTAGTGTCAGTTGCCATTTTCATCTGTGTTAGTAGAGCAACTAATAATAGAAGAAAATTATAAGTTGGATAACCATAACCAAATGTATTTCGTTCTTTAAAGAAATAAATGAACCTAATTAAGTATGAAAATGGATATGGAACATGACATCCTAACTAAATTTCTTCTATAAAATCAAATTTCTTCTATAAAATCAAAAGCCTCATGGAATAGATTGTACATCCTCTAAAAGAACCAACAAAAGCTATTTTCCTTAAGAAGTAAAGGATCTCCTCTTATGTACATTACGTTGGAATCTGAGCAATTTCAACCAAAAGTTTATGCAACTACTGTGGCTTGGAAAAGAATGGACAATGGTCACTGCCTTTGAACTTGAAGACACGGGTATTCCCTCACAAGTTTTTCTTTGACATCTGGTGAAAGAGCATGATTATCCAATGTCTGGGCATAAAATATACTACATCCTAAAGATCCGTAGTCTACATCGGATATAAAAATCTTGAATCGTTAATAACTAAAAAACTAAATCGAATATAACCGAACCGAACTTTGAAAAAATTGCACCAAACCGTAAATACTTTGGTTTGATTTTGTTATTAATATTATAAAACTGAAAACCGATAAACCGAACCGTACTTTCATAGTAGCCGACCGAAACGACCGACGCCCACCCCTAAAATCAGGTTATTACTTTAGATTGAAAAAAATATTAAGAGAGACGACAAACCAAGAAATTAGAAAAGTTGTGTTTTCCTTTAAACCCTACAAGGCACCAGGCCCCGATGGGTTACACCCTTTCGTTTTTCAATTTTTTTTGCATATTCTAGGAAGTAAGGTCATCAATCTGTGCCAAATTTTTTTTTCAACCTCAGTAATGCCCCATGAGGTTAACAAAACTTATCTCTTCCTAATTCCTAAAATTAATAATGCTAATAGCTTGAAGAATTTTAGGCCGATAAGTCTTTGTAACATGATTTACAAGGTGGTTACTAAAGTAATTGCCAATAGAATCAAGCCCTTTCTCAATCAACTGATCAATATACAACAAGCTAGCTTCCTAAATGATAGAAGAGCTAGTGATAATGCTATTATTATTCAAGAAGTTTTAAAGAAGTTTAATTTAGCCAAAGGGAAGGAAAACTTTTTACTAAAGCTTGATTTGGAAAAAGCTTTCGCTAAATTAGAATGGTTTTACATCTATCAGATGCTTAAATGTTTTAAATTTCCTAGGAAAATTTCAGCCGTTATCCTTAGCTGTATTACCACAAGTACTATCTCTATCTTGGTCAATGGTAACAAAACTAAGGAATTCACTCCCACAAGAGGTATTAGACAAGGGGACCCCATGTCACCGTACATATTCATACTTTGCATGGATATGCTTTCAAAGAATATTAACCACCAAGTAGATACAAGGAATTGGGTGCCTATAAAGCTCAATCCTAGGTCCCCTTCCTCATCTCATTTGTTTTTTGCTGACGACCTAACTCTTATGGGTAAAGCCAATAGGAAAACAATTAATACTATGCAGAAGTATGGAGAATTTTTGTTACGTATCCGGTTTAAATATCAACAAAGAAAAATCAAAATTGATCATGTCAAAGAGCTGTAATCAACACACGAGAGACTTGGCTACTGGAACCTTTGGGATCACCATTAGCAAGACCTTTGGTACATATTTAGGGTTTCCAATGGCTAAAAAACTACCATAGGCACAAGGATTATCAACCCTTACTTGATAAAATGCGTGCTAAATTAAACAATTGGAATGCTAGGTGGTTAAGTATGGCAGGTAGATGCACATTAATAGCTACTACCTTAAATACACTTCCAAATCACCTAATGCAAATAAGTATACTTCCCACCAAAACCCTAAAAGAAATAGACAAAATCCAAAGAGATTTCCTTTGGGGAACTACGAGGGAAAACAAAAAAATCCACCTTATTGGATGGAATATGGTTACCAATAAAAAGATCAATGGTGGATTAGGTATTTAGAAAGCAAAATCTAAAAAACATGGCCCTTCTAACAAGCTTGGCATGGAGGATCCTT
Organism: Nicotiana sylvestris; assembly: GCF_000393655.2. Taxonomy (NCBI): domain Eukaryota; kingdom Viridiplantae; phylum Streptophyta; class Magnoliopsida; order Solanales; family Solanaceae; genus Nicotiana; species Nicotiana sylvestris. The sequence goes on from NC_091059.1 coordinate 58,911,776, forward strand.
GATAATCCAACCTTCCTTTGGGCTCAAATTCTTATTAGCATTTACGAGAAGAGTAAGAGAACAAATAGCAGTTCAAACACCTGAAAAAGTCTCCTCAAGGGTTGGACTGTTTGTAATAAGGGCATTAGGTGGCCAGTAGGTAGACATTCACATATGAACGTCTGGGACTCAAACTAGATTCCAAATATTCAAAGTCTGCATAATAATATTTTACGACCATTAACTCTAAATGAAGAAAGATTAACTATTAAAGATATTTGGGATAATAAGGGTTGGAATTTAGGGAAAATCTTTTTTGATCTCCCTCAAATTATTACTGTCACGACCCGGATTTCCCACACTCAGGAGTTGTGATGGTGCCTACTCGTGGAAGCTAGGCAAGCCGATTGTTGCAAATTCATTACCTCTTTTATTAAGCATGTTCAACAGTTCAATATAATAAGTGATCAAACAACGGAATAAATTAAATAACCAGAAATACGGAAGACAAAAACTTAATAGCTTAACCAAACATCGTTACGTGAATCCGAAGTACAACACTACCCAGAATTTGGTGTCACAAAGTCACGGACCATCTACGAATACTACAAATAAAGTCTGAATAGAAATACATAAATCTGTCTCTGAATAAGTAAAAAAATAGAAGGAAATGATAGAAGGAGACGCCAAGGCCCGCGGACGTCTACAAGACTACTTCGGATCGCCTGTTGGACTGAAGGCAGCAATCTCACTGCAGTCCAAACGCTCTGGTACCAGTATCTGTACACAGTGCAGAGTGTAGTATCAGCACAACCGACCTTATGTGCTGGTATGTGCCTAGCCTAACCTCGGCGAAGTAGTGACGAGGCTAGGACCAGACTACCAAATAAACCTGAAAAGTCAAATCATATACAACAGAAAATAGAAGTATATATTCACAGTAAAGATGTTAGGGGGAAAGCATGTTGTGGGGAGTATCAGATAGCAACAGAATACCAAAGAAGAATGTAAAGAAACCAAAATTCAATTATTAACAAGAATAAGAAAAACAAACACAATATTCACTTTCATTTCTTTCTTGTTGAAGGTGTGCAACCCGATCCCAAATCATATAATATCGTGGCGGCATGCAAGCCGCTCCCATTTCATGTGTTACCATGGTAGTTTGCCACCTGCTCCCATTTCACATATTACCGGGGCGGTGTGCCACCTGCTCCCATTTCACATATTACCATGGCGGTGTGCCACCCGCTCCAATTTCATATGTTACCGTGGCGACGTGCTACCCGATCCCATTTCACAACAAACATTAATTATAGAAGAATCTCGGTAATAGAACAAGAGTATAACGACAATATTCCGGCAAGGGAGACAATATCATAAATAATAACATCCCGGCAAGGGAGACAATATCATAAACAATAACATCCCGTCAAGGGAACCAACAATGATAATCATCATATTAGGCATGAATAAATCACAATGGAGTCACAACAATTACAATACTAGACTCACGGGCATGCTTAACACCGACATATAGATACTCGTTACCATGCCTATATGTCGTACGCCACAATTAACACATATCAAATAAGACACGACTCATAATCCCTCAAGCTAAGGTTAGACCAAACACTTGCCTAAAACTTCCACGACCAACTCAAGCCTCAAACACCGCTTTTCCTTTAGAATTCGCCTCCAAATTACTTGTATCTAGCCCAAATTAATTTAACAACATCAATAAATGCTAAAAAAACTCATACCCAATGCTTAATTATAGCTTTTCTATCATTTTTCCCAAAAAGTCAAAAATAGACCCCAGGCCCGCTTGGTCAAAACTCGAGGTTCGGACTAAAACCCGATCACTCATTCAACCACGAGTCCAAATATGCAATTAGTTTCGAAATATGACCCCAAAACGAGGTCTAAATCCCAATTAATCAAAAAGCCTTAACTCTACCTTAATTCCTAATTTCTACCATAAAACCCTAGATTTTTGGATGAAGATTGATGAAATGCAATGGGAAATCGAAATAAAAAGGTTTAGAATCATATACCAATGCTCTGGGGAAGAAATTGTTCTTTGAAAATCGCCTCAATGCTCTCTAGTTTTTAAAATATGAAGTTATGGACTCAATCCCGATTTTGCTACTGTTTTTAATTCACTGGAAAGGCCTTCTTTGCGTTCGCGAAGGGCCTGTCACGTTCGCGAAGGGTCTGGCCCAGTTGCCTTCGTGTTCGCATTTAGTGGTCGCATTCGCAGAGCTTTAGCTCCTCAAGCCCTCGTGTTCGCAGTCCAGTGTCCGCGTTCGCGTAGAACAAAATCTCTTTCCCCCTGTCCCAGCCAAAAGGCCTTCGCGTTCGCGATAGCAGGTCCGCGCTCACGAAGGGTAGCACCCCCAAGGCTTCGTGTTCGCATCCTGATTCTCGCATTCGCGTAGAAGGAATTGTCCTTCAGCCTGACTTGCCCTTCACATTCGCGAGAGTCCTTCCGCGAATGCAAAGAACAAAACTCCAGAATACCAGAAACTAAAAACCTGCAACTTTTCTAAGTGTATAGACATCCCGAAACCTATACAAAACTGATCAGAACCCTCGGGGCTACAAACCAAACATGCATACTAGCTAAAAAATATCATATGGACTTAGTCGTGCGATCAAATCGCCAAATTAACATCTTTAACAACAAATTTATCATCAAAATCAAAGAAAAATCTCAAGAACACTAAAGTTTCAAATTTCACAACCGAGGGTCCGATTCACGTCATTTCAAGTCCGTTTCTTACCAAATTTTACAGGCTCAACCTAAACACCATATAAGACCTGTACCAGGCACCGAAACCAAGATATATGCCCGGTACCATCAATTTCAAATACATTCAAATTTTCAAAAACTCTTTAAATTTCAGTGAAACAATTTTCTTCAAAAATTCTTTTCTCGGGCTTGGGACCTTGGAATTTAATTCCAGGCATACGCCCAAGTCTCATATTTTCCTACGGACCCTCTAGGATCGTCAAATCATGGGTCCGGGTCCGTTTACCCAAAATGTTGATCGAAGTCAACTTATATTCATTTTAAAAGCAAAATTTATCATTTTTCATAGATTTCCACATAATGGCTTTATGGATACATGCGCTGACTATGCACGCAAATCAAGGTAAGACAAAAGGGAGGTTTTAAGGCCTCGGAACATAGAATTTATTTCTTAAACAAGTGATGACCTTTTGGGTCATCACATTCTCCACCTCTAAAATAATCGTTCGTCCTCGAACGGACATAAGAAGGAAGTACCTGAGTCAGAGAAAAGATGGGGATAACGGCTCAACATATCAGACTCAGACTCCCAGGTCGATACCTCAACAGGCTGACCTCTCCACTGAGCACGAACAGAAGGGAAACTCTTGGATCTCAACTGACAAACCTACCAGTCTAGAATAGCTACCGGCTCCTCCTCATAGGATAAGTCCTTATCGAACAGGACAGTGCTGAAGTCTAACATGTGGGATGGATCGCCGTGATACTTCCGAAGCATGGACACATGAAACACTGGATGCACGACTGATAAGCTTGGCGGCAACGCAAGTCTGTAAGCCACCTCTCCCACTCGATCAAGAATCTCGAAAGGACCAATGAATCTAGGGCTTAGCTTGCGCTTCTTCCGAAATCTCATCACGCCCTTCATAGGCGACACTCAAAGCAATACCTGCTCTCTAACCATGAATGCCACATCACGAACCATGGGATCATCATAGCTCTTTTGCCTAGACTAGGCTTTACGAAGCCTATCCTGAATGATCTTCACATTGTCCAAGGCGTCATGTACTAGATCCATACCCAACAACCGAGCCTCTCCCGGCTCAAACAATCCAACCATCCAACCGGCGACCGACACCGCCTACCATATAAAGCCTCATAAGGAGCCATCTGGATGCTCGACTGGTAGCTGTTGTTGTAGGCAAACTCCGCTAAAGGCAAGAACTGATCCCACGAGCCTCCAAAGTCAATGACCCAAGCTCAGAGCATATCTTCCAAAATCTGAATAGTGCGCTCGGACTGCCCGTCCGTCTAAAGATGAAATGTTGTGCTCAACTCGACCTGTGTGCCCAACTCACACTGAACTGCTCTCGAGAAATGTGAGGTAAACTGTGTACCTTGGCCCGAAATGATAAACACGGGCACACCATGAAGATGAACAATCTCCCGGATGTAGATCTTAGCTAACCTCTCGAAAGAATAGGAGACTGCTATAAGAATGAAATGTGCTGACTTGGTCAGCCTATCAAGAATAACCCACACTACATCAAACTTCCTCTGAGTCCATGGGAGTCCAACAATGAAGTCCATAGTGATATGATCCCACTTCCAATCGGGAAGCTCAATCCTCTAAAACAAACCACCAGGTCTCTGATGCTCATACTTTACCTGCTAACAGTTCAAACACCGAGCCACGTATGAAACAATATCCTTACTCTTCCTCATCCACCAATAATGTTGCCGCAAATCCTAATATATCTTAGCAGCTCCCGGATGAATAGAGTACCGGGAACTATGGGCCTTCTCTAAAATCAACTCTCGGAGCCCATCCACAATAGGCACACAAACTTGACCCTGCAGCTTCAAAACCCAATCATCTCCTAATGCAACCTGCTTGGCACCACCGTGCTACACCGTATCTCTAAGGACACACAAATGAGGATCATCATACAGCCGATCTCGGATATGCTCCAATAAAGAAGAACAAGCGACTATGCAAGCTAATACACGTCTTGGCTCAGAAACATCCAACCTCACGAACTGATTGGCCAAAGCCTGAACATTCAAAGCAAGCGGTCTCTCATCGACCAGAATATACACAAAGCTGCCCATACTGGATGACTTCCTATTCAAAGCATCAACCACCATGTTGGCCTTTCCCGTATGATATAAGATGGTGATATCATAATATTTCAATAGCTCTAACCACCTTCTCTGCCTCAAATTTAGCTCCTTCTGCTTGAATAAATACTGTAGACTCTTGTGATCCGTGAACACCTAACATGCCACGCCATACAGATAATGCCTCCAAATCTTCAACGAGTGAACAACGACTGCAAACTCCAAATCATGAACTGGATAGTTCTTCTCATGAATCTTCAACTGACGCGAAGCATAAGCAATGACCTTGCCATCTTGCATCAACACCGCACTAAGTCCAATACGAGATGCATCATAATAAACTGTATATGGCCGTGAACCTGTGGGTAAAACCATTACTGGTGCCGTAGTCAAAGCTGTCTTGAGCTTCTGAAAGCTCGCCTCACTCTCCTCCGATCACCTGAACTGGGCACCCTTCTAGGTCAACCTAGTAATCAGGGCTGCAATAGATGAAAACCCCTCCACAAACCGATGGTAATAGCCTGCCAAACCTAAGAAACTTCGGATTTCTATAGCTGATGCAGGTTTAGGCCAGTTCTTGACTGCCTCTATCTTCTTCGGATCTACCTGAATACCCTCTGCTGATACAACATGACCCAAGAATGCAACCGAACCCAACTAGAACTCACACTTCGAAAACTTAGAATACACTGACTATCTCTCAAAGTCTAAAGAACCACTCTCAGATGCTGCTCCTGCTCCTCCCAGCTGCGGGAATAAATCAAAATATCATCAATGAAGACTATCACAAACGAATCTAAGTAAGGGTTGAACACTTGATTCATCAAATCCATAAAAGCTGTTGGGGCATTTATCAACCCAAATGACATCACCGAGAACTCATAATACCCGTATCGAGTGCGGAAAGCTATCTTAGGGACATCAGATGCCCTAGTCCTCAACTGAGGGTAGCCAGATCTCAAGTCAATCTTTGAAAATACCTTGGCACCATGAAGCTGATCAAACAAATCATCAATCCTCGTCAATGGATACTTATTCTTGATTGTAACCTTGTTCAACTTCCGGTAATCTATAAACATTCTCATCGATCCATCCTTCTTCTTAACAAACAACACCGGCGCACCCCAAGGCGAGACACTGGTCTACTAAAGCCCTTATCAAGAAAGTCTTGCAACTACTCTTTCAACTCTTTCAACTCAGGTGGGGCCATACGATACGGTGGAATAGAAATGGGCTGAGTGCTTAGAGCCAAGTCAATGCAGAAGTCAATATCCCTGTCGGGTGGCATACCTGGCAGGTCTAAAGGAAATACCTCAGGAAACTCACGAACAACAAGCACATAATCCATAGAAGGAACCTCAGTACTAGAATCACGAACATACGCCAAATAGGCCAAACACCCCTTCTCGACCATACGCTGAGCCTTTATATATGAGATGGCACTACGGTTAGAATGACCAGGAGTCCCTCTCTACTATAAACGAGGCAACCCCAGCAAGGCTAAGATCACAGTCTTGGCATGACAGTCCAAGATATCGTGGTAAGGTGATAACCAGTCCATCCCCAATATGACATCAACATCAACCATATCCAAAAGTAATAAGTTTACTCAGGTCTCAAGACCCCCAATCACAACTATACAAGAAAGATGAACATGATCTACCATAATAGAATCACCCACCGGTGTAGACACATACATGAGCACATAAAGAATCACTAGGCATGATCAAATACGGTACAAAATAAGATGACACATAGGAGTATGTAGACCCTGGATTGAATAACACTAAAGCATCGCTACTACAAACCAGAACAGTACATGTGAAGACTACATCAGAAGCCTCAACCTCAGGGCTGGCTGGAAGAGCATAACATCGGGGCTGGGCCCAACCACTCAGAACTACATCTCTGGGACGGCCTCCTGCTAGCTGGCCTCCACCTCTAGCGGCCTAAGGTCCACCTCTAATACCTATACCTCCACCTCTAGCACCCCTACTTCCACCTCTATCTGGTTGAGCGGGTAGTGGAACACTCAATGCCTGAACTATGGCACAGGAACCCTGGTAATGAGAACTGCTCAGTGCTCGAGGGCAAAATCTTGCAATATTGTCTCCACAAGTAAAACAAGCCCCCGGCTGCTGGGGCTGACGACCCTATAAACTCTGAAGCGGAGGTGCACTAATAGGAGCTGGCGATGCACTATAAGAATGTTAATCAGAATACTATATGTGAAAACCACAACCACCTGGGGCACTGTGGGAAGCCTGTAGTGCTGAATGAAACGGCCTGGAAGGATGGCCCCTACCAAAAGAATCCCTACCTCTAAACGAGGCACCACTGAACCTACTAGAATGATGAGGTCTCTTGTCAGACCCCTGACCACCCCCCTGTGATAGAACCATCTCAACCCTCCTGGCCACATTGGATGCATCCTAAAAGGAAATCTCGCTCCCCGTCTCCTTATCCATATGAAGTCGAATAGGCTGAATGAGTACCTCAATGAACCTCCTCTCTCTCTCTCTCACTGGGAAGAATAAGAAGAGTATGATGGGCCAAATCAATAAACTTGGTCTCGTATTGAGTAAAAGCCATAGAACCCTACTTGAGACGCTCAAACTGCATCCGATAGTTCTCCCTCTGAGTGATAGGAAGAAACTTCTCCAGAAATAGCTGAGAAAACTGGTCCCAAGTTAAAGCTGGTGACCCAACTGATCTAGCCAAACAATAATCTCTCCACCAAGTCTTGGCGGATCCTGATAAGCGAAAAGCAGAATAGTCGACCCCATTGGTCTCCACTATCCCCATAATCATGAGAACCTCATAACATCTATCTAAATAATCCCTAGGATCCTCAGAAGATGCACCGCTGAAAGTGGTAGTGAAGATCTCGGTAAACCTGTCCAATATCCACAAGGCATCAGCAGACATAGCTGCTCCATCACCGGTCTAAGCTACCATACCCGGCTGAACTGCTCCAACTAGCTGAGCTGGTGGAGTCTAAAATTGGGGAGCCATATACTCCAAAGTGCAGGTAGCATGAGTCTGGGCTCCTCCTCCAACCTAAGAGATGGCTGGTGCTACAGGAAGCAAGCCTGCACGGGTGAAACTCTCCATAAGGCCCACTAGACGAACCATAGCATCCTGGAGTACTTGGTAGCAATGAACCCCTCTGGGATCTGATTTGGGCCCACTGAAACTGCTTGGGCTTGAACCTCATCATCAAACTCAACCTGAGGCTCCACTGCTGGTGCTACTGCTCCGGGCTGAGCTCTTCCCCTTCCTCGGCCTCTAGCACGGCCTCGCCCTCTACCCCTCGTGGGAGCTGCTGCTGGGAGCTCGGGCTACTGATCAGTGGATGAGTAAGCGCGTGTTCTCGCCATCTGCGAAAGAATAAAGTAGAAATTTAATTAGCATTGAGAAATCAAACTGCACGATAGGAAAGGATAGATGTGAAGTTTTTCCTAATTCTGTAGCCTCTAGGGGATAAATATAGACGTCTTCGTACCGATCCCTCAGACTCTATTGAGCTTGTCCGTGAATTGTGAGACCTAAGTAACATAGAGCTCTGATACCAACTTGTCACGATCGGGATTTCCTTCCCTCGTGAGTCGTGATGGCACCTACTCGTGGAAGCTAGGCAAGCCGAGTGTTACAAATGCATTACCACTTTTATTAAGCATGTTCAACAGTTCAATATAATAAGTGATCAAACATCGGAATAAATTAAATAACCAAAAATGCGGAAGACCAAAACTTAATAGCTTAACCAAACATCATTACGTGAATCCGAAGTACAATACTACCTAGATTTTAGTGTCACAAAGTCACAGACCATCTACGAATACTACAAATAAAGTCTAAATAGAAATACATAAATCTGTCTCTGAATAAGTAAAAAAATAGAAGAAAATGATAGTAGGAGATGCCAAGGCCCGCGGACGTCTGCAGGACTGCCTTGGGTCGCCTGTTGGACTGAAGGCTGCAACCTCACTGCGGTCCAAACGCTCTGGTACCAGTATCTGCACATAGTGTAGAGTGTAGTATTAGCACAATCGACCCCATGTGCTGGTAAGTGCCTAGCCTAACCTCGGCGAAGTAGTGACGAGGCTAGGACCAGACTACCAAATAAACTTGTGCAGTTAAATCATATACAACGGAAAATAGAAGAAGATATTCACAGTAAAGATGGGAGGGGGAAAGCATGTTGTGGGGAGTATTAGATAGCAATAGAATACCAAAGAGGAATGTAAAGAAACCAAAATTTAATGACTAACAATAATAAGAAAAACAAACACAGTATTCACTTTCATTTCTTTCTTGCTGCAGGCGTGCAACCCGATCCCAAATCATCTTATATCGTGGCGGCGTGCCACCCGATCCCATTTCATGTGTTACCATGGCGGCGTGCCACCCGCTCCCATTTCATATATTACCGTGGCGGTGTGCCACCCGCTCCCATTTCACATATTACCGTGGCGGCGTGCCACACGATCCCATTTGATATATTACCGTGGAGGCGTGCCACCCGATCCCATTTCACAACAAACATCAATCATAGAAGAATCCCGGCAAGGGAACAAGAGTATAACAACATCTCAGCAAGGGAGACAATATCATAAACAATAACATCCCGGCAAGTGAGACAATATCATAAATAATAACATCCCGGCAAGGGAACCAACAATGATAATCATCATATTAGGCATGAATAAATCACTACGGAGTCACAACAATTACAATACTAGACTCACGGGCATGCTTGACACCTACGTATAGATACTCGTCACATGCCTATACGTCGTACTCCACAATTAACACATAGCAAATAAGACACGACTCCTAATCTCTCAAGCTAAAGTTAGACCAAACACTTACCTCAAACTTCCACGACCAACTCAAACCTCAAACACAGATTTTCCTTTTAGAATTCGCCTCCAAATTACTTGTGTCTTGCCCAAATTAAGTTAACAACATCAATAAATACGAAAGAATTCATACCCTAATGCTTAATTATAGGTTTTCTATCATTTTTCCCAAAAAGTCAAAAATCGACCCCAGGTCCGCTTGGTCGAAACTGGAGGTTCGAACTAAAACCTGATCACGCATTCACCCACGAGTCCAAATATGCAATTAGTTTCGAAATCCGACTCCAAAACGAGGTCTAAATCCCAATTAATCAAAAAACCCCTAACTCTACCTTAATTCCTAATTTCTACCATAAAAACCCTAAATTTTTGGATGAAGATTGATGAAATGCAATGGGAAATCGAAAGAAAAGGTTTAGAATCATATAACAATGCTTTGGGGAAGAAAATGTTCTTTGAAAATCGCCTCAATGCTCTCTAGTTTTGAAAATATGAAGTTATGGACTCAATCCCGATTTTGCTATTGTGTTTTATTCAATGGACATGCCTTCTTTGTGTTCGCGAAGGGTCAGTTGCCTTCACATTTGCATTTAGTAGCTCGCGTTCACGGAGCTTTAGCTCCTCAAGCCCTCGCGTTCACGGGCTGGTGGCCGCGTTCGCGTAGAACAAAAATCCCTTTCCCCCTGTCCCGACCAAAAGGCCTTCGCGTTCGCGATAGCAGGCCCGCATTCGCGAAGGGTAGCACTTCCAAAGCTTCGTGTTCACATCTTGTTTCTCGCGTTCGCGTAGAAGGAATTGTCCTTCAGCCTGAATTACCCTTCCTGTTCACGAGAGTCCTTCCGCGAACGCGAAGAACAAAACTCCAGAATACCAGAAACTGAAAACATGCAACTTTTCCTAGTGTAAAAACATCCCGAAACGTATACAAAACTAGCCCTCGGGGCTCCAAACCAGACATGCATACTAGCTCAAAAACATCATATGGACTTACTCGTGCGATCAAATCGCCAAATTAACATCTTTAACAACGAATTTAACATCAATATCAAAGAAAAATCTCAAGAACACTTAAGTTTCAAATTTCACTACCGAGGGTCCGATTCACGTCATTTCAAGTTTGTTTCTTACCATATTTTACAGGTTAAACCTAAACACCATATAAGACCTATACCAGGCTCCGGAACCTAGATACGATCCTGATACCATCAATTTCAAATACATTCAAATTTCTAAAAACTCTTAAAATTTCAATTAAACATTTTTCTTCAAAAACTCATTTCTCGGGCTTGGGACCTCTGAAATAAATTCCAGGCGTACGCCTAAGTCCAATATTTTTCTACGGACCCTCCGGGACCATCAACTCATGGGTCCAGGTCCGTTTACCCAAAATGTTGATCGAAGTCAACTTAAATTCATTTTAAAAGCAAAATTTATCATTTTCCACATATTTCCACATAATGGCTTTCCAGATACACGTCTGGATTGGGCACGCAAATCGAGATGAGACAAAAGGGAGGTTTTAAGGCCTCAGAATACAGAATTTATTTCTAAAACAAGTGATGATCTTATGGGTAATCACAAACAAATAGTATTAATGCTTTAAATCCCAAATGCCAAGCCAATGACCCTAACAATCTCATTTGGAGTCTTAACCCTTGCGGTATATTCTCAACAGCCTTTTGCTACAAGCTAATTGATGATTAAACACCCCATAACCTTACTTTTAAATGGATCTAAGACCTCAAATGTCCTAACAAGATTAAAATTTTCATATGTAAACTCTATCACAAAAGACTTCCTACAAGAGGCTACCTAGCAAAAATTGGTGTCAATATAAACCCAAACTTCCCAATATGCAAGGACACCACTGAATTAATATACCACATCTTCTAGGAATGCACAATAGCTCAATCCTTCTGGCAACCAATATGAGTGACAATTAACAACCAGGGGCAGACTAATAATTAGTTTGAATTATTACGAGATTCAAGCCCTATTATAATATATAATTACATAACTTGGGAAGATACACTACCATTTGCTCTTTGGGCCATTTGGAACAAATGAAACCATAACAACCACAACAATACCAACACCCACATTAATGTAAGAAGGGTGCTTGATCAAACAATGGAATACACCTTTCTCACATCCAGGGTCTATAATTACAACAAAACCTTAAGGATTAATGTAAAATGGCAGCCCCCACCAAAAGGTTGGTTTAAGACCAATGTTGATGGTGCCTTCAGAAGCAACTAACTGGAAGGAGGTATCAACGGAGTCATTCTTGACTATAAGGGCCAATGGCGGACAGGTTACCACAATAAAATTCAAGCAACATCACTAATACAAACAGAACTTCAAGCATTTCGGCATGCGCTTCAACTAATTATCAGGGAACACATATTCCTAGTTGAAGTAGAAACTGATGCCACAAAGGTCATACGTTTTCTTCAGGATGATTACCCAACTTACAATAACTTAATTTATGAATGCAGGTGGTTAATGGACGAGGCATCCTGGTAGGGGACAATCACATTGAAGCATAGCTTCCATGAAGGGAATATGGTGGATCATCTTTTGGCGAAAGCAAAACTAATGCAACGTCGCTACAATAAATTATGTATCTTTGTTTTACCACCTGAATTTGTTATAGATGTCTATGATAAAGATCAGGATGGATATATATATATATGTTAGAAGTTGTTGTAGGGACCAATGTGGTCATATGGCTACTTTAGGTAATGACAATGCCTTACAAGGCATAATATTAGCCTATGATGCCATATGTACTAATGACAATGTTAACGGGCATAAGCCCTAGTTATGTTTAATATAAGTACCTTTAATGTTAAAAAAAAAAAAGAATAAAATTCTCTTTTACAAAAAGAACATCATACCGTATAACAACATTGTATACGGTCAGAATCGAGTAGCCCGATTTCAAAGTCTCAGTTCGAGTCTGGGCGATTCGAAGTGGGAGTCGGACCCGGCTGAAGGACACACACCTCAAGGGAGTAGATCGGAGGCCTGGCACGACCTACATCGAGGGCAATGCAATCTCGAAGATATTAAAAAAATAGCGGGAATTTCTCAAGGACACGTGGATCAGGGCATAAATTAAAGGATAAGATTTGTACAAAATGGTACAGGTCCGTACTAGGTTGTTATACACTTGTACCAATAGAGTTCTTTACCACAATTAGGAATGTACTATATTGGGGTTTTCTCCTCCTATATAACGGGGACCCCAATCATTTGTAAAAGATATCTCATTTTCTACAATAGAACATTCTGCTCTGCTTTTCTTGCTACCATGATCAACGATTCTTCTTCAGCTTTATTATTTTTACTTCATTGTTCATGCCTTATTGGCTCTTAGCTCGCCTCAAGGCCCCCGAGATAATCGAGCTCGAGGTCGCCATTGCTCTAACTGCGCTGGTTTTGTTCATCAATTCTTCTTACTTAAACTTAATATTACTTGTATATTTACTGGTATTAGAATAAATCACATATCTTTAAAACCACAAATTATCTTTAATTGTTACTCACATTTTTCGAGGTAAATAGTTTGGCGCCCACCGTGGGGCTTGAGATAATAGTGATTATTTTAGCGCTAGTTTTCTAATAACACACGTTATTCTTCAAGCTTTTTCTTGTTAAAGATTCTTTGATTTCAGGCTAAGATATGTCTAGCCCACAAAACGCACCTGCTCATAACAGTGTGGGACTCGGAGAAAATAGCGGTATAGGGGTCAGTGTGCCACCCATAAACCCTAAGGGAGTGCCAAATATGGATCAGTTGATATCAGTTCACATAACGCTCTAAACACGGATGCAAGCACAGACCCCGTAAGGAATGCACACATAGAAGCCCGAGCCGGAGACCAAGGAACGCCAGGAATGAAAGAAGGGGGAGTCAGCCTCCAAGTGATATTCGAGATGCTGCAAGCACAACAGGTCACCATCGCTCAACTTCAGAGTCAGAACAGAACTCCAAACATTGACAAACCAGTGAACACCTGGCATGCTGAACCAGCGCTTGAAAGGCCCGATGAAAGTGGCTCGGGAACAGACCTCACAATTATGAAAATGCTCGAGGAACTGACTAAAAGGATCGAGTTAGGAGAAAATAAGATAGAAGATAATGATAAGAAGGTGGAAACTTACAACTCTCGGGTAGACTAGATACTGGGAGCACCTCCAGTTTTGAAAGGTCTAGATGCCAAAAAATTCATACAGAAAGTCATACCCAATGCTTAATTATAACTTTTCTATCATTTTTCCCAAAAAGTCAAAAATCGACCCCAGGCCCGCTTGGTCGAAACTCGAGGTTCGGACTAAAACCCGATCACCCATTCACCCATGAGTCCAAATATGCAATTAGTTTCGAAATCCGACCCCAAAACGAGGTCTAAATCCCAATTAATCAAAAACCCTTAACTCTACCTTAATTCCTAAATTCTACCATAAAACCCTAGATTTTTGGATGAAGATTGATGAAATGCAATGGGAAATCGAAAGAAAAAGGTTTAGAATCATATACCAATGCTCTGGGGAAGAACTTATTCTTTGAAAATCGCCTCAATGCTCTCTAGTTTTTAAAATATGAAGTTATGACTCAATCCCGATTTTCCTACTGTTTTTAATTCACTGGACAGGCCTTCTTTGCGTTCGCGAAGGGCCTGTCACGTTCACGAAGGGTCTGGCCTAGTTTCCTTCGCGTTCGCGTTTAGTGGTCGCATTCGCGGAGCTTTAGCTCCTCAAGCCTCATGTTCGCGGGCCAGTGGCCGCTTTCACGTAGAACAAAAATCCCTTTCCCCCTGTCCCGTCCAAAAGGCCTTCGCGTTCGCGATAGCAGGTCCGCGCTCGCGAAGGGTAGCACCCCCAAGGCTTCGTGTTCGCATCCTGATTCTCGCATTCGCGTAGAAGGAATTGTCCTTCAGCCTGACTTGCCCTTCGCATTCGCGAGAGTCTTTCCGCGAACGCAAAGAACAAAACTCCAGAATACCAGAAACTAAAAACCTGCAACTTTTATAAGTGTATAGACATCCCGAAACCTATACAAAACTGATCAGAACCCTCGGGGCTCCAAACCAAACATGCATACTAGCTCAAAAACATTGTATGGACTTACTCGTACGATCAAATCGCCAAATTAACATCTTTAACAACAAATTTATCATCAAAATCAAAGAAAAATCTCAAGAACACTAAAGTTTCAAGTTTCACAACCGAGGGTCCGATTCACGTCATTTCAAGTCCGTTTCTTACCAAATTTTACAGGCTCAACCTAAACACCATATAAGACATGTACCGGGCTCCGAAACCAAGATATAGGCCCAGTACCATCAATTTCAAATACATTCAAATTTTCAAAAACTCTTTAAATTTCAGTTAAACAATTTTCTTCAAAAATTCTTTTCTTGGGCTTGGGACCTTGGAATTTAATTAATGGCATACGCCCAAGTCTCATATTTGCCTACGGACCCTCTAGGATCGTCAAATCATGGGTCCTGGTCCGTTTACCCAAAATGTTGACCGAAGTCAACTTAAATTCATTTTAAAAGCAAAATTTATCATTTTTCACAGATTTTCACATAATGGCTTTCTGGATGCATGCCCGGACTATGCACGCAAATCAAGGTGAGACAAAAGGGATGTTTTAAGGACTCGGAACATAGAATTTTTTTCTAAAACAAGTGATGACCCAAGGTCATCACATTTTCCACCTCTAAAATAATCGTTCGTCCTCGAACGGACATAAGAAGGAAGTACCTGAGTCAGAGAAAAGATGGGGATAACGGCTCTGCATATCGGACTCAGAATCCCAATGTCGATGCCTCAACATGCTGACCTCTTCACTGAACACGAACAGAAGGAAAACTCTTCGATCTCAACTGACGAACCTACCAGTCTAGAATAGCTACCGGCTCCTCCTCATAGGATAAGTCCTTATCCAACTGGACAGTGCTGGAATCTAACACGTGGGATGGATCGCCGTGATACTTCCGAAGCATGAAAATATGAAACACTGGATGCACGACTGATAAGCTTGGAAGCAACACAAGTCTGTAAGCCACTGCTCCCACTCGATCAAGAATCTCAAAAGGAATAATGAATCTAGGGCTTATCTTGCCCTTCTTCCGAAATCTCATCACGCCCTTCATAGGCGACACTCGAAGCAATACCCGCTCTCTAACCATGAATGCCACATCACTAACCTTGCGATCAGCATAGCTCTTTTGACTAGACTAGGTTGTACGAAGCCTATCTTGAATGATCTTCACATTGTCCAAGGCGTACTGTACTAGATCCATACCCAACAACCGAGCCTCTCCCGGCTCAAACCATCCAACCATCCAACCGGCGACCGACACCGCCTACCATATAAAGCCTCATAAGGAGCCATCTGGATGCTCGACTGGTAGCTATTGTTGTAGGCAAACTCCGCTAAAGGCAAGAACTGATCCCACGAGCCTCCAAAGTCAATGACCCAAGCTCAAAACATATCTTCCAAAATCTAAATAGTGCGCTCGGACTGCCCGTCCGTCTGAGGATGAAATGCTGTGCTCAACTCGACCTGTGTGCCCAACTCACACTGAACTGCTCTCTAGAAATGTGAGGCAAACTGCGTACCTCGGTCCGAAATGA
Source organism: Nicotiana sylvestris (assembly GCF_000393655.2). Taxonomy (NCBI): domain Eukaryota; kingdom Viridiplantae; phylum Streptophyta; class Magnoliopsida; order Solanales; family Solanaceae; genus Nicotiana; species Nicotiana sylvestris. The sequence continues at coordinate 58,928,150 of NC_091059.1, forward strand.
TAGACACGGTCACACCATGAAGATGAACAATCTCCCGGATGTAGATCTCAGCTAACCTCTCGGAAGAATAGGAGACTGCCACAAAAATGAAATGTGCTGACTTGGTCAGCCTATCAACCATAACCCACACTGCATCAAACTTCCTCTGAGTCCATGGGAGTATAACAATGAAGTCCATAGTGATATGATCCCACTTCCACTCGGGAAGCTCAATCCTCTAAAAAAAACCACCAGGTCTCTGATCCTAGTACTTTACTTGCTGACAGTTCAAACACCGAGCCACATATGAAACAATATCCTTATTCTTCCTTGTCTACCAATAATGTTGTCGCAAATCCTGATATATCTTAGCAGCACCCAGATGAATAGAGTACCGGGAACTATGGGCCTTCTCTAAAATCAACTCTCGAAGCCCATCCACATTAGGCACATGAACTCGACCCTGCAGCTTCAAAACCCAATCATCTCCTAATGCAACCTGCTTTGCACCACCGTGCTGCACCGTGTCTATAAGGACACACAAATGAGGATCATCATACTGCCGATCTCGGATACGCTCCAATAAATAAGAACGAGCGATTGTGCAAGCTAATACACGACTTGGCTCAGAAACATCCAACCTCACGAACTGATTGGCCAAAGCCTGAACATCCAAAGCAAGCGGTCTCTTATCGACCAGAATATACACAAGACTGCCCATACTGACTGACTTCCTATTCAAAACATCGGCCACTACGTTGTCCTTTCCCGGATGGTATAAGATGGTGATATCATAATATTTTAATAGCTCTAACCACCTTCTCTGCCTCAAATTTAGCTCCTTCTGCTTGAATAAATACTGTAGACTCTTGTGATCCGTGAACACCTAACATGCCACGCCATACAGATAATGCCTCCAAATCTTCAACGCGTGAACAATGGATGCAAACTCCAAATCATGAACCGGATAGTTCTTCTTATGAATCTTCAACAAACGCGAAGCATAAGCAATGACCTTGCCATCCTGCATCAACACCGCACTAAGTAAAATATGAGATGCATCATAATAAACTATATATGGCCTGAACCTGTGGGCAAAACCAACATCGGTGCCATAGTCAAAGCTGTCTTGAGCTTCTGAAAGTTCGCCTCACACTCCTCCGACCACCTGAACTGGGCAGCCTTCTGGGTCAACCTAGTCATCGGGGCTGCAATAGATGAAAACCCTTCCACAAACCGACGGTAATAGCCTGCCAAACCTAAAAAACTTCGGATTTATGTACCTGATGTTGGTCTAGGCCAGTTCTTGACTGCCTCTATCTTCTTCGAATCTACCTGAATACCCTCTTCTGATACAACATGACCCAAGAATGCAACCGAACTCAACTAGAACTCACACTTCGAAAACTTAGCATACACTGACTATCTCTCAAAGTTTGAAGAACCACTCTCAGATGCTGCTCATGTTCCTCCCGGGTGCGGGAATAAATCAAAATATCATCAATGAAGACTATCATGAACGAATCCAAGTAAGGCTTGAACACTCAATTCATCAAATCCATAAAAGTTGTTGGGGCATTTATAAACCCAAATGACATCACCAAGAACTCATAATACCCGTACCGAGTGCGGAAAGCTATATCAGGGACATCAGATGCCCTAATCCTCAACTAAGGGTCGTCAGATCTCAAGTCAATCTTTGAAAATACCTTGTCACCCTGAAGCTGATCAAACAAATCATCAATCCTCGGCAATGGATACTTATTCTTGATTGTAACCTTGTTCAACTGCTGGTAATCTATACACATTCTCATCGATCCATCCTTCTTCTTAACAAACAACACCGGCGCACCCCAAGATGAGACACTAGTCTAATAAAGCCCTTATCAAGAAAGTCTTGCAACTACTCCTTCAACTCTTTCAACTCAGGCGGGGCCATATGATACGGCGGAATAGAAATGGGCTTAGTGCCTGGAGCTAAGTCAATACAAAAGTCAATATCCCTATCGGGTGGCATAACCAATAGGTCTAAAGGAAATACCTCAGGAAACTCACGAACAACATGCACAGAATCCATAGAAGGAACCTCAGCACTAGAATCACGAACATACGCCAAATAGGCCAGACACCCCTTCTCGACCATACGCCGAGCCTTCATATATAAGATGACACTACGGTTAGATTGACCAGGAGTCCCTCTCTATTATAAACGAGGCAACCCCAGCAAGGCTAAGATCACAATCTTGGCATGCCAGTCCAAGATAACGTGGTAAGGTGATAACCAGTCCATCCCCAATATGACATCAAAATCAACCATATCCAAAAGTAATAAGTTTACTCAGGTCTTAAGACCCCCAATCACAACTATACAAGAACGATGAACACGATCTACCATAATAGAATCACCCACTGGCGTAGACACTTATATAGGAGCACTCAAAGAATCACTAGGCATGATCAAATACATTGCAAAATAAGATGACACATAGGAGTATATAGACCCTGGATCAAATAGCACTAAAGCATCCCTACTACAAACCAGAACAGTACATGTGATGACTTCATCAGAAGCCTCAACCTCAGGCCTGGCTGGAAGAGCATAACATTAGGACTAGGCCCCACCACTCTAAACTACATCTCTGGGACGGCCTCCTGCTGGCTGGCCTCCACCTCTAGCGGCCTAAGGTCCACCTCTAATACTTCTACCTCCACCTCTAGCACCCCTACTTCCACCTCTATCTAGTTGAGCGGGTGGTGGAACACTCGGTGCCTGAACTATGGCACAGGAACCTTGGTAATGAGAACTGCTCGGAGCTCTAGGGTAAAATCTTACAATATGCCTCGTGTCGCCACAAGTAAAACAAGCCCTCGGCTGCTGGGGCTGACGACCCTGAAAACTATGATGTGGAGGTGCACTAATAAGAGCTGGCAATGCACTATAAGACTGCTGATCAGAATACTGCATGTGAAAACCACAGCCACCTGGGGCACTGTGAGAAGCCTGTAGTGCTGAATGAAAGGCCTGGAAGGATGGCCCCTACCAAAAGAATCCCTGCCTCCAAACGAGGCACCACTGAACCTACCAGAATGATGAGGTCTCTTGTCAGACCCCTGACTACCCCCCTGTGATAGAACCATCTCAACCCTCCTAGCCACATTGGCTGCATCCTGAAAGGAAATCTCGCTCCCCGTTTCCTTATCCATTTGAAGTCGAATAGGCTGAACGAGTCCCTCAATAAACCTCCTCACTCTCTCTCTCACTAGGAATAATAAGAAGAGCATGATGGGCCAAATCAATAAACTTGGTCTCGTACTGAGTAACAGCCATAGAACCCTACTAGAGACGCTCAAACTGCCTCCGATAGTTCTCCCTCTGAGTGATAGGAAGAAACTTCTCCAGAAGTAGCTGAGAAAACTGATCCCAAGTTAAAGCTGGTGACCCAACTGATCTAGCCAAACAATAATCTCTCCACCAAGTGTTGGCAAATCCAGATAAGCGAAAAGCAGAATAGTCGATCCCATTGGTCTCCACTATCCCCATAATTCTGAGAACCTCATAACAACTATCCAAATAATCTCTGGAATACTCAGAAGATGCACCGTTGAAAGTGGTAGTGAAGAGCTTGGTAAACCTGTCCAATATCCACAAGGCATCAGCAGACATAGCTGCTCCATCACCGGTCTAAGCTACCATACCTGGCTGAACTTCTCCAACTAACTGAGCTGCTTGAGTCTAAAACTGGGGATCCATCTACTCTGGAGTGCAGGTAGCATGCGTCTGGGCTCCTACTCCAGCTTAAGAGATGGCTGGTGCTATAGGAAGTAAGCCTGCCCGGGTGACACTATCCATAAGGCCCACTAGACGAACCATAGCATCCTGGAGAACTAGGTAGCAATGAACCCCTCTAGATCTGAGCTGGGCCCACTAAAACTGCTTGGGCTGGAACCTCATTATCAAACTCAACCTGAGGCTCTGCCGCTGGTGCTGCTGCTCAGGGCTGAGCTCTGCCCCTACAACGGCCTCTAGCACGACCTCGACCTCGCCCTCTAACCCTCGTGGGAGCTGCTGTTGGGAGCTTGGGATGTTGATCAATGGATGAGGAAGTGCGTGTTCTCGCCATCTGCGAAAGAATAGAGTAGAAATTCAATTAGCATTGAGAAATCAAACTACACGACAGGAAAGAATAGATGTGAAGTTTTTCCTAACTCTGTAGCCTCTAGGGGATAAATACAGACGTCTCTGTACCGATCCCCCAGACTCTACTGAGCTTGTCCGTGAATTCTGAGACCTAAGTAACCTAGAGCTCTGATACCAACTTGTCACGACAGGGATTTCCCACCTTCGTGAGTCGTGATTGCGCCTACTCGTGGAAGCTAGGCAAGCCGAGTGTTACAAATTCATTACCTCTTTTATTAAGCATGTTCAACAGTTCAAAATAATAAGTGATCAAACAGCGGAATAAATTAAATAACCAGAAATGCGGAAGACCAAAACTTAATAGCTTAACCAAACATCATTACGTGAATCCGAATTACAATACTACCTAGAATTTAGTGTCACAAAGTCACGGACCATCTACGAATACTACAAATAAAGTCTGAATAGAAATACATAAATGTATCTCTGAATAAGTAAAAAAACAGAAGAAAATGATAGAAGGAGATGCCAAGGCCCGCGGACGTCTGCAGGACTACCTTGGGTCGCCTGTTGAACTGAAGGTAGCAACCTCAATGCGGTCCAAATGCTCTGGTACCAGTATCTGCACATAGTGTAGAGTGTAGTATCAGCACAATCAACCCCATGTGCTGGTAAGTGCCTAGACTAACCTCGACGAAGTAGTGACGAGGCTAGGACCAGACTACCAAATAAACTTGTGCAGTTAAATCATATTCAGCGGAAAATAGAAGAAGATATTCACAGTAAAGATGGGAGGGGGAAAGCATGTTGTGGGGAGTATCAGATAGCAACAGAATACCAAAGAGGAATGTAAAGAAACCAAAATTCAATGACTAACAAGAATAAGAAAAACAAACACAGTATTCACTTTCATTTCTTTCTTGTTGCAGGCGTGCAACCCGATCCCAAATCATATAATATCGTGGAGGCGTGCCACCTGAATCCATTTCATGTGTTACCATGGTGGTGTGCCACCCGCTCCCATTTCATAAATTACCATGGCGGCATGCCACCCGCTCCCATTTCACATATTACTATGGCGGTGTGCCACCCGCTCCCATTTGATATATTACTGTGGCGACATGCCACCCGATCCCATTTCACAATAAACATCAATCATAGAAGAATCCCGGCAAGGGAACAAGAGTATAACAACAACATCCCGGCAAGGGAGACAATATCATAAACAATAACATCCCTGCAAGGGAGACAATATCATAAACAATAACATCCCGGCAAGGGAACCAACAATGATAATCATCATATTAGGCATGAATAAATCACAACGGAGTCACAACAATTACAATACTAGAGTTACAGGCATGCTTGATACCGACGTATAGATACTCGTCACCATGCCTATACGTCGTACTCCACAATTAACACATAGCAAATAAGACACGACTCCTAATCTCTCAAGCTAAGGTTAGACCAAACACTTACCTCAAACTTCCACGACCAACTCAAGCCTCAAACACCGCTTTTCCTTTTAGAATTCGCCTCCAAATTACTTGTATATATCCCAAATTAATTTAACAACATCAATAAATACGAAAGAATTCATACCCTAATGATTAATTATAGGTTTTCTATCATTTTCCCCAAAAAGTCAAAAATCGACCCCAGGCCCGCTTGGTCGAAACTCAAGGTTCGAACTAAAACCCGATCACGCATTCACCCACTAGTCCAAATATGGAATTAGTTTCGAAATTCGACTCCAAAACGAGGTCTAAATCCCAATTAATCAAAAAACTCTAACTCTACCTTAATTCCTAATTTCTACCATAAAAACCCTATATTTTTGGATGAAGATTGATGAAATGCAATGGGAAATTGAAAGAAAAAGGTTTAAAATCATATACCAATGCTTTGAGGAAGAAATTGTTCTTTGAAAATTGCCTCAATGCTCTCTAGTATTGAAAATATGAAGTTATGGACTCAATCCCGATTTTGCTATTGTGATTAGTTCACTGGATAGGCCTTCTTTGCGTTCACGAAGGGTCAATTGCCTTCACATTTGCATTTAGTGGCTCGCGTTCACGGAGCTTTAGCTCCTCAAGCTGTCGCGTTCATGGGCCAGTGGCCGCGTTCGCGTAGAAAAAAAATCCCTTTCCCCCTGTCCCGACCAAAAGGCCTTCGCGTCCGTGATAGCAGGCCCGCATTCGCGAATGGTAGCACTTCCAAGGCTTCGCGTTCGCATCCTGGTTCTCGCGTTCGTGTAGAAGGGATTGTCCTTCAGCCTGAATTACCCTTCCCGTTCACGAGAGTCCTTCCGCGAACGCGAAGAACAAAACTCCAGAATACCAGAAACTGAAAACCTGCAACTTTTCCTAGTGTAAAAACATCCCGAAACCCATACAAAACTCACTCGAGCCATCGGGGCTCCATACCAATCATGCATACTAGATCAAAAACATCATATGGACTTACTCGTGCGATCAAATCGCCAAATTAACATCTTTAACAACGAATTTAACATCAAAATCAAAGAAAAATCTCAAGAACACTTAAGTTTCAAATTTCACAACCGAGGGTCCGATTCACGTCATTTCAAGTCTGTTTCTTACCATATTTTACAGGCTAAACCTAAACACCATATAAGACCTATACCAGGCTCCAGAACCAAGATATAGGCCCGATACCATCAATTTCAAATACATTCAAATTTCCAAAATCTCTTAAAATTTCAGTTAAACATTTTCTTCAAAAACTCATATCTCGGGCTTGGGACCTCGGAATTAAATTCCAGGCGTATGCCTAAGTCCCATATTTTTCTACAGACCCTCCGGGACCATCAACTCATGGGTCCGGGTTCGTTTACCCAAAATGTTGATCGAAGTTAACTTAAATTCATTTTAAAAGTAAAATTTATCATTTTTCACAGATTTTCACATAATGGCTTTCCAGATACACACCTAGATTGGGCACGTAAATCGAGGTGAGACAAAAGGGAGGTTTTAAGGCCTTAGAATACAGAATTTATTTCTAAAACAAGTGATGACCTTTTGGGTCATCACAAACAAACAGTATTAATGCTTTAAATCACAAATGCCAAGACAATAACCCTAACAATCTTATTTGGAGTCTTAACCCTAGCGGTATATTCTCAACAGCCTCTTGCTACAAGCTAATTGATGATTAAACACCCTATAGCCTTACTTTTAAATGGATCTAAGACCTCAAATGTCCTAACAAGATTAAAATTTTCATATGTAAACTCTATCACAAAAGACTTCCTACAAGAGGCTACCTAGCAAAAATTGGTGTCAATATAAACCCAAACTTCCCAATATGCAAGGACACCACTGAATTAATATACCATATCTTATGGGAATGCACAATAGCTCAATCCTTCTGGCAACCAATATGAGTGACAATTAACAACCAGGGGAAGACTAATAATTAGTTTGAATTATTACGAGATTCAAGCCCTATTATAATATATAATTATATAACTTGGGAAGATACACTACCATTTGCTCTTTGGGCCATTTGGAACAATAGAAACCATAACAACCACAATAATACCAACACCCACATTAATGTAAGAAGGGTGCTTGATCAAACAATGGAATACACCTTTCTCACATCCAGGATCTATAATTACAACAAAACCTTAAGGATTAATGTAAAATGGCAGCCCCCACCAAAAGGTTGGTTTAAGACCAATGTTGATGGTGCCTTCAGAAGCAACTAACTGGAAGGAGGTATCAATAGAGTCATTCTTGACTATAAGGGCCAATGGAGGACATGTTACCACAAGAAAATTCAAGCAACATCACCAATACAAACAGAACTTCAAGCATTTCGGCATGCGCTTCAACTAATTATCAGAGAACACATATTCCTAGTTGAAGTAGAAACTGATGCCACAAAGGTCATACGTTTTCTTCAGGATGATTACCCAACTTACAATAACTTAATTTATGAATGCAGGTGGTTAATGGACGAGGCATCCAGACAGGGGACAATCACATTGAAGCATATCTTCCGTAAAGGGAATATGGTGGATCATCTTTTGGCGAAAGCAGAACTAATGCAACGTCGCTACAATAAATTATGTATCTTTGTTTTACCACCTGAATTTGTTATAGGTGTTTATGAGAAAGATCAGGATGGATATATATATGTTATAAGTTGTTGTAGGGACCAATGTGGTCATATGACTGCTTTAGGTAATGACAATGCCTTACAAGGCATAATATTAGCCTATGATGACATATGTACTAATGACAATGTTAACGGGCATGAGACCTAGTTATGTTTAATATAAGTACCTTTAATGTTCAAAAAAAAGAATAAAAATCTCTTTTACAAAAAGAACATCATATCGTATAACAACATTGTATACGGTCAGAATCGAGTAGCCCAATTTCAAAGTCTCAGTTCGAGTCTGGGCGATTCGAAGTGGGGGTCGGACCTGGCTGAAGGACACACACCTCAAGGGAGAAGATCAGAGGCCTGGCACGACCTACATCGAGGTCAATGCAATCTCAAAGATACTAAAAAAATAGCGGGAATTTCTTAAGGACACGTGGATCAGGGCATAAATTAAAGGATAAGATTTGTACGAAATGGTACAGGTCCGTACTAGGTTGTTATACACCTGTACTAATAGAATTCTTTACCACAATTAGGAATGTACTATATTGGGTTTTTCTCCTCCTATATAATGGGGACCCCAATCATTTGTAAAAGATATCTCATTCTCTACAATAGAACATTCTGCTCTGCTTTTCTTGTTTACCATGCTCAACGATTGTTCTTCAGCTTTATTATCTTTACTTCATTGTTCATACCTTATTGGCTCTTAGCTCGCCTCGAGGCCCTCGAGATAATCGAGCTCGAGGTCACCATTTCTCTAACTGCGCTAGTTTTGTTCATCAATTCTTCTTACTTAAACTTAATATTACTTGTATATTTACTATTATTAGAATAAATCACATATTTTTAAAACCACAAATTATCTTTAATTGTTACTCACATTTTTCGAGGTAAATAGTTTGGCTCCCACCGTGGGGCTAGAGATAATAGTGATTATTTTAGTGCTAGTTTTCTAATAACACACGTTATTCTTCAAGCTTTTTCTTATTAAAGATTCTTTGATTTCAGGCTAAGATATGTCTAGCCCAAAAAACGCACCTGCTCATAACAGTGAGGGACTCAGAGAAAATAGCGGTATAGGGGTTAGTGTGCCACCCATAAACCCTGAGGGAGTGCCAAATATGGATCAGTTGATATCATTTCACATAACGCTCTAAACACGGATGCAGGCACAGACCCCGTAAGAAATGCACACAAGGAAGCCCGAGCCGGAGACTAAGGAACGCCAGGAATGGAAGAAGGGGGAGTCAACCTCCAAGTGATATTCGAGATGCTGCAATCTCAACATATCACCATTGCTCAACTTCAGAGTCAGAATAGGACTCCAAACATTGATGAACCAGTGAACGCCCGACATGCTGAACCAGCACTTGAAAGGCCCGATGAAAGTGGCTCGGGAACTGACCCCACAATCATGAAAATGCTCGAGGAACTGACTAAAAGGATCGAGTTAGGAGAAAATAAGATAGAAGTTAATGATAAGAAGGTGGAAACTTACAATTCTCGGGTAGACCAGATACCGGGAGCACCTCGAGTTTTGATAGGTCTAGATGCCAAAAAATTCATACAGAAACCTTTCCCCCCAAGTGTGGCTCCAATGCCCATTCCCAAGAAGTTTCGCATGCCCGATATACCGAAATATAACGGAACAACTAACCCTAACAAACATATTACTTCATACACTTGTGGAATCAAAGGAAATGACTTGAATGATGATGAAATCGAGTCAGTATTATTGAAAACGTTTGGGGAAACACTATCAAAAAGACCTATGATCTGTTATCACAACTTAGCTCCTAACTCTATTGATTCATTTGCTATGTTGGAGGACGCCTTTGTGAAAGCACATGCTGGGGCCATAAAGGTGGCCATAAGAAAATCAGATGTCTTCAAAATAAAACAAAGGGATGGCGAGATGCTAAAGGAGTTCCTGTCGCGGTTTCAGATGGAAAGAATGGAATTACCACCAGTCTCTGCTGATTGGGAAATTCAAGCCTTTATCTAAGGTTTGAATGGAAGAAGCTCGATTGCATCTCGACAGCTAAAGCAGAACTTGATAGAATAACTAGCTATGACATGGTTGGATGTGCACAATCATTATCAATCAAAATTAGGGTCGAGGATGGCCAGTTGGGAGCCCGCTTGTGCTCAATTGATCCTAACAGATTCGAAGCCAAGCCCCCGAGGGACACAGACCGGGGATCAAGATTCAACAAAGAATGATATCAACTATATGCCTATCAAAGGAATAATGGCCCGAGCCACAACACCTCTCGGAGTGATCGAAGAAGTGACCGAGGTCAAGGTTCTCGGGGGCTTATAAGAAAGAACGAGTTTGATAAGTACGCCGACCCCACTGAGGTCCCCCAATTATCAGAATACAACTTCAGCATAGATGCATCAGGAATCGTCTTAGCTATTGGGATAATCAAAGATACTAAGTGGCCCAAGCCAATACAGACCGATCACTCCCAAAGGAACGCGAACATGATGTGCAAGTATCATGGCACACATGGTCATAGAACGGAGGATTACAGATAGCTAAGGGAAGAAGTAGCTAGGTTATTTAATGAGGGCCACCTTTGAGAATTCCTAAGTGATCGGGCTAAGAATCACTTCAGGGAGAGAGATGCAGGCAGAAAGAATGAACCTGAAGAACCTCAACATGTCATTCACATGATCATCGGTGGAGTCAACGTCCCACTGGGACCTATATTCAAACGTACTAAAGTATCCATCACAAGGGAGAAATAGACTCAGGATTACATGCCCGAGGATACCCTCACATTCAGAGAGGAAGACATCGAGGCTTTATCTCAACCTCACAACAATGCACTGGTAATTTCTATGCTTATAAATAAAGTTCAAGTTAAAAGTGTTCTCGTGGATCTAAGTAGTTCGACAAATATAATCAGGTCAACGGTCATGGAGCATCTCGAGCTACTCGACCAAATCATATCGGCATCTCGGGTCTTGAATGGCTTTAACATGGTAAGTGAAATAACGACGGGAGTAATCATCCTCCAAGTCAACATGGCCGGAACCATACAAGACACCAAATTTCATGTCATCGAAGGTGACATGAGGTATAATGCTTTGCTTGGAAGGCCGTGGATCCATAGCATGTGGGCGGTGCCATCGACCCTTCATCAGATGATAAAGTTCCCGATGAATGATGGCGTGAAAATAGTATATAGAGAGCAGCGTGAAGCTAAGGAGTTGTTTTCAGTGCACAACTTGGCACCGGTATCGGAACCATCTACATCAAAAAAGTTGAAGGACGAACAAGTGGCCAAATAGCAATCACAGCCCGCGCCCGCGGTTGAGCCCGTGGGACAGGTGTTCGATGATCAGGTGGCTGAGGATGAAGAAGAAGATTTCCTAATCCCCCGAGCCTTCGTTTCCCCAGAGGAATTGGATGCGACGAAGTCCACGGTCGAAGAACTTAAGCAGGCTGTATACGGTGAATCGGAGGGACCGATTTCTCGCCACTAAGGTGCATTCGAGGAGTCATATTGGTATCTCAAGGCTGCAGGATTACGGTCAAGATCCCTCCCCCGAGGTTCGCTCACGACCCAACAAAGATTCTGAGGGTAGGGAACTCCTGAGGCAAGCAACTAGCATCAGTAGAGTCTAGTATCATGCCTAGCCGTCCCATCCCCGTGTCTTTACATTTAATGCATTCTGTACTATGTTGCATTCCCCCTCCTATATAAAGGGGATCCACGCCACTTTGTAAGGGGCTGATGTTGCTCCAACTATTCTCCACAAGATCAATAAGATCTTTCTCTTTCTTCTCTCTAACTTATCCGCTCTTACTCGCTCGTGACCATTCTTAGGATTTATTGCTTTCATACTTGTTCTTCATTTATTACTTGATATTGGCCATAAAGCCCCTTCTTATATTATAGTCTAACTGTTATCCCTCTCCCGATTACCCCCGATAGATCGAGCTCGAGCCAGATATCGACCCCGAAGCCCCTCATCGACCAGTCCGAAGCCCCGGTGGCAAGCCCCTCGGTTTGATTGTTGTTCCATTTTAGCTTGTATCTCTTCGTTAAACTTCATACTCTTAGCATCAACTGCTCTAACAACTAGTATGAATATAGATCAAGTATTTTTAGAGTCCCATTTACAAATTTAATTGTTGTTTCCATTTTCACGGTAAACAATTTAGCGCCCACCGTGGGGCTAAAAATAATAGTGATTATTTTCTTGTTGGTTTCATTACACAAATGCAAGTTATCTTTCACACTTTTTCTTGTCCAAGATCTCTTGATTTCAGGTGGAAATTTCTGGCTCGGTAAATAGGGTTGAGAATGACTGCCTCAAAAATCACGGCGAAAATGATGTGGCTGTTCCAGTCATTGGCGCACCACCGCAGAACCCCGATAGCACACTTGGACCGATTCCAGCGGATGCCGATTTGCAAGACGCGTAGCAGGTCGATGAAACCTCACACACCGATGGAAGCATACAACATATCGACCAATATGAACCCCAAAAAACCCAGCCCAAGAATAATAAGAAGTCAGTCTTCATGTTATTTTTGAAATGTTGCAGGCACAACAGTTGGCCATCGCTCAGTTACAAAGCCATCTAAAAACTACCACCATAGCAGCACCGGAAACAGCTCCCCCAGTCGAATAGGAATCTGAGAGATCGAGCAATAACGCATTGGTAGCCGATCCAACCATCATGAAAATGCTGGAGGACCTTACCAAAATGATCGAGTCAGGCGAGAAAATGATAGCAGCCAATGATAAGAAGGTCAAAACCTACAACTTCAGAGTCGATTAAATCTCGGGTGCGCCCCCGGTCCTGAAGGGCATAGATTCGTAGAAGTTCGTGCAACGGCCATTCCCCGACGAAGCGGCCCCGAAACCCCTTCCAAAGAAGTTCAGAATGCTGGAACTCCCTATGTACAACTGTACCTCAGATCCCAACGAACACATCACCGCCTATACGTGCGCGGTAAAAGGCAACGACCCAAAAGACGATAAGATTGGGTCCGTCTTATTGAAGAGGTTCGGGGAAACACTCTCTGAAGGGGCCATGATGTGGAATCATAAACTCACTAACCATACCGGCAGATTCCTCCATAAAGGCACACACCAGTGCCATCAAAGCAATAACGAGAAGGCCCGACACATCCATGACCGAGCAAAGGAAGAACAAAATGCTGTGAGAATTCGCATCTCATTCCCAGATGGAAAGAACGGGACTATCCCCAGTCTCAGATGATCGGACAGTACAGGCCTTCACTCAAAGCCTAAAAAACCAAGCCCGACGATCCCAAGGCAATTAAAACAAAACTTGATCAGGTACCCAACCAAGATCTGGTCGGATGCCCATATCCGGCACCAGTCGCATACCAGGGTCGTGGATGACCATCTGGCCCCTCGGGCTCAGCATACCCAAGCAGGCTCCTGGAAAAGAAACCAATGCCAAACAAAGAAAGGTACCTCCCATACGCCACAGACAGGATAAATGCCCCAAGGCGCAATCTACCTCGCAACGATCGGAGAATGGATCGAGGATAATATCCTCGAGGTATCATTATAAATCCAGATTCGACGGGAACACAAGGCCAGCGAGGGTGCCTCACCTATCAAGATACAATTTTAACATCGTGGTATCAGACATCGTGTTCACCGTCAGCGAAATCGGGGACACCAGATGGCCCAGACCTATTTAGCAGAATACCTCTCAAAGGAATCACAGCTAGGTGTATGAATTGTATAACAAGTGCGGCCGTGGGTCCGAGGATGGCCATCGGCTCTTGAGGAAAGAAGCCAAGTCAGTCAACAAAAACCACTGCCAAGAACTAATGAGCGACCGAATTCAAGTTTAGTCCCAAGTAGGGAGGGCAGCCAGGAAGAACGAAGCAAACAGGCCACAGCGTATTACCACGATAGTGGAGGAGCGACGACACTTTCAAAGAACTCGTAAAAAGGAGAGCACAAATGCTCGTCACCAGAGAAATGCAGATGTGGGGATATATCCCCGAGGACGCCCTTACAATCAGCAAAAAGGGCACCGAAACCTTGTCTCGGTCTCACACTGACACACTGGTAACCTTCTTCCTCACTCAGTTCATTTTAAATAAAACATGTGCTCATGAATTCAGGCGGCTCGATCAACACTGTTGGGTCGAGGGTGATAGGGAAGCTAGGACCGCCGGGTCAAATTATGCTCGCCTCTCGAATCTTTGGCAGATTCCAAATGGAGATCGTAACGACAAGGAGAAAGACCATTCTCTCAGTTTAGCATGACTGGCCCCGACCAGAACACCGAATTCCATATCATCAAAGGAGGCACAATGCATGGACACACCGCGCGAGGTCAGTGCACCCTCCCCACACACAAAAAGGATGAGATTCTATGCAAGGGACGGAATTAAAACCATCGGCAAAAGCAACACGCGGCAAGGGGAAAAGTCCACATCACATAACGCATTGCCAGCACCAATATCTCCACTCTCGAAAGAGTTGAAGGGTAAGCGAACCATGTTTTTGGCCGAGCCGGATTGAACACAGCGGAGGGCTATACTAGAGTCCTCGCTCCAAAACGGTAGGGACATACCAGACCTAGGAACATCATCTGCGCACCCCGCGGTAAGGTAAAACTACCCCTCCTTCGTTATTTTACACTAACCTGCATGCAGATACCCGTCTAGGGTGTTCAGAAGTGTTAACTCTACCCGAAGATCCCAAGGCCTAACAGCACCCTTCGCATTCTTTCCCCTCGGTTGGACATCTACCTTAAAGAAGGTCTCGCCAGTGAGGTTCTTAGCGGAGCGACGTGCCTCCTGGGAAGGATTCAACAAGCTTACCGGACTTTCTTCACAATCAACTCCATACCGGGAAAGGATAAACGAGATCCCAATAGGAAATCATGTACCGAGCCAAATGATCAAAGGAACCATGCCCGCACGGGCCGAGCTCACGATAATGAAACAACATGTATTTATGGCAAGCAATTAAAGAATATCTTTCAGCATCTCATACTCCAAAAAAGAAATATTTTAGCATGCTCGCGACAAGGATTCCCTCCATCGAATATGTCCCAAAATACTCGGAGACTTAGCGTCAATAATTAGTCACCCACAAGACATCAGGGTCAGAAGTACGAACTCATAAGGTGCCAATGAGGCAATTCCGAACTCATGAGTAACGGTCTTCGGGCCTAAGCAAACTCGATGACTCGGAGAGTGACGTCAATATCCATGCACTGGAAAACCCAAGGCTGTAAGACCCCGAGCGGGCAGACTCGGTCTAGCCAAATTTATTTTACATAGCAACAACAACTGTAAGACCTCAACAAGCATGACAAACTTCAAGACCTTAACAAGCATGACAAACTGTAAGACCTCAACAGGCATGACAAACTGTAAGACCTCAATAGGCATGAAAACTTTGTAATACCTTACTACACAGATAAAACTCAATCCCGAAGTTTAGGCTATATGTCGCATTTATAAGACTCCTGAAATGGCATACCCTCGATGTAGACGCCTAAACTATTACTCGGGATGAAAAATGGCTCCGGCCAAATGCATATGACTGCAGTCAAAACGGCTGCACCAACCTAATTAATGCAACTCGGGGACACCCGACCGTCGCTAACAAAATCGCAGGCCTTTACTTTGAATCTACTTCGAAAAGAACCGGTTAAAACAGGCTACCCTTAATAGGCAAACGAGCTTCGACCATGTCAGCTCCAAATCACAAGGCTTCGAGCTACTCAGCCAACGAGCTAAACATTCCGAGGTGCTTGAATATTGCCGCTAACGACTTGAAATTGAGGTTCTTCCCGAACCGATGATGGGTCAGGCAAAATTATTTCAAAAGACCTTAACGAGAGGAAAACAAAGCCTACAATATGCCCATAGGCAAAAGCTTAAGAGCCATTGTCGCCAGCCAAACGAGCCTTAAGGCCGCACACTAAAAGGTTGCAATGACCAACAACGTAAGAGCTACCGTCGCCAGCTTAAAAATTGAAAACATGAGGAATAAATGAGCTCGAGTCGTAACCCGATTCGGAGACTGGATCCAAAATAGTTAACTATACATGCCTAAGGGCACAGCGTAACTGCCATCGTCACTAGCTTCACAAGCCTTAGGGCCATATACATAAAAGGATCTGACCCAAGGCATAAGAGCCATTGTCGCCAGCCCGTGCAGACGTAAAACGTGAGGGTGAATTGAGCTCGAGTCGGAGCCCGACTCAGAGACTAAATCCCAAAGTGGTTAAAGTACATACTCCCAAGGGCAAAAAATAAAAGCCGCTACCGCCAGCCTAATGAACATCAGGGCCATATTACAAGTTCAGAGATTTCTAACGATCCAAAGGTCGAATCGACCAAATTGAGATCTTGACGAACAAGAGTACAGAAGATACAAATTGCGGGGTTCCCCCTCTTATTTTTACATACTGGCGGTGAATCACAATCTCAATCTACAACATATTATGAAAGCTATATACATAAAGAAGAAGGCAGGGAATAAACGTTCCCCTCTTCGATAGCTACGGCCCAGTGGTCCCCTCCTCACCGTCTTCAGCATCGGAGAGAAGGAACTTGGCATTATACTCCTCCCCTTTGGCTTGATCGATCTCCCCCGAGAGATCGAAATCCTTGGCATGAATCTCCTCGAGGATTTTCCTCTGGGATCTGAACCTCGCATACTCCTTACTATTGTTTGCACGATCATGGGCCCTCTTTAGCTCAGTTTTGGCAATGACAGCGGTCCTCGAATAGGCCGCCACTTTCTGTCCTGCCCTGGTATTACTCATCACAACCTCGGCCCGGACATTCACCACCTTGGTTTTCGCCTTCAAAAGCTCGGACAAAAGCCTTGCGATCATTTTTGCCCGAGCAGAATCGTTCACACGAATGACTTGGATTTGTCCCTCAAGAGCAGAAACCTCGGCCTGAGCCCTCTCTTTGGTCACAAAATGGGCACTCAGATGCGCCTGCAGCTCGAAGAATTCACATTTGACTCGGCCAACCTCGCCCTAGAGTTGTCCCAGCTCATCCTCCTTGTCCTTCAACTAAAACATCAAAACATCAAGACGCCAAGATAGAAAGGTAGTGCGAGCTAGCATGAAATACAGGGTACCTGTTACTCCAGGCAGATCTCATGGATCTGGCTCCTATCCACCCCACGCCATAAGGAAATGAGCTCGCCTTCCTTTGCCGCACAAAGAAGCTTGAGGGATTTCTCCCTGTCTAGAGCCTCCCGCAACGGGGCCTCGCAATGAAGCAGATCAGATTTAAGCCTGCCGAAGGCCTACAAAAGAAAACTAGATAAAGAAAAAGAAGAGGGGAAAAGGAAAAGCGCGGGGCCAGCACAACCTTACAACAGTCAAAACTCAACATAAGGTCAAAACGCTGAGCCTCGTCGAAAGCCGAAGCAACGTCTGACGGCGTACCACTTCCATAAGGTTACCGATCGACCGAATCGCTTCTTATTAACCGATGAGAGGGAGTCTCCTCATTACAAGACCTTTCACATCCCACAACGTCTTTTCTTTTATCAACAATCATTGATATTGAGGCCAACAATCTCTCCTCCCCCCCAGGGGACACGACCTCACTTCGAAAGGACCCCCGACACCTGTGACAGTTAAATCAAATAAACCGGCAAGAAAAGCACCATTTTTTAGGAGGAAGAGCGCCGAGCACCTACCATGATGCCTCGCCTCCCATCTCCCTTTGGACAAATATCGCCACAGACACCTATCATAAATCAAGCAAGCTGATAGCTTTAGAAACCACTCGTCTAAATTAGGGACCTCGCTAGGCAACCAACGAGTTGCTACAAATAAAGAAACAGAAAGATATCATTACGGAGCCAGCCTCCAGTCGAAACGAAGATAGTCCATATGCGGCACTTACGTGTGAAGTTCCATTTCTTAGGAAATGGAAAAAATTCTCAAGGAAGGATGTCGGTCGTTCGGATATGAACAAACCGATTCATCCATCCCCAGTCCTTGCCCTCCTCGCTGCCGACTACAGGAGCTTGGGTGGATCGACGCTAAAGAGAAATAAGGCCCCGGTATTGCAATGGCCGATACAACCTCACTAGATGGCTGGGGGTAAACTCTATCCCGGCCTTGTCGGCAAAATATCTCATCGCATGTACTATTCTCCATAGGGAGGGATGAACCTATGCCAGTGTTACTTGATATCTCCGATAGAAATCGAGCATGACTCGGTCGGGGGAACCCGTCGCAAAAACATGATTGTATACGCTTAAAATTCCCTTAGCATATGTCATAACGCTCTCCTCGGGGGAAGGTACTTGCAAAATCACAGCTTCCCACCATCCGCAATTTTTTCTGATCATCTCGAGGTTTTCCTCCCCCACTGATGAAATGATCCTAGACACATGCTCCCGATGGCCCGGAACATTGGGAAGTTTCCTCAGCGTGACAACTCTACTCGAGGCAGGGCATCCCGAGCCTCGCTCACCTGACGTCGGAGGCGAGCCGCTGGCGCCAACCGAATGTGGAACACATGAGAAAATCCCCTCCACCCGATGATCGGACGAAGACGCAGCAGCCATCACTACGACAAAGTAGGGAGGGAAACAATAAGGATCTGGGCAAAAATATTTTGAAATAAGGAAGCGGAAGGACTAGCACAAAGCGCCAGGCTCTGCAGAAGAGACAACCTTTTCAAAATAGTAAATTCACCACTTGAGAAACAGATGAACAAATATATAGAGGCAAAGCAACAACTACCCGCCTACCTAAGAGAGCCAAATAATTCTGGTCACATTAACGTCACCCTCTCCTAGGGAAGCGTAGTGGCGGAATCACCCCGACCCCCTTTTTTTATTATTATTGGATCATACGAATATTGTTACCCTACGCAACTCAAAAGCCAGCGGGACCTTGGGGAGCCCCCCGACATCATGAGCACCAGTCCGAGAGAAGCTGTCAATTAAACCCCGGGAGATGGTTGGTTCTAGGGTCCTAGTTGATCCGAGAGTAGGATCCGAAGGGCCGAAGCCGAGAGACAAAAGCTAAAACGCGAAAGCAAAGGGGCAAGGAGACTAAAAAAAGAGGGGAAGAGAAGGATTGACAGAATGAAAACCCCTTTTTTTTACATTGTCAAAAAGAAAAACATATTTACACAATCCATTCTCCCAAGAGCAGCATACAAGGGGAAAAGGAAGGGATACAAAATGACTCGGAGACTACTCCATATCGCTATTATCTTCGCACTCATCAGGGGCAACTAAAAGTGCCGGTTCTTCCTCCACTCCACGGGCCGCCTTGAGATCAGCTGACAGGTCGATACCTCTGACTCCGATTTCCTCCAGGGTCTCTCTCCTCGCCTCTTCCTTAGCATGCTTAATAGCTTGGGTTAGTTTCTGCCGAGCCTCTATTGATATGTTATAAGCTATTTTATACGTCGTAGTCGTATCCTCCTGATAAGTGACAACATTTCATTTGACCTCGGACATAGCCACAACCAAGACAACAATCTCCCTGCGAGCATCCTCGAGAAGATCCTGGGATTTCGTCAACTCCCCTGCCGCTATTTCATTTCGCTCCCTCAGCCTAGAGATCTCCATATTCAGTTGATTAATTTGTGAGCCACTCTTCTCGACCTGTGTAAGAAAGGTGAGTCAGTATATATGGGAATACGGAATAAAAGTCGGGAACGAGCAAGGCAAAGTACATGAGCAGCAAGATTATCCTTCTCTCGGAGCACCGTTTCCAAAGCGACCCGAAGTTCTCCCAGTTCTTTCCCTCCCTGGGCAGAGCGAGCCTCCAAATCCCGCAGCTTTGAGGTAGCTTCCTTACATTCCTTTTTATGATAAGAAATCTCCCCATGGATCCGACGGATGGCATGATCGTACATCTTATTGCACTACGGCATAGCGGAAAAGTTAGAAAGACGAAGAATGACGTTCGAGGACGAAAGAAATGCACGAGAAATGGCTATCACCTGTTTCATGAGCTGCTCCACCGCTTTGATGGCACCGGGAATATCAAGATTGGCGCTATCACTAACACCATCAAAGATGTTGGCAATAGAGCCTCCCCCTTGGAGAGGAATCCTCATTATGGCACCGATTATCCCTTGAGCATCCCGCAATTCCCCTGACGAGACCGGGAAGCACGAAAGGAAGTCGTTCAGATCGCCGACTTCTCCAAGTGGCAACCCACGTTCCTGAAAGGCTCCGATCCTCGACCCCTCAGGATCAGCAGCAACAATCCCCTGGGCAGAAACTGCATCGAATCCAGTTGCGCAATTTGAAGCTACATCAATATCCTCTTCGAGGGTCCTGGGCTCACAAGGCCGACCAGAGCCAGCCGTTCCGGACTCAGCAGCCTCTGGCCGAGGTGCATGCGAGGCTCTTTCATTTGACCTCGTTCTCCACTCTAGCAGGAATTTATTATCATCCCCTCCCTCGGTGTTAGTATTCGCCTCTGAGGCTGAAGCAGAAGTCCCAACAGTAGCTCGTTGCTCAAGTGGCCTAGATTTTTTTGCCGTAGGAAGAACAACAGCTGCCCTGCTTTTCCTCTTCTTACTCGTGTCAGGCTCCAAAGCCCCTACTTCGCCACCAGGGGGCGGCCTCATCTCCATATTCTCTCCAAGACCTGCACCAGCGTAGTTACCGCGAGACGCTTTCACTAAGGGCTTAGAAAGAAACATAAAGTACAAGGCGTAGGCGATAAAGGAACCTCACCATGATTCTTTGCCACCCAATGCTTCTTGGCCAGGCCGGTCCAAGATCGAACACGATATGGGAACTTCTCGTCCAACCGCCTGATCTATCCTGACAAATCTGGAACCCCCTCCGGGTACCAAGCAGCTGCTGCAAAAAGTACAAAGAGATCACTATTTCGAAAGGAAAAATAATTGAAAAGCGGCTAAGGGAAAAGTTGCTTACGTCAGGTATTCCACCTCTCCAGAAAGGGCATCCTCTAGGCCCGGATGATGTCTAAGGTCTTTACCCAAATAAACCTGCTCATCCATCCTCGATCCTTTCCCTCATCGATGCTCGATAAAAAAGATTTTTTGGACTGATGATGGAGCCTGATTAAACCCCAATAAAATCGAGGGTTGTACATCCTGATCAGGTAATTGAGGGTAAAAATCTCACCCTCAACCCCTTTGGTGAAATGGCGAAGCATCAACACTATCCTCCAAAAAGAAAGGTAGATCTGACCAAGCGTCACCTGGTATCGGTCACAGAAATCAAGGATAACCGGGTCAATATCCAGGGGAGAGGACTCGGTAGAATTATCGGGACCCAGGGTGAATGGATAGGTGTACATGTGAAGTAAGCCAGCCTTATGGTCCGTTATATTATCATTGGGACCGAGTATCTCCACCCCCACTGCCTCACTCCATCGGTTATCCTTTCTCACCTTGGTAATATCGGTCACGAAGCTAACATATCGGGATACATGCTCGCACCTGCCGGTTGTAGACGAAGTGGCATCAACGCTAAAATCTCCTGACATATCTAGATCAGGTGGGGTACACTGTTCCAAAGAGGGAATCGTTGTGGTTTATTCCTTAGGTGATTAGGATAATGATACAACGTCGTTCCACTGGGGAACCGTCCTAGAAGTCCTAGCCATGTCAATGGTAAAAATTCTTCTATAAAAAGATGAAAGGATGTCAAATACAAAAGATTCTGACTCATGTGCTTGGAAATGGGGTGAAAGTGGGAAGTGTCAAGCAACCGATGCATTTATAAGAATTGTTTTGGGAGTGGAAAGGACGAGCCAATGGCAGTTCATGGGTTTCTCGATTATCACATCTAACGGCAGCCTTGCATAGTTATCTGGAACATGGCATTTAATGCTCTTAAATGGTTGACGTCACGGCAATGATGGCCTCATGATGACGGTTCAAAATCGTTTCCTATTACTTCGTTCTAGAAAATGCGGAGACTATCTGTATATGGTGAAATCGGAGGGACCGATTTCTCGCCACTAAGGTGCGTTCGGGGAGTCATATTGGTATCTCAAGACTGTAGGGTTACGGTCAAGCTCCCTCCCAGATGTTTGCTCATGACCCAACAAAGATTCTGAGGGTGGGGAACTCCCAAGGCAAGCAACTAGCATCAGCAGAGTCTGGTATTGTGCCTAGCCGTCCCATCCCCGTGTCTTTACATTTAATGTATTTTGTACTATGTTGCATTCCCCCTCCTATATAAAGGGGATCCATGCCACTTTGTAAGGGGCTGATGTTGCTCCAACTATTCTCCATAAGATCAATAATATCTCTCTCTTTCTTCTCTCTAACTTACCCGCTCTTACTTGCTCGAGACTATTCTTAGCATTTATTGCTTTCATACTTGTTATTCATTTATTGCTTGATATTGGCCATAAAGAGCCTTCTTTAATTATAGTCTAACTGTTATTCCTCTCCCGGTTTCCCCCGATAGCTCGAGCTTGAGTTGGATATTGATCCCGAGGCCCTTCATCGACCAGTCCGAAGCCTGGGTGGCAAGCCCTCGGTTTGATTGTTGTTCCGTTTTAGATTGTATCTCTTTGTTAAACTTCATACTCTTAGCATCACCTGCTCTATCAACTAGCATAAAAATAGATCACGTATTTTTATAGTCCAATTTACAAATTTAATTGTTGTTACCATTTTCACGGTAAACACAGGTCATATTGATCGAGCATCTTCCAAAACAAAGGTATACCTGGGGACGGGGTTAACCCCTGAACTCAGGAAAATATTCATTCAGTTTCTTATCAATAATATTGTTTGCTTTGCTTGATCCCACTTAGATATGACAGGGATCCCACCGGAGAAACTACCCATCGACTAAGTGTTGCACCAAGATTTAAACCGGTGAAGCAAAAGGGGAGACCTTAGTCCGAGGTAAAGCATGCATTCATTAAAGAAGACGTAACCAAACTTCTCAAAATAGGATCAATTAGGGATGTAAAATATCCTGAATGGCTAGTAACATAGTGGTAGTCCGTAGAAAGGGGAGTAAACTTAGAATATGTGTAGACTACAAAGATTTGAACAAAACATTCCCTAAAGATTCTTTCCCATTACCTAACATTGATCGTTTGATCGATGCTATGGCCGGCCATAAGATCCTTATCTTTCTCGATGCCTACTCCGCGTACAACAAAATTCAAATGAACCTGGAGGACCAGGAAAGAACTTCATTCATCACGAAGTATGGTACGTATTATTATAATGTAATGCCCTTCGGGCTAAAAAATGCAGGAGCCACATATCAACTCCTAGTTAATAAGATGTTCAAACATCAAATAGGCAAATCCATGGAATTTTATATTGATGACATGCTAGTTAAGTCCCTGTGCGCAGAGGACCATTTGACCCATTTGTAGGTGACATTCGACATCCTAAGAAAGTACAACATGAAGCTTAACCCCGAGAAGTGTGCTTTTGGAGTCGGCTCGGGAAAGTTCTTGTGCTTCATGGTATCGAACAGAGGTATCGAGATCAACCCTGATAAAATCAAAGCCATTAAGGAAATCACCATGGTGAATAATGTGAAAGCCGTACAATGGCTGACCAAACGGATAGATGTCCTAGGTCGATTTATCTCAAGGTCATCAGATCGGAGCCATCACTTCTTTTCCCTACTCAAAAAGAAGAACGACTTCGCACAGACTCCGGAGTGCCAACGAAACTCGGAAGAATTAAAATGGTATCTCTCAAGCCCTCCCCTGCTCCATACTCCAAAGGAGGATGAAAGACTCTACTTGTATCTAGCCGTATCCGAGGTAGCAGTAAGTGGTGTGTTGGTTTGAGAAGTGCAAGGTACGCAATTTCCTATCTATTATGTCAGTCAGACCCTAGGAGATGCTGAAACCAGATACCCACATTTGGAAAAGCTAGCTTTTTCGCCAATAAGCGCATCTAGGAAATTAAAACCGTATTTTCAATGTCATCCTATATGTGTACTGACTACGTACCCACTTCGAAATATCTTGCATAAGCCTAAATTATCGGGTAGATTGGCCAAATGGGCCATCGAGCTTGGAGGGTATAATATCGAGTATCAGCCTCGAACGACTATCAAGTCTCAAATTTTGGCAGACTTCGTGGCCGACTTCGTGCCTGCCCTCGTACTCGAAGTAGAAAAGGAACTCTTGCTGAAAACGGGCACGTCATTAGGGGTATGGACCCTCTTCACAGACGGTGCCTCGAATGTGAAAGGATTCGGGCTAGGCATCATTTTAAAACCGCCTACTTATAGTGTCATTAGGCAATCTATCAAAACTTCTAAATTGACTAACAACGAGGCCTAGTGTGAGGCCATGATTGCAGGTCTTGAACTAGCCAAGGGCCTTGGAGCAGA